>NC_046154.1:136384190-136984190 GCF_011064425.1 Rattus rattus | reverse complement strand
AACCTGTAATAATCATGGAACTATTCGATCAGCCATATCTTGCCATGTAGGTCATTTTTTTAGCACTCCAGGTCCTCAGATGGGAAAGAATTTTCTCTCCTAGTGACCTGAATAGCACTTTCTGACTCCATGAAGCTAGCTAGCTAGGAAGAAGTTTCCATCCCAGTTACAGCTTGATTTCACTGTCATATATCACAATTGATTTCTGTCTTCAGCAATGGAGTCTTACCAGATAGCTCTACATAATAACTAACAGCTATATCTTTATCATAAACTCTGAGTGTGGGTTGACCACTTCCCTTTACCACTACCTCCTCCCTTCTCCTGCTCCAACTCCACTTAAATTATTCTCCTCTAATTTTTCCCTTGTCTATTTTCATATCATTGTGTTTTATGTCATTTTATATCATTTGTGTTTTACTATCTCTTAGAAGGACACCACCCATCCAAGCCATGATTGCTTTCTTGATTCATGGCCTCTACAGATATTTACCCCAACTTAAACAGGAATATTCAAAACTAGCATCTGCATGTGAGAAAGTATAGGATGTTATATAGGTGAAGTTAGGTACAAGATACAATGAGGCCTGTCATTGGACAAGAAGGAAGAATGAGTGGGAGAAAAATTTTAGAGAGAGGAGACTGGAGGAGGCAGAGGAAGCAGCAGAGAGATCATGGAGGCTGATGTTAAGATTCCTTTCTGCACATTTACAGGTTGTTATGAATATTCTTAAGGGATGGATGTGCACAGGGCTTTGTATATCTAGGTGGGCAACTATATCTTATCAACTAGATCAGAGGTTATTTTGTTATGTATTCTTTTATGTGGCAATATAAGTTCAAGAGAGTTTGTAGTGGATGGAGACAATAGGCCCCCATGGAATTGGGATGTATATTTCTGGCATGGTGGCAACCTATCTTGGGAACTGGATGGGTAGAGAGATTATTGCCAGGTTCAGAGAGAAGCCATCGGCAGTGTGATGATATGAAATGGAGCAGAGTGGGTGAGACACTTTGCTGATTGAGATGAAGATATCTACCAGATATCTTGGGGCACTACAGTGCTGGATCTAGTGTGAGGTAAAAGACAGCATTTTTTTTTTATAATTTTACAGCAACAAGAAAGAGCACCCAATGTTTGTCATTTAAGGCTGTGGCTATGCCAGTTAATATATTTTCCAATTCTAGCCATTTTCTTGAAAATTCTATGATGTTTTTCAATGCTAAATAATATTCCATTGTGAAAAATGCATCTTATTTTCTCTAGTTAAACATCAATTGATGACCATCTAAGCTGATTCCATTTCCTAGCTGTTGTGAATAGCAATATTCATGGACATGCAGCTGTCTCTGTCATAGAGTTGGTAGTTTGGTTGGTAGTCACATGGTAATTTGATTCTTATCATTTCAGAAAACTTCTACTTTGATATTCACATTGTCCATATAAGTTTCTGTTTTCACCAACAGTGAATATGAATTCTGTTATCACAACATCCTCATATTTCGACATACTCTCTTTGTCATATATACTATGATTTTTGGTCAGATATATAGCTGGCAAAGATTTTCTTATATTGTCAGCTGCTTCTGACTCATTTTAATAATCTAGAGTAAGTTCCACATCTCAAAACCCAGACCATTGATCACAGCTGCAAAGGCCATTTTGGCCTTGTCAACTGGTCCAACCACACGGATGAGGATGTGAATGTCTATGAGAGACCACTACTCTGCATATCTCTATTGTGTAGTTTTTAAATGATCTGTCTTAAAGCATTGATATGCAGTGGAGTATAGACTTTGAACCTCTCACTGTATATATTGGTAATTTCACATTAACCAAGAACAGAGATCAGCAACCTGTCCTTCTATGAATGGATTATGAAATGTGCATTTGACCTTTTCATGCACACAATGTCTGATAGAACTACCCAGCTTTGCCAAAGTCATGGGGAAGCATTTCTTGATGGCACACTGATAAACAGGCTCAGCTGAGCTCCAATAGAAGTTTTAGTACAAAGTCAGGCATATTTGGTTTGTGGCCTGATTTGGACACTGGTGCCCTTGAAGGTGGGTTTCTTGTAGAACACAAACCTTCTCCTTTCCATCAAGTCTTTTCTGAGCAACAGGCATAAGACTGAAAAAAGCTAGAGATCAGAATAACTGCAATTGACTAATAAACTGGATATGGAACACATTAAAATATGATGATATAATATTTGACACATGTGAGCTATAATATTCTATAGATCATTTACCATAGAGTATTACATTTGAAATGTATGTAATACAGTAGGGCTTGGTGGCATGAGCCCATGATCCCACTTACTTGTAAGGCTAAAGACAGTTCAAAGTCTGCTTGGACTACAGAGTGAGTTCAAGGCCAGCCTGGGTAACTTCATGAACTCTTTCCCAAAATAAAAGAAAGAAGGGGGCTTTGGGAACACCTCCATAGGAGAATCCCTTAGCGTGTAGAATATCTGCATCCCCAGTACCACACACAGAGAAAGGTCAAGGACAGTGCATTTGTTTTTTGTTTTTTTTTTTTTTACTTTCTTCAAAAGATAATAATGAACTTGGGGGTGAATATCATAAAGAACTGTTTGTGGAAAATGTAGATTGACCCAAAGTGTAGGAAGACTGGAAAGCAGCCCATCCTCAAACTATCCTCAACAAGGTTATGATTAGACAATATTTCAGTTAAGGCACATCCTGGCCTCTGTGGTAATGAACAGAAGAACTTAAGCAAAATCCTGCTGTTGTAAACTCAAGGCGTCAAATGGTTATTAGATCCAAGATAGCTATATCCTGGCAAGAACAGAAACCAGGCCTTGGATTGAGTGTGAACCCATGTGGTGGCTTTCCCACAAGAAGAGAGAGAGGAGAATGGGTGTGGGGAAGGGGTACACTGATAGATCACACTGCCGCTCCCCCAAATTGGAGAAAGGCATAGGCCTCTTATCTGGTTGCTGGGTTACCTAGGGTCTGATCTTTCTTTCTTTCTCTCTTTCTTTCTTTCTCTCTCTCTCTTTCTTTCTTTCTTTCTTTCTTTCTTTCTTTCTTTTTTTCTTTTCTTCCTTCCTTCCTTCTTTCCTTCATCTATCTATCTATCTATCTAGTTGTGACATAGCTGTTTGTTTGTTTGTTTATTTTTAAGAGGTATTTTCCCGTGTGTGTGTGTGTGTGTGTGTGTGTGTGTGTGTGTGTGTGTGTGTGTGTGTGTGTGTGTGTGTGTGTGTTTCTTTTACAGTAAAAGAAGCTATGGGAA
Source organism: Rattus rattus (assembly GCF_011064425.1). NCBI lineage: Eukaryota > Metazoa > Chordata > Mammalia > Rodentia > Muridae > Rattus > Rattus rattus. The sequence goes on along the minus strand of NC_046154.1, from coordinate 136,980,925 downwards.
GGATAAGATTTCATACACTGTTAAGAAATGTGAAGGAGTTTGTTTTATTCTTAGAGAATAACAGAGTGACACAGGACTTGAAGTAGGACTCAATCTACTGTCTCTTGTCCCACAATGAACACATACTCTGTTCCAAGACTGTAGATCTGGGAGTTGCTAAAGAACATCGATAGTTGGTAGGAGAACTCGGACAGTCATTATTGTTAGAAGTAAATTCAACATTAACAGTGATGTATACATTATATCAGACACAAGAAACCGTAAAAGGATGGATATAGTAAAGAGAAAAACAACCAGTACTAGTAAAGTTTAACACGGCACAGACAGAGTTAAATGGCAAAAATTTTAGAGAAAGTGCAATAAATATATAACCTAAAGGGAACATAGTCATAAATAAACAGAAAGGGAAAATCTCCAGATTAGTGGAAACTACAAAAAGAGAAGCAAATAGACACTACTGGAGATTTAAAAAGAAGGAATATATAGAGTTAGAACCATTTATAGGATGGGCTAGTCAGCTTACTGGTAGTAGTGGGGGAATTGTAAATTAACTTGAAGTTCAATGGAAAAAGGAAGGAAATTTTCACTGAGAAACCATGAATAAAAATTTGTAGTAGAATACTAAATTGATCAGTTAATATATCCTACTGTCTGTAAGAGAAGAAGAGTGATGGAAATAAATAGTGGATTTCCACAAAAATCCTGGGAGGTTAATTAAAGGAAGAGGTCCAGAGGCTGTCTTTAATGTGGAAGAAGGGGTGCGGGGAGGAGAAATGGGTCCTTTGATCAGGGCTAGGGTGCATTCACAGGAGGACAAGGGACAGGGGACAACAATGGAATGTATCACTAGTGATAATGTGTCTTGTTGTCACATGGAGTCCGTTGGGGCTGGCTAGGAAGATGTTTGATTGCCAACATTGTCATGGGGGGGCTTTTGGGCTGTGTGGGGGGCAGTGCCTGATTGCTAACAGAGAAAAATAGAACTAGAACAAACCAAAACTTGAAGAAACAGGGACTAATCAGTTTTAAAATTTAGTGAAACAATATTATAGTAAACCGTAAAATGCTCTGCAAACAATGAGAGAGAGAGAGAGAGAGAGAGAGAGAGAGAGAGAGAGAGAGAGAGAGAGAGAGAGAGAGAGAGAGAGAGAGGTGTTAAAGCACAATGTATTATGACTGAGCTCCTGAACACTAAAGACTGAATAGAAAAATCTAGAAGCCCCCAGGGGAAATTGCAGGCTGTGTATGTAAAACAATAACATTAAATGATGGTTTCTAGTCAGAATGTAGTATATGATTATAGTATGTATAGTATCTGATATAATATGAAAATATTATACTTCAGGTACTGTGAGGATGTTATTAATAACAATCAAATGGCTTCAAGTAAAAGTAATATCCTGAAGAACTCAATCACTTAAGATACCTTAAGGGCAGTTGAAGACGTCCCTGGATAGGAGGACATTATGGACTGGCTCCCTGTACTTGAGTTTCCTTTTTATGAGACCGCACAACAGGCTTCTCATTTACCCAGGCAGTTTCACGATCATAGAAGCCAACTCTGGAATGAAACTCTTTATAGTTGCTTACTTATAATATCTACCTCCTACTGCTTTTGTGTCTCTCATGGGTCCTCAACTGACACACAAAGGAAGTGCAAATTGGTGACAACATATCAAAGTACGCAGCTAGTTCCAAGAGGCTTCTCTTCATCCAACATGGAAATTTGCAGTCTCAAAATAAACTATGAATCATAACTTACTGAAGAAAGCAGGAATCTGTGTGTGAATGAGTGTGAACAAATGAATTAAGAATGAAGTAAGGGATGGAAAATGTTTTCCTTAGAGTATAATAATGATTAAGAAATATAAAATGAATAATAATAAAAAAGTCAATTCATACTAAATCTTGCAAAAAGTAAACAAGAAACAGGATACATATATAGATGAATTCTCAAAGATCATTAATTACAGAGAAAAACTACAATAAAGCAAATCACGGATGAATTTTTAAAAAAGACTTGATTTGTGTGTTTTGATCACATGTGTGTATATACACCCCATGCACTCAGTCCCCGCAGAAGGCAGATGAGAGCGTTGGATCTCCTGAAACTAGACTTACAGAGTGATGTGAGCTTAATGTAGGTGGAGGGAAGTAACCTGAATCTTCTGTAAAAGGAGCAAGTGCTCTGATCTGCAGAGCCATTTGAAGCTCCTGCACTATCTTAATTAAAAGATCAAAGGCAACCGATGAACAATGGGACAAACCAATCACACAGGTTTCCTTATATGATGTGCAGGTTGGGGGATGGGGGGTGGGGGTGGGGGGTTGGTGCCTGCCATTTAGTTGCACAACTTTTTTCTTTTAAAATAGTTTATTTACATCCCAAATGCTACTTCCCTCCAGGTTCCCTCTCACAGAGTCCCTCCCCATTCCCTCTCCCCCTTCTCCTCTGAGAGGGTGGGGTCTCCCTTGTGTATTCACTCACCCTGGTGCATGAATTCTCTGCAGAAATAGCTACATCCTCTCTGCTATACAGACAGCCCCTGCTCCAGTTGTTGGCTGCCCACAAAGAGACTGGGCTACACTGGCTGGTGGCTCAGTCTCTGAAGCTCCAGGGGGTCAGGTTATTTGACTCTGTTGGTCTTCCTGTGGAGTTCCTATCCCCTTCAGGGCTTTTGATCCTTCCCCCAGCTGTTTCACAAGTCCCACAGCTTTTAATACTCATAGCTAGAATCAAATCAGGATAGAGCAGCAAAACTGGAGGTGAAGCACATTCTGTGAAATAAACTGCCATTCTCCTTCAAAATGTTCATGTCCATAAATTAAAAAATAATCCAAAGGAATGCTTAGAGTAAAGGAGACTAAAGGAGCATGTGAAAATATAATTTGCAATACTAAAATATATTCTAAATAAGAAAAAATAGCTATAAAAAGGCTTTATTGGGTGATGAATTGATGGTGACTCCAGTCATAAATCACTGTTTACCTTCTCCATGTGGAAAACAAGCATATAAAATATTTTACAAGAGAGTGACAAATCACAAAACAAACTAGATATCCGTTAACAAAAGAAGTTACTAACTGTACTGCAACATGTTGGAAAGCCTTAAGTTAACCTATAGGACAGACAACAAAACATGTATAGAAAAGCAATATTGCTTTGCAGAAATAAGTACATGGGGATAAGAAAAAGACTTAAGGTTGCCCTAGAAGAGTCAGGAAGATCTGGTCCAAGGTGGCCCTTTCGCTTGGTATCTTTGCCATAGAACCAAAACCTAGAAGACAGACTGCTAACTGTAAAACTTTTGCTGCACTCAACACCCCTCCTCTTCCTGCATTTCCTTGCCAGGACCGTCATTCATTCTAAATTACTTCCCACAAATGGTCTCAAAGTTATGCTACTCCCAGCAGCACGGAAGAGCAGTGTAGCAATGGGGGAAATGGGTGCTACCATTGAATCCTTTGTTTCCATCCCTGGTTTCACATAGCCTAGACCAAATAATTTTAGAAGGATTCTCCTCTCGAATTAGTAAGCAGATTGCCAAGGACCTGTTTTATTTGTAAAGAGACACTGTAATTGGACTTTGAGAGAAGAAAAGAAGGCCAGTTGTATGGCTGTGTTGTTAAATTGGAGAGACGGGGATGGACTTAAATTTACAATGCAGGTTGAACTTTTCCCATTTACAGAGACCTCTATTGTGGAAATAAGTGGGTTGTATACAGTTTTTGTTTACTTCTTCCTCAAACCCTGGGTTCTCCAATCTCAAATCATTCTTTTTTCCAAACCGTTAATTACTGAGATTACAGATACCGCCGAGCACTGCAGCTGGCCCTGCCCTGGCATCGGTCCAGCACATAATCACCTGCCGTGTGCATTAATTCCTGCTGAGATTAAGCCCCTCTCTTCACAGTAGGGCCTGACAGCTCTATTGTTTAAAATGTCACCCATGAATAGACCAGGCATGGGCTTGTCTGTACTTTCTGTGTCACTTTCAGTTAAGCTGTTGTGCAGTGGATTTGATGAGTGGGCACTTTTCTTGAAGCCTAGATTGGCAGTTGAAGATCAACAATACGTTGGATCACAGCATACTTGTATATAAACATGGCTTAAAACAAAGCCGTCTAGAAAACATTGGGGGAAAATGCAATACTCTGCCGATTAAAGGAGCAGGCACCCAATTGTTTTGGTTTGTTTTAAGGTAAAAGAGCAGTGGATACATGGAACAATACCCTTGTTTTCTTATTATGGGGGTGGGGCCCTACGACTGAATAAAAAAATAGGCTATTTAAAATGAATGCTTACTATCTATTTAATATACTGCTGACAATAAATGAAACCTTCTCAAAATGTTATTCTTTTTCTAAACTTCAATGCAAAATGTTGAGTATGTTATGAAATAAGTGTTATGAGTAGGCAATAGATATATGGGACCCACTTAGCACAAGCGTGAGTATTCAACTTCAAATACTAAGCTATTTGAGCATAAATGTTCTTATCATCCTTAAAGAGCTCCATTGAGAAAAACTGGCACACTCCTAACTGATCCAAGAAGAGATGGCAGAAAGAATAAGGAAGGCTTTGTGTGGGTGCCGATGTTCTGTGTCCCAGGCACAGTGTATTCAAATTCATGCATGCTTTGCTAATTTGTCACCTGCTACTGTGTACACTTGTGGTTGATGCTGGATTTTTCCTGCTATAATCAAATAGCTGCTTCCTCCTGTTTCTGGATTCCACAGAAACTCCAGTTATGCTTACATTTATTTCTGCACTGTCCTAGGTTTGCTAAAGTGTAGTCAAAGACCACAGGGAGTCATTATAGTTTGCAGACGGCATTGGAGAAAGACAGGTGCTTACCTGATGATTGATGATGATGATGGATGATAGATAGATAGATAGATAGATAGATAGATAGATAGATTCTGAAATTCCAATTTAACATTCCCAAACTGAACTCACAGATAGGGAGGGCTCTTGGTCAAAAAGGCGGGAAGTACAATCAAAGCATCAGCCTAACCTATAGAAAGGAAAAGATGCATAACTAAAAATACCCTGGGGTCAACTTTCTTTCTCATCTGCGGGAAAGCTGTTTTAAGAGATAGCCTAAAGCATACAAAAGAGATATATTTTGCAAAATTAGTTCTTAAGTGCAAAAATTTGGAAGCCGCAAACCTGGCTTCAGAGTTCAGCCTTTGATCTGTACAGTATAGAGCTGTTTGACATGTTTGCTCTCTCATTCTAGAAAGCTCTAGAAGGATGAGTGTGGAGAATCTTCATGAAGTCCTGCAGGATATGAGAGTTTCATCCATGCTCTCTTCCCTCCACCTTCTCCTGCCTAAAGCCTCAACCCCCTGCCAATGGACAGCTCCTGGGAGGATAGACAAATTTTCATACTGCTATAAATTAGGCAAATACATAGCTACTAAAATGAATTGGTACTTAGATTGTGCCATGCTTCTAAAAATAGCAACAGTTAACAATTACCCCTGAAACTGCTTGTTAGAATGTCTAACGCTCTTTCCAAAATAGTAGTTAGAAGTGCTATTGAATCATCAATTAATTCTTGAAGCTACCTGTTAATTATCATAAAGACTTTCCTGGTGACAGAGTTCTGTGGAGTTACTGTCTGTCACAGATGTAGCTTACTTTTGCATAATTTCTGGGAAAATATACAAATCTAATTCTGTAAATTGCATAATGGTCATAGGGAGGTATTTTAGCTCAGAAAAAATTTAGTACATACTGTGTCCTTTGGAAGGGGTAAAAAGAATTAAACAGTCTGAGTGAGAATTGCTTGCTTCATCTGCTAAACAGATTTAATAAATCTTACTCCTTGAATTTTTGTGGTTATATCTTTGTTGTCTTAGTCATTATTCTTTTTCTGTGAAGAGATGCAATGATCAGAGAAACTCTTACAAAGAAAAGCATTTAACTGGGAGCTTGCTTATAGTTTCAGAGACTTAGCCCATTTATCATAATGGCAGGGAGCATAGAGACAGGAAGCATGGTGACAAACAGGCAGGCATGGTACTGGAGACATAGCCAAGAACTACATATTGACGTAGAGGCCAAGAGAAACTAGTGAAGTGGAAATTTCTGGTTTCTTAGGAGACTTGGTTGTGTCATGTGATGTTTTTCAGGAAACTGTCTTACGAAAGGCTGTCTTTGCTGAAGCAGACACGTGGGAGGATGCTTTTCTGAGAACAGATATGTGGTGTTTTCTGGAAACTGCTTGGAAAAGGGGCATGTGATGTTTTGCTAGAACAGACACTTGAGAGAACGTTTGATGTTTGGGAAGGGTATAAACATAACCCAACAGACAGTTGACAATGCTGGGTAACACTGGTTAACCTTGCCACTCGTCATCGGGTTTTGCTGAAGCTGTGGCATTGGTTCTCCTTGCCTTCTCTGTTGATCATCATTTGTCGTACTTCACAGACAGACACCGAAAAACTTCTGGTCCTGTTCTAGTGGCTTCTTGCCACTTGCGTGAATTCTAGTTCTCGGTTTCTTCGTATCGAATTGCCGTTGCTGGTTTTTGAATAGTGTTTTCATGTGGAGCTATGACTACTGCTTTGTGTGAACTGAACTGCTGCTATCTTGAGAATGAAAATTGGCATCTCCCCAAAGAACAATTCTAAACAGGTTTACATCATCTTTTGCCCTATTAATCTTTTCTTTCCACTACCTCTGGTGAGTGTTGGGCTAGAAAGGATGTTAAGGCATTTAAGTACCCTTACTAAACTGGGTTTTGAAAGAATACAATCCTACAGACTAGGTCAGATGTCGGGTTGAGTGACACACTTTGTCACCCCACTGGCATACTTCCTCCAACAAGACAATACCTTCTAAATCTTCCTTTCCAATCAAAAATTTCTACTTCCAGATTACTAAGCAACGAAATATATAAGCCATTAGAGCATATTCTTATTCAAAGCACCACATATTCAGAAGAGCAAAACTTTATAAATGTTCATGAATATGTGTTAGGATTTCAGAATAAAACTAATTTAGGTATGTTCTAAGTCAGGCCATATCTCTCCATATACAGCAAATAAATATATGTACAAACTACTGAACTTTGGTGCATATTGAAGATGGATAAATATCTTTAAGAGCATGTCATCTAGATTTGGGCAGGACTACGCTTGATTTTCACTTCTTTCAGCAACCTTAAGGAAGTTGATAACTCCTTGTAAATATTTTATTACTTGAGAATTCCTTCCATACAATGTATCATGAGCATAGTCAACCCTCTCCAACTCCTCCCACTACTCTCTCTACTTTCCCATACCTTCCCGCTGGTAAATTCTAACACCTTCTGATTAATTCTAACATTAAATTCTAACATTTCTACAAAAATAGGGAAAAGGAAGATGATAACAGTCTATTCTCAAAGAATTCTGATATTAAAAAGCACTTTACACACAGCAAATTGACTGCATAGCCATTTCCTTGTAGACTTACAAAATAGAAAGATACAGTTTGAGAATTTCCTGATAAAAGACTACACTTCCCAACTACCTTTGCAGCCAGACAAGGCAACTCTAGAAGGGAGGGAACAGGAAGGAAATATAAGCTATAGGTTGTAATAATTTTTGTCCCTATAAAGGGTCACGCCTATCTTTTCCTGCAGGCAGTCTCAACTGTCTTGTCATATGAGATTACATCCCCTTGCTATGTACTCCAATAAACATGGTTCCTCCTATCTACAGTCAGATACCCCACTTTTTATGTCTCCCTTCTCTTTAAGCCACATCAGAAATCTAATATAAGGATGCCAAAGGCTAGGTTATGAATTCAATGCCCACTAGTTGTCTATGCTGTCCACATGGATGAACTCTTGTCCACTCATCAGCCCTGGGAAGATTGGACCTGGCAGGGCCACCAGTCCCTCTCAGGCAGAAATGTACGTTTACACTCTGTCTCCATCATTCTTTCCTCTAACTTTCTTGGATTCGTAGGGACAGGTAGCTTGGATTCCTAGGATTGCAGCTTGCCAATGCCTGTTTCTTCCAGAGGAGCCATCAAGGAGAGAATTGGGGTCAGGGTATCACCTGGTAGTGGCTAATGGCTGCATGTGTCTGGGATTGTAGTTAGAGGCGTGGAATCATAATATGGAACCATAAGGTTAAGATTTTGTAATTTATTCCTGTTAATATTTTTGAGCCACAAAAATGTACAATTTTTAAATTAAAGATCCTTTAGTATCAAAATAAACCTTAAACCATAAATATAGTTTACAAGGAAAATAGGAACTCTGTTTTCTTTTTCATGTTAAAATTCATGGAGAGGTCAGGGATACAAGGTGCATACCTGAACATAATAAAAGCAATATACAGCAAGTCAATAGTCAACAGCAAATTAAATGAAGAAAATCTTAAAGCAATTCCACTAAAATCAGAGACAAGACCAGGCTCTCCACTTGTTCCTGTCTATTCAATAAAGTACTTGAAGTTCTAACTAGAGCAATGAGACTACTAAAAGAAATCAGAAGGATACAAATCGGAAAGGAAGAAGTCGAAGTATTTGCAGATGATGTGATATTATACATAAATGATCCTCAAAAATTTGATGAGAGAACTCCTATAGTTGATAAATACCTTCAACAAAGGGACTGGACACAAAATTAACTGTAAGAAATCAGTAGCCCTCCTTTATTCAAACAATAAAGGTCTGAGAAAAAAATTAGGGAAACCACATCCATTACAATAGCCACAAATATTATAAAATATATTATAAAATATCTTAGTGTAACTCTAACCAAGCAAGTGAAGAACCTGTGTAACAAGTACTTTAAGTCTCTGAAGAAAGAAACTGAAGAAGACATCAGAAGATGGAAAGATCTCCCATGTTCATGGATCAGTAGGATTTACATACTGAAAATGTCCATCCAGCCAAAAGCCATCAACAGATTTAAGGCAATTCTTATCAAAATTCCCACACGATTCTTTACAGATATTGAAAGAACACCTTCATATGGTAAATCAAAAATCCCAGGATAATCAAAACAGTCCTGTATAATAAAAGATCTCTTAGAGGGGAGGTATCGCCATTCCTGACTTCAACCTGTACTACAGAGCAGTAGTAATAAAAACCACACAGTATTGGTATAGAAACAAATAGGTTAATCAATAGAATTGAATCAAAGACCTAGAAATAAATCTGCACAGCTATTACTTTTGAATTTTAACAAAGAAGCCAAAACCATACAATGGAAGAGGGGCAGCATCTTCAACAAACTGGACTGGATGCCTGCATGTAGAAGAATGTAAATAGATTCATATTTATCACCATACACAAAACTCAAGTGGATCAAAGATCTCAACATAAAATCAGGTACCCTAAATTTAATCGAAGAGAAAGTGGGGAGTGTCCTTGAACTCATTGGCATAGGAGACAATTTCCTCAAGAGAATACCAATGGCTCAGGCACTAAGATCAACAATTAATAAATGGGACCTCCTGAAACTGAAAAGCTTCTGTAAGTAAAAGGACACAGTTAATAGGACAAAAATATAGCATGCAAAATGGGGAAAGATGTTCACCAACCCTACATCTGCTAGAGGACTAATATCCAAAATGAAAAAAAAAAAAAAAACCTCAAGAAGTTGTACACCAACAACACAAATAAGTGTAAAAATGGAGCACAGAGCTAAACAGAGAATTCTCAACAGAGGAATCTCAAATGGCTGAGAAGCACCTAAAGAAATGTTGAATGTCTGTAGTCATCAGGAAAATGCAAATCAACACAACCCTGAGGTGGAAATCTTACACCCCCATCAGAACGGTTAAGATCAAAGACTTAAGGGACAGCACGTGCTGGTGAGGATGTGGAGCAAGGGGAACACTCCTCTATTGCTGGTGGAAATGCAAGTTGTACAACCACTTTGGAAATCAATTTGGTGAGGGTTTTTTTGTTTGTTTGTTTTGCTTTGTTTTTGTTGTTGTTGTTTTTTTGTTTTTTTGTTTTTTTTTGTTTTTTCAGAAAACTGGGAATAGTTCTACTTCAAGACCCAGCAATACCACTTCTGGGCATATACTTAAAAGATGCTCCACCATTCCACAAGGACATATGCTCCATTATGTTCATAGCAGCTTTATTCATAATAGCCAGAAACTGAAAACAACCTAGATGCCCCTCAACTGAAGAATGGATACAGAAAATGTGGTTTATTTATACGATGGAATACTACTCAGCTATTAAAAAGAAGGACATTATGAATTTTGTAGGCAAATGGATGGAACTAGAAAATATCACCCTGTGTGAGATAACCCAGACCCAAAAGGACATGCATGGTATATACTTACTTATAAGTGTATCTTAGCTATAAAGTAGAGGGTAACACCACAATCTACAGATCCAAAGAACCCAAATTCTAAGGAGGAGACAAGAGTGGTTGGTTGAATCTAACTCAGCAGGGGAAATAAAATAGATATCAGAGATGGGGGGAGGGAAGGAACTGAATGGAAGAGGGGATGAGGAGAAAAGCAGGGAAGAAGGTGGGAATCAGGTGTAGGGAGAGCAGGGATGAAAGAATGGATATCAGAGGTGGGCAGGAGCATGTCTAGGATGTGCCAGAGATGTGGGATGGTGGGATGTACCAGCTAGCTATGGCGGTGCTAACTGAAACTCTTAGCAGTGTGGAATATGGAGCCTGAATTGGCCACTTCCTGTAGTCAACTAGGACTCATAGTAGAGGGATAAGGACAGCAGTGTATCTGCAAAGCCTTCTACCTAAAATGTGTCCTGCCTACAAGAAGTTCAGGAATACAGATAGAGCAGAGATGGAGGAAATGGCCAACCAGTGACTGGCCCAAATTGAGACCTATCCCATGGGCAAGAACCCTGACACTATTAAACTCTGCTATGCTTGCAGACAGAATCATAGTGCAATTGCACTCTGAGAGGCTCCACCCAACAGCTGACTAAAAGAGGGACGTGGATAGGATAGGGACTCCACAGGGAAACCAATGGAGTCAACTAACCTGGACACTTAGGAGCTCCCAGAGACTGACACATCAACCAAAGAGCAAGCATGAACTGGAACTAGGTCTTCTGTGTACAAGTAACAAATGTATAGCTTGGTCTTCCTGGGCATTCCAGGGGCTGTTCCTGAGTCTGTTGCCTCCCTATGGATTCTGATCCCCTAAATAGGCTGCCTTCTCTAGCCTCAGTGGGAAAGGATGTGCCTAGTCCTGCAGGGATTGATATACTGGGAATAGGAGATAGGGGGTTGAGGAGATGGGGGTGGGATGATACTAGGGTGGGCTCCTCTTCTCAGTGGATAAGTTTAGGGAGAAATGGGGGCACAGCTGCAGAAAAGGAGGCTGATATTGGGAGGTAAAGTGAATAAATTGATTAATAAAAAAGAACTATAAGAACTATAAGAAAACAACTGTATGTAAGCCAACTTATTATAAACTCTTTAGATATTTAAAACTTACACATTAATGGTCAGTCACCTTTTAAATGATCAGATTCTTGAACGTGCTCAGATCTGTTTTTAGTCTTTCTAAGTAAATAAGTAATTCATTTACAGAGACAAGCTTGACGGTATGGATGCATTTATATCTCCTATTTTAAAGTCTTCTGTATATGTTGTCAAAGTTAAGCCCAAAACAAACAACTCAAATTTAGAGTAAATTTAAAGTTCGTTTAATGTAAAATCATATTCAAAATCAGGTATATTTTAAAATACTGATTATGAAAATTAAATGCTTGAGTAAAATGGTCCAAGTAGTTTCCAAGTAGTACAAACCCAGCAGAGTAAGTTGTACACTAGCCTCATTACAGAGCAAAGAAGCACACGGAGACAAGACCTGCCAGCAGCCTCTGGCTTCTACCTCCAACTATGTAGGACTGACCAGATCTAACCGTGTAGGCCAAACCAGACAAAAATCTCCTTATATACAGGAGAGATGAGTTGCTTTTCAAGTCTCAAATGACAGAGGGATGGATTGTCTTGTCCACTGGAGGATCTTAGAGTCTGCACCCGTATCCTAAATATGTCAAACAACAGAGAGGCAAATGGGGGTGATATGAACAGGGGAACCTTGTACCTAAGCCCCAGCAGATATGGGACCGTGCGTTAGTTCAATTGGTTATGCCCTTTACCTCGGCAGTGACATCTTTTCTTAGTAAAGGCTAATCCAAGGGACTACATTCTAACAACTTGTGCTCCCTGATTAAAGGAGATGTCAGATACTCTGACATCAAAGTTACAGCTTTGGAAAGTTTTGCAGAATCTCTAAGTGGCGGCTTAGGAACTTTGCTAGACAGTCCTGTAAAAATGACTCAATAGGATTCCAGTCCTCTTTTAAACTGTCAATTTGGTGCTGAATTTAACTGATTTCTTTTACAAAATTCCCACTTACTTGGTCCTCATGGAGGAGTCTGATGTAAATAAATAGCTAATTACAGTTACCTTATCCTTCTACATAACTCTGGTACATGGTCCAGCCAGGCATACAATTGCATTTAACCTTACCTTACCTTTATATTTAACCTTAGAGTAAAGCTTATTGGCTGATGGATAACTGCCATGCTGCAACCCTGCACTTCCTGCAGAGGGAAAAGCAAGCCTACAGATAGCAAGTAATATTGTGGCTCTATGTTAAGAGAAAAAGTTTGTTTGTGCAGAAGAATTGTTTTCTCTTTGGGAACTGTGTGAGATAGGTAGTTTTCAGAGGGCCGTTATTTCTGATGTCTTCCTTGATCTTCACATCGTTCAAACCTCATTAGTCTTCCTCAGCTTTCTGACATCTTGTCAAGAAATCAGTAGAGGGGCAAGAATTTTTGCTCTGTTAGTTTCCACAACCGAGCCATTTAACACCATCTCATCCAAAATGATGTGGACTTCAATCAAATTAAACATTAGCTCAAGTTCACTCTGCTGAGGTACTCATCTAAAACTTCCACAAAATGGTGGTGAATTCATAGATAGCCATCTCATTCTCAGTGTCATTAACTCCAACCACAACAAAGAGAGCTGGGAATTGCTGGTAGATCAGCTTAAAATCCATGTATTCAATGCAAGAGCATTGTTCACTGGATTGAGACAGGCAGCTCTTGCTGACCTTGGTTTCCAGAAGCGCATGTCTATTAATGTCTACATGCTCATTACTTAGACAGTTGGGTCTGCCCTTGTTTGCTCACTACAAGGAAAAACTTTATCATTTTTTTCATCTTTGGCCAGTTCTTTTCCAAATATCATTTAAAATTTATGGCAAGAGATGACTGTAGCCAGGACCTGAATGGCTCTGGCTCGGGAGTGGTGAGGGCACTCCTGGCACCCCGTGTCCCTCTCCCACAGCTGCCTGTTCCCTCCTCAAAGGCTGTGCACTGAGGGCATCCTTGGGGCAGCCATTTTGGCTGGGTTTTTTTTTGATGTAACTTTTTTCTCATTAACTTTGTCTCTTAATGCTCCCCAAAAGGTTGTACAGTTATTATCTCCTGACTTACATTCTGGATCGTAGCCAACTGTTAAATTTTATCATAGCTCCTTGAATGGATCTTTCAAGCCACTCTGACTGCTGCTTCCTGCCCTTGTCAACATCTTGTCACCTTGAAGCTTGACGCAGTTGCACAGAGATTGCTGCTCCAAACCCCTGAGAGCAGTCTGGGTGACCGCTGAGAGGGAAATTAATAGACCATGGGCCATCCAACAGATGACTCTTTGCTAGTCAGACCATTATGTTCAAGATTCAGAACTAAAAGAGCTTGACCGAAGCCTTTTGGGCATTAGTTAAGCATTCTGTCTCACCAGCTCTCAAAACAACTTACAAGAAATCTTAGATCAGCTTAGCATCCTTTGGGAACAACTGGACTTAGGGCTGCTACCCTACTCCAAGACTAGATCTGACTCCTGCTAGGGCTGGATCTGTTTTCACAGTGACAAATCCTAACTGGTTTGACAGGGGGACCTAGATAGAGACCCAAAAGAAATTCAACCACAAGCCTCCTCCACTGTACAGGATTTTGGTTTTCCTCCCACTCTGGCTCCTCCCCTTGATCCCTTCTTTCCTCCTCATAATCCTCATACTAATATATCTTTTTTTTTTACCATCTTTTAAATGTTTTACTTCCTCCTGTGCCCAAGCAAAATGTTCCAGGTAAGTTTGTTGAATGGTTCTCATCCTACCGCAGCTCCATTTGTCTCAGATCCACCTTCAGAAGGACCTTTCAGAAACTCTGGCTGCATCCTCATCGCGTTCATCCCAGGTTAGATAAAATGCTTTGTATTAGTCCTCTCTTTTCTCCTGCTGCCCTCCTTCAATGCCTTGTGGCGTTCTGCCCTTTCTGCTAGCTTATTCTGGTGCAGCTTTCCTGGCAGTGGGACTAGTCACTGTCATTCTGAATCAACTCGTCTTAGGATTTCATTGCTGGGAAGAGACACCATGATTACAGCAAGTCTTATAAAGTAAAACATTTAACTGGGACTAGCTCACAGTCTCAGGGGTTTAGTTCGTTATCATCATTGCGGGAATTGTGGCAGCATTCAGGCAGACACAGTGCTGAAGGACTTGATAGTTCTACATCTTGATACACCAGCAAGCAAGAAGGAGACTGCATGCCACACTAGGCATAGCTTGAGCAAAGGAGACCTCAAAGGCCACCCCCCCCAGTGATACACTTTCTCCAAGGCCACACTTACTCCAACAAGGCCATATCTCCTAACAGTGACACTCAATGTAGGCCAAACATTTAAACACAGAGTCCATGACATTCGTACCTAGTCCAACCACCACTTAACTCTATACCCACTTCCTCTCATCAGCTTACTCTGTCTTTCCCACCTTTTATGCTTTCTCCCCCTCCACCTTCCAAGGCAATTTCTCAGTCTTATTCTGTGACCATACATCTGTTTGCAGTCCTCTGAAGATGATGTTTCAAACGTTTCTGCAAGAATGCAAGACAACAATTGCAATCCATTGCAGTCAATCAAGTTAAAATTCTCCTCCTGCTAAATGACCAGGGGATCCCCTTTTAATGGACCCAGACCTACCCCATTCAACAATGATGCACAACTGGAAACAGCTAAGAAAGGATCTATAACACCCGCCCCCAATATTTCCATGTTCCCATAGAGTGTAGAAAGGTAGTTTCTTGCTACAAGACTACATTCCCAGCATCCCTTGCAGACAGACAAGGCAACTTTGGAAGGGAGGAGCTTCGGCAGGAAATGTAAGCTATATGTCACAACCATCTTCTTCCAAAGGCGGCTTCAACCACTCATGGTGTGAGAGTATGGCCCCTTGCCCTGTATGCCAATAAAGCTGGTCCCACCTTCTTGAGATCATATACTTTTCTCTTTCTGCCGTTCTTCTCTTTCCGCCATCTCTGAAGTCATATCCTGATTACAAGGAGCATGGGAAATAAAAGTAGAACTCTTGCTTTCACACCTATGGACATTGACTCTATGTGCTATTCTTTTCTCCAGCAGAGACTGAGTTGCATCAAGGGGCAGAAACGTGGATGTCACCGATTCCCATGATTCCTATTTTGCATCTTTCTTTGCCAGACACAGACCCCTTTCTTACAACCTCTGATGACCTAATTTCCTGCAAAAGGCCACTGGTTGAATCAGATGGCTCACTAACATAATGGAGACTAAGTATTCAGGACCAAACAAGAAGAGGTCACTATGGAGGAGCATGGTACAAGATGTTCAAAGTTAAAAACTATTTCTAGAACTACAGGTACTTTGCCATATGTTTTTGTATATGTGTTTTTAATGTACAACAATTCTATAGAGTAAACGTCAGCTACTCAAGTTCAAATCACCAAATACCAAACTGCCCTTGGAGCCTTTCCTACCTAGACAAGTGGCTAGGTGAAAGAGATACAAAATGGGCAATAAAGGAGATTTGGGAGTCAGAACTGGCTCTGCATTAATTTGCTGGGCTATTCTAGGTAGGTTACATAACCTTGACCATCTCTTCTCCCCTCTAGCATCAGATACAAATTTGTTAGCATCACCATATTATTGTACCCACCATCTTTTTTTAAATTTATTATATATACATGGTTGTAAGCCACCATGTGGTTGCTGGGATTTGAACTCAGGACCTCTGGAAGAGTAGTCAGTGTTCTTAACCACTGAGCCATCTCTCCAGCCCCTGTTCCTACCATCTTTCTAGACTCATTGCTTCACTCCTTCCCTACCTGACATCTTATATTCCAACCTCAGACTCCATCTCATATTCCTGGGCTAAGAATTTATGTTTTTCTGTCATTATATTTTCTGTTGATTTGTCTAAATTTATACACTTGGCCTCAGTCCACAAAAGTCTTCTTTTGGTTTCATTTCAAGGAGATTAATTTTTTTGCTTTATCTAGGGTGTAGTTTCTCTCCTTGTGTTGGAGTTTTCCATCTATTATCCTTTGCAGGACTAGACTTGTAGAAATATATTGTGTAAATATCATGAAATATCTTGTTTTTTTCCCATCTACGTTAATTGAGAATTTTGCTGGATATAGTAGCCTGGGCTGGCATTTGTGTTCTCCTAGGGTCTGTAGGATATCTGATCAGTATCTTATGGATCTCATAGTTTCTGTTGAGAAGTCTGGTGTAATCCTGATAGGTCTGCCTTTTTATGTTACTTGACCATTTTCCCTTACTGATTTTAATATCCTTTCTTTGTTTTGTACATTTTGTGATTTGACTATTTTGTGATGGGAAGAATTTCTTTTCTGTTCCAATCTATTTGGAGTTTTGTAGGCTTCTTGTATGTTTATGGGCATCTCTTTCTTTAGGTTATCAAAGTTTTCTTCTATAATTTTGTTGAAGATATTTACTGGCCCTTTAGGAAGGGAGTCTTTGCTCTCTTCTATACCCATTATACTCAGGTTTGATCTTCGTGTTGTGTCCTGGATTTCCTGGATGTTTTGGGTTAGGAGCTTTTTGCATTTTATATTATCTTTGATGGTTGTTTCAATGTTTTTCATGGTATCTTCTGCCCCTGAGATTCTCTCTTCTATCTCTTGTGTTCTGTTTGGTGATGCTTTTGTCTATAACTCCTGATTTCTTTCCTAGATTTTCTAACTCCAGTGTTGTCTTCCTCTGTACTTTCTTTCTTGTTTCTGTTTCCATTTTTGAACCCTGGATAGTTTTGTTCAATTTCTGTTTTCTTGTAATTCTTTAAGGGATTTATTTTCCTCTTTAAGGGCTTCTACTTGTTTACCTGTGTTGTCCTGTATTTCTTTAAGGGAGTTATTTATGTCCTTAAAGTACTATATCATCACCATGAGATGTGATTTTAAATCCAAATCTTGCTTTTCTGCTGTGTTGGGATATCCAGAATTTGTTTTGGTCGGAGAACTCAGTTCTGATGGTGCCAAGTAGTCTCAGTTTCTGTTGCTTGGGTTCATGTGCTTGCCTCTTGCCATCAGGTTGTTTCTGGTGTTAACTTGTCTTGCTGTCTCTGACAATGGCTTGACCCTTCTGTAAGCCTGTTTGTCAGCACTCTTCTAGACCTGTTTTCTTTTAGCTGGATCTGGGAACAAATAGCTGTTCCTGGGTTTGTGTGTCTGAAGCCTCCAGGTGGGTTGCTTGTAACAGAAGAGTTGGTCTTACCTCTGCTCTCAGGTGTGTCAGCACTCTAGGTGACTGACTTTTGGCTCTCAGTGCAGGCAGAAACCAGAAGGTTCCGCTGACTGCTCCTAGGTTTCTGTATCCAGAGGGCACTAGGCAGGTTCCTCTTGGGCTAGGAATGTGAGCAGAAGTGGTGGTCTCCTTGAGCTCTCAGGATTGTCCACACTTCTAAGAGTCTAATGCTCTACCCAATGCGATTTGGATACAGAGTGATAATTACATTTCTTTTCTGGTAGCATTCAGAGTACTTCTCGTACCATGAACACTAGTTAGTAAGGGTGAAGCTTCTAATTAGGCATTGGCGCTACTTCTTTGTGTTTGATGAGATATTTAAGTGTTGTTCTCAGCAATAAGACCTTTTCATAAAGTTCTGGAGTGTAAACTATTACTAGGCTGTGAAGTTTGGGGGTATCTCTGGGAACCTTTTGTCTAGTGACTCAAGAAGATGTAACCCGCACTTGGTGGCATCAGATGTTTAGTTGGAGAATTCTATCCCTTTTTATTTGTGGCTCTATTTAGATTACTTTCCTATGTGTATTTACAGTGGGTTTCTAGGTGATTTTTCAAATGATGCCTAGCGTTCGTTAGTTGTAGTTCAGTCATTAAATGCTAGAGGCTCATGACCAAAACATCATTTTAAGAAAAAAAAATGTAATTATGGTACTTAAAATCTATACAATAAAAACTGAGTCCTTTTGAACAGAAAACAAAAAAACCCTAAGTAATTGAAAAGTTGTACAGGTTTCATGGATTGAAGAGTCAGCCTTGTTCTGAGATCAAGCCTTCTCAAACATGAGTAGCTGTCAATGGAGGTCCATGTAAATTATTCTTATTGCTTTTGAAGAAATTGAGAATGTAATGCTAAACTTACAAAGATGGGGAAAAGACATCAAATTATCAAAAGAATTTCAAGAAAAAGAGCTACAACTAGGGTCACATCTATTTCTTGTTTATCTGTGCCTACTGTACAGATCACTCAAATCTTAATTACTTGAGTGATTCCTTAAATCACTCAATATAAATCCTTAAAAAGTTTTCATTTTATTAAAATAGTTCCAAGCCCCTCTCTGTTATTCCTGCAACTGTCTGTTCTGGTACCACATGAAAAGATACTCAAAGAGGTGTGAGCATGTCAGCACTGCTACAGTTTGGACTGGAATGTTAGTTAAAAATTTACATGTTAAAGCATTATTCCTGAAAAAGACACTATTAGAAAAACCTTTTAAGAAGTAGAGTTTAGGAGAATTCTTGATGACAGACCCTTCAAATGGATACCTTTGAAGGAAGCTCTGAAATCTAGCCCTTCCCTTTCCTTCTCTTTTCTTTCCCTTCTCTTCCCCTGCTTCCTCCTCTTCCTCACCATTCTCATCCATATGTCTCCCCATCACCACTTCTTTCTTTTTAACTCTGTCCATAAAATGAGCAGCTTTGCTATACCACATAGTCTATTTTGCCTCTGTTATAAAGGGAATGATACAGTTGATCAGTGGGCTACGTTCTCAAAACTATGAGCCAAAATAGATCTTTCATCTTTCTAGTTGGTTATCTGGGCTATTACTACACCAATAGCGAGATAGCTACCAAAAGTGTACTACTGTGCCAAAACTTTCATTCTCCAAGGACCCTGCCATTGCGTTCTGAATGCTAAGGTGCCACTTGTGCTTGTCTTGATATTGTCATGCCCTCTGTCCTCTGACCTTCCTGGTTTCTGATGACAACCCAGTTGTGAATCACTGTCTCTGCGTACATGGTGCTAATATTCAAGATTTGTTTTTTTATTTGGTTTCTATTGTTTAATGTAATGTGCTATAGCCTGGGACTGTTGTGTCCATTGTGTTGCTGTTTGAGAGCCTCGTGAATCTAATAATTTTTACAAGTCTGTCATCAAATTAAAGAAATTCCCAGCTATTATTTCTTCAATAAGATGCTTTTGCTCCATTTCTCATTCTATTCTGATATTCTTATATATTTAAGTGTATATCACCCCCATGTGTGTGTGCATGTGTGTGTGTGTGTGTGTGTGTGTGTGTGTGTGTGAGTGAGAGAGAGAGAGAGAGAGAGAGAGAGAGAGACCATTTATTGAGTTTAATAGAATACTGTTAATTTTTCAAAATCTTCTAGTTTTCACCTTGGATCATGCCTAGTGAATTTTGAGTCAGATTCTTCTCTTTTATGCCTATTCAATAATTGAGTTTTTCCAATAACCTCCTTAAACTTACAACTTGCAGCCTTAAAATCTGTTTCTACATTTTGTCGTGTTTCCCTTCTTTTGAGATTTAAAGTTCTCAGTTGAGATTTTCATTCACAGCAAGCATATCCTGTGGCATTTCCTTGCATTCCAGTAATTACTGCTTGAATATCCAGCAGCTGACTCATTTCCAGTTTGGACACATATCATTTACTTTTCTCTTGAGAATGCATTCCATTTTCCTGCATCATTGTGAATGGGATAATCTTGGATTGTATCCTAGTAATTACAGATGCTCATAGATCCTGGATAATGTAACTTGTCTCCCATAGTGTTTCTTTTTTCTTTTCTTTTTTTTTTTTAAACAGATGACTTTCTTGACTGCTATTAAACAGCAGTTTGGTAGCAGATCTTATATTTAACTGAGATGCCTTAGTCTCTTTAATGTAAATGCATTCGGGTATCTGTCAGAGATGTATGGACAGATATTGGGGATTCTTTCAGTCTTTCCCTTTCCAGCATTGCTCCACCCACCATCTTTCCAGCCATCAGAGCTCCTAACTTTCCTTTGTTTCTTGCATCAGAAAACCTGAATTTTTCCATTTGGACTCCAACCCTTTTTGTCTCTGCCATGTGAACCTATGGTGTTACTCTATCCTCCCTTGGAAAAACATGCACTCTCCACTAGTCTGTCTGCCTCTCTTTGCTTTCAGATTTTATCAGAAAGATGTCTGTAGTGTGCTAAATTTTTTATTGTTTTAAAATACTTTGGTAACCCAATGCAAAATTGTTATTATGGGCATTTAAAATCTACATGCAACTGAAAAATTTAAAAAATGAACTATCCTGTTTACTTACCATATTAAGTTAGTAAAGATGAGTCGTAGGCTTAGATTTTTTTAAACCTACTTTTTAATAAGGGTTTTCAAATGCTTTGACCCATGCCTCCTTCTAGCCAATCATTCAAAGGTAGGAGAGAAAAGAACATAAATAGGACGAGGGGAAGTGGACCTGTTTAGAAGTAGTTCCTTGAGGTGATTTGAATCTCTGTTTGTCAGGACACCAGTAGTTCAGTTCAGTAGTATCAGGATACCAAACACAAATCAACAGCGATGGTACATTCCAGCAGAAACAGCCAGGCTTCCATGAATCAGCAGGAGTCAGCAGGAGCAGCCAGGACCAACTGGGACTCTAGGAGAAGTTCTCTGCCATTCCTCTTTCAATGAAGTAAAGATCAGCAAAGATGAGGATTTAAGACCAAGGAAGCATTGCAAAGCTAGCTATGCAAGTACCTTGTCACTGTCCATTGAATACTACTTATATTTTCTCCAAGCATCACATGTCCTCCCACAGGTCTTGCTTCAGCAAAACACCACATGAGTCAGCCTTACCGTGTGAGTCTGTATCATCTGACATATCCAGAAATTTCTACTTCAGGAAGATCATCAGTAAATGCTGAGTTCTGATGCTTCTCCATACCATAATTATACCTCAAGGTAGAAGTGGTTTAGAACAGTATAATAATAAATAATAAAGTAGCATATACGCATTGAATGAAGGCAATGAAATCCATAAAAAAATAAAGTAGGCACATTTCATCTGAGCATGAAAATGCAGTCCCTTGTCCTATTAACCATATTTTCTTCCCTTCCTTTGGATGGTTGACTAGATGGGATGGGGGAGGGTTGAAGCATTTTAAAATCCTTGTTAAAAGTAGTTTTAAAGTAAGTACATGTCTATTCACCTTAGATAGGACATGGATAACAGACAAAAGTAATGATTCCACCTAAGTGTAGCTTAGGGTACTTTATTGTGACTTTATTGTGCTTTGTGCTTTGTGACCCCCAAACAGCTGCACCCCTGGAAAGTCTTATCTCTGGACAGATGATGATTTCCCTACAGCTGCATAGGTAGAGTGACAGCTTCAGTTAGAATACACAGATTCTACACTCTACAGTCCACACAAGATCATATGCAACTTGAGCTAAGCTGCATACAGCTAGCAAAATGGTATAGGAATTGTAGCCTGAAATCTGATACAAGAGTCTAATAACCATCTCTCAGAGCCCTGCTTCAATGAGGCAGCATAAGCAGACTCTATCTTGAGGATCTCTTCTGAGTCTCAGCACAGACACTCTGTTTGAGATGGTAATGACTATTACACTCGGAGAACAACATCATCTGCTTTATATCTGAAGAGTTTAAAACATTCAAAGTAAACTTAACTAAGGTCACAGAGCCTCTCAGGGATTCCAAGATACCCATGACCTGAGTTTTACTCTTCTTAGCATTGAAAGTGCCAGGATGAGGCTGTATTCAACAAGTACATCAAGTGGGGAGAATTCATGAGGGCTTTAAGTGGTACTGAAGAGCATGCTCAGCATAGGGAATGAGAGACAAACACAAAATAATCTAGAGTCCACTCAGTTGACCCAAGGATGGAGATTCAAAGGTCATAGGTCGGGGCTTTTTATGAGGAAGGCCCAGATTGAGAGAAATCCCACCAGTATGGCTATTACAGGAGCATGGTTATAGCAGTTCCCATTGCAAAGCTAGGCTGAGCAAAGGAAACTCTGCAGAGAGCCTTTTTGTCACAGCCAAAAAGCTCTCATAGGCACAAATGCCATTTGACAGAAGACAGGAAGGGCAGCCATAGACCGGAAGCAGCTCTGAAAAGAACTGGAGCTATTAGATTACTGAATAGTAAAATGTCTTAAATTTAAAATTGACATTAGGTAGCAATTTTAAAGGTATTTCCCTGTAAGATGATGCCATTATATAGCAAGGCAGATCCAGGATAAGGCAAAGCATATCATTGGATGAGAAGGAAGGGTAGGTGGGGAAAAAGTCTAGGAAAGAGGGAGGAGGAGGAGAAGTGGGGAATCAAGATGGAGATGGCGGAGCAGGATGATTCAGATCCAGATGGTCTAGGTCAATTTATCTTATCTACGTGGGTGGTTTATATCTTTATTAATTGACAGTGAATTTATTGTGTGGATGTATTATAGATTGAGAATTTAACATATAAATCTTACTGATAAATTACAAGTTTCTAGAACTTTGATTTTACCGGGTAACAGGGGATGTGAGCAAAGTTCCCGGAGGGCAGAGAGACAGCATGGAAAGGACGGCAATAGAATGCCTGGCCCGCTGAATTCAATGTGTGTGTCAGGTGTGGTAACAACATGCCAAGGGGACAGTGTGAGAAAGAGGCTTGCAGAGAGACATCCTGATCTTAAGGCTTCTACAGATCCACGCGGAATGGGAATGCACAGGTACGGGTAGTCGCTGGTCCATTTTTATTTTTACCACCATATTTCCTTTCCTCATTCACAAATGATATGGAAATTTTAAAGTAAAATGAGATCAGTTGTAGAGAACTTATAGCTTTCCACTGTTTTGCATGCTTAAGTCTTAGCCTCCCGTCTGTAAACAGACTACTGTACTACAATGTGCAGAGCGGTCCCTGAAAAATCACCAACCCTTTTGGAAAGGAACAGTGTTGACAAGCTGAGGGATGGAGCAAGTGGTGGAGACAACAAGAAAGGATCAATTCATGTCTTCAGAGGTCAGATGAACTGAAAATGTTGGGAAGCAGCAGTTGGATCAGAGGTATCAGGTCCACTGCCATTGCTGGGACTTCCATGGTATAAGCAGACATTAGTAAGATGTGGGCCATGAAACAACTGTGTGCTGTTCTAATTCAACAAATCCAATACAGTCCTCCATAGAAGCTTACAGAGTTCTTAGAAGTAGAAGAGCGGACTCTAAGGTGAATAATAGAAATTTTAGAGCAAGAAAACACTAATATTTATGAAAAGGAAGAATAATAGGGACCACTTGTCATAACAAATCTTAGTCACTATCTTAATATAATAAATTATATTATAATGAATAAGAATAGAATTATAATTATATAAAATAATATATAATATAATATTACATAATATAATTAGAATAAATTAATTATTAGCACTGGGTTGGTGTATGAATCAGTTGAAAAAAATCATGATATCAAGATATCTCAAGAAATCAAATTAAAGAGGATAATTTAATTTTGGTTCACAATTGTACAGGTCCCAGACCTCTAGTAAGACAGCATGGCAGGGAGTGTAGCACAAAAGGGCAGGCTCACCTCACAGATACAAGAAGAAAGACAAGCTACTGTGGCCCAAGTATCACATTCAAGGGCATACCCTCAATGACCTAACTTTCTCCCACTGAGTTCTGTCTTCTAAATAATTGCCCCTCCCAGTAGTACCATAGGCTGGAGTACAAGCCTTCAACACATGGGCCACTAGGGAAAGTTACAGATCAAAATTATAGCTACTGATATCTGGAAAGAATAACAAAGACAGCGAAATGAAAAGCCAAGGATTACCTCAGAATCACAAGGTATACATTGTTCTTGCCACTGCTGTAACAAAATATCTACCAGAAACTTGGACTTGTAGTTTCAGAGGGTTTAGGTCCACCATGGAAGGAAGGGCATGGCAGGACAGAGCAGGACAGGAAGCACGGAGAAGAAGAATGCTAACACTCAGCTGGCTTACATTCTCAATCACAGGAGAGGCCTCGGGTCAAGGATGGCACCATCCACATTCAGGGCAAGTTGTTTCGCTTCAGTTAAGCCTCTCTGAAAAGCCCTCCCAGACACCCTCACAGGTGTGCCTTGGTCTCCTGGGTGATTTTAAATCCAGTCACGTTGACAGTGCAGATTAACCTTCACATATGGCACGTTAGCGTTTGATATGGTGATATTTCAAATAAATGGAGGGATTAACTACTCAGTCTAGGAGATTTGAACATCTGGGTAAATAATAAAATTAGTATGTCACACAGCATATATCACAATAATGCTAGGAGAGACGTTTTAAATATCAAAGTAAAGCCAATGAAATTCAAAAATATCTTTTTGTGTTGTCGACAAAATAATTTCAGAATGACGAAAACTTGGTCAGAGACGCATGTACTCAGAGGTAAAACTTGATAATTTTATGGTAGAAAAGCTATTCCTCATGGGGAAGAGAAAAAACATCCCGCAGGACAGTCAGGACAGCCTAGCAAGGCATACAAACAAAAACCTCCTTTACGGAGAGAGACCTTGGGCTAACTAACAACTTACAAAGAGTTATTATATACCAGTAACAAAATAAGTAATAAGCATAAGAAAACACAAACCATTCCTAAGAGAAGAAACTATAAACTTTATATACATGAGGTGTCTGTCATGCCCCTGGTAGTTAAGTTGTCAAAAGTAGAATATACTACCAGGGTTTCTCTTTCTAACTCGAACAAAACTCGGCAGTGCCTCTGGCTGGATGTGAAGGTGGGACATGGAGATATGCATTTGGTTCTTGCTACTGGACAGGGCTCAAAGCCTGTGTATCCCAACCCTTAGCATAACTGGGACACTTTAAACTGTCCAATACCCAGGTAATAGCCTGGATCTTTGGAGTCAGGCCTTGCTATCAGTATTTCTAAGCTGTTGGGTTGATTTCAGTGATCACACTAGTTAGGGCCTGGTGCCTAAGGAAACGGAAGAGCTTGCTCTGCACTGAAACGCACACCCAAGTAAAATGGTGTGGAAAATCACACCACCAAGGATAAAAACCACAACAGAGTAGAAAGCTGGCTTCCTGGGTACTCATTTCTGGGGTGATGGACTTCTGGAAGACTTTATTACTGGAATATTTTCCAGAGAAGCTAATTTATAATCTGGTCCGGATGTGACTATGAGCTAATACATTCATTTTTCTTGCACACCCCAGAAATTGCATATCATCCAGCATACAATTCAGAAAATAGAAACTGTCATAGGAACTAATTACAGCTCACAAAGACAAAATTCTGCTATTTTGATGAATCTGTGTTTTCCCAGCATTTCTGTTATTTCCGTTGGTAATTGCAGAAAATAGTCTGTAGTGGGGACAATTATTAGGTTCGCTATATATTTCTATCCTAAGTCAGGAGAAAGCAGTGTTCCTGGCAAATATTTTGGGCTCCATCTGGAGAGAAAGGAGGATTAGTTGTGTGCATTCAGCATCCATTCTTAAACTGTTGGCTAAGTATAAAACAAATAGGACCGGCATCACAAAACTTGGAGAATTACACCAACTCTTGCAGTTTTGAATGTATAGTTCTGAAATTTCTATTTGGAGAAGAGTAACCTGAGGAGAGCTGTGACTGATGGTCTGTTCGATATGCTCAGAGATCAACTGCAAGGGTCTAGGCAGAACCAGCTGCTTCCTTTACATGGCATCAGGGAGAGTCTTTGGCAGGCTATATTTTGAACTAATTTTCAAAATCAATCCTAGGGTATCATGTAGTTCCTGATCTTATTGCTTCCCAGCTGTTGGGATTATGGGGTCCCAGAAACAGGAGAATGAAGAACTAATAAACAAAAGAGAGATTTGCTTTAACTGGTGTGGAAGTGTCAGCATCCTATTGATTTATAACCCAATCAGTTTCACAGTTTATGCTGCAATGAGTTGAAAAAATCTTGTTAGCTACTGCCATGCATTTCAAATCTAAAGCACATTTTGTTTTTATTCTGTGAATGTGATAAAGATGTTTGGGGCCTTCTACGCTCTTTGACAATCAACCACTCAGGACACTGAAAACAGTGCCTGTTTTATAGCAAGCAAATAAACAAACAAACAAACAAAAAAACCAGACAAAATGGGAAAAGCTAAATTTGTGTTTGAAATAGATTAATAATTATCTTAAAACTGGATCTTGAGAAAATAAGAGATTAATTAGAGTTGATTAAAGAGCCTGAAGATAATACACTTGATTCATTCAATCACTGGATTTTAAAGTCTTTTTGAAAGCGGAGCATCGTGGCTCCAAGTGCTGGCCCTTTGGAATGTGACTCCAGTTTTGAGCTGTTCCAATCTCTTTATACATTTCCTTTTTCTTCTTTGGGGTCTTAGGTTATTTTCTGAGGGCTAGTTTTGTCCGTGAGACACAGGGATAGGGCAGCTGAGACAACTTTCCCAAGAGAACCCTATCAGAACTAACTTCTAGCATATGTAGGGAAGCAAGAATTGAGCTGTGTGCAGTTCTGTAAATCATTGCCTAGGATATAACTTCCCTTTCAAAATTCTTTTTTACCTCCCCTTGATAATACACAATTGACTTTGGGTTTTTTGGGTTATTTGTTTGTTTTGTTTTGTTTTGTTTGTGTGTTTGTTGAGACTTTGTAACTCAGTTGGACCTCAACTCCATCAAACACTGGGATTTTGGGCGCACAGCATCACAGCAAGCTTAGCTATTGTTCTCATCAGCAATGAGAGCATAAGCACATTTTCCAAAGAGCGACTTGACTGGAACTAGGGCTGTGTAGCTGAGCCACTTGGGATCAGAAAGTGTGAGAAACAAGCCCAGGAGCCAAGAGCCTAGGCAGGCGTCACATTTCTCACTCTAATCAAGTTGATAAGAAGTGCAGTATTATCCACCTAGACAGTCTGTGCATTGCAGACAAAGATAATATCTGGTTAAACCTGGACCTTAGCTGTAAGGTCTCCTCAGCTTTGAAACTCCCACTGCCAGTGGCCTCGAACTAGGTCCTTCTGCAGATGGAGTTCCAGGTTTCTCTAGAGCAGTGACTCCTGGATTGTGGGACCATGAAAGGCAGCCTGGTTCCCCATTGAGCTAAAGCTAGAAACCCTGGTGACCCTAAGGGACAGTAGGCATTTTGCCTGACTCCCAGGAAACCAGGCCGGTCCCTAACCACAGCTCTTCATAGATTTGTGGCCATCAGTCATGTAAGGGCAACTCCCCAAGTCTCCTCTACAGGTAGAGGATGTAACCACGGGACATGTAAGCTCAAGACAGATCTCCATTATAATGAGGTACCTAAAGGCCTATAGGCCTAGCCAGTGAACTTTCCTTCCCAGACACTCCTCCTTGCCAAAGGTATTTAACCTCAGGCCCACCCTGAGAAGTGAGGTACAGTTTTAGTCATCCGCTTTCTGCCATGACAATAAATGTCTTAAAACCATGGACTGTCTCTTTTCATCTGGATCAACAGAGAAGGCCTTTGCCTACAGAGCTGCTGTCCAATCTCCCATAAAAGGCCTTCCTGTCCTCCCAGCTACAGCTGCTACCACAACCAAGCCAAACCAAGCCCGTCATTGTCAAACCAAAGACCCCCTTCCCCGAAGCACCAGCCAGAGTACCTCCTTTTCCCCCTCAGCCCCGGAATAGAACCAGCTTGCAGGGAGTTGGGGGAGGGGGAAGGTGGCAACTCTGTTCTCAGCTCTTGTGTGTCTTCTAGCAGTGACTGGAGGTCCAAAAGCCTGAGAACCCAATAGCCCCGGCCTCCTTGCAGGCCCAGAAACCCCCAAGCCAGCTTCGGCTGTATTCCGTGCCTCAGAATGTGCTTTCCCAACCCCTAGAGCGGTGTCTGGTGTCCAGTAGCTTCCCTATGGCCCAATACCTGCCCAACCAGCATAGGGAAAGTGCAGTCAAACTTTCAGTGTCCTGCCTCCTGAGTGGTCGAGCCCTGTGGCGAGCTGACGCAGGACCCTACCACCACAACCCTACACTGGATGAACCTTGAGTAGATTTCACTCTAAGGCTCTGTCCGTGGACTCCTTCCTCTCCTGTGAACTGCTTTCTTCTAATCTATACCTCTTAGGAATGCCATTTCTTCAGTATCTATTGAAACCTGGTGTATCCAGGCACGTATGAACAAATGTTTAACAGCAAGTAAGTCAGAGTCAGATTTGCATGAGGAGTGTTATCTCACAATCTTGAGGTGATGGTAAATATAGCTATCATGAAACAGAGACCATGAGGTACTAAGAACTTATCTAGATCATGGTTGGTGAATGACTGTCACCTTTGCATAGGACATTAAAGTTTTATCACTGCAGCCAATTCAGTCTCTTCTCATGGTCTCATGGTGGGAGGAGAGAACTAACTTCTGAATGTTGGCCTCTGGGCTGGAATTGGGGGCATTTGGGAGATGTTGTGGAAACATAGTATAGGAAAAACTTCCCAGAATCTATGAAGGTGATACTACTGGGGTCTCCTAGTAATTGGGATATGGAGCCTCAACTGGCCTCTCTTGTAGGCAGGAAAGGATTCCAGTGAAGGGACTGGGTCGCATTCACTGACTTGTTGGCCATGAGGCATCCTATGAAAACTCCAGAACAACCCAAGCTGATGCTAAGATAAAGAATAGTTCTCTGCAAACTGATTACAGGATTTTATTGCCTAGGACAACATCCACACAGCTCATTGAACATGGAGAGGTTGATCTGGTGCCACTTGAAGCATCTCCTCCTATATTCTAGTCTCTTTGAGGCAGAAATGTAGTCTGCATGCTACCGAAAGAGGAATGTGGACACTAACCAATCCCGGAAACTTTTGACCTATGTCTTAGGGTTTTACTGTTGTGAACAGACACCATGACCAATGCAACTCTTTTAAGGACATTTAGTTGGGGCTGGCATATAGGTTCAGAGGTTCAGTCTATTATCTTCAACACAGGAACATGGTGGCATTTAGGCAGGCACGGTGCAAGAGGAGCTGAGAGTTATACATCTTCATTTGAAGGCTGCTAACGGAATACTCAACTTGCAAGCAGCTAGGAGGATGGGGTTAAAGCCGATACCCATAGTGACACACCTATTTCAACAAGGCCACACTTTCTAATAGTACTACTACCTGGGTCGGGTATATAAAAGCCACCTATCTATCTGCCTGCAAAATAAGGTAAGGTAATGACAGCACAGAACACATGGGAAGGTCAACCAATGTCTGACTTGACTTAGACCCACTGCATAAGAAGGATTCCATACATGATGCTGCTAAGGTAACCAAGAACCAGAACCTAGATAGCCTAGAGACCTAGGGTAAAATCAAACATACATAGTAATAACATAAAATAAAATAATTCCTCGTGATATTCTGTGACACTTATAGATCAGTGCCATATTCAGTCATTTTCAAAGAGGCTTCTGGAAGCAGATGGGAACATATGCAGAGACCTACAGCCAAACACTATTTGGAAAGAGATTCTAAATTAGAGGTCTCCATCAAATCCCTCCCCTCAGAGCTCAGGAAATCCCACAGAAGAGGAGCTAGAAAGATTGTAATGTTGGGGGTGTGGAGGACACCAGGAGTACATGGTTGGCCCTCTGAATCAACTAATGAAAGCACATATGAGCTCACAGATTCTGAAGCAGTAACCTTAGGGCCTATGTGGGTCTATACCAAGTCCTCTTCGTATACACTATAACTATTTGCTTAGTGTTCTTATGGAACTCCTGACTGTGAGAATACATGGGCCTCTGTATCTTTTGCCTGCTCTTGGAACTCTTCCCTCCTGTTGGGTTGCTGTGTCCAATTTCTATATGAAGGATTTTGTTCATCTTATTGTGTTGTATTTTGTCATGTTTATTTATTACCTTTGGGAAGCCTGTTCTCTTCAAATGAGAGAAAGAAAGGGAGGGGATCCAGATGGGAGGTAAGATGGGGGAGGAACTGGGAGAAGTAGATGGAGGGAAAACTGTAATCATGATATAATGTATGAGAAAATAATCCATTTTTAATAAAAAAAGAGTAAAAGAAAAAAGGAGGTTGCCCTCTGACCTCTAAATATGACTTTGTCCTGCACTCAACTACACAAATAAATTAAACAAACAAACAAAAATGTATTTGGGCCAGCAAGATGGCTTCATGAGTCAAGGTACTGGCCACCAAGCTTGATACCTGAGCTTGATCCTTGGGATCCACATGGTTGAAGGAAAGAACAAATTCCTTCCAGTTGTCTCTCCCCTGATCTCCCCAAGCATTCTATGGCATGCATGTTCCCACCTGCAAGTGCTATACATACACAGATGAGTTAAGAAATGTAACTTTAAAACTAAAAGGGGCCTGACCCCTCTGAACTGTGTTCATCTGCTGAAGCCAATTTGGCATCTCCCAAACACATAAGAATCTCCAGTCCCCAGCCCCCGCCCCAGCTCCCTGTGTGGTGTGGGAAATCGGTAGATCTGTGGTCATCATGTGATGAGATGGTGAGGAAATGTCCTCATGGATATTACACACCCTGTCAGGTGACAAGGTCGTTCCCGCAAGCCAGGCTTACATGAAGTAAGGGGAAAGAGAAGTTAGAGACAAAATGAATATGATATGAAACTCTAGATTTGGCTTCTAGCCAAAAGAAGAAAATGCCTTGTGCATTTTATTGTACCATTTAGAATCCTCTTTCCATCCCTCTGAAAGCTGAGAAGACAAAAGGTTTCCCTTTGTCAAAGAAATCAATTTCTTAGCTGCCATTTCTGCCTAGCACAATGTTTTCAGCAACATACTTTAAAATACACTTGTTACTGTAACTACTGACTGAATCCACATCCACATTTAATTCTCTAAAAATCATCATTTTTTTTGCCAGTTTAAATGACATATGGAGGGACATACTCATCAAAGCTACCTCTTCTGGAGCCTTCCGGAGAATGATTTATGCTTAAATGTGTGGCTGAGACTGTAAGTCCTAAACTTTGCTTGAAAAAATGCGTGTCTCTTCTGTGGCAGGAATGTAATAGAGACTGAAATAACCTGCTGCAAACCTTTTACAGGTTGCATTTCCAAGGTGAAAGTGTTGCTCCTTGAATCAAGACTGCAGAATGTACATCACCAACCCTAACACCCAGGCTTTGATTCAGTCAGCATTTTTAGCCATAGTCTCTGAATTTAGAAAGCATCAGATGTATCTAGCTGGTTCCATGGAGAATCAATACTTGTAACATTTTTATCAACAGTAAAACTGTTGCAATCAGTTTCTTAGTGGAAGTCAGCACTGGGATGCTACAGTTGTAGCTCAGTGCTAGAGAGCTGGTCAAGCATTAGCCAGACCCTGTTTTCAATCCATAGATCACAGTGGAAGACAGAAGGAGAGAGTGATGAGTGCCTAATGTTATGGGGTAGGAAATATGACAAATCACATCAGAAATGAGCAGGGAGAGATCTGTTTCTCATCTTCAGTGACCTGAGTTCTTATAAAAACTGCTGGGAGGAAGGACAGTTTGGGTGATAAGCTAGTCAGTACCAAGTTCCAAACGCAAGTGGGATGCTACCAACTAGTCATCTCAGCTTGCTCATCTGCATGAGACTAGTGAGTCAGAGTGCTCAATGGATCAAAGTGAGCAAAATAGCCATCTTATGTCATAGAAGGCTAGAGTTCATAGCCAGCTATCACCAAAGGTTCAAAAAGGTTGCCTAGGGTAGAGAGATTTGAGACTCAAAAAGCATAATCCCTCCTGGAGTTTATGCAGGAGCCATTGGGCTTGCTGGGTGAAAGCTTTCTAGGCACTCTGTTCTAGGGGGCAGAGGAAGCCTGAGGTATTCCTTATCTCAGGAGAAATGAAAAGGGGACAAGCTGGTCACCAATGACATGGGCAGATTTATCCTGTGCAATAGTCGTTACTACTTCAACATAGCAAGAGAACCAGATTGCTTAACAATGGTCCCTTTACAGACAAGGTTTTTTGGGATCTTAAAGATCTTTGTGGCAAGAACCTTCCCCTAATGAATAAAGATTTCAGGGGGCCAATCACTGGATGAGAAGTAGGCGGGATTTCCAAGTCAGAGGGAAAGAGAAGAGAAGAGACTTGAGAATTTTAGAGACAGAACAGAGTACCTACGGAGAGGAGAAAAGGTAGGAAGACCTGTAGCAGGAAATAGTAAAAAATTATTTTCCATCCCATGCCAGCACCAGCTAATTTCAGGCCCAGTGGTCTCACTGTCTCCATGGCTCTCCCCATGTAGAGACCACCAATCTCTCAGCTTTCTTGTTACAGACTCTGCTCATATTCCCAGCCAGACTCAATAGACTCCCTGGCCCAGCTTTTAAAATGTCTCTACCCGACATGCTAAGTTCTCATGGCAAGTCACAGCCACACCAGCCCCATGCAGCCTGGTAAAAATCAAAACTCTAGAGCCTTGTAATTTATCAATCAGATTTATATCAGTAAATTCTCT
Organism: Rattus rattus; assembly: GCF_011064425.1. NCBI lineage: Eukaryota > Metazoa > Chordata > Mammalia > Rodentia > Muridae > Rattus > Rattus rattus. The sequence continues at coordinate 136,948,144 of NC_046154.1, read as the reverse complement.
TCCCATAAAATGAACTCAGTGCCAATTGATATTGATATAAACTGCCCACCTAGATAAGACAAATTGCCCTGTAATTATTCATACCTTATAAGATATTCATAGCTACCTGTGGCTATTTAAAGCCACACACAGATCAGGGTCATTCTTTTCTTTCTCCATCTTCCTTCCTCCTTTTTCTCCATACTTTGTCCAGTCTCAAATTCTCAGCCTTCCTTTCTTTTTCACTGCATAATCACAGGCCTTGCCTTATCTTGCGCCTGCCCTCATCTGCCTATAGACATCAACCCACACATAGATCTTCAGGAAAAGTAGGAATGGTAAGCACACAGAATTGTCCTCTCAAAGTAACCAATGTATAACCTGTTCTTCTGTCTAGAAATCTGGGAAAGGGGGTTTTTAATACCCTGGTGATTTTTAGTATCTGCTGACCCAGGTCATATCAAGATTCCACAACCAGGACAAGATGTGGCTAGTAAAATAAATGACCTTTACATTACCTGTATAGCCAGGGGGTCCTGCAAGTTCCCACAACCAGGCCTAGAGATAGCTAATAGTCTAAATGGCCCTTATGTTATCTGTATAGTAAGAGGCTCCCCCAAGTTCCTACAACCAGGACCAGAGGTAGGTAATGGCCATGTGATCTCTACACTATCTATATGACCTAGACCATATCAGGTGCTTCCCTAAGTGCTTACTCTGTTACAGCCAGCCTGTCTTCCCAACCCATCTCCTTGGAAAAAATAACATGTACCTTGAATTGAGTTTCAATGTAGCTATGCTTCTTTGTACACCATGGACTGTATCATACCAGAAAACCTTTCTCCAAATTATACTTGGTTTAAATGACAATATGACAATAAACTGCCAGGCATCAGACTCCTAAAGGTTTGATCCAGGTTGATGAAGTCAATCTTAGCCAAGTTTTCACTCTCATATCTTCAGAGATTACTACCTGTCTTGACACTTCCAGAGACCCTCTAAAAGTTTTTGATGCTTAGCTAATCAAGTAAACACCAGTGTTCTGAGTATTAGGGGCTTGTTATGGACTTTGCTGTCCTAACTCATTCAATCTCTGACTTAAGTGCCCTTTTTAGGTTCTCTGAGAAGAAGAAATCAAATCTAGAGTTATGAGAAGTTAGTGGAAAAACAGATTTGAGAAGAAGAAGGTAAGGCGTTAGGAGAGATCAACTGGTCTGGATAAGGTCAGAAGGAAAGGGTTGGGTGGGATAAACCTTTGAGAATAATACAGCTTCAAAAAATCTGCAGGGGGAATTCCTTAGCCAGGGCTACCTACTAAATGCACTCTCATCAACCAAGGAGTCCCTGTGTTCTCCATCATGGGCTGAGAGTACCCAAAGGAAGTGTGATTAGGCATGAATGCTGGGACCTGACATCACAGCACTTACTTAAGGTCTTCAATCAATGATGCTTCCTGTAGCCAGAGAGCTAGAAGGGACACATTACTGTGTTTTACCTAAAATCAGCCAGGAGAAGAAAACCACAGAAGCTTTATATAAATAATAAATTAACATCTGAAGATGCTAAAACACCATTCTCTTGCACCCTAGAGCTTAGGGAGAATAAAAAAAAAAAGACAAAGTCACAGAGAGTTCTGGGGTTTGCAGATGCATAGCACTACCCCCGACACTGGGGCCTTTGCTGACTTGCTGGAGCTTGGGCTGGTATGCTGACAACCCAATGTCAGGATGCACCAGACACCAACCAGTATGGGAGTGTGCAGAGGAGCAGTGGCTGAGAGGACTCTTCATAGGGACCTACTGAGGGATTTGAGGTATCCTAGCCAATGGGATGCTGATTTCCGTTGAGAGACCATAAAAATAGTACCAGGTTGGATTGGAGTTCTAAACACACGGCTGTAAAGTTTCAGAAGGTCCCTTACCTCATTCCACAAGTCCATCATCTCTCAGTGAGGCTTTTCTCCTGCTGTGTGCCTGCTGTGCAGTGTACTAAAGAATATGAACATGTAGTCACTATGAAGGAAAAAGCCAGAGGGAAAGGGGATTATGGTTGGTACTGACAGGAAACAGCTAATCACTAGGACATGTCGCCTAGGAACCCTTTGAAATCAGTACTTTCCTCTGGTAGTTTGTTTTAGCAAATAAGAAAAAAGTTAACTTTATTTATTTCCATTAATTTTATCAAAAAGATAAAACCAGAGATGCATAGAATTAAATGGCATATCATACAACTGTAATTATTACATATTCCCTATAAAGAGAACTCCTGTTTAAGTGTACCTCATAATAATATAATAAAACCAATTACAAACCTTTAAACCTAATTACATGGGCCTGAATGGACAACTTTGAGATGGAATATGTTTAGAGAAAAGGTAATTTAATACAGATTATTCTTAGGATATACATCAAAAATCTAACTATACATTGATTTGTAGAAGAAAGAATGGGAAATTGTTTCTTTAATAGAGAAAGCTGAGGCCTTAGGACAATGAGGAGCTATTAAGAATAGTTTCTGTGAATTGAGAGCAGATGTCCAGCAATACTTTATAGGTTGTCTCTCATCTTTACACTATAAATGCTTTAAATTACATATTTAGCAGACATAAGAGCTGGAGTTATAAACAGAAACTTTTACAACTCCAGAACTACCCTTGACAAATATCCTGAGTCACCATGATGAGTGACCATGGGTCTTTTCCAATGGCTGGAAGATTTTTTTCTAGAGAAGTCCTGAGATTTGTTAGAATATCATTAAAGTATTCTTTTGCTTTGCTTTTCAATCTTGAGCAGGCCTGAGATGTCTCTTCCTAGGATACTGTAATAGTTCAGCTCTGCTATGAAGATGAGGGTGGGTTTGTAACTGGATGTGAAGAGATAATGTCTGCATTGTAAGACTAAACCAAGTTCTAGAACTGATATCTAGGGAGAGTGCAAAGGTCCTGTGGTCAGTTGGCCTGGAGGACTGTAAAGAATGAGGCTTCTTGTGATTCTAGGAGATGGTTCGACAACAGAGATCTATCTTCTTCTTTCTCTTTGCTTCTTTTTTCTCCTTGGGACCAAGTATGGGGAAACAAGATGCATTGAGGCAGATTTCTGCTGACTGCAGGAAGAGGTCCATCACCACTAAGATGATGAGACACTGAATAAAGGTCCCCATGAAGTGGTGAAGTACTTTCCCCAAAAAATTAAAACAGAAAATCAAAACTGTCCATCATGAGTCATTCAGGCATCTCCTGATGGAAACAGTCTCTTAAGGTCCTTAACTGTTCTCAAAATCCAACCTGTCCCTGTCCTTTTAGTTCTTCCTTGCCAATGGAGGTAAATACCTTCCAAGGACCATGGGCCTGAATGGAAATTAACAATAGTTTCTGGGAAATGAGAGCTGACATTCAGCAATACTTTACAGATTGCCTCTCATCTTTACACTGTAAGCCAAGTGTCACTGTTTCATTTTTCAGATGATGTGTTAAGTAGTAGATCAAAGATTACACAGCAAACATAGATCTCGAGCCCAGAACCCTCTGGCTAGGCTGGCATGTGTTCACGGACAGAGGGTGCCTTTTAACTTTTTCAGAAGCCTTCTTAGTGATACCCTCATACTTAGGAGATAGTTAGCTATTAGGTCACTGAGGACCTTTCCCATATTCAGCTTTGGGTTTCCTTCCTGCGTCCTCGATAACATATTAAGAAGGAAGTATCACAATTGCCCTCCCTAGAGTTTGAAACGCCATGCAAAAGGAAGGGAAAAGCATCACATTGACACTCCTCGGTATTTAAAACTCCACAGAGGAGCACTGGATGTCAGCAACATACACTGACATATCTGTGTCTTCCCCCAGTGTCAGACTTTATTGAATAATAATGAATTCAGAAGCTATGCCAGTTTCCTTGGTTGCAGTGTGCCAAGTAGTCTTGCTTGCTTTTCCTTGATAGCTGACAGGGGCAAACATGAGTTCTTTTATTCCAATCTTAATTACTAATATTAATTCTCAGCTCACACATTACATATCCCACAATAATTCCTCCTCCTCCTCCCCCTCCCCCTCTCCCTCCCCCTACCCCTCAGTTTCCCTCTCCCTCTCCCTCTCCCTCTCCCTCTCCCTCCCCCTCTCCCTACCCTGTGTGTGTTACAGGCTGGGCACATTTTAAAGAGACTGCAGCACAGTTCAAGCAGGTCAAGGAGGTTTTCCTAAGGCAAAGGAAGGAAGAGCATACAGCTTCAAAGGGATAGATAAATGCTAATAACAAACTCAGCAGAGCTGAAGGGTCACAGGCTTGATCCCTGCCTCAGAGCTGGGGGAGTCTCTAGAAAGAGTCCAGCTGGTGAGGTGAGAATGACCTGGAGAAGAAATGCAAATCAAAAAGACTGTGGAGGCCAGCTACAGTACTGGGTTTGGATGGATGGATGGATGGATGGATGGATGGATGGATGGATGGATGGCAATTTGTGAAATAGTCTGTGACAGCCCTGTTACAGTCAGGAGTTCTCTATGTCCTTCTTTTGACTCAAATATTAGTGGTCATATGACAGGCCATGGGGCTGGGGCCAACACAGTGGCTTTCTCTTATGGGATCCAGGTAAGGGTCTAGCATTCTTTATTTGGTCTAGTTCATTCATAAGTTCTCAGACCTTGTTTTCCTGGCATTCCCATGTGCTCACATGGTCTCCATCTAGATTTATGATTTTATAGGTTAATGGCTTCTGACTCTGGGAATGCACTTTTAGACCATACTACATGGGTGGTGCTGGACATAGCAGTGGTGTCTCCATGTGGAGCAAGGTACAATGTAATTCTACCTCTGCATCTACACTCAGGATGGCTCAGAATGTGGCATGTGAAATGTGCCACTCGGAACAAGGTTCAGTGTGAAAAGCTAATGCTTTGTATATGGAGAGTAGCTCAGAGCACCAGCTATAGCCTGATCTCAATGGAAAGACACTGATTGAGCAAACGTGAGGAAGGTGGAGACAGTGGGGCTTTGTGAGGCCTATTAAGAGTGGATATACCACTGTCCCTCTCTTAAGTGTTAACCCAAGGTGTTGAGCAGATGGCTTAGCAATTAAGAGCACTTGCTCTTTATGCAGAGGTTTGGATCCGAGCACCCACACGGCCACTGAAAACTGGGATCTCATACCATGTTCTTCTCTCTGCATGGTGCATAGACATACGTGCTTATATAGCCAACCATTCATGCACTTAAAATATTTTTAAAGAGTTAATCCAAATGCAATATCATTTGCCAGTATAGGAGAATATCCTTGGGAAATACATCTGTTCAGAGACTTTAGAACGTAGCATAAAGCCTATCTCCATAAGGCTACATAAGGCAGCACGATAACTTGAGAGCAGTTCATACTGTGGTTCGTTCTGTAATGCTCTGCAATGAGCCTTTCATGTCTTGTCATCTACACTACAGGCTGTGTGTCTCATATGAATTCTTCCTATGGCATTCGTTTAGATGGGAAGCAGAAGGGAGACCAGAGTGAGATTCTGGTAACATTTGGATCCTTCACAGTTGAAATCTGTCAGGCTGAGTTCTCCTGCCAGCTTTGCATCGTGTTCTTGGGATGCTAGCAAAAGCAGAGGCCACAAACGGAAAGAAAAAGACAAGTGATCAGAACAGGTAAGACCCCATGTTTCAGATTCCTGGGCACTTCTAAAACAACAAAGAACTGAGTCAATTCAAAAACCGATCAGGAGGGATGAATGATACATCCCTAGTAGGCACATGGATAGTGGACACTGGCAGGTTTTGTTATGGGTCAGAGGGTGAACTGAACAATGGTGGTAGCACTTTCAGAAGAAGGAGCTGTGCAGCATGCACCTTCCCTACCATGTCTCTGAGGAGTCTCATAGTACTTCCACACTGCCAAGTCTCTCCTATCTCCTTGCCATTAATCTTTTATACCGGAGACCCCAGGGTGAACCAGAAAATGTCACTGACTTTCCTAAGTCCTCTTTTGACAGCATTTACTGTAAGGTGATTGTGACTTTCCAGTAAACATGCTTGGGAAACTCACCAGTACCTTCCTAGCCACAATAGCTCTTATCTTAGGATTCCCACTAGTGCCAGAGTCCAGGTTACTTCATGGTGGAAGCAACTCAGAACTCTTCAGCAACCCATCCTTCAAAACCACATATGCCTTGGCCTCTTCCAGCCAAATACACATATGTTCAATCACTAAAACATGACCTCTTCCCTGGGATGCTTCCAATATTAAACAAAATAAGCACTGTGGGCTTTGATGTAAAAGTGAATGAGATGATTTCCATGCTATGAAGAAATTAATCAATAGTATAAAAGATAAAATCACCACGTGCACAATATAATGGTGAAAGTGCCCAGGGTCAAGTGTAACCAGCAGGAGGGTTCTAGATTCTAGAGCATAAAGGTCGAGGAGTAAGCAAGGCTTTCTGTCACATGGTGCAGGCTGCTTCAACAAAACACTATGTGCAGCTTCCACAGCACGTATGTATTGCTCTCTAGAGGCTGAGAGTTTAGAATCACATGACATTCACACAACCTCACTTAACTTCCATACCATTTAAAAATGCTATTTCCAAATACAGTTGCATTGGGGTTAGGACTTCAATACATGAGTTGAAAGAAGGAACAGTTTAGTCTGTTCTACCTCCAGAATGCTAAGAATTGACCAAGAGGAAGATAGGTAGGAAGGCAGTGCACTGTGAACAATTTCAAAGGCTTCAGCAGACCCAACACATTGGGGCAGTTCAATGTATCAACACAGACTAGAGGTAAGCTAGGGGAAGTCTGGAATGCTTTCTAAGGATAGTGTGCTTTGTTATACTCTGTCAGGTATGCAATCAGGATGCTAGTGGACTTTTACAAGGTAAACACATTGTCATCTTATAACAAACAAACTAGCTGACGTCCATTTGAAAAAGGGCAGCGAGCAAAGAGAATTAGAATTTGAAACACACCCCATGAACACTATAGCAAACCCAGGAAAGTCTCACTGGGACAGCAGCAATGGTTATGTCGTAGGGTTACTATTGCTGTGATGAAACACCATGACCAAAAGCAACTTTGGAAGGAAAGGGCTTGTTTGGATTACATTCCCACATCACTGTTCATCATTAAAAGAAGTCAGGATAGGAACTCAAATAAGTCAGAAACTTGAATGCAAGATCTGATACAGAGGTCATGGAGGGATGCTGCTTATTGACTTCCTATTTGTGGCTTGCTCAGCTTGCTTTCTTATACAACCCAGGACTACTAGGTAGGGGTAGCCCCACCCATGATGGTCTGGGCTCTCCCATGTCAATTACTAAGAGCTCTGAAATTTTACCTATGATCCTATCTTTCAGAGGCATTTTCTCAGTCGAGGTTGCCTTCTCTCCGATTACTGTAGCTTGTGTCAAACTGACATAAATTATCTATCACAGGGTATGGGGATGATTAAGAGGCCCCAAAGTTATTAGATGGTAGAAGAGTAGGAGAAGTTTGCAGCAGTGAGGGCAAAAGGGTAAAAGCAGAGGAGAATCTCATGCATTGAATGGATGGTTGGATGCTGTTAATGTTTCTATGTCATGGCAAGAGGAGAGTCAGAGATCCACTCTGTGTTCATTGGCTGCTGTTGCTACCCTGTTCTGAATCCTCTTCTCTGCCCAGAAGTCTGGCTTGTAACATGGAAATGAACAACCAGGAACACAGCCTATGATCATAGGAATTTGAATAAATATTTAATGGCAGGAAATTTGGTAGCATAATAGTACCACAATATAAGCCCTATCTGTTCAGATAGATGCCCTCATACTTTCTTTCATTAGCAATAACACTAATGGTAAATTTAGGATGTGATAGCCTCTCTTTAATGGTTAATGGAGCCAGGTGAGACACACATTTTGAGTTTTCAGAGTCTAAGACTGTAATACACCTTTATCCACTACTGCCCATTCAGAGACTTATGTTTATACACCCTGAACATCTTTCTAATCATCTAAGCATCCAGGGCAGTGCTACCCAATAGAAATGCACCTAGAAACGCAGGTGTAAGTTATGGCCATAATTTAAAAAAGTAATAGCCATATTCTAAAAATATAAAGAAGTTTGAAACTTTGTGCTCAAATGGCAAGTCCGTGGGCTTGTTTAAAACAAACAAAAGAAATTAAATTCCATATGAGTTAAGAATAATATAATGTTAGCATCTCAGCTATTATGAATATAAAAGGTTATCTTACATTTTTAATAATACTGTTATTGGGTCCCAGTTTGTATCTTACACTTTATAGAACAGTTGGAATCAGTCAAGATAACTACCAAGTGCTCAGTGACATGTGGCTTTGCAACTCGAAAGCATTGTGTTAGGTAGTACAAATCCAAACTAAGAAACACTGATACAAGCATTAAATAGCTGGATCCATTGCTCACTGATGTAAATTAGGCTATTGCTTGACTAACAATGATAATGATAATGATAATAATAAATTAACACTATAAAAATATAAAGCACTGAAAAAAAGTGAAGCACTGAACAGTATTTCAAAGAACATTTGACCACATGATTCACATTGCTTCTACTACAGATTGTTATTTTCAAGAGGAACATCATGAGCCATCATTTAATGTACTCATCATATATTTTTATGCATTTTGAAAAGTATACACACTAGGAAAGATACATTTCGGGATTGCCCAGAGGAGAATTTGACTAGAGCATTTACCTTGTCACAGAAATAAACAAGATAGTCTCCACCTCTAGGGACCAACCAGAAGATATAGAGGGATAACAGTCAAACATACCTTTGTTATATGCATATCCTTCTTACTGAAGATACCATGAGATTCAAAAGCCATTACCAATTTGTGAATAAACAAAGAAGTAACAGTTTAGCTTACTAATACTTATCTGTCACGATGATAATATGATGTTCTACTCTGTTTTCTATTGCTACGATGAACACTGTAACTAAAAGAAATTCTGCAAAAGAAAGGGTTCATTTCATTTTTCAATTCACAGGTCCCAGTCCATCACTTAGGGAGGTCAGGGCAGGAACTCAAGACAGGAACCCAGGGCAGGAACTCGGACAGGAACCCAGGGCAGGAACGTGGACTCAGGACCTGAAACAGAAGTCATGGAACAATATTGCTTACTGGCTTGCTCCACATGGCTGGATCAGCTTAGTTTTTTATAAACAACCCAGACTCATCTGCCAAGTGTGGCATAATCCACAGTGATGATCCTCTCACATCAACCATTAACCAAGGAAATGCCCCCACAGACTTGCGACAAGTCAATCGGATAGATTCGATTCCTCAGTTCATGTTCCCTCTTCCTTGATGACTCAGATTATATCAAGTAGACAAAAACTAATCAACATATACATATAGCTAAAGGCAGCTCAGCACTGACCATTCTGGGGAGATCATTACAAGAACAATTCTTAACGTCTTTCCTCAACCAAAATGAATTTAGAAAGGAGGCTACACTGGATGGTTTTGTGTGTCAACTAGACACAACGGAGAATCATCCAAGAGTAAGGAGTCTCAGTTGAGGAAATACCTCCATGAGATCCAGTAGTAAGGGATTTTTCTCAGTTAGTGATTGATGGAGGAAGTTTCAGCCTACTGTGTGTGGTACCATTCCTAGGCTGGAGGTCCTGGGTTCTATAAGAAGGAAGACAGATCAAGGCAGAAGAGCAAGCTAGTTAGCAGCATTCCTCCATGGTGTTTGCATCAGCTCCTGCCTTCAGCAACATGGAAGAATAAATCAAGTATACTCTTTCCTCCTCAATTTGCTTTTTGGTCATGGTGTTTCATTGTAGCAATAGAAATCCAAACTATGACCGAGGCTTAAGTTAGTCATATTGACTCCACAGTGAAAACAATTAAATACAAACTTAAAATTATACTGGAGGAGGCACAGAAGAGGATAATTAGAGAATAAATATGATTCAATTAGATTATGTACATGTATGAAGACGTTGAAGAAATTAATTATTTTGTATAATATATATTAATTTTAAAACTCTCCAGAAAAAAATAAAGAGCAAATAGAGTTAAAGTGTTATCCCATTTTTTTCTCTTAATGTTGGGCTAGCTTGCCAAGCTGTTAGGCATTGCTCTTAAATCTATCCTAACTTCAAGTATCTTTTCTCAGAAAAGGCAGGTCACTGGGTGCCCTAATGGACATGCTACTTGTGGGAAGAGCTTTTTTCCCTATTTCTTTTAATGCCATCTGTAAGTGCTAGTCTATGCACTGGACATAATTTTCTCTACACCCACATTCTGAGCTATTCGAGGAACCAATGTGAGGCATCTTCCTTCTTCATCAGCTGTCATGTAGCCTCAGAAGGTGACAGGGGTGAGCTGTGACAACAACACAGCAGATGTTTATGACATAGGGTCAGGGTTGCATGCTGTCAGATTTTGGGAATATAGCCAACAGCTCCTGCAGGTCCAGTACTCCATCTCAACTAAGGCTTATTAATATAGTTTTGTGTTTATAAATTATGATAAACAATTGGAAACTCAAATTTTTCCCTGGCCACTTTGGACTTCTGATGCTTTTAAGTCAACAGGGTAAGAAAGGTAATATCAGTGGTTATCATTTTTAAGTTTTGAGATACCAAAAAGAATGTCTCATCAAGGGACATTGCCACTTATCACACATACAGATGGAAGTTGCAAGTATTCTTGAAATAGTTATGTCAGGCATGAATGTGACCTGACTATTGTTTTCATTTCAAAATTAGGCATGACATGAGGAGAATTGATTGTGTGTCAAGAGGTGGACCATCCATTGCTAACTGCTATTGTGTATTAGCTAGAAAACCTGTACACTATTTTAATAAATCCCATATGTAATTATATATTAATTAAATATTATTAATTTATAGTATATATAAATATACAGTCTATCAATTCCATTCCTCTAGAGAACTATGACTAATATGCAAACAAATGTTTATTCATCCTAGATAGGGTACCTAACAGAGACAAAACTGTACTACAAATGTCCAACATGGACTTAAAGGAGAGGCTACTTAAAGAGGCATGGATGACTTAAAGATAGTCTTATGACTAAATACTCAGGTTTGTTTCCATTTGGAGGAAATCGCTATACAGTGAGCACCTCCCCCTTTATAAAAGGCTGAATACTTTGGAACTGCCAGGAGAATAAATTTTGCTTTCTCAATTGTTTTTCTTAGGATCTTTTCACAGTGTCAAGAGAAATAATTAACATAGACATTCTAGAATTTTCTTAACAATGTGGTTTTTAGATAAAGGAGTTATATTTATAGTTCTTTTCATTCTCAGTTTATACCCTATACTACCACAAGTGATATTTTCTGACTGTTACTTCTAAGCAAGAATTATGTCAAAAGTCTTGTTAACACTGTCCATTAGAGTGACTTATTTCTAGATTCTTCTAAATTTTTTATGTCTCAATAGTCTTTAATTCTCTCTAATTTTCTAAGATTCTTATTGGTGAATAAATGAGAACCACTTTTCCTTTGCAGTCACTTTAATTTAAGTCAAAGGATTTCACACTTTTTATAAAGTGCTCATATTGAATGCTTCTGCTCCAGTAGCATCCCGAAGAGAAAGCCTCTTCGACATGTCACCTTGAAATATATTGTCTCTACTTTCTGTTTGTTCTGTATCTTTTCCTGTTTTGATGAGAAGCATTTCCTCTAGTAACTGTTGAACTTTTTTAAAGTGTTTTTTCTGCACGGACTAAAATATTTTTCCTTTTTATGAAGTAACCAATACAATTTTTAAATAAGAAATTAACCTTTCACTTTAAAGAAATGAATTCAACCCAAATTAAGTGTATTATTAATGATTTTCTTTTTAATATAGACTTTTGAATTCTGTTTTGATTCCATTCTTAATAGTTACAAGAATTTTAGGACAGTACCCTTTTCTTTCAGTTTTAATAAGTTGTATAGCTTTGAGAATATATTTGTAGTAATTGGCTTATTAAGATTTCTTTATATGTTTATTAAATCTTTAAGAATTACATGCACAGTATTTTGATGTATTTGATTTGGTCCCAGGTCTACCCCCACGCCATATTCATCCAACTTTGTGTTCTCATTTAAAGATAAGAAATCAATCCCAATTTTTGCTGCCCACACACTCCTGGATGTATGGTTTTCTACTAAAGCAGGTTAGACCTATCAGGGACCACACCTTTAAAGAAAACTCATCATTCTTCTCCTGTAAATTCCCACAGCTGTCAATTACCACTAACTTCTCAGCTAGTCGTGTAACCCTGTGAAACAGTCCTCTCTATGCTGGGATTTTGTGTGGTTTAAAATTGCACAGGTCCCATGCATGTTATCATTACATCTCTGAGTTCATATGTGCAACTGCCCTGATGTTTCTGGAAGATACTGTTTCACTTTAGTCACTCACTGTCTGTCTCTGTTTCTGGAGTCTTTCCATCCCTCTTCCACAATGATCCCTGTACCTCTGAAGGAGTGAGTATGATATATAAATCAATGCATCTCTCAGAACTCACTAGAGAAGCTTCTTTTTGCAATATATTGTGATTCATACAAAGACTCACAATTGGTCATGGTGGTGAGAATTAGAGACTGTAGTGCAGTGCTTCTCAATTGTGGGCCCCAACCCTTTTGGAATCACATATCATATATTTAGATCATGAGTCATAACAGTAACAAACCTACAGTTATGAAGTAGCAACAAAATAATTTTATAGTTGGGGGTTATCACAACATGAGGAACTGTATTAAAGGGTCCTAGTCCTAGGAAGATTGAGAAGCATTGCTATATTATGTTAGGCCTTAAACATGACATTTATATCACTGACATTGCTTTTTTTATTAGATAATTTTTGTTTACATTTCAAATGTTACCCCCTTTCCTGGTTTCCATGTCCATAAACCCGCTATCCCATCCTCCAACCCCCTTCTATGAGGGTGTTCCCCCACCCACCACCACTTCTCAATCTCTGCCCTCACATTCCCCTACACTGGGAGGACCACTAAGGACTTCTCCTCCCATTGGTGCCCAACAAGGCCATCTTCTGCTACATATGCACCTGGAGACATGGGTTTCTCCGTATGTACTCTTTGGATGGTGATTTAGTCCCTGGGAGCTCTGGTTGGTTGGTAATGTGGTTCTTATGGGGTTGGAAATCCTGCCGGCACCTTCAATCCTTTCTCTAACTCCTCCAATGGGGACGCGATTCTCAGTTCAATGGTTTGCTGCTAGCTTTCGTCTCTGTATTTGTCATGCTCTGGCAGAACCTTTCAGGAGACAGGTATATCAGGCTCCTGTCAGCATGCACTTCTTGGCATCAGCAATATTGTCTGGTTTTGGTGGTTGTAGGTATATGGGCTGGATCCTCAAGTGGGGAAGGCTCCGAATGGCCATTTGTTCAGTCTCTGCTCCAAACTTTGTCTCCATATCTCCTCCTATGAATATTTTTGCTCCTCCTTCTAAGAAGGACTGAAGCATCCACACTTGGTAGTCCTTCTACTTGAGTTTCATGTGGTCTGTAGATTGTATGTTGGGAACCCAAGCTTTCGGGCTAATAACCACTTATCACTGACTACATACTGAGTGTGTGTGTGTGTGTGTGTGTGTGTGTGTGTGTGTGTGTGTGTGTGTGTGTGTGTTTGTGATTGGGTTACCTCACTCAGGATGACATTTTCTAGTCTCATCCATTTGCCTAAGAATTTCAATTTTTAATAACTGAGTAGTACTCCATTGTGTAGATGTAACACATTTTCTGTATCAATTCCTCTGTTGAAAGACATCTAGGTTCTTTCCAGCTTCTGGATACAAACATAGTGGATGGAGTATGTGTCTTTGTTATTTGTTGGAGCATCTTTTGGGTATATGCCCAGGACTGGTATAGCTATGTCCTCAGGTAGCTATGTCCAATTTTCTGAGGAACACCCAGACTGGAAATCCAGGACACAATGAGAAGACCAAACCTAAGGATAATAGGCATAGTAGAGAGGAAAGATTCTCAACTTAAAAGGCCAGTAAATATGTTCAACAAAATAATAGAAGAAAACTTCCCTAACCTAAAGAAAGAGGCTCCCATAAACTTACAAGAGGCCTACAGAATTCCAAATAGATTGCACTAAGAAAGAAATTCCTTCTGTCACATAACAGTCAAAACACCAAGTGCACAAAATAATGAAAGAATATTAAAAGCAGTAAGGGAAAAAGGTCAAGTAACCTGTAAAGGCAGACCTATCAGAATTACACCAGACTTTTCACCAGAGACTATGAAAGCCAGAAGATCCTGCGCAGATATCATATAGACCCTAAGAGAACACAATGCCAGCCCAGGCTACTATATCCAGCAAAACTCTCAATTAACATAGATGAAGAAATCAAGATATTCCATGACAAAACCAAATTTACACAATGTCTTTCCACAAATCAAATTCTCCAAAAAATAATAGATGAAAAACTCCAACACAAGGAGGGAAACTACACCCTAGAAAAAGCAAGAAAGTAATCAATTTCAACTAAGAAGAGAGCCATACAAACATAATTCCACTCTAACAACAAAAATAACAGGAAACAACAATCATTGGTCCCTAATATCTCTCAATATCAATAGACTCGATTCCCCCAGTAAAAAGACATAGACTACATCAGTTACTAAATGGAAAATCTAAACTGGGAAAGACAGACTGTTTAGGGATAAAGACACAGACAAATAGACAGTATGAGTTAATATAGTGTGATATGATAGAACACTTGTAGCCAATACTCATTCCTAATAGTTATATACAAAGGTTCTACAAATACTGACAGTGAATATTAGATTCAATCACTCCTAGTATGTGGTTTTCTGATCTGCATCCTGGAGCTGGCCCTGTACCACAGCTCTCTGTATGGCAATACCACCTGAAGACAGCTTGTCCCCCCATGAGTTCTGACACACTTAGGCCCACAGATGTGTCCACCACTATTGCTCCAAGACCTGGTCCAAGTGGCACCCATCCAGGGCCCAGAGGAACCAGAAACTGAGGTGCACCCAGAGACACAATCCTTCCAATTTCTCTCTGTACCCAGGGACTGACCCTGTGCCACAGTTCTTCCCAGCCTAATCCTATCTGGAGATAACCTGTCCCTCAGGAGTGCTAGGGAATACACCAAAGCTCACAGGCTCATAGGTAGGACAAGCTCCAGTCAGAGACAGCAATACCAGTCAACACCAGAGACAACCAGATGGTAAGAGGCAAGTACATGAACATAAGCAACAGAAACCAAGGCTAGTTGGTATCATCAGAGCCCAGTTCTCCCACCAAAGAAAGCACTGGACATCCAAACACACTGAAAAAGCAAGATTTGGATCTAAAATTACATCTTATGATGATTATAGAGGACTTTAGGCAGGACATAAATAGCTCTCTTAAAGAAATCCAGGAGAACACAGGTAAACAGGTAGCAGTCCTTAAAGAGGAACCACATAAATCCTTTAAAGAAAGACAGGAATTCACAATCAAACAGGTGAAAGAATTGAACAAAACCACCCAGAATCTACAAATGTAAGTACAAACAATAAAAAGTGAGACAACCCTCAAGATGGAAAACCTAGGAAAGAGATCTGGAGTTATAGATGCAATCATCAAAACCAGAATACAAGAGGTAGACAAGAGAATCTCAGGTGTAGAAGATACCATAGAAAATGACACAAAAGTCAAAGAAAATACAAAATGCAAAATGTTCTTAACCCAAAACATACAGGAAAAAAAGACACAATGAAAAGGCCAAACCTAAGGATAATAAGTATAGACATCACTTCCCCACATACTACATTCACATGACTTCTCCTCAATATGAAAAGGTCCTACTAACATATTTTAAAAACATGGTCACGCTTACAATAAATGAACATGTATCTAATTAAACAATATTTATGTTACTAAACTTAAGAGTTGTTTCTTCAGAAATATTAACAGTTCTTGGCTATGAAACATTTTTAGATTTTTTTAGATGCATTCAATTTTTAAGTTTTATGGTGTAAATGTTCAAGAGATTGTTCAACAGATAAAATAACTGGCTGCTCTTCCAGTGCATTGCAGTTTCAGGGGCTCCAATGTGTCCATGGATGCTAAGTATGCACATGGTATACCAACATACATGAAGGCAAAACACCCCGAACATAAAAAAGCTAAATTTAAAAACTATGGGATAAATTGAAATAGCTGTGTACTTAAAATAATTTTGACAAATTGGTACTCAGAAAAAGTGGATTTCATTCCACTAAAATCAGAAATATTGATGTGATGTCTACCTCTGCTCCTGTGAAATACTTGACACATAGCTGATACCAACCAAAATAATCAAAACATAAAAAATAAGATGTATAACAATGGAGAAAATGACAAATTTTATAGATATGATTATCTACATGGAAAATACTTAATGAATAATGTTAAGGGGATTATATTCTTAAATATTAAATATAACAGCTGAAACAACATTAAAATAAGAAAGTAAAAGATTAAACATCTCACTTGAAAATAATAAAGGAAAGGTATGAGCCATCAATATATAGAAGAAATCCCAAATGGGACATCATTAGACAAGATGATTGACTTCACCAGTAATTGGGGAAATTAAAATGAAATGGCCAGCCATGCTGACCATCTACTTGTCCCAGTACTTAGGAAGCTGAGGCAAGAAGAGTTTAAACCAGTCTGAGTTACAAAGTGATACACTGTCTCCTGAAGGAAAAGCAGGCCATAATGAACTATTCCCTAAATGGATCAAGACACATCTTTATGTCAGTCTAGATGCCACACTGTGACCAATGTGCTCCTCATTCTCTGCTTGATCAGATGCTGTAAGGTATCTGTGTGTAGTAGAGAACTCTTTAGAGAAAGGCTTTCTCCAAATACATAAAGCAAGGGTTGTCCCTTGTAAGTTTTCAGTGCTCTGAGCTGGACTTTCAAATAGAAACCTTTCCCATATTCCTGTTAAGACCTCTGTCCTGTGCAAATTCACCAATGATTAGTAAGGGACACTTTCTCATAGACATCATTCCCACACACACTACATTCATACAACTTCTCCTCAGAGTGACGTTCTCTGGCACTGTCAAAGGAATTTATATAATAAATATCTCCTCATAGTGATTACATAGGATTTCCTCCCATCTGCACACACTAACATTCCACGAGATATGCTCTCACTCAGAAAACCTTTCCATGTTTATAATAGTTCTAGGATCTCTTTCCAGTATGGAATCTCTGGTGGATTCCCAGAGATGTTTGGACCTGAAAGCTATCCTGTTGATAGGACTATTTACCTGTGTGGGTTCTCTGATGATTTTTGAATCATTTTTATTGAGAATTTTCCACACTCTTGACACTCACAGAGTTCTCATATGTATACATTTTTCATGTTGATTTAAACATTATGTTACATGAAAATTTTTTCTCATGGTCCTCAAATACATATAGTTCTTCTCTCATAGGAGTTCTCAGGTGAGGTGAGGGTGTCATGAAACAATGTGTCTTGCTACATTCATTGTGTTCAGAATGTTTCTCCCCAGTGTGATTTCTCTGGTGAATTGTGAGGGTAATGTTCTCACAATAGGTAGTCCTATATTCAATACATCCATAGGGTCTCGATCCCATATGCATTCTGTAATGTAGAATGACTTGTGACTTGCAGTCAAAAGATTTTGCATATTTATAGCATTCAAAGAGCTTTTTAACCTGTGCGAGTTCTCAGATGAGTAATGAGGTATGACCTGAATAAAGGTCTTTATACATTTCACACACTCATAGGGATTCTCGGTCTGTATTCCCAGATGCTGAAAAATGTTTGATTTCCTGTTTTCCCATATTCATGTAATAAAAAATTTCTATCTTCTGCATGAATTCTTTAAGACGTAGGCCTAGCAAAGCCTGTTCCTTTTAAAAATCTTTCCCATATGTATTATACTTAACATTTTGATTCAAAGTGTAAATTTTTTGATGCTGAATAAAATCGAGCTTAGGAGCATTACCCCAAACTGAACTTGGCAGACACAGGAATCTTGAGTATCGATGTATCAAGGATTACTCTTCTAACATTCAGGGCTCCTCTCCTTCTTCAACGGATGATTATGTCTGTTTTGGTCACACAGTGACCTACAAATGCCAGCTCACAGTAAGTCCATCCACAATATCTTTGTGCATGGACCTCTGGGTGCAACTCTTATTGGATGAAATTCATAGCCACATCCTCAAATGACAGGGATCCCTTCCTACAATTTTAGTGATTCCATAATTCAAGAATAACTTTTAAATAATTGCAAATATTACAAGTGTTTAGTAAAGTGTCAAGGAATATTGTTAGTATGAAAAATTAGCAACTATCAGGGAAAATAGGCTATAATTCAAAGGTATCAGTTAATCTAACAAAAGATTCAATACATTTGCTTCATCAACATCAAACTCAAGGAATGAATACCCTTAGTGTGAATTGTACAGGATCCCCATGAAAACACTCCAAAGCACAACTAAAACAGAAAAAAATGAATGAATGAAAAGGCTATCATGTGTTTGAGTAGGAGAAACTGTACTGAAAAATGTAAGTTATCTCTGTAGAAATTAAAAACACAATGAAGCATTAGCAAATTACTAATGAATAATTTTTATCAATATAAACTTATTAAGAAGTCCTCATGACAAAACAAGTGAGCAACATTATCAATGTTCATGAAAATCACAAAGAAAGAAAAGT
The DNA here is from genome assembly GCF_011064425.1 of Rattus rattus. NCBI lineage: Eukaryota > Metazoa > Chordata > Mammalia > Rodentia > Muridae > Rattus > Rattus rattus. The sequence continues at coordinate 136,929,461 of NC_046154.1, read as the reverse complement.
AATGAAAGAAGACAAAGAGACAGATTTAAGTTACAGGATATGAAGTACAGGAATACAATACAATACATGTAGAAATTTAGTACTGATAAAATTGTACCCCTCATTGGTAGTACATAGTTAATCACAAAAGAGAGTGGAACAGTTAGAGATACACAGTCAAACATTTAGAACTGAATCGAATTTCACACTTTATGCCCTGAAAAAATTCTTGAATAAAAATGTTTAAAAACAAAATAATTCTGAGGTTAATGAGCTGGCTTAGCAAGTAAAGACACTTATCACCAAGCCTGCCAACCTGAGTTCAATCCACATCATCAGAGGAAACATCAGACTTCTATAAATTGTCCTCCATATACACTAAGGCATACATGTAACCCCAAAAAAATAAACTAGTAAATTTAAAAATTATAAAGGAAATTGTTGATTAAAATACTAGGAAAATATCACAGATGAATTGTGTTCTTATTTTTTTTCCACTTGGTTTTTTATAACTGTAGAGTTGGAAATGCCTGCAAATGTAGTAAAAAGACTAGAAAACATAAAATCAAGAGATGAAGTCGACTTCATAAATTTTAAATTGTCACCCTAACGGCATCATCAGAAAGTCAAAGAAAATAAAAGGAGGTACCTATTCTATGTAAAATAACAATTAAAACTTCATGATGTGAAGAAAATCCTAGAAATCCAAAAGAAAAACAAATTCTGGAGGATGCTAGTGATAACTGTGAAATTCGCACAGAGGGCAATGGTGTAGACTTCAGATATTCTCACACCCTCCGAGTAGAAATGGAACTTGCTAGAATAGCTACTAGATTCTAAAATGATCTTTGACTCAAAAGTTTTACTTCTGGAACTTTCTATATGTGTACAAAGTTATTTAGTAAATAATTATTTGTGACAGAATAACTTTGAAAATTACCTAAAAACTCAATAGCAGGGGGTCAGTGAAATTACCTTTTTATAGGATGTTCTTCTATAGCTAACTGAATAAGTGACATGGTTGTATGTATTTTGTAGTAGATTTGCCCTTGTTATGTTGTTAAGTGAAAAGCAAATGTAGAGTGAAGCAAATAAATGATTTTAAAGTATAAGAAGTCTCCAGATGACTTTTAAAAGCCCGATAACTGAGTCTGTGTAGAGATGGACCTGGGGGCGGCTTCAGCATGACTCTTTTTCATTTGGTGAATTTTTTATGTTTATATCTGAACATGTTGGCAAGTATGTTTCCCCCCCAAAAAAAGACAATATATCTCGGTAGTAAGAAACCAGTTGTTCTGTGGTTAGGACAAAACGACAACCAACAGATTGGGAAAAGATCTTTACCAATCCTACAACAGATAGAGGCCTTATATCCAAAATATACAAAGAACTCAAGAAGTTAGACCGCAGGGAGACAAATAACCCTATTAAAAAATGGGGTTCAGAGCTAAACAAAGAATTCACAGCTGAGGAATACCGAATGGTCGAGAAACACCTAAAGAAATGTTCAACATCGTTAGTCATAAGGGAAATGCAAATCAAAACAACCCTGAGATTTCACCTCACACCAGTGAGAATGGCTAAGATCAAAAACTCAGGTGACAGCAAATGCTGGCGAGGATGTGGAGAAAGGGGAACACTCCTCCATTGTTGGTGGGATTGCAGACTGCTACAACCATTCTGGAAATCAGTCTGGAGGTTCCTCAGAAAATTGGACATTGAACTGCCTGAGGATCCAGCTATACCTCTCCTGGGCATATACCCAAAAGATGCCCCAACATATAAAAAAGACACGTGCTCCACTATGTTCATCGCAGCCTTATTTATAATAGCCAGAAGCTGGAAAGAACCCAGATGCCCTTCAACAGAGGAATGGATACAGAAAATGTGGTACATCTACACAATGGAATATTACTCAGCTATCAAAAACAATGACTTTATGAAATTTGTAGGCAAATGGTTGGAACTGGAAAATATCATCCTGAGTGAGCTAACCCAATCACAGAAAGACATACATGGTATGTACTCATTGATAAGTGGCTATTAGCCCAAATGCTCAATTACCCTAGATGCCTAGAACAAATGAAACTCAAGACGGATGATCAAAAAAGTGAATGCATATCGCTCCTGAGAGACACAGCCAGAATACAGCAAATACAGAGGCGTATGCCAGCAGGAAACCACTGAACTGAGAACAGGACCCCCGTTGAAGGAATCAGAGAAAGAACTGGAAGAGCTTGAAGGAGCTCGAGACCCCATATGTACAGCAATGCCAAGCAACCAGAGCTTCCAGGGACTAAGCCACTACCCAAAGACTATACATGGACTGACCCTGGACTCTGACCTCATAGGTAGCAATGAATATCCTAGTAAGAGCACCAGTGGAAGGGGAAGCCCTGGGTCCTGCTAAGACTGAACCCCCAGTGAACTAGACTGTTGGGGAGAGGGAAGCAAGGGGGGGAGGGTTGGAGGAACACCCATAAGGAAGGGAGGGGGAGGGGATGTTTGCCCGGAAACCGAAAGGAATAACACGAAATGTATATAAGAAATACTCAAGTTAATAATAATAAAAAAAATATAAAAAAAAAAGAAACCAGTTGTTATGGCAACCACTTCTTGCTCACCCAACTGGAAAACAGCTTTAAAAATTCATTTAAACCATCAGAGATAAAATTAAACCTTTCTTGAGATGAACTTTATGCAAATTTTTACCGATTTTGCTTTTTGAATGTAATTTTTTAGCAATTCTTCTACCAAAAGCACAAAGAGATATTAAGAAAATGAAAATGCTTCTTCTATCCTGAAATATTGTTATGGTATTATAGTAGTATTCCTTAGCAATTAACTCAATCAAATGATTTTCAAAACACTTTCTCTCTCTTTCTCTCTCTCTCTCTCTCTCTCTCTCTCTCTCTCCCCCCCCCTGTGTGTGTGTGAGTGTGTGTGTGAGTGTGTGAGTGTGTGCGTGTGTACATTTTCATTTGTGTGTATTTGGGTATAAACATGTCATAGTGCATAACCTCCACAGTTTAGCCTCACTTTCCCCCTTGTTTTGGGAAAGGTCATTGCTCACCCTGTACCTGCTGAGGTAGCTGACCTATGTGCTTCTGGCATGCTCACTCCATCTTCTGTATCTCCAGCCTATAAATTAATAAAAATAATTTTTAGGAATCTATTTATGGTTTAATAAAATGTTTTCCTGCTACTAATTGCTAAGTCATACCCAAAGTACCCATATGCACTGTTTACAATATGTAGGAGAAATACCACAGTCCTCACAAGCCAGGGATGCCATTCATATGACCAAAGAGGATACATATTCAAAAAGAGTTTGGAATTCAGTTTATCCAAATAAATAACTATTCTTAGGTGGGGTTGATCAGTTTTTTGGAAATGGGTCATGTTGTGTGTTCTAAGGACCTTTGCATTCCAACATAATTTGAATAGATTCTTTGTCAAATTTATAAAATTCACAATGCTCCATAATGAGTAAACCACAGTTCCCAGTAAGCTGAGACACAGAGTTGAAAAGTTGACCAAAAAAAAAAAAAAAAAAAAAGAACATAACACATGGTCGTTTTTTTAAACAAGACATGGGTCACAATTAGGAGCATCAATTACAGAAGACAAACATCCCGACTGACTTCTTCTTTAAAATTGAATATATTATTTATTTACATTTCAAATGTTATCCCCCTTCCCGGTTTCTCATCTGGAAGCCCCCTATCCCACCCCTCCCCTACTTCCCTGAGGGTCCTCTCCCACACACCCACCCACTCCCACCTCTCTGCACTGGCATCCCCTTGGCACCTGGGGCATCTAGCCTTCACAGGACCAAGGGCCCCTCCTCCCATTGATGTCCCAAAAGGCCATGCTCTGCTACAAATGCAACTATAGCCATGGATCACCCCGTGTGTACTCTTTGGTTGATGGTTAAATCCCTGGGAGCTCTAGGGGTTTCTGGATGGTTGATATTGTTGTTCTTCCTATGGGGTTGGAAATTCCTTCAGCTCCTTTAGTTGTTTCTCTAACTCCTCCAATGGGGACCCCAAAGCTCTGTCCAATGGTTGGCTGTAAGCATCTGACTCTGTATTTGTCAGGCTCTGCCAAAGCCTCTCAGGAGACAGCTATAGCAGGCTCCTGAGAGGCAAGCACTTCTTAGCATCAAAATACTGTCTGGTTTGATGTCTGTATATGAGATGGATCCCCAAGTACAGCAGCCTCTGGATGGCCTCTCCTTCGGTCTCTGCTGCACACTTTGCTCCTGAATTTCCTTTAGGCAGAAGTTCTGGGTTAAAAAGATGGAGATGAGTAGGTGGCCCCATCCCCCAACCCGGGGCTTTGCCTAACTTCCGGATACGGTCTCTACAGGTTCTCCTTCCCCTTCATTGTGCATTTTAGTTAATCTCATCCCCTTTGGGTCCTGGGAGACTGTTGCTTTCCTGGCATCTGGGATTTGCTGGTGGTTACATCCAGTTCTCCATAGCCCATTGCTACATACCAATGTTCCTGACCATCTGTATATCATCCCTGTCTCCTCCAATACCTGATCCTAGCCCCCCTTTTCCATCTCCCCCTCCTCTCTTGCAAGTTCCTCCCTCCCTCTACTTCCCTATTTTGTTCCCCCTTCTAAGGAGGACCGTAGCATCCACACTTCGGTCTTCTTTTTTCTTGAACTTCATGTGGTCTGTGAACTGTATCTTGGGTATTCCCAGCTTTTGGGCTAATAGCCACTTATCAGGGAATACATACCATGTGTGTTCTTTTGTGGCTGGGTTACCTCACATGGGATACTTTGTAGTTCCATCCATTTGCCTAAGAATTTCATGTAGTCATTGATTATAAGAGATAAATGGTACACCATTGTGGAAATGTACCACATTTTCTGTATCCATTCCTCTGTTGAAGGATATCTGGGTTCTTTCCAGCTTCTGGCTATTATAAATAAGGCTTCTATAAACATAGTTGAACATGTATCTTTGTTATATATTAGATCCCCTTTTGGGTATACAACCAGGAGTGGTATATCTGGGTCTTCAGGTAGCACTATGTCCAATTTTCTGAGGAACCTCCAGACTGATTTCCAGAGCGGTTGTACCAGCTTTCAATACCAACAATAGAGGAGTGTTCCTCTTTTTTTCACATTCATGCCAGCATCTGCTGTCACCTAAGTGTTGATGATCCTAGCCATTCTGACTGGTATAAAGTGGTATCTAAGGGTTGTTTTGATTTGCATTTCCCTGATGACTAAGGATGGTGAATCTTTCTTTGGGTAATTCACAGCCATGAGATATTTCTTAGTTGAAAATTTTTTGCTTAGAGCTATACCCTATTTTGAATAGGGCTACTTAGTTCATGGGCATCCCATTCTTTAGGTTATGGAAGTTTTCTGCTATAATATTGTTTAAAATATTTACTGGGCTTTAAATTGGGAGTCTTCGTTCTATTCTCTACCTATTATTCTTAGGTTTGGTCTTGTCATTGTATCCTGGATTTCCTGGATGTTTTGGGTTAGGAAATTTTTGCATTTTGCATTTCTATCTCTTGTATTCTGTTGGTGATGCTTTCATCTATGACTCCTGATCTCTTTCCTAGTTTTTCTATCTCCAGGGTTGTCTCCCTTTATGATGTTTATTGTTTCTATTTCCATGTTTAGATTCTGGATGGTTTTTTTTTTTCAATTTCTTCACTTGTTTGTGTTTTTCTGTAATTCTTTAAGGGATTTTTGGTCTTTCCTCTTTAAGGGATTCAACTTGTTTACCTGTGTTTTCCTGTATTTCTGTAAGGGAGTTATCTATGTCCTTCCTAAAGTCTTCTATTATCATCATGAGATGTAATTTTAAATCTGAGTCTTGCTTTTCTGGTGTGATGTGGTATCCAGGACTTGCTGTAGTGGTAGTACTGGGTTCTGTTGATGTCAAGTAGCCTTGTTTTATGTTGCTTATGTTCTTGTGCTTGGCTCTAGCCATCTGGTTATCTCTAGTGCTACCTGCCTTTGCTGTTTCTGACTGAAGCCTGTCCCTTCTGTGATCCTTGTTATATCAGAACTCCTCCCAGTCCAGCTATCTCTGTGATCCTGTGATTCTAGGATCCTGTGCTTCTGAGATCCTGGGTGTGTCAGAGCTGCTGGGAGTCTAGCTGCCTCTGGAATTCTGAAATCCTGGTGTGACCAAGCTCTTGAGATCCTGTCAGAGTTCCTGGGAGTCTAGCTTTCTTAGGGTGTTGCAGGAGTGGATGTGAAGCCAGAGTCCCGGGTTTGCTCTGGGCACAGGTACGAGCTGGAAGGAACCCGTGCCTCTGGCTGGCAGGGTTTGGGTTTCCCTAGTTCCTTTGGGGGGGGTCCTAGTTATACTGGGCACTGGGAAAGATTTTATGGCCTCAACTGTGATCTTGAGTGTGTAAGAGGTCCAGTGCTCCCGGTTGTGTGGAATATCCAGAGTAAAGCTTCCTCTGTGATCCTGTGATTCTGTGATCATGGGCGTTTCAGATTACCTGGGAGTCAGGCTCCTTCTGGGCGTTGTAAGAGTAGATGCAGAGCCAGCACTCCAGGTCTGCACACTGTCCAAGTTCAGATCCAAAGGAATGCGTGCCACTGGCTGGGTAAGGGTTCCTGTGTCCCTGTATCCTAGGGGACCCAGTTACTCTCGGTGTTGGGGTAGATGTTGTGGCCTCTACTGTGATCCTGTGCTCCTGGATGTGTTAGAGCTCCTGAGGGTCGGCTTTTCTCTGAGTGTTGTGGGACTGGGTGCAGAGCCAGGACTCAAGGTCTGCTCAGGGTACTGGTTCAGATTGGAAGGAACCTATATCACTGGCTTGGTGGCAATTCCTGTGTCCCTGGATCCTGAGGGTCTGAGTAACTCTGGGTGTTGGGGAAGTGTCATGGCCTCACCTGTGATCCTGGGCATGTTATCGCACCTGGGAGTCGGGCTTTCTCTTGTTGTGGGAATGGGTACAGAGCCAGCACCCAAGGTCTGCTCAGGGCACTGGCTCAGACTGGAACAGACCTGTCGCTGGCTGGATGGGGATTGCTGCATCCCTGGATAATGGGGGACCCAGTTACTCCGGGTGGTTGGGGCAGATGTTGTGGCCTCCTCATCTCTTATCCTGGTCATGTTGTATCAATATTTTCTGTGGTATCTTCTGCCCCTGATATTCTCTCCTCTATCTCCTATATTCTGTTGGTGATACTTGAATCTGTGACTCCTGATTGCTTTTGTAGGTTTTCTATCTCCAGGGTTATCTCTTTTTGTGATTTCTTTATTGTTTGTGTTTCTATTTGTAGATCCTGGATGGTTTTGTTCAATTCCTTGACCTTTGTTTCTGCTTTCCTGTAATTATCTAAGTGTTTTTTGTGTTTCCTCTTTAATGGCTTCTACTTGTTGACCTGTGTTCTCCTGTATTTCCTTAAGGGAGTTATTTATGACTTATTTATTTATTTATTTTTCTCGGATATCGATGTATTTACATTTCAAATATTTTCCCCTTTCTCTCCTCTCCCATACCCTCTTCCCCCACCCCCTGCTTCTATGAGAATGTTCCCATTCCCACACACCCTCAGTGCCCTGGCATTACCCTACAACACAAGCCTTCACAGGATCAAGGGCTTTTACTTCCATTGTTGTTGGATAATGGCATCCTCTGCCACATATGTGACTGTAGTTATTGTGTTCCTACATGTGTACTCATTGGTTGGTAGTTTAGCACCTGGGAGCTCAGTAGGGGTTTGGTGGGTTGATATTGCTGTTCTTCATATGGTGTTGCAAACCCCTTCTGCTCCTTCAGTCTTTTCTCTAACTCCTCCATTGGGGTCCCCTTGTTCATTCCAATGGTTAGCTGCAACCATTCTCATCTGTATCAGCAGAGCCTTTCAGGAGACACCCATATCTGACTCCTGTCAGCAAGCACTTCTTGGCATCAGCAAATAGTGACTGGGTTTGGTGGCTGCATATGGGATTGATCCAAGGTGGGGAAGTCTCTGAGTGACCTCTTCTTCATTTCATGCTCCACTCTTTGTCCCTGGATTTCCTCTTGTGAGAATTTTGTTCTCTCTTCTAAGAAGGAAAGAGGTATCCACATTTTGGTCTTCCTTCTTCTTGGGCTTCATATGATCTGTGAATATTTTTCCTTAGGTATTCCACACTTTTGGGCTAATATCCATTTTTCAGAGAGTGCATACCATGTGTGTTCTTGGGTTACCTCACTCAGGATGATATTTTCTAGTTCCTTCCATTTGCCTAAGAATTTCATGTAGTCATTGTTTTTAATAGTTGAATAGTACTCCATTGTGTAAAGGTACCACATTTTCTGTATCCATTCCACTGTTGAAGGACATATGGACTCTTTCCAGCTTCTGTCCATTATAAATAAGTCTTCTATGAACATAATGGAGCATGTGTCCTTGTTATATGTTGGAGCATCTATTGGGTGTATGCCCAGGAGTGGTACAGCTGAGTCCTCAGGTAGTACTATGTCAAATTTTCTGAGGAACTGCCAGACTGTTTTCCAGAGTGGTTGTACAGTTTACAATCCCACCAATAATGGAAGAGTGTTCCTATTTCTCCACATCTTTACCAGCATCTACTGTCACCAGAGTTTTGGTTTTAGCCATTCTGACTGGTATGAGGTAGTATCTCATGGTTGTTTTGATTTGCATTTCCCTGATGACTAAGGATGTTGAACATTTCTTTAAGTGCTCTCAGTCATTTGGTATTCCCCAGTTGAGAATTCTTTGTTTAGCTCTGTACTCCATTTTTTAATGGGATTATTTGAATCTTTGGAGTCTAACTTCTTGAGTTCTTTGTATTAGCTCTCTATTGGATGTAGGACTGATAAAGACCTTTTTCCAATCTGTTGGTTGCCATTTTGTCCTAATGACAGTGTCCTTTGCCTTACAGAAGTTTTGCAATTTTATGAGGTCCCATTTGTTGATTCTTGCTCTTAGAGCATAAGCCATTGGTGTTTTGTTCAGGAAATTTTCCCAAGCACCCATATGTTCAAGGTTCTTCCCCACTTTTTCTTTTATTAGTTTGAGTGTATCTGATTTTATTTGGAGGTCCTTGATCCACTTGAACTTAAGCTTTGCACAGAGCAATAAGAATGGATCTCTTTGCATCCTTCTACATGCTGACCTCCAGTTGAACAAGCACCATTTGTTGAAAATGCTGTCTTTTTTCCACTGGATGGTTTTAGCTCCTTTTGTCAAAGGTCAAGTGACCTTAGGCATGTGGATTCATTTCTGGGTCTTCAATTTTATTCCATTGATCTACCTGCCTGTCAAAGTACAAGTACCATCCAGTTTTTATCACTATTGCTCTGTAATACAGCTTGAGGTCAGGGATGGTGCTCCCCCAGAAGTTCTTTTATTGTTGAGAATGGTTTTCACTATCCTGGGTTTTTTGTTTTTCCAAATAAATCTGCAAATTGCTTTTTCTAATTCTATGAAGAATTGAGTTGGGATTTTGAAGGGGATTGCATTGAACATGTAGATTGCTTTTGGTAAAATGGCCATTTTTACTATATTAATCCTGCCAATCCATGAGCATAAGAGATCTTTCCATATTCTGAGATCTTCTTCAATTTCTTTCTCCAGAGACTTGAAGTTCTCGTCATACAAATCTTTTACTTGCTTGGTTAGAGTCACACCAAAGGCATTTTATATTATTTGTAACTACTGTGAAGGGAGCCATTTCCCTAATTTCTTTCTCAGCCTGTTTATCCTTTGAATTGAGGAAGGCTACTGATTTGTTTGAGTTAATTTTATATCCAGCTACATTGTTGAAGTTGTTTATCAGGTCTAGAAGTTATCTGGTGGAACTTTTGGGGTTACTTAAGAACACTATCATATCATCAGCAAATAGTGATATTTTGACTTCATTTCCAATTTGTATTCCTTTGACTTACTTTCGTTGTCTGATTGCTCTGGCTAGAACTTCAAGTACTATATTTAATAGATATGGAGAGAGTGAGCAGCCTTGTGTAGTCCCTGATTTTAGAGGAGTTTCTTCAAGTTTCTTTCCATTTAGTTTGATGTTGGCTCTTGGTTTGCTGTATATTGCTTTTACTATGTTTAATTACATGCCCAGGTGTGGTACCACCCACCAGGAAGCTGGGATTTCCCACATGAGCCATTAATCATGAAAATGTTCCCAACAATATCCAGATAGACTAATCCAATGGACACAATTCCTTAAATTAAGATCCTCCTTTCCCAGATATGTCAAGTAGACAAAAACCAACTAGTATAATATTGAATCTTTTAGTCCATTAGGATCATTCATTTAAGATATTCAAGATCATTTATTTAGCTTAGAAAATGGATTACTATTGGGGCAGCAAAAATGTAAGCACCCTTTTAGTCTTGAAGTATCATTAGCAATGATTTTGTTTCAATGTATGTGCACCCTATTTTGAGAGGTTTGTAGGGTGCTCATAATACACAAGGATTTACCTAAGTCAAAGGACCTAATTTTGTCTCTAGACCTGGATGCTTATGAGAGTGAAGAGCAGGCCATACTGAGAAGACAGTTCTGTTTGAAATGAGTCACTGTTCATTCTTCATGTTCATTTTGCATGAATAGGATGGCTGAGTTGCATGGTTGGTTGAGTGGCTTATAAACTGTAGCCCACAGACCAGTCCAGAGAGATGCATGATTTTAGGAATAAAGTTTTACTGAAGCCATATCCATATCCTTTTCTTAACTTATTGTTGACAACTCTGCTTATATTACTGTCATGATTTGAATATGCTTGGCCCGGGGAGTGGCTCTATTTGGTTGGGGCTGTGATCTTATTGGAATAGGTGTGTCACTGTGGGCATGGGCTTTTACACCCTAGTCTTAACTATCCGGAAGTCAGTCTTCCACTACAAACCTTAGATAAAGACATAGAACTCTCAGCTCCTTCTGCACCATGCCTTCCTGGATGCTGCCATGTTGCTGCTGCCTTGATGATAATGGACTAAACCTGTGAACCTATAAGCCAGCCCCAATTCAATGTTGCCTTGGTCATGGTGTCTGTTCACAGCAGTAAAACCCTAACTAAAACAATCACCAAAACTGTATCATTACAACAGGGACTATATTGCCACCAAATCCTAAAGTGGGGCCCATCATAGGAAGGTCACCTGTCCTAGGATTAGATAACATTAAAATATACATGGGACTCTAACAGTTTATGGTTTTTTTTTTTTTTTTTACATTTACTCACATGCTTGTTGATGAAGAATGGCTATGTTTGCAATTAAATGCTAAAACAAACAGCTGTGAGACATGAAAGCTTGGAAAGTCCTTCTGTTGATGATTTGCTGCTTTGTTTCAGGTAAGTTAAGACAAAGCGTGCAGTATAACAAGGGAAGGCAGCAGGTCTATTGTGGCACTTATGAGATCCTAGAAAAAAAGGTGACTTCTCTAATAGGCTTTATTGGCTCTGATGAGTCTTAGGGCTGCTGGAGCACTTGTTATTGATCCATAACCCTTAGCACCTTAGGAGACTATGTAGACGACAAATCTCAAGCTATGCTTACTGATAGGAATTTTAAAAGAATTAGTCTTTGAGAATGGAGAGATAGCTCGCAATTAAAAGCATTTACTGCTCTTGTAGAGGACCATGGGGTAGTTTTCAACATCCACAGTGGGCTACTCACAACTCCCTGCAACTCTATCCCCAGGGGTAATTATGTGCTCTTCTGCTTCCTATGGGTACATATCTATACACATGTAAATAAGACATAAATAAGGTATTCTAGGCTTTATGAGGTTGTGTTTGACTTGTAATCTTCTGAATAATCAAAGTCTCTTTCAAAGTCTGAGCCTTGAAAACTTGGAGTCCTGGAGCTAAGTTTTTGGGGTGTGTGAGTGAGAGAAAGAGAGAGAGAGAATGTATGTAGCAATTCAGGTGCACAGTCCTTGTATGGATTTTCTTGACTTGAGAATGGAAGCCCTTCAGAATCTATGCAAAGTGACATTTGTGACTTGTGATTTTTAAAATGCCAAACACAGTTAATATTTAGAGACCAGAAAAGGTGCAATCAGGCTTAGAAGTAGAACAGAAAAGAAGTTATTTTTAAAAAGCCAGAAAATAGACTAACCAGGTGTACCTTGGGAGAGCAAAGCAGATTAGAAAGTGAATGCCTTCTGGGTGGTTTTTGAAGATAAATTTGAAAGGTTTGGAGTGACACAGTGAGGAAGCCTGGAGATGACTGGAGGCTTTAGGCTGAAACCATATCAAACACAGAGCTGCTGCTCACTGAGCTGGAGAGGGCTCAGACATTCCCACCATTTTAAAGGAAAGGATATCAGGAGCATTATTTTGAAACTGTCAAGTCTGAAATGCCAACTTTTTATCTCAACGCTGGGGATTTTGAGGAAATAATTGCATATATGAGTTCAAATTTTAGGATGAAAATCCTCCTGAATTGAATTTATGTTTTATAGCTGAATCAAATGAATATTGAATGGATTCATGTAATCTCAGTTACATTCTACCCGGGCAGGGGGAGGGATATGTGAGTCTATTTCAAGCTGAAATGAATATGCATGCTCACACTATTAGCATCGATGACATCCAGAAGTATGCCTCTCAAATCACAGAGTAAATACAGAAAGAAGTCACAGCCCACAGCTTTGTAGGAGGATCCAAAAGGAGACTGATGGTGAATGAAGGAGTCACCATGTGGTTGATATCTACCTTAAATACCACCATCTGCCAAGTAACATGAGACCCAGAAATGGCCTGGACATGACAAGTCCCTGGTGACAATTACTAGAACAGTTTTGGTGGCACAGAATAGATGAAATGTTAGGTGTATATGTTTAAGAGAGAATTAAAGGAAAGAAACACAAATCATCAAGTATGGACAACTGAAGCTCACTATATAAAATCACTGAGACTCTAGCAAACTGGGCTTACATATCCTAAAATGCAGAAGACCACACATCAAGGGCATCTTGGGGCAACACAGAAAGAAAGTAGTCAGTTATTTGAGGAGAGATTTAAGGCAGTGAAGCTATATGCAAGTAGAGACAATTCTGGCCCTGAATATCTCATTGGAAATGTAGATAAAAAAAAATACCCAATTTAAAAAATGGGAAAAAAAGAAAACATTGACACAATAATCAAAGAAAATACAAAAAGCAAAAATTCGGCCTGGTATGTAATTTAGGATTTCTTCCAGAGTCAAAAAGACAGTGAAAGGGGGGTGAGAGAGAGGGAGAGAGACTCATACATTAGTCCCCCTGTGCTACTAGTAAGCCTTCTAGCACTACTGCACATAGGAAGAAAAATCTTTGGTGCTCATAGTTTGGGTATTTCAGTCTATGATTGATTGCTCCTGCTAGCTGGGGATAAGGCAAAGTAGCACATCATGCCAAGAAAGCATGGTGGAGCAAACGGCCATGAAGAAAAATAAAATGGAAAAGGAGTTCCCAGTCTACCTCAAAGGCATGCCACTCAATGACCCAGATATCGCTTCCTAAGCCTCGCCTCTTAAAGGTCCCAATGCATCCAACCATGCCATGTCAGAGACCTCAGAAAACACAGCATTGCAGTACCTGTTCTATGGTTGAAATATGATAGATTTCTTCCTCACCAGTGAAACATGAGGCATTTTGTAAGACAGCCATACCTGTGGCATTTTTTTTTATACTTTGGAGAATTATGATTTTAAATCACTTTGGGAATTATGATGAGTGTTAGGATTTATGTTTATAAGGAAGATTATACTTGGGAATCAATTTTTCTCAGGTAAAGTCTTTACTTTCATTAAGGAATATTTGGAGTAAGTTTGGGAACTGTTGCAAGTGAAATGGCAAAAACATTGTTTCCCAGATTACTACTGCAACCATTTTAACTTAACCTACAAACCTTGGGTCTGAGGTCTGGAAAGCATTCAGTCGTCATCTACCCAAATACAAGCTTATCTTTGGAGACATCTATATAAGCAGTTTAAATGTTCAAGGACTACAATTATTCATGGATTTTTTTCTCAGTTCAAGTAGGAAAACAGGAGCTAAATAGCTTTATGTAAGATCTATATAGATAGTAAGAGTATTTACTACATAATTTATAAAAATGATTATTTTTCATTCTCCCAAGACAGCCTTTTAAACTTAGATTCTAAGCTATTTGAAAGCAAAAACATAAATATTTTGTCTAAAAGTCCCTGGTGTATCAGTATGGGTTCTCTAGAGTCAGAGAACATATTTATATATAAATATAAATATTAAGTGTGTGTGTGTGTGTGTGTGTGTGTGTGTGTGTATAAACTGAATTTATTGGAATGACTTACAGACTGCAATCCAACTAACCCAATGATGGCCATCTATGAAGGCAAAAGCCAAGAATCTAATAACTGCTTAGTCTCACAGAGCTGGGTGTCTTGGCTGGTCTTCTGTATAAGTGGAATCCTGCAGGAATGGGTTGCAATGGGCGTGCTGGCAAAGTATATGCAAGCATCTGATCTGGACTATAAGTGCATGTCAATCCAGATTAAAAGTATATGCAATCCCAACTCAAAATATGAATCAAAAGCTTGTGTCTTCCAGCCTCAAAATCTGGATCAATGGCATGTTTTCTTCCTGCCTTAAGATCCAGGTCAAGGCCTTCAAGTTCCCTCCTGTGTGGGGAACAGAGCCCTGACACTGGACCCGACCCCACACAGCCCACATTCTAGTTGTAGCTTGACTCCCCAGGGATTCTGACACATCCAGCTTCACAGGTGAGATCCTAATCCCCACCCTAATAACTGGCATACCAGGATACCAGAGATCTAGGGACACAGATTTCCTTGCCCATCTGGAGACCCCCATACCTTCATGTTCCCACCTGTACCTGAAGCAGAGACCTGGTGCTTGACCTGAACCCACACAGCCCAAACTCCAGTTATAGCTCGACTCCTCAGATATTCTGACACATCCAGTATCACAGAATTACAGGCTCACAGGAAGAACATGGTCCAGTCTGAGACAGGGAGGATAGATAACACCAGAGATTATAAGATGGTGAGAGGCAAGCACAAGAACATAAGCAATAGAAACTAATTTGAGTTGGTAACATCAGAACACAGTTCTCTCACACAAATATAATTCCACCTTTAACAACAAAATAACAGGAAGCAACAAGCATTGGTTCCTAATATGCCTAAACATAAGTGGACTCAATTCCCCATTAAAAAACATAGGCTAACAGATTGCATATGTAAACAGAATCCAGCATATTGCTGTATACAGGAAACACACCTCAGAGTCAAAGACAGTATTACCTCGAAGGAAAAGAATGGGAAAATTTTTCCAAAAAATGGTCCTAAGAAACAAGTTTGAATACCCATTCTAATATCGAACAAAATAGACTTTCAACCAAAAGTTATCCAAAAATATGGAGAAGGACACTACTTGCTCATCAAAGGAAAAATCCACCAAGATGAACTCTCAATTCTGAACATGTATGCTGTTGTGGTTTGCCTTGGAGTTCTCTCTGAATTTGTGGAATAAAGGCAAGAGCGATAGATTTGGGCAGAGGGAGGAGTCAGGAGTGAGAGGGGGATTGGATTCAGAGAATAGGTTGAGAGAGGACAGTTGGCGACAGTTGAGCCAGTGGAACCTGAGCAGGAGGGGAAAGGATGGAACAGTTGAGAGAGTGAGGGGAAGAGAAGGAAGCTAGGAGGAAAAGGGGGACAGTTTAGAGACAGGATGGGGAACTGAGAAAGGTTAGAAGAGACAGGAGATGGAGAGAGAGGAGAAATGAAGACAGGTGGAAAAGGGGACAGTTAAGGGACACGATGGGGAACTGAGAAGAGTTAGAGGAGACAGGAGAGAGTGAGGGGAGGAGAAATAAAGATAGGTGAAAAAAGGGGACAGTTTAGAGAGACGATGGGGAACTGAGAAGAGTTAGAGGAGATAGGAGATGGAGAGAGGAGAGAAGCTAGGAGTCGTAAGAGAAGGAGAAACTAAAGCATGGAAGAGTTGATATATTTGGGAGAGTGAGTAAAGAGAAGATGGAGAGAGGGGAGAAGCGAGGAGTCGTTGTGGGAGAAGGAGAAGCTGGAGACCTGGCAAATAAAAGGTGCAAGGGATAGATGGTACTGGGCTTTGTATGTTTAAGTGGGCAATTATATCTTACCAATTGGATCTAAGATTATTGTGTTGTGTGTTCTTTTATGTGAGGGTTTGAGTGTAAGAAAATGTGTGACTGGGCTGTGTTTCCGCCAAGATATCTAGCAGATATCTGGGGCACTGAGGTGTAGGACCAAGCAGGGTAAAAGACCAAAAAACTTTACCGTTTTACTTTTATAAAATTACAACAACAGTATGCCCCTAATGCAAGGGCACCCACATTTATAAAAGAAAGGTTATTAAGCTCAAAGCATACAATGAACCTCACACAAGAAGAGTTAGGAGATTTCAACCCTCCACTCTTAGCAATGAACAGATCATGAAAACAGAAACTAAACAGAGAGACAGTGAAACTAACAGAACTTATGAACCAAATGGACTTAACAGATGTATACAGAACATTTCACCCTAAAACAAAAAAAATATACCATCTCAGTACCTTCTTAAAAATGGAACATATACTTGATATAAAACAAACCTAGCAGATACTAGAACACTGAATTAACCCCGTGTACTCTATCAGACTGTCATGGATGAAGGCTGGTCTTCAGTAGCAACAAAAACAAGAGAAAGCCCACATACTTGTGAAATCTGAATAAATATCTACTTAATGATAACTTGGTCAAAGAAGAAATAAAGAAATTAAAGATTTTTTTAGAATTCAATGAAACTGAAGGCAAAACATATCCAAACTTATGATACACAATGAAATCCATGCTAAGAGGAAAACTCATAACGAAATTGGAGAAACCATACACTAGTAGCTTTCATCTGAAAGCTCTAGATTGAAAAGAAGCAAATATATCCAGGAAGAGTACATAGCAAGAATTAATCAAACTCAGTCTGAAATCTACCAAGTAAAAATAGAAAGAACTACACAAAGAATCAACAACCCAGGAGCTGCTTCTTTAGGAAAATCAACAAGATAGATAAACCCTTAGCCAGATAAACCACAGGTCACAGAAACAGTATCCAAATTAACAAAATTGGGAAGGAAAAGCAAGATATAACAACAGAAACTGAGGAAATTCAAAAAATAATCAGATCCTATGACAAAATTCTATACTCAACAAAACTGGAAAACCTGGATGAAATGGATGATTTCCCAGATGGATACCAAGTACCAAAGTTAGACCTGGATCAGACAAACCAACTAAACAGCCCCATAACCCACAAAGAAATAGAACCAGTAATTAGAAGTCTCACAACAACAACAACCACCACAACAACAAAAGTAACAACAGCCCAGGACTAGATGGGTTTAGTGCTGAATTCTATCAGACTTTTAAAGAAGATATAATACCAATACTCTTCAAACTATTCCACAAAATAGAAAGAGAAGGAGCCCTATCCAATTCATTCTTTGAAGCCACAATTATACTTATACCTAGAGTATAAGGAAAGAGAACTTAAGACCAACTTTTCTTATACATATCGATGTAAAAATACTAAATAAAATCCTCACAAACTGAATCCAAGAATACATCAAAATGATCATCCACCAAGACCAAATAGGCTTTATCCCAGGAATGCAGGGATGGTTCAATATATAAAAATCCATCAATGTAATCTACTATATGAACAAACTCAATGAAAAAAAATCTACATGATCATCTCATTAGATGCTGAAAAAGCATTTGACAAAATACAATACCTATTCATGTTAAAAGTCTTAGATCAGGAATTTAAGGTATATACCTAAGTATCATAAAAGCAATATTCAGCAAACCAATAGCCAAGATCAAACTAAATGGAGAGAAACTCAAAGCTATCCCATTAAAATCAGGGACAAGACAAGGCTACCCACTATCTCCCTACCTATTTAATAAAGTACTTGAAGTTCTAGCCAGAGAAAATAGACTACAAAAAGAGATTAAAGGGATACAAATTAGGAAGGAAGATGTCAAGATATCAATATTTGTAGATGATAAAATAGTATACTTAAGTGACCCCCAAAATTCTAACAAAGAGCTCCTACAACTGAAAAGCAACTTCAGCAAAGTTGCTGGATATAAAGTTAACTCAAAGAAATCAGTAGCCTTCCTTTACTCATAGGATAAAAGGGCTGAAAAAAATTAGAAAAATCTACACCCTTAATAGTAGTCACAAATGATATAAATGTCTTGTTGTGACTCTAACAAAGCAAGTGAAAGATCTGTATGACAAGAACTTTAAATCCCTGACAAAAGAAATAGAAGGCTTCAGAAGATGGAAAGGTCTCCCATGTTAATGGTTTGGCAGTATTAATATAGTAATAATAGCCATCTTAACAAAACTATTTACAGATTCAGTGCAATCTCCATCAAAATTCCAACTCCATTCTTCATAGAGTTAGGAAGAGCAGTTTGCAAATTCATTTGGAATAACAAAAAAACCTAGAATACCAAAAACTATTCTCAACAATAATAGAACTTCTGTAGGAACTACAATCCCTCACCTCAAGCTATAATCTAGAGCCATAGTGATTAAAACGCCTGGTATTGGTATAGAGACAGGAAAGTAGATCAATGCAAAGATTTGAAGGCCCAGTAACAAACCCACACACCTATGGTAACTTGATCTTTGACAAAGAAGCTAAAACCATCCAGTGGAAAAAAGACATCTTCAACAAAAGGTGCTGGTTCAACTGGCAGTCAGCATGTAGAAGAATGCAAAGTGATCCATTCTTATCTCCTTGTACAAAACTCAAGTCCAAGTGGACTAAGGACCTCCACATAAAACCAGATACACTGAATCTAATAGATGAGAAAATGGGGAAGACCTTAGAATTCTTGGGCACAGGGGAAGACTTCCTGAACTGAGCACAAATGGCTTATATTTTAAGAGCAATTATCAACAAATGGAAGCTCATAAAATTGAAAAGCTACTGTAAGCAAAGGACACTGTCCATTAGACAAAACAGCAATCCACAGTTTGGTTACAAAGGATATTTACCAACCCTACATTCAATAGAAGGTTAATATCCAAAATATACAAACAACTCAGGAAGGTAAACGCCAGAGAATCTAATAAACCTATTAAAAGTAGGATACAAAAAGTGCAGACTATCCTGAGAGCTCGGGGAGACTCCACTTCTGTTCACATTCCTGGCCCAAGAAGAACCTGCCTAGTGCCCTTTCGATACAAGAATATAGAAGCAGTCAGTGGCAGGAGACTTCTGCTTTCTGCCTATGCCTGGAACTGAACTGAACTGGTTCAACAGCTCTCTGTACCCAAATCCTGTGGGGGAAGAGAGCTGGACTCTAAGAAGTGCCAACAATCCAGAGAACTCAGAGAAGACAACTACTTCACACATTTCAGACCCAAAAGGTACCTGCCAAGTATCTTCTGTGCCCTGAGGGCACAGGCAGCTAGAAGCAATCAGGGGCAGGACCCTTCAGTTTTTGCCTGCAACTAAAGCTGAAAGACAGTCGCCAGGAGCACCTGTACACCTGAGAGCAGAAATAAGACTCACCTGGTGGCCTCAGGACACACAAAGGCAGAAGTTATCAGCGACAGGACACCTCTGGTTTCTGTGTTTACCTGGAGCTGAACTGGTCCCAGGGTTCTCTGTACCCAAATACTGAGGGGAATGGGGGTTGCAACCTCAGAAGTGCAGACAATCCTGAGAGCTCAGGGGAGACTGCCATTTCTACTCACATTCCTGTCCCAAGGAGGAACCTGCCTAGTGCCCTCTGGATATGGGAACCTAGGAGAAGACAGGGGCAGGATGCTTAAGGTTTTTGCCTGAGCCCAGAACTAAAAGCCAGTTGCCTGGAGCGTTGACACACCTGAGAGCAGAAGTAAGACCAACTCTTCTGCTCCAAGCCACCCACCTGGAGGTTTCAGGACACACAAATCCAAAAGCAGCTTTCTGAGCCCAGATCCAGCTGAAAGAAAACAGGTCAACAGGAGAGCTGACATACAGGCTTACAGGAGGGTCAAACCAGTCAGAAACAGCCAGACAAGTTAATGCCAGAAACAACCTGATAGCAAGAGGCAAGCACAGGAATCTAAGCAACAAAAATCAAGACTACTTGGAATCATCAGAGTCCAGTTCTTCCACCAAAGCAAATACTAGATATCCCAACACACTGGAAAAGCATGATTTGCATTGAAAATCACATCTCATGATGATGATAGAGGACTGAAAGAAGGACATAAATAACTCCCTTAAAGAAATACAGGACAACACAGGTAAACAAGTAGAACCCTTTAGAAGAGGAAATATAAAAACCCTTAAAGAATTATAGAAAAACACAACAAAACAGGTAAAGAAATTGAATAAAACCATCCAGGAGTTAAAAATGGAAATAGAAACAATAAAGAAATCACAAAGAGAGACAACTGTGGAGAAAGAAAACCTGGGAAAGAGATCAGGAATTACAGATGCAAGCATCACCAACAGAATACAAGAGATAGGAGAGAATCTCAGGGAGAGGAGACACTATAGAAAACATCCGGGGTTGGGGATTTGGCTCAGCGGGGTTGGGGATTTGGGTCAGTGGTAGAGCACTTGCCTAGCAAGCACAAGGCCCTGGGTTCAGTCCCCAGCTCCGGAAAAAAAAAAAGAAAACATCGACATAACCATCAAAGATAATATAAAACACAAAAAGCTCCTAACCCAAAACATCCAGGAAATCCAGGACACAATGAGAAGAACAATCTAAGGATAATATGCATAGAACAGAGCAAAGACTCCCAAATTAAAAGGCCCGTAAATATCTTCAACAAAATGATAGAAGAAAACTTCATTAACCTAAAGAGAGCATCGCCCATAAACATACAAGGAGCCTAAGAACTCCAAATAGATTGAACAAGAAAAGAAATACCTCCTGTCACATAATAGTCAAAACAGCAAATACACAAAATAAAGAAGGAATATTAAAAGCAGTAAGGGAAAAAGGTCAAGTGACATATAAAGGCAGACCTATCAGGACTACATCAGACTTCTCACCAGAGACTATGAAAGCCAGAAGATTCTGGGCAGATGTAATATTGACACCAAGAGAACACAGATGCCAGCCCAGGCTATTATATCCAGCAAAACTCCCAAACCAAGCAAATGGTCCTAAAAGATAAGCTGGAGTAGCTATTCTAACATCAAATAAAATCAACTTCCAGTCAAAAGTTATCAAAAAAAATAAGGAAGGACACCTCATAAATAACTGTGCTCTAAATGCAGGGGTACGTACATTTGTAAAAGAACCCTTACTAAAGCTCAAAGCACACATTGCACTTCACACAATAATAGTAGGAGATTTCAACACTCCACTCTCATCAATGGACAGATCATGGAAACAGAAATTAAACAGAGACATAGACAAAGAGAAGTCATGAGCCAAATGGACTTAACAGATATTTATAGAACATTCTATACTAAAGCAAAAGGATATACCTTCTTGGTCACCTCATGGTACTTCCTCCAAAATTGACCATATAATTGGTCAAAAAACGGGCCTCAACAGGTACAGAAAGATAGAAATAATCCCATGCGTGCTATCAGATCACCACGGCCTAAAGCTGGTCTTCAATAACAATAAGGGAAGAACGCATACATATACATGGAAGTTGAACAATGCTCTACTCAATGATAACCTGGTCAAGGAAGAAATAAAAGAAAGAAATTAAAGACTTCTTAGAATTTAATGAAAATGAAGGTACAACATACCCAAACTTATGGGACACAATGAAAGCTGTGCTAAGAGGAAAACTCATAGCTCTGAGTGCCTGCAGAAAGAAACAGGAGAGAGCATATGTCAGCAGCTTGACAGCACACCTAAAAGCTCTAGAACAAAAAGAAGCAAATACACCCAAGAGGAGTAGAAGACAGGAAAAAATCAAACTCAGTGCTGAAATCAGCCAAGTAGAAACTAAAAGGACCATAGAAAGAATCAACAGAACCAAAAGTTGGTTCTTTGAGAAAATCAACAAGATAGATAAACCCTTAGCCAGACTAACGAGAGGACACAGAGAGTGTTTCCAAATTAACAAAATCAGAGATGAAAAGGGAGACATAACTACAGATTCAGAGGAAATTCAAAAAATCATCAGATCTTACTATAAAAGCCTATATTCAACAAAACTTGAAAATCTGCAGGAAATGGACAATTTCCTAGACAGATACCAGGTACAGAAGTTCAATCAGGAACAGATAAACCAGTTAAACAACCCCATAACTCCTAAGGAAATAGAAGCAGTCATTAAAGGTCTCCCAACCAAAAAGAGCCCAGGTCCAGACGGGTTTAGTGCAGAATTCTATCAGACCTTCGTAGAAGACCTCATACCAATACTATCAAAACTATTCCACAAAATTGAAACAGATGGATCACTACCGAATTCCTTCTATGAAGCCACAATTACTCTTATACCTAAACCACACAAAGACTCAACAAAGAAAGAGAACTTCAGACCAATTTCCCTTATGAATATCGATGCAAAAATACTCAATAAAATTCTGGCAAACTGAATCCAAGAGCACATCAAAACAATCATCCACCATGATCAAGTAGGCTTCATCCCAGGCATGCAGGGATGGTTTAATATACGGAAAACCATCAATGTGATCCATTATATAAACAAACTGAAAGAACAAAACCACATGATCATTTCATTAGACGCTGAGAAAGCATTTCACAAAATTCAACACCCCTTCATGATAAAAGTCCTGGAAAGAATAGGAATTCAAGGCCCATACCTAAACATAGTAAAAGCCATATACAGCAAACCAGTTGCTAACATTAAAGTAAATGGAGAGAAACTTGAAGCAATCCCGCTAAAATCAGGGACTAGACAAGGCTGCCCACTCTCTCCCTACTTATTCAATATAGTTCTTAAAGTTCTAGCCAGAGTAATCAGACAACAAAAGGAAATCAAGGGGATTCAGATTGGTAAAGAAGAAGTCAAAATATCACTATTTGCAGATGATATGATAGTATATTTAAGTGATCCCAAAGTTCCACCAGAGAACTACTAAAGCTGATAAACAACTTCAGCAAAGTGGCTGGGTATAAAATTAACTCAAATAAATCAGTAGCCTTCCTCTACACAAAAGAGAAACAAGCCGAGAAAGAAATTAGGGAAATGACACCCTTCATAATAGACCCAAGTAATATAAAGTACCTCGGTGTGACTTTAACCAAGCAAGTAAAAGATTTGTACAACAAGAACATCAAGACTCTGAAGAAAGAAATTGAAGAAGACCTCAGAAGATGGAAAGATCTCCCATGCTCATGGATTGGCAGGATTAATATAGTAAAAATGGCCAATTTACCAAAAGCGATCTACAGATTCAATGCAATCCCCATCAAAATATCAATCCAATTCTTCAAAGAGTTAGACAGAACAATTTGCAAATTCATCTGGAATAACAAAAAACCCAGGATAGCTAAAACTATCCTCAACAATAAAAGGACTTCAGGGGGAATCACTATCCCTGAACTCAAGCAGTATTACAGAGCAATAGTGATAAAAACTGCATGGTATTGGTACAGAGACAGACAGATAGACCAATGGAACAGAATTGAAGACCCAGAAATGAACCCACACACCTATGGGCACCTGATTTTTGACAAAGGAGCCAAATCCATTCAATGGAAAAAAGATAGCATTTTCAGCCAATGGTGCTGGTTCAACTGGAGGTCAACATGTAGAAGAATGCAAATAGATCCATGCTTATCACCCTGTACAAAGCTTAAGTCCAAGTGGATCAAGGACCTCCACATCAAACCAGACACACTCGAACTAATAGAAGAAAAACTAGGAGAAGCATCTCGAACACATGGGCACTGGAGAAAATTTCCTGAAGAAAACACCAATGGCTTATACTCTAAGATCAAGAAACGACAAATGGGATCTCATAAAACTGCAAAGCTTCTGAAGGGGCTTGAGACTCCATATGTACAACAATGCCAACAACCAGAGCTTCCAGGAAAGCCATACCTAAAGACTAAATGGGAGGTCAATGAATATCCATAAGAGCACCAGTGGAAGGAGAAGCCCTGGGTCCTGCTTAGACTGAACCCCCAGTGAACTAGACTGTCTGCAATGGGGGAAAGGGACACCCTAAGGAAGGGGGGAGGGGAAGGGATGCCAAATGTACATAAGAAATAGCACAAAAAAAAAAAAAAAAAAAAAAAAAAAAAAAAAAAAAAAAACTGCAAACAAGGCAAGGGACACTGTGGTTAGGACAAAACGGCAACCAACAGATTGGGAAAAGATCTTTACCAATCCTACAACAGATAGAGGCCTTATATCCAAAATATACAAAGAACTCAAGAAGTTAGACCGCAGGGAGACAAATAACCCTATTAAAAAATGGGGTTCAGAACTAAACAAAGAATTCAAAGCTGAGGAATGCCGAATGGCTGAGAAACACCTAAAGAAATGTTCAACACCTTATAGTCATAAGGGAAATGCAAATCAAAACAACCCTGAGATTTCACCTCACACCAGTGAGAATGGCTAAGATCAAAAACTCAGGTGACAACAACTGCTGGTGAGGATGTGGAGAAAGAGGAACACTCCTCCATTGTTGGTGGGATTGCAGACTGGTAAAACCATTCTGGAAATCAGTCTGGAGGTTCCTCAGAAAATTGGACATTGAACTACCTGAGGATCCAGCTATACCTCTCTTGGGCATATACCCACAAGATGCCCCAACATATAAAAAAGACACGTGCTCCACTATGTTCATCGCAGCCTTATTTATAATAGCCAGAAGCTGGAAAGAACCCAGATGCCCTTCAACAGAGGAATGGATACAGAAAATGTGGTACATCTACACAATGGAATATTACTCAGCTATCAAAAACAATGACTTTATGAAATTTGTAGGCAAATGGTTGGAACTGGAAAATATCATCCTGAGTGAGGTAACCCAATCACAGCAAAACACACATGGTATGCACTCATTGATAAGTGGCTATTAGCCCAAATGTTTGAATTACCCTAGATGCCTAGAACAAATAAAACTCAAGACGGATGATCAAAATGTGAATGCTTCACTCCTTCTTTAAAAGGGGATCAAGAATACCCTTGGCAGGGAAGAGAGAGGCAAAGATTAAAACAGAGACTGAAGGAACACCCATTCAGAGCCTGCCCCACATGTGGCCCATACATATACAGCCATCCAATTAGACAAGATGGATGAAGCAAAGAAGTGCAGACCGACAGGAGCCAGATATAGATTGCTCCTGAGAGCCACAGCCAGAATACAGCAAATACAGAGGCGAATGCCAGCAGCAAACCACTGAACTGAGAATAGGACCCCGTTGAAGGAATCAGAGAAAGAACTGGAAGAGCTTGAAGGGCTCGAGACCCCATATGTACAACAATGCCAAGCAACCAGAGCTTCCAGGGACTAAGCCACTACCTAAAAAGACTATACATGGACTGACCCTGGACTCTGACCTCATAGGTAGCAATGAATATCCTAGTAAGAGCACCAGTGGAAGGGGAAGCCCCTGGGTCCTGCTAAAGACTGAACCCCAGTGAACTAGACTGTTGGGGGAGGCGGTAATGGGGGAGGGTTGGGAGGGGAACACCCATAAGGAAGGGGAGGGGAAGGGGATGTTTGCCCGGAAACCGGGAAAGGGAATAACACTCGAAATGTATATAAGAAATATTCAAGTTAATAAAAAAAAAAGGAAAAAAATGCCTTTATGAAATTCATAGACAAATGGTTGGAACTGGAAAATATCATCCTGAGTGAGGTAACCCAATCACAGAAAAACACACATGGCATGCACTCATTGATAAGTGGCTATTAGCCCAAATGCTTGAATTACCCTAGATGCATAAGAACACATGAAACTCAAGATAGATGATCAAAATGTGAATGCTTCACTCCTTCTTTAAAAGGGGGAACAAGAATACCCTTGGCAGGGAATAGAGAGGCAAAGATTAAAACAGACACAGAAGGAACACCCATTCAGAGCCTGCCCAACGTGTGGCCCATACATATACAGCCACCCAATTAGACAAGATGGATGAAGCAAAGAAGTCCAGGCCAACAGGAGCCGGATGTAGATCTCTCCTGAGAGACACAACCAGAATACAGCGAACACAGAGGCATTTGCCAGCAGCAAACCACTGAACTGAGAATAGGGCCCCCGTTGAAGGAATCACAGAAAGAACTGGAAGAGCTTGAAGGGGCTCGAGACCCCATGTGAACAACAATGCCAAGCAACCAGAGCTTCCAGGGACTAAGACACTACCTAAATACTATACATGGACTGACCCTGGACTCTGACCTCATAGGTAGCAATGAATATCCTAGTAAGAGCACCAGTGGAAGGGGAAGCCCTTGGTCCTGCCAAGACTGAACCCCCAGTGAACTAGATTGTTGGGGGGAGGGTGGCAATGGGGGGAGGGTGGGAAGGGGAACACCCGTAAAAAGAAGGAGAGGGGGAGGATTAGGGGATGTTTGCCCGGAAATGGGGAAAGGAATAACATTGAAGTGTAAATAAGAAATACTCAAGTTAATTAAAAAAAAAAAAAAACTCAAAAAAAAGAAGTGGGGACAGAAAGCTTCCAGGGGCCAAAAAAGAAAGAAACAGAACAAAGACATGTAATTGAACTCAGTGAACAATGCCTAGTAGATATGGTTTGTAACTGGAAAATCTTCACGTTCATCTTACCATTTGATATGGATTTTAGTTTGCTTACATAGGGATTTACAGCGCCAAAGCTATGCCCACCCACTGGGCTCTCAAATACACTGCTAAAGTTATTCTGTATGTCTCATGACCAAACGAAAGAGGTAAATGTGTCTGATTGGTCAGTCTGGCACAATAGTGTGTCCTATCTGGTGTGATGTGCTGACTCTCATTCTGGATACTGCTGTGGCTTCAAGGAATTGATCTTCTGGTTTATTGCTGCTTCAATCTAAAAAGCATACCAAGTCAGAGTTGGAGCTGGCCTACCAGGGAGCTCTTCTCTTCTGTTTGCCTAGATTTGAGAAGAGCATAGGCTTCTGCCTTCCATGACCATTCTAGTAACTGCCATACATACCCTGCAATACAGAAATGATCTACTCTTGAGCAGTGTTGCAGATCAAGGCAGAATGGGGCATTAGGGCAAAGATGGCTGCAAATGTTATTCTGACTCCATTCCCCGTCTCTGTTTAATTCTATTTCCTATATTATGAACACTATCCTGATACCTGGGCATGTTCACTTGGTTGCCAACCTTAAAACCAAGAAGAATATGATATGACTATTTGACACCTTGACATTCCAACAAGTGTTCAGTACTTCAAAAGTATCACAAGATGCAGTAAACATTTAACTAAAATAGAAAGCCTTTGCTTTAATGACTTTAATGGCTGATTCTGGTGCTACATGGATACGCCCTGATGAATAACTGACATGATCTAACAACAGTATACAAAGCTTGTTGTGACTGAGGCATTTATGGCTCTGTTGATAATTCATCCTTCTCCTAATGTCAAGTAGAGTTGCCAAGCTAGTCAAGATCATTTCCTGGCTCTGTTACCATCTGAACAAGGCAATGTGACTGAACCTTATCAGTAGAATAAGAGTAGGTATGGAGAACATAGCTTCTATGCCAAGGATTATAGAGATGTGACCTTGTAGCTCTTTCCACACTAGATGGAGACACACTGCTGTAACAACCCTTGAGGCTACAACCTTCAGATACAGGTTCCAGGCAAGGGAATTAGCAGTGTTCATTGTATTTGATACTTTCTTCATTCCTATGAACAAATAATACCTGAAAAGAAGCACATAAAAACCAAAGTGCTGGGGTTGGGGATTTAGCTCAGTGGTAGAGTGCTTGCCTAGCAAGCATAAGACCCTGGGTTCAGTCCTCAGCTCCGGGGACAAAACCACAAAAACAAAAAAAAACAAAGTGTTTATCTAGGTTCATGGTTTGAGAAGATGTGGCCCATCACAGTGGCAAAGGCATTGTGGCTGTGGCAGCAAGAACATGTAGTCAGCACAGTTTGCTATGTCTCTCTTAACCAATAAGTAGCATAGAATGGTTTATCTCCACTGGTATTATCTCTGGTGAAGAGTTAACTCATCTAAGGTTACTGTCATGGCAGCCTATATCCGGGGAAGCAGAGTTAGGCTATATAACCTACAATGAGTGACCCAATTCCTGAAGCTAGGTCCCAGTTAGAGTCCTGTAACCTCTCAAAACAGTACTGTCCCCTGGGAAACAACACTTCAGACACATTAGCCTATGAGGGATATATTATATCTAAATAATGACGCCCATTAAGAAATCAGTAATAAATGAACTTTTCCCATGCTCAAGTCATAATATTGGGCCTACTCATTATAGTAGCTAGCCTACCTTAACTAATCGAATGTACACCATTGAAAATATGTAAGAAGAGTTTGGGGTGATAGTCTACGGCATTGCCTAGTTTATTTGATGAGACAGGAAAAGATAACTGTCTGGGAAAGATAGCAAACTAAAACATGGAGAATACCAAAGCCACAGCTTTGTTTGAAGAAGCAAACTTCTTCCTTTAGATTGGAACGGTCCCAGAACTGGTCCAGCCTACCAAAAGGATTCTGGGTTGGGAAACTGCATCCTCCCTTTCCTCACTATTGGTCCTGATTGAGGGTCTGAGTATGTGCTCCTGAGATGTCCCAGGAGACTAGAACTCTGCCTTCTTAGAGAATTTGTTTGCTCTCGCTGTCCACCTGTGTCCCCTTCCCTGTCTTCCTCTCTACAGTTGTTCTTATGCACACTGTACAAGAAGTGCAACCATGGAAAAAAGAAAACAAAAATGGCAGATAAGGATGGTATTACCACATTGTTTTCACTCACCGAACAACCTGGAGAAAACCTAAAAGTCATCTGAGAAAGACTGGAGAGTAAAGACATTTAATACACGATCTTATGCTTTTAGATAGTGTTCAATTTTCAAATTAAATGACATAATTTTTGAACAATTAATTAATAGTAATAGATTTATTGCCATATTTCAGGCACCAAAATGTTTTCATCCTTACCTCTGTGATCAAAATTTTATAGACAAGCAAAACAAAGCAGAAATATTACCTTATGTCACACATCCAGTCAGTGGCAGACTGCATAATGATATTAAGAAATGTCTGTGAAGGAACCTAGGGGCTTTCACCAGCCTTACACCCACCACATCAGGTCAATATTAGGCCAAGTACCAGCTTCCCACCTCCGGTCAAACTAGGCCAAGTTCCATTCTACACCCACAGTTCTCAGGAGCAGCAGGGACATTCTTGAAAATCTGCAGAATGTACTGACTGATAGTCACCTGACACTCTGGTCCCAGATAGAGTTCAAACCTATGTCATATGCTTGCTAACCAATAGATTCAAAGGTCAATATGCTTAGCCAATAATTTTAAACTGTAACCTTGCTGATATAACCTGTACTCCTAAAAAGTACAAAAACTGCCTGTTATAGCCATTCGGGGTCACCTTCTAGTCACTAATCATGAGGGGCTGATGGGTTGACCCAAACACACCAGAAAAATAGACCTCTTGTATTTGCGTCGAACTCCATTCTTGTGTCTCTCTCGGGGGTGTTCTGGTAGTCAAGACTCATTTTGAGCCTTACATCTGTTATTTCTGAAAAAAGCTAAATAGGTGTACACTTGTATCCTTAGTAGACTGTGTGCATGGATTGGACCAACTGAAATCCATTCATACCTTCATTCATCACTCAGAAATGTTTGTTGAGTATTTACTTTGAATCCAGCATTGATCTCAAGTCAGAAACAAGACTAACCCATGTAGGCTTTACCCTTCAAGTACAGGTAATGTAAGAAGTAATTTTAAAACATATCATAAAACCTTAAGCATGATACAAACTTCAGGGACAAGAAAAGACAGGTAAGAGAATAGCAGCAGATTGAAGAAGACACATTGTGGCAAGACAAAGACTCCCTGGGAAGGTAGAAAGAATCTGAGCTACTTCCTTGTTTGTTACATAACAATTACTATTGTTGCTATGTATCTAATTTCTTACCTCATTAGATGAATAAAAAGGGCAAACAGAGAAATTCTCTCTACCTCTCAAGAGTGACACAGGACAAAGCAGACATGATAAGCTCTGAAAGAAGTTTCTATCAAAGCAAAATGAGGACACAGGATTATGATTAAAGAGTTGGAACTACAGCAAGAAATCCAAAGCATATATTTTCCTGCAAATTTCATGAGTATATGTACACAAATTTTATGTGTGTAAGCCACTGTTTTTAATAGCTGAGTAGTACTCCATTGTGTAAATGTACCACATTTTCTGTATCCATTCTTCAGTTGAGGGACATCTGGGTTGTTTCCAGTTTCTGGCTATTGTGTATAAAGGTGCGATAAACATAGTTGAGCAACCACCCTTGTAGGGTGATTGAGCATCTTTCAGGTACACTTTTGAGGTAGATATATTCCCAATTTTCTGAGGAACCACTAAACTGATTTCCAAAGAGGCTGTTCAAGTTTTCACTCCCTTCTACCAGGAATGGAAGAGGAGTGTTCCACTTGTTCCACATCCTCTAAAATCACTTGAGTATATGATTTTAGCCATTCTGATAGAGTCTTAGAGTCATTTTGATTTGCACTTTCCTAATGACTAAGGATATTGATCATTTCTTTAAGTGCTTCTCAGCTATTAGAGATTCTTGTTGAGAATTCTGTTTAGATCTGTACCCTGCTAATTCAGCAAACTCATGCTGGTTTGGCAGAGCCTCAAGGTTTCTTCTGGATTTAGCTGCTGCCTTCATTCAATGGGCTAGAAGGGAAGTTGAACTGTTTGTGAACACTTATTGAAGCCTAAGTACCCCATTTTATACATTATTTGGTTTGTTGATGTCCAGTTTCTTAAGAATTTTTTGCTATACTAGCTAAATGTCAAATGTGAATTTGGTGAAGATCTTTTTGCATTCTGTAGGCTGGTGTTTTGTCCTTTTGATGATAACCTTTGCCTTACAGAAGTTTTTCAGGTTCATGAGGTACCATTTATTAATTGATGATCTTATTGCCTATGCTATTTGTATTCAGGAAATTGTATCCTGTATCAATGCCTCTAAGTTTATTCCCCACTTTCTCTTCTAGGTTTAGTGTTTTCGGTTTTACATTGATGTCTGACTCACTTGGCCTTGATTTTTGTGTAGGGTGATAAAGATGGACCTATTTGCATTCTTCTCCAATGCAGACATCCAGTTAGACCAGCACCATTTGTTGAAACTGCTTTCTTTGTTTCATTCTGTAATTTTGGCTTCTTTGTCAAAAATCAAGTGTCCATAAGTGTGTAGATTTACTTCTAGGTCTTCAATTCAATTTTGTTAATCAATCTTTTTTATGCCAATACCTGCCTACAAGCTATGCTGGGGTACATATAGAGCATAAATTGAGAGTGGTCAACCAATGACTGGTCCAACTTAAGCTTCCAATGAGAGGGATCCCAACTCTTGAAACTGTTAATGATATTCTGCTATATTTGGAGAGAGGTGCCTAGCATAAATTCTACCAGAGGCTTTACTCAGCAACTCATGGAAAAAGATGCAGAGACCCACAGCCAAACATTAGTTGGGGCTTAGGGATCTCTGTAGAAGAAGGGAAGGAAGGATTGTAGAAGCTAGAATGGTCAAGGACACCACAAGAAAACCTACAGAATCAACTAACCTGGGACCATAGGAGCTTACAAAGACTGTGTCACCAATTAAAGAGCATGCACCGAACTGACCTAGGTCCAGTTATGTACCTTGGTCCTCATATGGGGCAACTAACAGTGGGAGCAGGGGCTATATGAGACTCTGCTGTCTGCCTTTGGGACCTTTTCCCTTAATTGGGCTGCCTTATCTAGCCTCAAAGAAAAGATGTCCCTAGACTTATGGTAACTTAATAATCCAAAGGTGGTTGATATCCTCTTTTCAGAAAAGCTTCCTCTTTTCTGAAGAGAAACTAGGAGAGGAGTGCATGGGGAGTTGGGGAAGGACTGGAAGGAAAAGTCAGGAAAACTGCAGTTGGGAAGTAAAGTAAATAAGGAGTGAGAAGAAGAAGAGGAGGAGGAGGGAGAAGAAGAAGAAGAAGAAGAAGAAGAAGAAGAAGAAGAAGAAGAAGAAGAAGAAGAAGAAGAAGAAGAAGAAGAAGAGGAGGAGGAGAAGAGGAACAGGAACAGGAAGAGGAACAGGAACAGGAAGAAAGAAAGAAAGAAAGAAAGAAAGAAAGAAAGAAAGAAAGAAAGAAAGAAAGAATAGTAAAAGCAGTAAGGGAAAACGGTCAAGTAACAAGGCAGACCTATCAGAATTATACCAGACTTCTCAACAGAGACTCAAAAAACCAGAAGATCCTAGGTCAATGGCATACAGACCCTAAGAGAACACAAATACTAGCCCAGGCTACTATACACAGAAAAACTCTCAATTAACATAGCTGGAGAAGCCAAGATATCCCATGACAAAACCAAATTTAAAAAATTTTACCCCAATTTAACTTTCCACAATTCCAGCTCTAAAAAGGATAATAGATGGAAAACTCCAACACAAAGAGAGAAACTATACCCTAGAAAAAGGAAAAAAGTAATCTCTCAACAAACTCTAAAGAAGATAGCCACATGCACATAATTTTACTTTGAACAACAAAAATAGTAGGAAGCAAAAATTACTGGTCCAAAATATCTCTTAACATCAATCAACTCATTATAGTTAACAGACTGGATACATAAACAGGACCCAGCATTTTGCAGCATACAGGAAATGTACCCCAGTGACAAAGACAGACACTGCATCAGAGGACAAGACTAGAAAATTATTTTATATGCAAATGGTCCCAAGAAATAAGTTGGGGTAGCCATTCTAATATACAATAAAATACACTTTCAATCAAAATTGTCTAAAAAGTTAAGGAAGAAAACTTCATACTTCTCAAAGGAAAAATCTACCAAGATAAACTATCAATTCTGAACATCTATGCCGCAAATGACCCACATTCATAAAAGAAACTTTACTAAAGCTCAAAGAGCACATTGAAACTCATACAATAATAGCAGAGGCTTTAACACCCTACTCTCATCATTGGACAGATCATGAAAACAGAAAGTGAACAGAGACATAAACTAACAGAAGTTATGAACCAAACGAATTTAACAGATATTTATACAACATTTCATCCTAAAACAAAAGAATACACCTTCTTCTCAGCACCTCATGGTACCCTCTCCAAAAGTGACAAAATACTCAGTCACAAAACAAACCTCAACAGATAGAAGAAGATTGAAATAATCCGATGCGTCCTATCAGAGCACCATGGACTAAGGCTGGTCTTCAATAACAACAATAACAATAGAAAGCCTACATATACATGGAAGCTGAACAAAGCTCTACTTAATGAAAACTTGGTCAAGGAAGAAATAAAGAAATTAAGACTTTTTAGAATTCAATGAAAATGAAGGCACAACATACTCAATCTAGTGGGATACAATGAAAGCAGTGCTAAGAGGAAAACTCATACCTCTGAATGCCTCCATAAAGAAATGGAGAGACCATGCACTAGCACCTTAACACCACATCTGAAAGTTCTAGATCAAAAAGAAGCAAATGCACCCAAGAGGAGTAGATGGCAGGAAATAATCAAACTCAGGGTTGAAATCAACCAAGTAGAAACAAAGAGAACTGCACAAAGAATCAAGAAATCCAGGAGTCGGTTCTCTGAGAAAATCAAGAAGATAGATAAATCCTTAGCCAGACTAACCAGAGGGCACAGAGAGTGTATCCAAATTAACAAAATCAGAAGTGAAAAGGGAGACATAACAACAGAAAGCAAAGAAATTCAAAAAACATCAGATCCTACTACAAAAGCTTACACTCAACAAAACTGAAAAATGTTGATGAAATGGATACTTTTCTAGACAGATACCAAGTACCAAAGTTAAATCAGGAACAGATAAACCATCTAAATGGCCCCCATAACCTCCTAGGAAATAGAAGCAGTCAGTAAAAGTCTCCCAAAGAATAGCCCAGGACCAGATGGGTTTAGTGCAGAATTCTATCAAACATTCAAAGAAGACCAGATAATAATACTCTTCAAACTATTCCATGACATAGAAACCAAAGGAATACAAACTAATTTGTTCTGTGAAGCCACAGTTACATTCATACCAAAACCACACAAAGACCCAACAAAGAAAGAGAACTTCAGGCCACTTTCCCTTATGAATATTAATGCAAAAATACTCAAAAAGATTCTTGCAAACCGAATCACATCAAAATGATCATTCACATTGATCAAATAGGCTTCATCCCAGGGATGAAGATTGTTCAGTATATGGAAATCCATTAATGTAATCAACTATATAAGCACACTCAAAAACTAAAACTAAAAATAAAAGCTGCATGAACATCTCATTAGATGCTGTAAAAGCCTCTGACACAATTCAATACCCCTTCATGTTAAAAGTCTTGGAAAGATCAGGAATTCAAGGCCCAAACCTAAACATAGTAAAAGCAATATACAGGAAAGTAGTAGTCAATATCAAACTAAATGGAGAGAAACTTGAAGCAATCCAACTAAGATCAGGGACTAGACAAGGCTGCCCACTCTCTCCCTTTCTAATCACTATAGTACTTGAAGTTAGAGCCAGAGCAATTACACACCTAAGGAGGTCAGAGGGATACAAACTGGGAAGGAAGAAATCAAGATATCACTATTTGCAGGTGATATAATAGTATACATAATCGACCCCAAAAATTCCACTAGAGAACTCCTTCAGCTGATAAAAAAGTCATCAATGTGGCTGGATATAAAATTAACTCAAACAAATTAGTACCCTTCCTCTGTTCAAAGGATTAAATAGGCTGAGAAAGAAGATAGAGAAATGACACCCTTCACAATAGTCCCAAATAATATAAAATATCTTGGTGTGTCTCTAACCAAGGATGTAAAAGATCTTTACAAAAAGAATTCCAAGTCTCTGAAGAAAGAAATTGAAGATCTCAAAAGTTGGATCCTGCACTCATGGATTGGCAGGATTGACAGTAAAAATGGTCATCTTACCAAAAGCAATCTACAGATTCAATGCAATCCCCATGAAAATTCCAACTCAATTCCTCAAAGATAGAAAGACCAATTCTCAAATTCATTGGGAACAAGGAAATCCCCAGGATACTCAAAACTATTCTCAATAATAAAAGAATGTCTACAGGAATGACCATCCCTGACCTCAAGCTCTATTACCACTTGGTATTGGTACAGAGACAGGCAGGTAGGTCAATGGAATAGAATTGAAGACAGAAATGAACCCACATACATATGGTCACTTGATCTTTGACAAAGGAGCTAAAATCATCCAGTGGAAAAAGACAGCATATTCAATAAATGGTGTAGGCTTAAGTTGTGGTCTGCATGTTGAGGAATGCAAATTGACCCCTTCTTATCTCCTTGTACAAAGGTAAAGTCCAAGTGGACCAAACACCTCCATATAAAACCAGATACATTTAATCTATTACAAGAGAAATTGTAAAAGGTCCTCAAATGAATCAACACAGGGGAAATTTCCCAAACAGAAGAGCAATGAACCAGGCTCTAAGATCAACTATAGACAAATGGAATCTCATAAAATTGAAAAGCTTCTGTAAGGCAAAGGACACCCTCGTTGGGACAAAATGGCAACCCACAGATTAGGAAAAGATCTTTACCAATTCTAAATCTGATAGAGGGCCAATATCCAATATATACAAAGTACTCAAGAAGTCAGACTCCAAGAAAAATATATATATTAAAAATGGGGTACAGATTAATCAACTCTCAACTGAGGAATCTCAAATAGCCAAGAAGAATTTAAAGGAATAAGTATGCTCAACATACTTAGTCATCAGGAAAATGCAAATTAAAACAACCCTGGGATTCCACCTCATACCAGTCAGAATGACTAAGATAAAAAACTCTCAGGTGACAGCAGATGCTGGCAAGGATGTGGAGAAAGAGGAACACTCCTTCATTGCTGGTGGAATTACAAGCTGGTACAACCACTGTAAATCAGTCTGGCAGTTCCTCAGAAAATTGGACACAGTACTCAGCTATACCACTCCTGAGCATATGCCTAAAAGATGGTCCAGCATGTAATAAAGACACATTTTCTACTATGTTCATAGCAGCCTTATTTATAATAGCCAGTAGCCGGAAACAACCCAGATGTCCCTCAAGAGAGGAATGGATACAGATAATGTAGTACATTTACACAATGGAATACTACCTAGCTATTAAAACAATGACTTCGTGAAATTCTTGGGCAAATGGATGGTTCTAGAAAATATCATTCTCAGTAAGGTAACCCAGTCACAAAAGAACATACATTGAAAAGTAGATATTAGGTAAAAAGCTCGGAATACCCATGATACAATTCCCAAACATATGAAGCTCAAGAAGAAGGAAGACAAAAGTTTGTATGCTTCAGTCCTACTTAGAAGGGTAAAGAAAATAATCATGGGAGGTAGAAGATAGGAGGGACTTGGGAGGAAGTGAGAAGGAGGATGGGAAAAATGGGAAGGATCACGTGTTTGAGGAGAAGATGTATAAAGGCTCAGAAAATTTTACAGAGGAGTGTGGAAATGAGGGATAAGGAACTGGGGGGCAGCCATCAAAAAGTCCCAGATGCCAGGAAAGCAAGAGGCTTCCATGACCCCCAGGGGATGACATTAGCTGAAATACCCAACAAACAGGAGAGAGAACCTAAAGAGACCATATCCAGAGGTTAGGCTCAGCCCTCAGTTGAGGGATGGGGCCAACCACCCTTCTCAAAAATACTAACCCAGAATTGATACTTTCTAAGGGAAATACAGAGACAAGTGGAACAGAGACTGAAAGAAAGGCCATCCAGAGACTGCTCCACCATTCATCCCATATGCAGACACCAAACCCAGACACTATTGCTGATGCCAAGAAGTGCTTGCAGACAGGAGCCTGATATAGCTGTCTCCTGAGAGACTCTGCCAAAGCCCTACTGATATGGATGAGGATGGTTGCAACTAACCATTGGAATGATCAAGGTGACCCCAATGGAGGAGTTAGAGAAAAGACTGAAGGAGCAGAAAGGGTTTGCAACCCCATAGGAAGAACAACAATATCAACCAACCAAATCCCACCTGAGCTCTCAGGGACTAAACCACCAACCAAAGAATACACATGGTGGGACCCATGGTTCAAACTGCATATGTAGCAGAGAATGGCCTTGTCTGACATCAGTGACAGGGGAGGCTCTTGGTCCTGTGAAGGCTCCCAGCATAGGAAAATGCTAAAGTAGTGAGGCAGGAGGGGGTGTGTGGGGAGCACCCTGGGAGAGGATATGGAGTAGGGGCTTGAGGAGGGGAAACTGGAAAGGAGGAAAACATTTTAAATGTCAAGGAATAAAGTAACCAATAAAAAATTTTAACGTAAATTTATACAGAGGGGCAAATCACAAAAAAAGAAAGAAAGAAAAGAGAAAGAAAGGAGAGAAAGAAAGGAGAGAAAGAAGGAAGGGAGGGAGGGAAAGAGGGAGGGAGGGAGGGAGGGAAGGAAAGAGGGAGGGAGGGAGGGAGGGAGAAATCCAAATGAAAACTGTAGAAGGGAGTAGGCCTTGGGAAGCAGTGCTTTTTTCTTTAGTAAGATGATAATGTCACAGGCCCAGTTCCTGGGATAGATCAGAGAGGAGTTTTCGAGAGAGATGTCTGGCATTTGCACATACATGGGAAAGGTTTAGCAGAGGGGCAAAGATGCATTGTATCCCACTGGGAGCTTGAAACCCTTAAGGCAAACTCCAAAGTGATTTAGGACTAATAATCCTGCTCTTGCTATCAGTGGATGCAGGTCACCATTGTGAGTGTTGTTAGTGGGCAAAGGAGGACTCCAGCAAAGACCAAGACTGTGCATTTAGAGAGACTCAGTTGAGGACTGCCAATTGACACCAGGACAAACAGCTGGGCAAACTAGAACATCATCCCTGGAAAGCACATCAGGTCAGGGCTACCGGGCATCGGGGAGTGTTTTGAGAAAGGGTTTGTCATGGTTAAAATCACTTCTCTTTGCTTTTGGTGTTTTAATAAGGGTTTGACTATGTAGCCTCGGCTGGCCTTGAACATGCCATCTTGTCACCTATTCTCCCAATAGCTATGATGGTATGCCACTGTACCCAGCTTGGAACTATGCTTTTTATGATCACTCTGGCCACTGTGATGATAACGGGGATGTTGAGAGCAAGGGGAACAATGAGTAGCAGAGCAAACACTTTGGGTTTAGGAAAATAAACCAAAAAGGATGGACTGTGGCCAGGATTCAAAGCAATCATTGAATTAGTCATTTTGTAGAACTGGGATGTCCCTCAGAAGACCTGGTATGCTCTTTTAGTGCTAACAAGGACATGTACAGGTTACAAGGATTCTAGAAGTAGCCACCAGTCCCAACTGACAGACAATGCTGCGATTGCTTGCTACATCTGCAACAGAATTGGGCTAGAAGATAAGTCATCTTAAAATGAAGGATTTAGCTGGAAAGGGAGGTGAGGAGTCTCTGGGAAGAATTTAGACAGTGGAAAAAGCATGATCAAAATATAGCATCTAAAAAATTCTTCAATGAATTTTTTTTTCAGAATAAAGAGAACTTGAGTTTAGAGTTGCGAAGTTCTACTTTAGACAGTAGAGGGTTGATGTTATTCATCAAAATTGACAAAATAGATAAAATTGGCAAGGCAAATTTTTGTGTCATACGAATGAACGATTGACAGTCCAAGACCCAGACATTTACCCAACAAGTATAATAATGCTCATGTTAACAAATTTTATACCAGAAATTCAATGCGAGTCACTCAATTCTCCAGATCACAGGCACGACTAATAAATATGATGCCAATTAAGATTACAAAATACATCTCTCTAGAAACTAGCTATTCTAACCATATAGGTGTTCACTGAGATGTATAGACTTTGGGTCTGGTTAATTTTGCTATGTGATTTTTTTTACTTGCAAATTTTTTATAATAAAATTTTAATTAAAATGCAAAAAAGATACTGATTCTCTAGCTTGTGAAATTAGACCTTGGGTACACCTTACACTTTTGCAGTGCATTCTCTATCCCGACCCCCAACACACACTTGGTATACATTTGGATATGGCACAGATGTCCCAGGTGATACCGAAAGAGGCACATTATGATCTTTAAGAAACATCACCTTGGGGGTGGGGGCTTATTTCCCAAAAAGTTGGATGCAGTGTGCAATCAGATCGGCCAACACATTATTTCAACAAGTGGAGAAGTAAATGGTCAATAAGTTGAAACAGACCTGACTTCATCCTCTCCATAATAGTCTCTGTCCAACAAGTCTGTACTTCACCCTTCTATCCACCTGAATGAAACAATACTTCTCAGTCACAAAGTTCTGACAACAAACAATGATAAAGCCAATGTCTAACTAACTCAGTTCCAAGTAATCAGCCGAAGAAAACGCCACAGGCCTGGTCACAAAAAGCCAGGAGGTCATGGATGATTACTGCCACATCTGCTGCACTACCTATGAAAGTCTCTATTTTACACCCAAAGTGAAAGAATGACTTCGGACCCCATAAATAATACATTGAAGAGAGAAATGTTTGAATGCTGTATCTGGAGAGGCCCTGCTAGGATAAAAGGCCCCATTCTGTGTTTCTCTTGCTGGCAGAGAACAGGGCAAGCAGTGAGGCGGGTCTGTAATTGACCTGAAAGTGTATAGGAGAACTGAACCAGGAAGAATGTGGAATTTAAACCCTTGCATAGAGAGAGTAATGAGCTATACATTCAGCAAATCTGCAATGCATGTGATATGAGAATGGGTTTAATCTAGTATATCGATGTTTTGAATTTTATAAAATCCAACTTTTTAATTTTGTGAAAGATGCAAAGAAAATATGAAGTTAGTACTTCATCGTCCCATCTTCCCTTGTGCTAGCTAGGCTAATGTCAGCTTGACACTAGCTACGGTCTGGGAAGAGGCAATCTTAAGAGAGAAAATGCATTCATAGAATTGGCCTATAAGCACGCATGTCGGCATTTTCTTGCTTGAGGATTGCTGTGGGAAAGTCCAGTTTACTGTGGGCAGAGCCACCTCTGGGCAGGTGGCTTCAGGCTGTGTAAAAAAGTAGATTGAGGAAGCCATGAATGGAAAGACAGTAAACGGCACTCCTCCATGGCTTCTGCTTCAGTTCCTGTCTCCAGGTTCCTACCCTGACTTTCCAGGATGATGGGCTAAGATGTGGAAGTGGAAGTGAAATAAGCCCTGTCTTCTTCAAGTATTTTTTTGGTCATGGTGTTTTATCACAGCAACAAGAAGTCTAAGATACTCCTAGGCAAACCTAGCAAAAACAGGAAGTTACACGTAATCTTCATGAGCAACACTAGGAAGCCAGTATGCTACAATACCAAGGCAAGAAGATAAAGTTTACCATAAATATTAATCCAGCCATCTAAGAATCTTGCTACTTCTGCTGTACAAAGACATTGGTCTTCTTGTAGCAAAGACAACTAATGTTTCAGCATCAACTATGAACCTGTGAGCATGCATTTAAAACAGTTTCTAAATAAAGACCTATCATTAATTAGTAAAGAAAGGAGGAACACTAGTCTGATAAAAATCCTTCTAAGGAAGGTTAGATTGAGATTAAGCAGTCAATTCTTAATTATCTGCAGAAGTAAAAGAAAAAAATAGTTAACAATTGGCTTTGATACTTATATTATAGTTGTATTGTATCTTACTACTTTTTGTTCTTAGAGCATGTAAGAACCTTCATCACGTAAGGTTTTCTTTTCACTCTTATTTTAAATAAATCCATATAGATTAGACCAAAGGAAAATGTAAAAATGTATCAAGATAAATATTACTGAGGGGTGTGTGTGTGTGTGTGTGTGTGTGTGTGTGTGTGTGTGTGTGTGTGTGTGTGTTTTCATATATAAGCATGCATGTTGCAGGCCAGAGGTTGAGGTCAAGTGTCCTCCTCAATCATTCTTCTCACATATTGAGACAAGTTCTCTCACTGTACCTGTTGCTAACAGAATCATCTCAACTGCCTGTCCAAGAAAAGCCAGGAATACTCCTGCCTCCTCTGCCACAAAGCTGTTCTATTTGTATATGTGTAGGTATCTAATTGAGATCCCACATTTGTGAAGCAAGCACCTTCTAGGCTGAGTCATCTGTAGCCCTTGTTCAGATTTAAATTTTTCCACTTATCATCTGGAATCAAAGCAGAATCTGAAAATTAAACATTGCAATGGTTAATCTTCATTGTCAACTTGACATTTTTCAGAATCACCATGGAACCAAACTCTGGGCATGTCTGTGTGGCATTTTCTAGATTAAGCTAAGGGAAGAAAATCCACACTGAGTGTAAATGGCATCATTCCATGGCATGGGATCTGAGACTGCCAGAAAGAAGACAGGGAACTGTGTAGAACAGTTCATCTCCATCTCCTTCTATCTCCAATCTAACTATGCGTGTAAAGTAATCCTCTGCCTCACGCCTTCTCTTCAAGATAGACTGTACTCTGGAACCATAAACATCATAAACATGTCTGCCCTTTCTCAAGTTGATTTTGCTAAATTTTATATAGGAATGAGAAAAGCAACTAATACCCAAAATTGGCACCAAGAAGTGGGGCCATTGTTACGATAAACCTGACCTTTGGCCTTTGAAACTGTTTTGCAGGTAAAATGTGGAAGAGATTAGAGTTTGGAGTTAGACAAGCACTTGAACATTGTAAGCAGAGCTTAAGGTGCCTTCTATTGAAACAACTGTGGACAGTGGAGGCTGGGCTCAAGAGACTTCAGAAGAAAACTTTAATAGGAACTGGTCTAAGGTCATTCATATCTTACTCTGACAAAGAATTAGGCTGAATTCTGCTCATGTCTGGAGTCAGGCTGGATTTATAAGTAATGGAGTAATGTGTTCACCAAAGGAAACTTCAAGACAGAGTAGCGTGACTACTCTGCTCCCTGCACATCACCTTAATCCAGGTCTATGGTAACAGAGAGTAAAAAGTGAAACAAACAAACAAATGAAAACAAGGAAATTTGAAGATTGTGTGAGCAATTAGAAACATTAATTATGAATACTTTTCATGAATGAAAACCCTAAGTGTCAGTGATATAACTGTAAATTTTGACCAAATATTTTGTATTGTTGACACAAACACTGTCCTTTCTAGAGAACTCATACTCAGTGTACTAAGGCTAGAAAAATGGATACAAATATTTGGAAAAGGAAGCAAATAAGTGGTAGAGAAATGAAAGAGAAAGAGAAACAGAGGGATGTGAGCACAATGAAGAGAGGCAGAACTGGAGATTGGAAGGCAGTGAGGAGCACTTGATTTGAGTAGCTAGCGATGCCACCTGGGAATATGGTAGGGTCCTGCCCTGTGCTGCCACCAGGGGACATGTCTAGGTCCATAGCCCTGCAGCAGTAAGGGGATGTTACCACCAAAGGCTAGGTGGGTGTCTCTAGTCTGAGATGCCACCTGGGGGCATGTTGATGCCTGAGGGCTGTGAAGAAGTGCCCCCACTTCTCACCTGGGCATTGTGGGAGATCTTACCCTGGAGGCCTGGGAACAGGAGAGCTGACCCTGTCCCTCACCAGTTGCAGCACCAGGAAGAGCAGACAATGCACCTCACCTGGTCAAGCTGGTCATTGGGCCTGAGCATGGGAGAGCTGGCCCCACCATTTGTCTTCTACGTGTTAGCACAGGCAAGAGAGAAATGCCTCTCCCCTTGCCAACTAGGACGATCAGGGGAGCTGCCCCTCCCTGGTCATCAGAGTAGGAGAGCTGTTCCTACCTTTCAATTACTATAGCACTTGAGAGAGCAGGCCCTGCAACTGGCCTGGGCAACACAGTAGAGCTGGCCATGAATGTGAGGGTTGCTGGTGAGCAGGCCCTGGGGGTATACGTGTAGGAGAGTCTGCTATGCCTCTTCTCTGATGTGTGTTAGAATTGGTGAGGGAGAGATCCATTTTCCTTGTCACTTGCAGCAGACAGGAGAGCTGACCCAAAGGGGTCATGAGAGCAGGAGAGCTGGCTTTTCCCCTTACTTGCTGGTTGACTCCACCCCATTGCAGCTGCCATTCTTGGTGGTCATGGTGGTGTCATCTCCAATAAGCTGGGGTCTTCTGCTGCACCAGTAGTCTCTAATAGGCTTCCTTCATGGTTCCAAGCCTCAACATCTTTCCATGACCCCTTCAGTCCTGGGCTGTCAACTGCAACTGAGGCTGCACCTTCGCCAATGGCCTTCCCTGGTTTTTTGAAGTGCCAAGCCTCATTTCCTCTCCATGATCCCTTCGTACCTTCAAAACCATTACTACTGGGGTGATTCTTACACATTACCAAGCCCAGATGCATCAAGAAGTAGAATTTGGGAGAACAGGTCCAGTACCTCACCTAGGCAGTACAGTAAAGCTGACCCTAATGGCCCCAAGGATGGAAACAAGAAAGAGCTGTTCCTACAAATTATCTGCTGTGTGGCAGTTGGGAGAAGAGAGAGCTGTCCTCCACTCTCACCCCTTGCCACCTACAGCAGTCAGAAGACCTGGCCCTGAGGTAGTGAGAGCTAGCCCAGCCCTGCCTCATACTTACTATAGCACTTGGAAGAGTGGGTCCTGCACCTCACCTGGGCAGCACAGTGGCCCTGGATTTAGGGGTTTGACACTGAGCTGGCCCTGAGGGTGTGAAAGTGGAAGAGCTAGAGCACTGATCACCTCAGATACCTCCCAGGCCCAGATCCAGTGTTTTGAATTGGTGTACCCCAATATCTATCCCATCAGTGGAACTGCTGGGGTACATGAAGGGACCAGGCCTATAGATCCCAAACTACAGGATCTCCATGACACAGAGCAACAATAGGATATCCAAGAGAAGTCCCAGTGAGGTTTCTGTATTGATAGAGTAGCAGAAGCCATAGGCCTCATTCCAGAGTCACTGCAATGAATATTTACAAGCAGAGATGCATGGACAAAAGGGCATACTATGGTGTACATTGTGACACACTATAATTTTTAGCTTAATTCTCCTCTGTTGAGGGGAGAGGTTGTAAGGGTGCAGGACAGGAAGATGAGTTGGATTAGGGTGGTGTGAAATTCTCAAAGAACAATTAATTTTAAAAAAGAGAGAAAAGAAAAAGACTTGGCAAGATGTCTGACAATCAATTGTGTTCATGACCATGAAGTGTGCATCACTGTCAGTC
The DNA here is from genome assembly GCF_011064425.1 of Rattus rattus. NCBI lineage: Eukaryota > Metazoa > Chordata > Mammalia > Rodentia > Muridae > Rattus > Rattus rattus. The sequence continues at coordinate 136,885,214 of NC_046154.1, read as the reverse complement.
ATGAGAGAAATGAAAGTCCAATCACAGATTAATATCACTTCGTAGTCACAAGAAAGCCTGGAATTGAAAAGACAGCAATACTGGCAAGAATATGGAGTAAATGGAGTCTCCTACTTTGCCACTCTGAGTAAAAAAGCAGTATTATTTTTCAAAGCAATTTGGTGATGATTTACACCCCTAAAGATAAATCCACAGTATGAGACAACAGTTCTCCTCACAATAACAAGAAAATATGTGTCCACCAAAATATATAATTACTAATATAAATTTAAAGATACAACCACTTTATGACCCAATAATTCTACTTAAGATAAATGAGAAAAATTGTTTATGAAGCATTTATAAGTACACTTAGAGCATATTGTTAAATGGTTCACAAGAGGAGGCGTCACAAACATTCATCAAAGCAAAATGGACTAGTAACTCATTCGTGTTCACACAAGAGCAGCAACCATTGCTTGTACAATGGCAAAGGAAGAAATCAGCAACAGATAAGCAAACACTTTGGCTGCATTTTTGTGATATCCATGAACAGACAAACCTTACTGAGGAGAGAAGTCAGAACCCTATCATCTCCTGAGTGAGGGAAGAATTAAAATCCAGTATAAGGACAATCTTCATTGTGACGGTGTAATGAGGTAGTGTGATATGTACATTTGCCAAGATGTGTCACATTTCATATTGAAGAGCTATCTATTATATGCAAGTTTTATATAAATTTTAAAGTATATTTAAATACTAAAGCCCTGTATAGATCACTTATTTCTTTATTATAGATTTAATGATTTCATGATCATTGTATCATTCCTTAAGTTAAATCGTCCCATGTGTAAACTCCTCTGGAAAGATATTGGTAAACTGGCTTTTTCAGACAGGATGATGGTAGGTCAATGATGTATGCTGTCCTGCCTGCAAGCTATCCTAGTGCAATGGTGGCACAAAGCTTGTGGGAGTAACCAACCAATGTCTGAATTGACTCAAGGACCATTCCACAAGATAGAACCCATACCTGACAGCGAGTGACCAAGAATCTGAGGCTAAAAAGCCCAGAACCTAGGGTAAAACCAAGTACTACTGTTCTTAAAAACAAAGATCACAGCAATAAAATGATCCCTAATGCTATTAGACTATATGCAGTACCTTGTTCTGCCATCATCAGAGACGATTTCTCCTGTAGTAGATGAGAATGACTACAGAGACCCATAGCCAGACATTGTGCAGAGAGTGAGAGACCTTGGAACCCTTGTCTCTAAATGGGATGTCTCCATGAAATCCCTCCTGCCAGGGCTCAGGGAGCCCCACTCTAGAAGAAAAAGGCAAAAAGATTGTAAGAAGCAGAGGGGATAGAGGATACCAAGATTAAAAAAAGGCCCCTAAATCAATATGGACAGTGCACATGCAAATTCACAGAGACAGAAGCAGCAAGCACAGGGTCTGCGTGGGTCTGCAACAGATACTCGAAGTATATATTATGGCTTCCAGTTTAGTGTTTTTATGGGATTTCTGAGTGTGTAAACAAATGGATATCTGATTCTACTGCATTCTCTTGGGCTCTTAATCTTCTCTTTGTTTTGTCCAACTCCAATGTGTTAGATTTTATTTCATTTCATTTCATTTTATTATTATCCCTTAGAAGTCTGATTGTTTTCTACTTAAAGACAGAAAGGGAGTCGATCTGGATGAGGGGGAGGTAGAGAAGAACTAGAAGGAGCAAAAGAAGGGGAAACCATAATCAGGATACATTATATGAGAAAAACATATTCTCAAAAAAGGGGAAAATTTGTCTATCATGTACACACTATTTTATATATCATATGCAAAAAACATCCTGACTAAAGTTCTATAGAATGCTAATTTCTATTAAGTCAGTTTTTTTGCATTCTTTTAAAAATAAATAAAAATTCAGGATATATTAATAATCAGTTGCTTCTTATTGTGCAATAGGGTCCCCATTAAATAAACATCAACCCTGTATGTCCACAAACATCTCCCTCTTTAATCTCCTTACTTATAAAAGCAAGACATTGCTTGCTGCTGTTGCTGCTGTTTGTGAAAATTTAGACACTTGCTATAGCTTGCTATTCTTTGCTAAGGTCTGAATACAATGTATCCCTCAGATACTCAGATGTTGAATGCTTGACAGGACTTTTTAGTGAGATTGTAGAACTTTAGGAGATGGAGTCTCAAGGACAGTAGATCAATAGGAGCTTGTCCTTGGAGCTGTGTCTTGTCTCTGTTCCTGTCTGGCATGAGGGGAATAGCTTCGGCCACTGTTCCCAGTACCATGATTTCCATTACCACAGGACCATAATTAATGGAAGCAAAGACCTCACACTGAAACTTCTGATACCTTGAGGCAAATAAATCCTTTCTGCCTTACACTGTCTGTGTCAATATCTGTCACGGTGATAAAAGGCCTTCCTGCTACAATGGTACCCAGAAACCCATCTGTAGAAAGACACAAGAAACAGCAGCTTGAGCTGCATGTAGCACCTCTAACAGAACATATTTTATTTCTCTACCACTTCGTTATTTTCCATGAAAAAAGACATAATATTAATTATCCTGATGAAGTTCTAAACCATTTAATGCTAATGAGTTAGACATACAGTTCTATGTTCAGTGTATGCTCACCGCCCCCCAAAAAATTAGCTAAATTCCACATTACATGATAAGTGGAATTGAATTGAAACCAATTTCTAACAAGCAAAAATAATATAGTCTTCTGATATTAGGTACATAACTAATCTTTCCAGTAATACTATAGAAGAGACATCACACATTGCTGTCGTTTCATTCTGATGAAGGAAATTCATCTAGGTAGAAAGAAAAAGATTTCTCTATTTTGGTATACAGAGATTGTATTAGTCAGTATTCTCCAGAGAAATAAAACCAGCAGAGCATAAATATTTTAAAAAGGCTTTTCTTAGACCAGCCCTCAAGATACCAGAGGCTGAAAGCTTCCCTGTGAGTATCTGGGCACTCACAGGAGCCCGAGTAGCAGTAGGCAGCTCAGCCAAAAAACCCAGACACTTAGAAAGAACGGAGAACAGCCATGTATCTCAGCCCAACGTGGGAGACTGGGAAGCATTATCCTTCTGCCAAGCACCATGGCCACACATCCCAGGAAGTACTCTGGGTCTGCTGCCGGAACCAGGGGAAGCGGCAACTGAAAACATGCCCCTCACCCCTGCTGATACCTGTCCTTTCAGCTTGGCCCTAGAAATACCTTCACACACATACAGAGACACTGAAGTATATATCCTCACATGGGCCCATACTTAGGAGTATGTCTTTCTAATTACACACATACACACACACACACACACACACACACACACACACACACACACACACACATACACAGAGAGAGAGAGAGACATACACACAGACACACCCAGACACACCTAGAAACACACACACAGAGGCATATATACACAGACACACAGACACACATACACACATACACATACATACCCATACACACAGACACACACACACACACACGCATACACACACACACACAGAGAGATCTAGACACACACACACGCACACACACATACACACAGAGAAAGAGAGAGACATACACACAGACACACACACACATAGAGACATACATACACAGAGACACAGACACACACACACACACACACCCATACAGACACACCAACACACACACACACACACACACACACACACACACACACACACACACACACACACACACAGACACACACACACACACACACACACATAGACACACACACACACACACACAGACACACACACACGCACACACACACACACACACACACACACACACACACACACACACACACACACACACACACACACACATCCACACCTGAAGCTAGCCAACACAGAGGTAACGGCCCTTGTGCTTAAATCTAATCTTTAATGTGCTAGAGCCCCGGCCTATTACCTCAGCTGTTCCTGTCTACACAGTTCTTCAGCCTCTTGACATTCTCTTCTAGGGCATTTGTTGTTGTAATCCCGTGACAGGTACTACTAAATCCAACATAAAGAATGAGTTTACTTGAGGGGTAGGAAGCATTGTAGGGCCTAGAGAGGTCAAGGAAACCAAGAGAGAGCCCAGAGAATCAAGTAAACAGGGTCATAGGGGCTCACAGAAACTGAAGTGGAGCCACAGGGCCTGAATGCGTCTATGGCAGGTCTCCTGCATGTATGATGTAGTTGTTTAGCTCAGGGCTTCTGTGGGACTGCTAACAGGGGGACTGGGGGTATTCAGGACTCTTTTGCCTGTTCTTGGGACCCTTTCCTCCTACTGGGTTGCTTCATCCAGCCTTGATATGAGGATTTGTGCCTAGACTTATTGCATCTTGTTATGTTGTGTTTGGTAGATATACCTCGGAGGTGTGTGTGTGTGTGTGTGTGTGTGTGTGTGTGTGTGTGTGTGTGTGTGTGTGTGTTTAGGGAATTAGAGGATATAGATCTGAGGGAGTGGGGACATGTATGGAGGATTGGAAGGAGGAGGGGAGGGAGTAGGTTGCTCTTGGGATATATTATTTTGCATTTTATAATGCCAGTTAAATTAGTTAATTTAAATCTGTTGAAATGGCTATATTGATTTTTTTTAAATCCATATAAGCAATATGTTAATCTAATTCCAGTAAATTGAGGTTTAATTGCCTCTAGGTACATCTTAAATAATGTATAAAATAGAATTTCTACTCAATGTTTTTTTAATACAAAATTAAGCATATTCTTTTGTTACTGGTCTTACAAATTGAGTTCTGGAAGTAAAATAATTTGGCCTGGAGGTATTCAGTTGTATATACACTCATATATTATATCACATGCATATAGACATATATATGTTATGAAAATGCTGGAAGTAGCTGAGATATATTGAGAATTTACTACTTGAAAGACCGTATGCTCTATGCACTGTATCTTATTTGTCCTAGAGGGGAGGCAAAAATAAAGAAAAGCAATCAATTTTCATTTATAGCTGAGACTCTGAGATGGATTGACTTGATATTGATGGTCTGATTATTGAAATGGAACCTGAGTAGCTCTGAGGAAATACCTGACACCAAGCCTCGTAACATATGGCTCTGCTATTGCCCTTGCTTTCCCGTGTGTGTCTTCTCCGTCTTTGAAAGAGTCCTTATGAATATGGCCAGAAAAAATAGGCAGACACCATATTGAAGCCAGTATCCAGGGTTTAGTGAAAAGGGTAAACTGTCACTTAAAGACTTAATTTTTGCTAAAAGCTCAAATATGTCACTCCACTATGGTCTTTCTGCCCCAGGTGACCAGCCAGAATACCGTGGAGGACATAAGCCTGGGAATAGCAGCATAATGCTCTATGCTACAAGATGAGTTTCCAGCCCAGTCTCTAACATGAGCTCTATCAAATCAATAAACATACCGTGACAGACATGTTTGCTGTCACTTGTGAGCCAGCCAAGACTCCGTCATACTTGCCAAACAGAACGCTTCTGACAAGGTCACCAGCAAAGTCACCTTCAGTGATTGGGTGCAGATGGTTGCTGTGTAAGGGCTTGCGGCTGTGTGCACAGATGCAGAAACAATCCTAGAGCTGGACTCTGCATGGTTATAAACAGAATAATCTACTGCAGGCATCCTATGAGTAATCACGTTATTACTATCCGAGGACAGTTTCCTATCTGCAGAATACAGAATGTGCCTGCAGCGGACAGGAGTCACTTTCTAATGTCCAGCTCCTCACTCTGAGTGCTCAGTCTCAGAGAGCTAAACTAATAGCACACGACTAGCTCTAAAGTAACACTGGTAACAAATATAAACAAACAAACAAACAAATGGCACATTTGCTTTCATCTAGAGTTACTTGATACTTCTGCAGGCAAAGGAATGGATTTGCTAGGTAATTAAGTTGTAATTGTGTCTGCAGACTATGACTACTATTTACTCGTTGTAATGAGTACTACCTTAAGCTCTCTAGGTAACAATAATCACTTGAGTTCTGACTCTATACATGCCATGAGCTGGAAAGGATAAACATGACAGCTAGAGCAGTCCTAGGAAATGCTTGGATGTAGAAAAAATGCCAACTTTGAAAGTCCATTTTAGAGGGGGAAAACAGTCTTTTTGTATTGTATCTATCCATTCTTCCACCTTACTAACTTCTGCTACTCACGGGAATCCTTAAAATAGGGTCTATTTATCTGCAAACAGATATAAAAGCACCTAGGCCTAAATAGCTGTTTCTTCTCTTATTCCTTGAGCCTGCCTTCCCTAAAAGCAAAGCGTAAAGACAGCAATGACTTATAAACCCATCGCTTTATGAGAGTATGTGGTAAGGGAGTTGCAATGACTTTTCGTGCACAATTTGTGTTTTCAACAGTTTCACCGAGAAATAATTTACATGCCACAAAATTCATCCATTGTAAGCATATGACAATGATTTTCAGAAAAATTGCAGAGTTGAACATTATTACTAAAAAGCTAATTTGTGACCTTTAATTACCTTATCTTGCCCATCATTCTATTGTGTTAAAAACCAAGGCAACTTATAAAAGAAAGAATTTAACCCTGGGATTTCCTTGCAGTTTTGTAAGGTTAGTCCCTCCCAGATGACCACCTTGGCATGCATAGGAAGCACAGCAGCAGGCAGGCAGCCATGGTGCGGGAGCAGCAAGCAGAGAGACAGTGAGGACAGTTCTGGAAACCTCAAACCCACCCCAGTGACACACCTCCAACATGGCCGCACCTCCTAATCCTTCCTCAATTGTTCTACCAACTGGGAACCAAATATTCAAACATATGAGCCTATGGGAGCCATTCTTACCCAAACCACCACATATCCCAAATGGCCTTTCCAGTTTACACTAATCCCATACAACCACTCTTCGGCTTTTCCCACAGAGAGAATTACCTTTCCTGAGAAAGTCATTGAAATGGAAATGTAGACTTTTTGCATCTTACCTAATGTAAGGGTTTTAAGGTTTATTCTCATTGCAGTAAGTAAAAATGCCTCTGCTCTTTTTATTCAGTGACTTGTGCCCACTGTATGGGAATAGTGTGCTTTGTTAATCTAGACCTTAGAAATAAACACGGGGTTGTGAAAACAGATACCACTATTCCAACTGACCTGTCTTGACAAGGAAAACTTTATTCTTAAGCAAGAGGGTGTGATCAGAAGGACCAAACACACACTGAGACAGGAAGTGTATAGATTTTTCATTCTAAAGAGGGTAGTGATTGTATCTTTTCCCCATTGACTGTGGTCTGACCTCACAATCTTATTCATTGGCTAGTCTGAAAAGAATTGGTACATAGGAAATGGAGGAAGGGGGTCACTGGTCCAAAAAAAAAAGTCATTTCTCCAGGCCACCACAATTCTAGAACAGAGCAGTAGGATCTTAAATAAACAAAAGTTTTACTAGGTAGGGAGGATTAAAATACTTGAAATTCTTACAAGTTGGGGGAGATGAAAAGGTCTGAATTCCTTATCTAAACATAAGTTTTATAGTATTGATAAGAAAGACTCATATTTGATATTTCTTATACTACTCACCAGCTAATAGATATTCAGATATTTTTATACTTTGAAGTAACTATAAATAGCACTACCTGACCCATTAATCCACAGCTTTTGGAAGTATTTGGTTTTCAGTTCTCCTGGATACACACAATAATGAGTTGCATGAAATTTTTAAGAAATAAGACAAAACATTTTCCAATGTACCTGTCCAATTTTATATGACCAGCAGTGATGAAGGCCAGTTTCACATTTGTAACATCACCAGTTCTTAGTCTAACCAGTTGCACTTACACATGTTGCTTAACTTAGGACAGGGTTAGACCCCCAATAAACCAAGTAAAGGGTGAGGCTATCTCAAGTTGAGAACACATTTAAAAAGAAAGACTTGAACATCAGAACTTAGCTGTATCCTCAATCCAAGGAGAACTGCTTCTTCCCCTGAGATCCTAGATGATTCAGCTGTGACCCCCAACTCAGGGCTGTCCCAGGTAACACACTTGTCTCCATCCTAGAAGAGACCAAAATTCAAGATTCAAAATACAGCTAAATTTACTTATTTTATTTTGAAAATGGGCTTTGACTGTATTGCAGGCTGGACCAGAATTCATTATATATTCCAGGTGAGCCTCAATTTTCCTGCCTCTGCTTCTCAAGTGTTGCTACTTTGAACATGAGCCCGCCTTTGAGGTTTTCCCTAAAAGCATGCTGCCCTTGTTCGATTGCAAAGCAGTTTAATGGTTCTGGTGAGCTGCAGGAGCTGCTCCGTATATGGGCCTCCTAATGACACTTCTCCTGGAATGCTATTGCTCTGTGAAACAGCCAATGAGGAGCCTGCAAAGACATACTCCACAGTGAGAAATACATTGCAGTCTATCTGGCAAGGAACTGGTTCCAGAATATTCAGAAAACTCTATATGCAATATCAAAAAAAGAAAAAAACCTATCCAATCTGGCATCATGATGAACAAGTGTTAAAGGAACCCAGCCCCGTGCCATGCAGGCACAGGCCAGCAAACCCGCAATCCCTACCTGTGGCACACTGTATATGCAGAGCATAGCACTCCTGAGACCACTCTTAAGACAACCCAGACACCCAGAGGCCCTGGGAACCACAGAGATGAAGTGGTGGAGAGATGGAAGGAAAAGAGAAACCGAAGGACGAAGGATAGGGGCACAATGGAGAGAGGCAGAACTGGGGACTTGAAGGTAGTAAGGAACAGCCTGACGTGAATAGCTAGTGATGCCACCTGTGATGACAGTGGGGTCCTGTGCTGCCACTGAGGGTCATGCCTGGGTCTGTGACCCTGTAGAAGCAGGGATCTATAACCACCAAAGGCCAGGCAGAAGTCCATGGTCTGAGCTGCTTCCTGAGTGCATGCTGATGTTTGAGGGCTGTGCAAAGCTGGCCCCACCCCTGGGCTCTTAGGAGAGCTAGCATCAAGGTCATGAGATCAAGAGAGCTGGTCCTGCCCCTCACCTGCTGAAGTAGGTGAGAGGGCAGGCTAATCAACTCAGATACCTCCCAGGCTTAGATCTATGGCTGTGAGCTGGTCCACCTCAATATCCACCACATCTATGATCTGTTGGAGTATGTAAAAGTCTGGTCCTACACACCCAAAACTGCAGGCTATCCATCACACAGGGCAGCAACAGAATATCTGAGAGGAGTCCCAGGGAAAATCCAGTATTGATAGTGTAGCAGAAGCCAGAGGCCTCAAACCAAGCAAATGACTCACTGCAATGAACGTGTGCAAGTAAAGAAGTGTGGAGAAAAGGGTGTACTGTGGGACAACTGGGACATTACAGCTTCTACAGTGAGATATTTTATTTCTTCAAGGGGGGAAGGTTTAAAAGCAAAGGGAGAATACAAAGGGATGGGGAGATGAAAAGGATTGGGATACATGATATGAAATTCTCAAAGAATCAATAAAGAGCTATAGAAGAAAAAATAAAATGGTCCATTTAAATATGCAAATGAAACACATGCACACATGCCTGTAATGTCTGAACATGGGAAAGTGAGGCAGTAAGATTGATTTGTAAGGCCCACCTAGGTGATGCAGTAAAACTCCGCTTCAAATAAATAAATAAATAAAATAGTAGGCCAATAATATGAAGACAAAGTTCATCAAAGACAATGTTTCGATCATAAGCCAACATGTAAAAAAGATTTCAAAGTCTTTGGAAATTAGGAGAAAACAAACTAAAATCCAAGGAGATGTCATCACACAGCTTTCAGAATAGCCAGAACGAAAATGATTCATCTGATATTGGCAAAGATTTAGAGAGTTCAGACCATGCACATAATGTCAATCATATCCTCATTTAGAAAAATGATTTGGAAGTTCCTAAATGGAAATATTTAATTAGCAGGTAATCCAGAAACTTCCCTTTGGAAAAAATTGATCCCAGAGAAAGGAAAAAGGATATCTTTATAAAAACCGACGCACAAATGCACTTAGCATGTTTTTGTTTCTTTTGAAACACAACCATAAATTAGAAATCATTAAAATGTTTCTAAAAGATGGTGGACTAAATAAACTCTTAGCACTTCTTACCACTGAACAATACTCAACAACACAACAGGCAGTTATACGGTTTGGGCTGATCCAGTGCAGGGCCCACTACTGCACTCTGCCTGGCAGGCTCCCATTCACGCAGTCCAGGTACCTCACTAGGTAAATGTTTAAGTCGATGGTGAAACTGATGGAGAAGTGTCTTAGACAGGATTACTATTGATGTGACAAAACACCATGACCAAGGCAACTTGGGGAAGAAAGGGTTTATTTGACTTACCTTTCCACATCACTGTTCATCACTGAAGGAAGTCAGGGCAGGAACTCAGAAAGGGGAGGAACCTGCAGACAGGAGGTAATGCAGCGGCCATGTGTGTGGGTGGGTGAGTATGGCTTACTGGCTCACTCAGCCTGCCTTTTTCTAGAACCCAGGACAATCAGCCCAAGGATGGCAGTTCCCACTTGGGCTGGGCCCTCCCTTGTTGATTAGTAAACTTTTAAAAAAGCCTTACAGCTGGATTTTATGGAGGCATTTTCTCAATCAAGGCTTCCTCCTCTCTGATGACTCTAGATTGTGTCAAGGTGGCATAAAACCATTCATTACAAGGGCAATAGTAGGTAGGAGAAATCTTTGAAAGTCAATGTGACAGGGGTGTCTTCACTATGCCCTAATGCCTACAGCCTGTTCTGCTTAGCCCCTATCATGCAACTGGTGTATGATCACAAGCTAACACGAGTGCCCTCAAAAATGACAGAACTGAGTAATTTGGAAGTACTTAACTCTTTCAATAACTGAGTGGAGGAATAGCCCACACAGGTCAGCAGTCTTCAAAAAATTCAAGCACCTGAACATTGACATGAATAGGCTGAATGTTGGCACTGGATTTGGCTTTCTCTCAGCTTTTGAGGTACTGGAATTATACAACATGAATGAACGTTCTTGTCTACTATATGACCCTGTGTACTTCTACCTAAGTTACTGTCTTGAAGTTCTGCTCACAAAGCTGCAGGTTCTCACCCTTAGAGATACATACTTGATCTCATTGAAAAGGGAAGCTCATCCCAGCGCAAGCAGCTCCACCTTCTGGGGGAACTGCCTGACCTCCTGCTTCCAAGACTAAGAATCTTGGATTTAACTAGTCAGAACCATGTCTTCAGAAAAGACAACCCCTGACTTACACCAACCTCTGATCACTTCTGCTTTGCCTTGCCTGTGTTTCTAAATATATCTATTCGGAAGCCTATAAGAGTCTCTGTAGCAAACAGATGTGGGCAAATCCAGCTTCCCATAAAAGAGCAATAGCAATGAATGGTTAGCCCCAATGCTAAGATTCAAGGAAAAAAGGCAGAGCAGACATGCTGGGCTTCTGCTCTCCTCTCCAGTAACCCTTGTGCCCTTCCCTCCTATCTCAGGAATAAATTCAATGTGCCTGCATTTTTGTTTTTAAAGAAAATTATTTTCCCTCACTCTTTCAGAAATTGAGTAAAACCTTAATTTGAAATTCTTTTTGGCACTCAGTCCAGGGAAACAGGTAGGCTAACAACAGATCTTCACCTCTCCCATTTCTCCTTCAAATTCACTTCCCCAGTTCTGTAGCCGACCACCTTCTATGACCTCCCCCTTCCCTCTATTCTCCTCTATACTTTCTCCTTAATCATCCTGTTATGCCAGCCCCAAACTCCAGTAGTCATTACCTGGAAAGCCACCATCCAAGCCAGCAAGAGAACTAAGTAGGTAAAAAGTTTAGGAACATGAACAGTTAACCTCTGAGGCAAACCTCACTGACAGAATATATGAGATAAAAGAGAGAATCTTGGGCACTGAAGACAGGATAAAAGAAATGGATACTTCCATCAAGAAAATGTTAAATATTAAAAAATAAAAGGCCTGACACAAAACATCCAGGAAATCTGAAAAGACCAAATCTAAGAATAAGGTGAATAGAGGAAGAAGAGAAAACACATATGAAAACCACAGAAAATATTTTCAACAAAATCATAGAACAAAATTTTGGTAACCTAAGAAGGTGCCTATCAAGATACAAGAAGTGTTTAGAGAACCAAATGCATTGCACCAGAAAAAAATTCCACGTGGAATTGTATACCAATCAAAACTAAATGTACAGAATTTCCTCGCTTTCTATTGTTATGTCTCACTTTTATTTCTGATTTTGTTAATTTGGATACTGTCTCTGTGCCCTCTGGTTAGTCTGTCTAAGGGTTTATTTATCTAGTTGATTTTCTCATAGAACCAGCTCCTGGTTTTTTGATTCTTTGTTCTTTATATTTCTACTTGGTTGATTTCAGCCCTGAGTGTGATTATTTCCTGCCATCTACTCTTCTTGGGTGTATTTGTTTCTTTTTGTTCTAAGCGTTCAGGTGTGCTGTCAAGCTGTTAGTGTATCCTCTCTCCAATTTCTTTTTGGAGACACCCAGAGCTATGAGTTTTCCTTGTAGCACTGCTATATACAAAAGTCAGATGAACTGAGAAAAAAATCAGTAAAACAATACCTTTTACAATGGCCCCAAATAATAAAAATTATATTGGAAGTAACCCAGCAAGTGAAAAAAACTTGTATAATAAAAACTTAAAATATTGAGGAAAATTTTAAAGAAGATATCAGAAGATGAAAATATATCTCCTGTTCATGAACCAGTAGGATTAACATAGTAAAAATAAATATCTTACCAAAAGCAATCTACAGATTTAATGCAATAACCATGAAAAATTCCAATACAATTCCTCACAGATCCTGAATTACAATTTTCAGCATCATATAAAACCACAAATATAGAGGACAGATTAAAAACAATCCTGAATAATAGAAAAAAAAAAACAGTGAGAGATATAACATCCCAGATTTCAAATTATACTACAGAGTTATAATAATAAAAACAGCATGGTATTGGTATAAAAACAGACAAGTTGATCACTAGAATCCAATTTGAAGACTAAAAATAAATCCACCATCTGTGGACAACTGATTTTTTTTTGTAAAGGACCAAGAAATTCACACTGGAAATAACACCTTCAACAAATGGTTCTGGTCAAACTGGGTGGCCTATATCCAAATAGGCCTATATTTACCATGCTGCACAAAATGCAATCCCAAACAGATCGGAGACGTCAACATAAAACCAGATATTCTGAACATGATAGAAGAGAACTGGGAAATAGCCTTGAATTCATTGACAGAGGGAAATTTTTTTCTGAACAGACACCATTAGCACAGGTGTCTGTGCTAAGATCAATAATTAATGATTGGGACCTCATGAAACTGAAAAGCTTCTGCATGGCAATAGACCCTGTCAACCCTGTCATTCAGACAAAGTGGCAGCCTAAAACAGGAAAAAACTTTGCCAACTTCACATCTGATAGAAGGTTAATATCAAAAACATATAAAGAACTCAAAAACTAGATAAAGAAATAACTAAAAAATAGGATACAGATATAAAAAGAATTCTCAAAAAAAAAAAAGGAAACTCAAATGGCTGAGAAACACTTTAAAAATGTTCAATATCCTTAACATCAGAGAAAAGCAAATCAAAATTACTTTGAGATTTCACCCTACAGCTCATGATGGCAAGGATATAGAGAAAGAGGAATACTCATCCAGTGCTGACAAACTGCAAACTTTTACAGACACTGTGGAAATCAGTGTGGTGATTCCTCGGGAATACAGAAACAACCTACCTCAATATCCAGATACACCACTCTTGAGCATATTCCCAAAGGATGCTCCATCCTACCACCAGGACATTTGGCCAATAATGCTTACTGCTGTTCTTTTCATAATAGTCAGAAGCTGGGAATATCTAGATATTCCTCAGCAATGAATGGATAAAGAAAATGTAGTACATTTACACGATGCAGTATTATTCAGATGTTTAAAAACATAAAATTTTCAGGTAAATAGAGGGAATTAGAAAAAAAATCCTCCTGGGTGAGGTAACTCAGACATAGAAAAACAAATATCATATGTGTTTGCTTACATGTGGATATTAACTGTTCAGTCAGTGATGACCAAGCTACTATCTATAAAACCACAGAGGTTAGGTATAGAGTAAAGTACTAAGTGAGATGGGTAGATCTCACTAGGAAAGAGAATAGATAGTTACAGATTGATTTGGGGTGTGTGTGAAATGGTAGGATTAACTGGAGAGGGGGAGGGAGAAAGAAATGAGGAGGAAAGATGGGGAAGTCACACAAAATTGAGGGGTCCTTTCAGGGGTATTATGGAAACCGAATACAGTAGAAGCTATATATACACGCTAAATGAAAAATGAAATCACCAAATAATGGGAGAAGCCCAGTCTGCACATCCCTTGTCACCAAATGAAGCCTCCAATAACAGGAATGGGTTACATCTAATTGAGGTATTGGCCAAAGGAGTCTAATAGGAACTTCTAAATTATCCAGGCTGCAGCAAAGACTATAGGTTATTCTGGGCAAACTGACAGCAAGGCTTCATTGCTGAAGACAGCATCTACAAAACTCATTGAACATGGAAAAGTCAAGCTAGTACCTACATAGAGCCTTTACCCCTTTGAGCCAGATTCTTCAGTATAGAAAGCTACTCTGTGTGCTACTAAAAGAGAAGTGTAAATACCAATCTGGTCACAAAACCTGTAGATCAACAATACGGTCCTGCCTCAAGATATGCTAGAGCGATGGTGGTACAAACCTTGTAGGAGCAGCCAACCAATATTTGGTTTGATTTAAAGCCTCCTCCACTAGATGGAATCCATACCTGACACTGCCTAGGTGACCAAGAACCTAAAGCTAGATAATCCAGGGACCCAAGGTAAAACCAAATACTACTGACCTCCTAAAAAACATAGCAATACAATAACTCTAATGACATTCTACTATATTCAAAGACCTGTGCCTTGTTCAAACAACATCAGAGATGCTGCCTCCTGCAGCAGATAGGGATGAATATAAAGACCTATAGCTAGGCAGCATACAAAGAGTGAGAAACCATGGAACGCTCAACCATACATCATGTCTTCATCAAGTCTCTCCCCTTATGGCTTAGGGAACCCTGCAGAAGAGGAGACATAAGGTGTGCAGTAGCCAGAGGGGCTAGAGAACACCAGGAAACAAAGCTCTCTCAAAATTGACAAGGTCAATGCACATATGACTTCT
This sequence comes from Rattus rattus, assembly GCF_011064425.1. Classification (NCBI taxonomy): domain Eukaryota; kingdom Metazoa; phylum Chordata; class Mammalia; order Rodentia; family Muridae; genus Rattus; species Rattus rattus. Next base: position 136,870,036 of record NC_046154.1, on the reverse strand, counting down.
GAAGACTTGGGCAACATACACTAAGCTTGCACTCACCTGCACTAGACGGGGTCCTAGGATTGGAAGGAGAAATGGACACATGTCCTCATCCGAACCTAGAAGCTATCTCTCATTTATAGCTACTTAAAAATAAACTGTATCTAGTTTTTTCCAAAGTAATCTCACTGCGCTGCTGCATACCCAGATGATGGCCAACAGAAAATGAACTCAAAGGCATCTTGGACGTTCATTGTCTCATAATGTCATGTCAAGACTTTTTAACAGATTGTCTGAATATATACAATGTATTATACATATTCTCTTTTACCCCTCTGGTCCTTTGGTTATATATTATCTCTTCTACTTTAGTGTTTTTATAAGGTGCAAACAAGGGGGTCTCAGCTTCTATGTCTAGCTCTGTGCTTTTTCTTGGGCTCTTTTCCTTCTGTTTGTTGGTTTTGTCCTATTTTTATGTGTTCGTTTTAGTTGATTATATTTTATTTTATTATTATTCTTTAGAAACCTAATTGTTTTCTTAATGAGAAACAGAAAGAGGGAAATATGGATAAGGGAAGGTGGAAGGGAACTGGAGGGAATGATGGGTGATCATTATCAGGATATATTATGTGAGAAAAATCTATTTTCAATAAAAGAAAAACAAAAATTCTTTTTGGTAGGTGGGGTATTTTTGTAAGGTCTTAAAATCATTTCCATTTGTTTTCATAACATTCCCAAAGGGAAGAAACACAGCTCTCATTTCCCTGCAAACTCTATGATAGGCATCGGTTTCAGTGTCTTGAATAGACATCACGGGGCTACTTACTATAAAAAGCATAATTAAACTCATACAACAACTTAAATTTCACAGTTAACACTTCTCATTCTTTCTGATAATTTATATAACTCACTATTATGTCCTACTAAAAATCTCTCTTCCCCACCGAGCTATTAATTTCATTAAACTTCCAAATAATTTTAATAAAATATTGAACTTTTAGAAGAGAAAAGGTGGAGACTATTGATGACTCATTTAATAATCCTAAGAATGACACAGAGTAGAAAGATTGAATTCTAAGCTGACTGTAGTGGTGCCTGCCTTTAATCCTAGCACTTGGGAGGTAGAGGCATGTGGATCTCTGAGACCAGCCTGATCTTGGTAGTGAGTTCCAGGACGCTAGAGCTACATAGTGAGACCTTGTCTCAAAATGCCAAAAGATCCGATTTCAACCAATCATTTACAAGATTTTAAATGCAAAATATAGAACAGAGAATAAATTAGTTGCAAGATGTCCAGGTTGGTACAAGGGAAGGGAAAGGACAGCAGCATAAACATTGTAGAGGGAACTGTGGATATAGAAATATGCTGCGTCTTGGCTATCTATATGCTAATATGGTGGCTTACTTGGAAGTGTCATCCTTACTAGCTGGCTTTCACGGTGCTTGAAGATGCTGTGCATGAGTCTTGCCTAGCTCTGAATCCTGTGAGCTACAATAACAACTGTCTTAGATCGTCCCACTAGGGTGATGGTGGAATAAATATCATGGAGGTAACTAAGATCTTTCTTACTAGATTTAAACACAGCACCAAATACATGCAGCTCAGTGTATAATGCCTGTTATCTCAGAGCTTATGAGTTGAAAGAGGAATATAAGTCAATGGAATCCTCAAATACATAACAAGTTCAAGGTCAGCATGTTCTATAGGAGACCTTGTCACACAAAAAAACAAAAGGAAGGAAGGGGAGAGAGAGGGAAAGCAAGAGAAAGAGGGGGATAGTAAAAGGGGGAGGTAAAATAAAGCTGACTTACTTCTTCCTTTAAATCTTTATGCTCATTTTTCCCTCCTTTCCCCTTTGTCTTGTGCCCTGATTCACTTCTCTGTTTCTACAGTGAACACAACTAAAAGCAATTTGGGGATGAAAAGGTTTGTTTCAGTTTACAGCTTCCAGTCTATGATGGGAAGTCAGTGCAGAAACCCAAGGAAGAAATTTGGAGGAAAGAACTGAAGTAGAGGTTGTGGTGGGAGTGCTACTCTCTGGCTTGCTCCCCATGATTCGCCAAGCTTGCTTTCAGATACACCCCAGGACTCTCTGTCCAGGCCACACTGCACCCAATAAACTAGGTCTTCCAACCTCAATAATTAAACCAGAAAATGCCCTACAGAGTTGACTTCAGGCAATCTGAGGGAGGTGTTTTCTCAATCCAAGTACCTGTTCTCAGACAACTTTAACTTGTGCCAATTTAACAATAAGTAACCAACGCATCTTCTTTACAACTATTTTGGTTTCTGTAATCTCCATTGCTGTCCTCTATGCCATTTGTAGTCTAATAATTAGTGTCTTTTTTTTTTTTTTTTTTGCTCAATCAAGTTAGTTCAAGGTTTATCATTCCCAAGCATGTGTGGAATCTTCCAGTCAGCTAGGTGAGTGTGGAGAGCTGGTTGTTCAAGTGACACACAGCAGCCTCCCACTCATCACTGCTCTATCAACTTTCAAGCTGCCACCAAGTTTACTAGTCCTATGACCTTCAACTCTACCCCATTCCTTTCTTACCAACTTTACAATTTTACCCACAGGGTCCCTAAGTGCAAATTGCTTTCCTCTCCATTCTCTATAAAAACCCTCCACCTCTAGTAGATTAGCTGCTGGCTTTCATGGTGAACCAATCTTGGGAGAGCTGCCATAGCAACCTAGCTGGTTGGAGAGAAGCCCTAAATAGGAATGCTACATCCTTCCTATTCGACTATCAAGCTCCATTTTCTTTAGCAACAAGTGCTTCTCATTTTTCACTGTGTGCCAACTTCCAGAGCTCAGGAATGGTTTTGGAAATTTCATCTAATTTCCCAATTTGTTTTTTGTGAAAAAGATGTGCCGATTTTGTCAATCAGACCCCTCGTGCCCAACACATTTGTACTCTCTATTATTTCCTCATTATGCACGTCACTATTGACCCTCCTGCTTTTTCAGTTTTACCTTTATAATGTCTCCTGTCTTTTCGGTTGCTGTTATCAGCTTTTTATTGCACTTCTCTGGAAATGTTGAAATGAAAGAAATAGTATCACAGAAGGTTGTAATGCTATGATTACAGCAGCATGAAAAGCACCTGAAGAAAAAGAATGGGGACATGATAATGGAGGTCCTGCTGGGTGTGACTGTGGGTGACTACTTTCCAAGTTTATGCAATGTGGTTAGATGATCATTACTGAGAAATGATGGGCACAGAGATTCATCCAACAAGAACTTAAAAATAAGGCTCAATGTAACTCAATACATGTGTGGGTATTACTAAAGAGAAGCCTATAAGAGGCCACTCAGGCATTCGGAAAAAAATGAGAATCAGAGACAGCTATAGCAGAATCCACCCAAGCACAGCCTGGGAGGGCACTGTCCAGCTCCCAGGTTAAGGTACAATTGGTTTGGGCTGCCTTTGACCTTTTCTCATGGGGTTAGTTGTATCCTGCAACCTGCTTTTCAGAGCCCAGGGTTGTAATCAACTCTTCTCTAAGAAGATGACCACTCATCATCCTGATTACAGTTTGGCTTCCAAATGAGTTGGCCACAGCATACTTGTAGTTCATCTGTATCCTGGGAAAACCCATCAGGACCCATCAGGACCCATCAGGTCATTGGAGAAATTCTGAATTCAGGAGACTAGGCAGGCAGCTGTGCCAGCAGCAGTCAGTAACTGGCAAAGGACCTCAGTGACTGACGTAGCAGGGACATAGAAAGAGAAATAAAGACTACTACATGGAGGTCAGTGAGAGGAAAGGGGCTCTTATAAGCCTAAGGTCACAAATTCAATCCCCAGAACCTACATGATAAAAAAGAAAAATGACTCATCTAAGCACCTACCCTCCACAAATACCACAAATATATATATATATATATATATATATATATATATACAGTTAAAAGAGTCGATACAAGGAGTGGATTGGCAGGACAAGGTGTCTGACATGAGATGAAGGAGAAGTGAGAATCAGGGATTACACTAGAGTTTTATGACAGATAAATGAGAAGATGCTAGCCATAAATAGAAGTCAGAAAAGAAGAAAAAATGCCTCAAGCCAGGGAAGGAGGTAACTGATAGGATTATTTAGACAGAGTAGCTTTGACTAAAGGTGAAACATGGGCTGCAAATATCTGTCACGCCCAACCTCGACCAGCAAGGAAGACACGACCAGCAAAGATCTTCTTCAAGCAGTTTCACTCAGGACCATGCCTGGGTCCTAATAACCAGAGACAAATGGGGTTTAGGTCATCCTTTCAATGGGCTTTGGGGATTGAACTCAGGCCCTCAGTCTTGGCAGCAAATGTCTTCACCATCTGTGATGGTTTGTATATGGTTGGCCCAGGGAGTGGCACTATAAGGAGGTGTGGCCTTGTTGGAGTAGCTGTATCACTGTGGGTGAGGGTCTTAAGCCTTAGCTGTCTGGAAGTCAGTATTCTTCTGGCAGCCTTCAGATGAAGATTCATAATTCTTAGCTCCTCCTGTACCATGCCTACCTGAATGCTGCCATATTTCTGCCTTGATGATACTGAACTGAACCTCTGAACATGTAAGCCAGCCCCAATTAAATGTTGTTCGTTATAAGACTTGCCTTCGTCATGGTGTCTGTTCCCAGCAGTAAAACCCTAAGACACTATCTGAGTCCCCTCACCAGCTCCTGGTTTTGGTTTTGGTTTGTTTTAATTGGTTTTGGTTTTTAGCTAATCTGATTTTAAACTTGCTACATAGCTAGGTTGTGCTGAAAAATCCTGGAATTTCTGCATCTGTCTTTGCAGGCCCGCAATTGCATATTATCATGGTTCATCACACACATTTGTTGCTGTCTTATTTAAATTTTATTTTCCACGTTGTTATTGTGTGTGTGAGCTTCCATGGGTGCATAGTGTGTGTGTGTGTGTGTGTGTGTGTGTGTGTGTGTGTGTGTGTGTGTGTGTGTGTGTGTGTAAAAATCAGAAAATATGTTCTATGAGTCAGTTCTCTCCTTCCATACGGGGAATCAAGGTCCTGTTTTGTTTTCTATTCCTGTAATAAAGACCATGGCCGAAATCTACTTGGGAAGGAAAAGGTTTATTTTGTCTTTCAGTTGTAGTTCATCACAAAGAGAAACCAAGGTAGGAACTGAAAGTGGAGACAATGGAGGAATGCTGCTTACTACCTTGCTCCCCATGGTTTGCTCAGTCTGCTTTCTTAAATAACCCAGGACAACCTGACCAGTGGTGGAGGCACCCAGAATCAGTTGGAACCTTCCCTATCAATCTTTTTTTTTTTTTTTTACTATTGGATATTTTATTTATATACATTTCAAATGTTATCCCCTTCCCATTTTCCCCTCTGGAAACCACCTATCCCATCCTCCCGTCCCCTGTTTCTATGATGGTGCTCCCACACTCATCCACTCCCACCTCCCAACCCTGGCATTTCCCTACACTGAGGCAGCAAGTCTTCCAGGACCAAGGGCCTCTCCTCCCATTTAAGTCTGACAGGCCATCCTCTGCAACAATCTTTAATCAAGAAAATGCCACACAGGTTTGCCTACAGACCAGTAGGATGGACGCCTTTTCTTAATTGAGATTCCATCCTCCTATATAATTCTAGTTTAGGTGAAGTTATAAAAAACAAAAACAAGCAAGCATCCAGGGATCAAACTCAGCCAGATCCGTAAACAAGCGCATTTATCCTGCTCAGCCATCTTGCTGGGAAGACATTCCATTTTTGATTCTTGTCATCAGACAAGCTTCATCAGGAAATATGTAATGCTAATCAGGCAACCTATAGCAATCGAAGACAAAACAGGGTAAGCAGTTAGGATGTGAAAGGATCCGGATTCATCAACTGAAGCATTGGAAATAAGCAAAACAGTTCATTTTGGAATAAAGAGATATTTAAGCATGGAAGACTGAGTCAAAAAAAAAAAACAAGTAGAAAGTGAAATGCCATGACAGTGATGACAGGAAGGCTGGTGGCTAGAGAAGAACTTGGCAGGCAAGGTCTCTCCTGGTACAAACTGCCATCAGGGCAAGGAGCGGACTGGCTTTCTTCCCACTTGGCCCCATCTCACTAGTAAGCTCCTGGTGGAGTATGGGCTCCTTATAAACACTTGCTGCATAAATGGGACCCAGATGACAAGTGGAGTGACTGACCCTAGGAAGAAGGTTGATGGTTTCCTCTCCAAGAGAAAATGAAATCCCTTTGGAATGGAAATATTTAAAGGTATAGGAATAAAGATAGTTCACACTCAATGTATGACATCAGCTGTCTAAAGTAGAGGTCATACTTTGCAAGCAATTTTCAGGGGTACTTGCCATAGAGCTGGTGTCCCACGCACTTCATTAAATATGTCTGTTTTCACTTACATTTCTATTTTGTTTTGCATTTTATGATTTTATTCTATTTTTTATTTTAGTAAAGGACTTGCTATGAAATCCAAGCTACTCTTCTCTCCATGATCTTCTTGCCTCGGCATCTCAAGAATTATGATTACAGGTATACACCAAAATGCCCGGCTTCCTTTTTACAGTTTTAGATGAACTAAAGAGTAGAAACTTTTTCTGAAACAAACAAACCTTGGTTTCAAAACTAGTGGATTTCCAGGTCACAAATTAAAGGATGGAGAAGTTGGGAAGCATCTGAGTGCTGTGAAGCAGAAGCACATTGTGGTCATGATTAAGAGTCGTGTGGAGCAGATTCTCCACATGTACTTTCTTAATGAAGCAAATAAAAACTGGGAGTGCTCTCCAGGGCACTTGTCACCTGTGAGCTATCAGAAGGCAATACTGATACAAAGCTACAAAGAATTGAGACCTGGTGCCGAATTCCTGCCCACAGGAAGCAGACAGAAATGCTCATCACCACAGAAGAATTTAGAGAACCCAGAAAGACAGACCTGAGCAACTCAGGCTCCCAGATACTAAGATCAGCTTTCAGAAACCCACTGACAGGACTGTAATACTGAAGTGTCCTGCATGGACACCAGCTCACCCTAAGATGGCCAGGCCCTTGGACCCTTGAAAATGGCATGAGGGTGTTTTGATCTAATTTACCTTAAAGAATAGATATGTTAGATGATAGGTGTGCACATTTTGTGCTTAGGTCACCTGGGCTATCAACAGACCACACATTTTACGTTAATCTAGATGATCACCTTAAACAATTTTATTTGCTTATGTTTACATCAAAGTATGATTGGTAAAAGCAATAGCAAGCCACTGCTGCTTCATCTCCCAAGGAGATAGGAACATCAGGAATCCTGAAAACTGAAATGACTCGTAACAAAACAGTGAGGTTAATTCTAAATATGTCCTCCATAAGCATTTTCCTATAGTGTCATTTTCATTAAGAAGGCTATAGGGTGTAACAGCCAGCATGCCACCAAACAGTAGTTAGACCCCCATCACTATACAAGAACATAATAAGAGAGATTGGGCTAGACACAAAGATAGAAAGATGGGTACAGCTTGTAAGCTAAAGTACAGAATATGCCACTTTGACTGTGGGCCAATTTCTTATCATACACATACAAAAAGCTTTTCTAGTAATTATCCTTAAACTCTTTAGGCTGTTTTGATATGTATTGTAATTCAGAGGCATGATGTGGTGGGAGGAGCCACCTCAGTAGGCCCATGCTGAGTCACACACACACACACCCACACACACCCACACACACCCAGCCATAAGATGGGTCTAGTATAAAATGAAGTTTATTTTGGTGGAATGAAAAAGAAAGGGGACAGAGAAGGACAGAAAGAGAAAGGAGGGGGAAAAAAAGAAGGAAAGAGTCCAACTGAGAACAGAAGCAGAGGCAGAGAAAGAGGGTGGGGGAAGAAAGGTCAGAGAGAATATGGCCAGAGAGAGAGAGAAAGGTCAGAGAGAGGGAGAAAGAGGCCAAACAATCCTTTTATAGCAAGCCAGGCCCATACCTGACTGTTAGATAACTATTAGGCAGAGCCTAGGAGAAATAATAGCATGTTATCTCAGAATGTTCAGCTATAGGTAAGATACATCTACTGAATGATCGTTTTTAAAAAGATGAGCCTATCAATCTGTTTAGGAAGCATAAATGTAAGCCTGCTGTATTGTATGCCAGCACAGGTCATTCGCCACTCAGCTCCCATAATAATCTTTGAAGGCATGTCAATAAAGGCACACTGCTTTATACAATGAATTCCTGAAAAGGCCTACATGTTAAATTCTGGTTAACCAAGTTACACTTTTACTTTCCATACTACCCCATACTACCCAATACTACTCAATACTACCCCATACTACCCCATACCACTCTCTACTTCACCATACTTTACCATATTTTTCAATACTAACCCTTAATACTCCAAACTACTCAGACTTGAAAAATGATATAATGGGAAAAATAAGTAATTCTCAAATTATAAACTGAGTAGCATGAGGAAATCTCACAGTACCCTCCTCCATCCAGACCAGGACAGAATGTTCCCGTTGACCAGTGTAAATACATTAGTTGTTTAATATTCATCTATGATGGCTTGTGTATTATTGACCTAGAGAATGAAACTATTAGGAGGTATGGCCTTGTTGGAGTAGCGGTGACCCTGTTGGTGTAGATGTATCATTGTCATTGTCAGTGTGGGCTTTATTAGCCTCGTTTTAGCTGCCTAAAAATGAATCTTCTCCTAGCTGCCTTCAGATGAAGATGAAGAACTCTCAGCTCCCTCAGCTCCATGCCTGTTCCCACCTTAATGATGATGGACTAAACCTCTGACCTATAAGCCAGCCCAATTAAATATTGTCCTTTTTAAGTCTTGCCTTGGTCGTGGTGTCTGTTCACAGCAGTAAAACCCTAACTAAGACAGAAGTTGGTATCAGGAGCGGGGTATTGCTGTGATAGGCTTGACCATCCTTTTATTTGGAAGAATGTGGATTTTGTGACTTTGGATTTGTAAAGCAGTGGAATGTTTTAAGTGGGGTTTAATGGGTTATCCTAGTAGGAATATAGAAGACTTTATTGTTAAGAGTTATTTGAACTGTGCCAACCTGGCCAAAGAGGTTTCAGTGGAGAATTTCAGGATGCGGCCTAAAAACTGTGTTTGTTGTATTTTGGTCAAGAATGTGGCTGCTTCTTGCCACATTTGTCTGAAGAGTCTACCTAAAGCTGAGGTAAAGAGATTTATATTAATTGCACTGACAAAAGAAGTCTCAGAAAGGCACAGCACAGATTTTGTTCTCTGGTTAAGTCTCATGAAAGCATTTTGAACAAGCAAAGCAAACTTAGAAAGGAAAAATATAAAGGGGCACCAGGAAGTGAAATGGAGCTGAATCCTGAGTTCATGAATATTAAGTTGAACTAAAGGAATGGTGACCTTGGGGCAAGATTTCCCCCCTAGCTAAATTTAGGTCAGGGCATGTTAGTACATGCCTTTAGTCTCAGGAGGCAAAGGCAAGCAGTTCTCTTGAGTTCAAGGCCAGCCTAGGACAGAGCAGGTTCTAGGTGAAGAAAAGCTTAAGTCCAGGAGTGGTGGTACACACCTTTGATCCCAGCACTCAGGAGACAGAGCCATGTAGATGTCCAAGTTCAAGGTCAACCTACAAAGTAAGTTCCAGGACAGTGAAGTTTAGACAGTAATGTAATTGGAAAACAGAAAGTGAGAACAGAACAGAACAAGGGGGCCATGTTCCAACCCCAGCAAGCAGCAGAGCCTAACAGTTTCAGCCATTTGGCTCTGGCTTTAGAGTCAAGAATAGAAAGGACTACTGGGACAATTGATGCTAGTTAGCTAGAGCTAAGAAATTAGTGATGATGTAAGACCTGATCCTCAGTCAGTGGTACACAGAGCGAAAAAATAAGAGGTTTATTTTCCAGTGCGTCATGGTCAACCGTCATTTAGTTCCTTGAGGCAAGTGATGAGAAGGTGACCGCAAATGGCTATTACAAGCAGTTTTTACACTTTTTAGGGGCACAGGTTACTTCGGCAAAGTTACAGCTCAAAGTTATTGGCTAAGCATATTGGCCTTTAAATCTATTGGCTACCAACCATGACATACATTTGAACTCTACCTGAGACTTTCTAGAGGGTCAGGTCACTATCAGTCAGTACTTTCTGAGAATTTTTTACTCAAGAATATTCCTCTGGTTGGAGAATAGAACTTGGCTTAGCCTTGACTCCAGGTGAGAGGGGGAAGCTGTAAGGAGGATGTGGGACTGGAAAAGCCCTTAGAGTCCCTCAGTGATTAAGGAGAGAGTAGCATTACTGAGGTGAAATCTTCTGAAGTGTTTTCTGACAGCACAAAGAAGCTGTGTTCCAGAAATAGCCAAGATTGTACCTTGGGCTGCAGCTGTACTTGGTAATGTGTAAGAGTCACCCGGGTGGTACTGGTTTTGAAGGCATGAAGCTGAGTGCTATGAAGGACAGAACAGAAGAAGTGACACTAGTCCTTTGGAAGAGCCCAGAATGTCATGTGTAGATCCCAGACATTAAAACAAAAAGCTATAACATTGAAGTTGCCTTAAAGACAAGATGTTCAAGATGCCAGAGCCATAGAATATCTGCTGAGGAGAGCTGCTAACAGGGAGGGGAACTAGGAACTAGTCCAGGGGAAAGAACTTTATTTCAGTCAACAAAGATGAAAAAAGAGTTGGAGATCTGACGACTGTTTGGACATCAGACATAGAGATGCAGAGTTTGGAGTTTGCCCAGCTGGTTGCATATCTCGCTTTGGGGATTACAGTTAAGTGACTGGATGACTCTCAGAAGAGACTTTGAACTTTGGACTTTTAACATAGTTAAGACTGCTAAAGACTATGGTGGCTTTGGAAGTTGGACTAAATGTACTTTTTTTATTATGCTATGGGAAGGTATGGCCCCCATAGACTCATGTGTTCGAAAAAGCCTTTGAGGGCCAGGGAGTGGAATATGATGTTTTGTATATGTGTGGCCCAGGAAGTGACACTATTAGGAGATATGGACTTGGTTCAGTAGGGGTAACCCTGTTGGATGGAGTAGGTGTGTCATTGTGGGCATGGGCTTGATTTCCCTCATTTTAGCTGCCCAGAAATGAGTCTTCTAGCTGCCTTTGGATGAATATGTAGAATTCTCAGCTCCTGCAGCCTCATGTCTGCCTGGATGCTGCCATGCTCCCACCTTGATGATAATGGGACTAAACCTCTGAACCTGTAAGCCAGCCCCAATTTTTTTAAACAAGTTGCCTTGGTCATGGTGTCCACAGAAGTAAAACCCTAAGATACTATCTAAGATAGCCTATCTATCACTAGGCTTGCATTCATAGGACATTTATTTTATCTCTAATGGCATCAGTGTACAGAATAAAGATGATGGTAATTCAAAAGCTGTGAAGTATTTCATTTAAGTGAAAAGATAGACATTCTCAACTTAAGAAAGAATGGGGTCATACACTGAGGTCATTAATCATAACAAGCAAGTGTTGTCCGTTTCTTTCAGTGTCTAATTTATAAAATAAACTATCATAGATTTATATAGAGGAAAAATCACAGCTTATTTAGTCTTTGGTACATCCACAAGGGTTCTTGGAAATTACTCACCTGCAAAGGGAAGGCATGGATGACTGGACACAAAATAAATGAATATGTTATGATGAGTGATCTTATAAATGAAAAAATGAGCTAAAATATCTATTGCTTCATCAGTCCTTTGCAAATTCATAAGATATATATGTTGTATATTTGAAGTAGGGAAATACAGTTTCTGTGTTTTATGCTCTGATGCCTTATTCAACAGGGACACTAGAGCCACTGCTACATGGGCATTCTGATCTCTGGCAGAAAAAAAAGATGGCTGAACTATAAAGACCAGTGTTTTGGTTTTCAGTAAAATGAGAGAAAGGTTTCAAGTCTGTAGGTCTAGGGAACAGGCCCAGCTAGGACAAGAGAAAAGGTCCTGCCAGGACATGGGTGGGGAGGCCTGAGTGTGAGAAACAAAAACAGAGATCTCAAGAAGACAGTCTCAGCTGGACAAGGACCTGCATGAGAGTATTGGACTTGCATTCTATACATATGGGGACACTAGAAAGAGGATGTGTACATATAAGTTGTATAGAAATTCTGGCCACAGGCTGCATTGCCCATCAAACCTAGATCTTGAGCAGAAGGCTGAGAAGCTTCATAATAGATAGTGATTGAAAATAGTTATTGTTGATACAGTTGGTAGATGGTAATGACAAATGCCATACCTACTCTATAATATATACACCCGTGTGCTAAAACAGAAAGAACTGAAGTTTAGCAAAGCCTAAATGTTTCCCGGGAACACCATGCTTCTGGCCTTGTCTTTAATAAGAATTACAGCCACATAAGAAGTCTAGAATGCCAGTGAATTAGAAGCTAGTTTTCTAACTGGATAAAGCATGTGCAGGATAGGAACAAGGGCTGGGAAATGACAAAGCCTCACTGAATGACCTGAACCATAAGACACAGGCACAGAGAAATGGAGAAGTGAAACGTGGCTCCCAAGACAGAGGCTCTAAAGTGAAAGCTCTCCCTCCTCAACAATACTTCTGGCTGTGAAGTAGGAATTAGCTCTATTTCTTACTCAACCCCTTGTCAACTTGAAGGAAGGAAGGATTTGCTTGGCTTAAAACACCAGGCTACAGCCCAACATTGCGGTGAAAGCAAGGCAGGGACTTGAAGCAGCTGGTCATGTACAGAGAGAACACACACATGCGTACTACTCAGTTTACTTTCTCCACTCTTAGTACAGTTTATGATCTACCTCAGAGAATGGTATTGCCTCCAGGGAGTAAATCTTGCCACACTCATCAACATATTAAAGACAACAGCTCAGAAACCTGTTTACAGGCCAAATTGATCTAAATAGTCTATCACTGTGAGTCCTCCAAGAACATTCTAGATTCAGTCAGGTTAAACGTAAAAACTAACCATTACATCTATTTTGAATGAGACTCCCAGGGACCCTCCCTACTTTCTACTATGTGAGAACACAGATAAAAAAGAGCCATATTCTTTTTTGTTGTTGTTTGTGTTGAGTTACAGTCTCATGTATTACAGGCTGGCCCTGGAACTCACTAGTTAGGATGACTTTGAATTTTTGATCCTATATCCCAAGCACTGGGATTTCAGGAACTTATCATCCTCCTCTATTCATGTGGTTCTGGGGATCAAACCCAGGGCTTCGTAGATGCTAGGCAAGCACTCCACAGTCTGAGATATATCGATATGTCTCAGTCTTCTAGCCTCAGTTCTCCTTTTTTTGGAACTTTGTCTCCATCACACTGTACTTCTATCATCTCAGACTCTGATCTAAATGTCTTAGGTAACAGGCTTGTCAAGAGCTGTCATAGCCAGGTTTCAGCAGAACGGGAACCTCTCTCTAAAATAAGACATTAACTGACTTACTTTTTACCAGGAACGGTATTTTATTGTAATTAAGTATGTGTGTGTATGTGTGTGTGTACATACACACATACATACACATATATATAAAACATATAATTTGCTACCTTACCTATTTTAAGTTAGTACTTAACATGGTAAACATGGCCACCATTCATTCCAGAACTTTCTGAGCTCCATGATGTTGATTTAAAACCTTGCCCTACTTCCAGATGTTAGATCTTCTTTCTACCTTGCCCATGAATTTAACTAATGTAGGACCTCATATGAGTGGAATTATATTATACAGGTTCCTCTGTGACTACTTTAATGTACTATCATGGTATATTCAATGTATATTTATGTACAAGTGTGTGTGCTCACTTAAAATATTAATATATATGTATGTTGTATATATAAGTATGTGTATTATTGTATTTATACAAATATATATAATATATATTAACCTTGTAGTTAATGTATACTAAATAATATTTATTCAATATAACAAAAAATTGAATTCTCCTTTTCCTCCCATTGTTGTCCCAAAAAGAAAAGGTAAATTTAAAATCTTATACTATGTAACTCTGTCCTCCATCCTCCAAAGAAGACTAGACCAATCTGGCTTTCTTTTGAGCCATAGTAAAATTCTGTGAGTGGGCTTGTGCAGTCACAGCAGGTAAGAACTCAAGCAAAGGGAGATTTGAAAGAGACAGAACTAGAGGAGCAATGGCTGCTGGCACTGCAGCACGGCCTCGTGGTGCAGCAAGGCTGCAGCAAGAACTCTTCCGCCATTCTCAAGGACTTAGGCTTTCATCACAATGTAAGCTGACCCATGCTAAGAGCAGGTGATTTACTGTGCTGACTTTGTACTCCTAGCAGTTTCTCAGTGTCTCTCTGGAAGATGGAGCTGGCTTGATATCAATGGGGCAATACATCAAACAGCTCTGACAGCTAGCGAGTCAGTGCCACACCCTCGACCTTCAATTGCCGAAAATGTGGCATTGTATTCCACCCCTAGCAACAAATACAATGATTAAATAAGCCTTCCTGCCTGTCAGTCACCTCAGATACTCCTTCAAAGTTTCTGTGCTATTTGGAAATATTGCAAGTGTTGGGGCAATTCGGCCTAAGTAGTGAGAATACAGACGTATTTGCAATACAAATGTGACAGTGACACAGGAGGCCCTGTGTGAAAGCTCCAAACTGACTAAATTTACTGCTTTTTTTATCTTTGCCAATCTGACCTGCAAGTGTACTTTGAATGTGTACATTACCATCTCTTACTATTAAAGAGAGAATACGAGAAACCAGATATTAACCCCTTCTATCAGACCCTGAAGTGACATACAAGAGCTTTAGCTGCCAGAACTTGAAATTCAGTGTTCAGGGCTCAACATCCTCAAAGCTTACAACACCAATGACATTGTTGTCTCTGTTTTGCACAATGGCCATCTATCAAAACTTTCCATACCTCCCCCTTAAAATGTTGAAAAAACAGCTGTTATGAAAACAGTCTAAGGAAACCTCCTCAAAACTAAAAATGAGGCTAGAGTGGGACAGCACTCCACACATCTGAAAAAAGAAGGCAGTGTGTGGAAGACACACTTGCATACCCACACGGGCCACATTACCTGGTATAATAACCGCAGACAGAAGCAACCCAAGTGTCCTTCAACAATAGGAAATTGTTATAAAGAGTGTGAAGAAGTGCTATCCACAAAAGGGTGAAGTGGTCATGGCCCAATGAAAAGGACAGATGAAAAATGAATAAACCAGAAACAGAGTAAATTCCATGCTGTCTCACTGGAGAGTGAAAAGCTTACTAAGAAGAAGAGAATTATATATAAGTATATAATATATAAGTAGAATGGAGCATAACAGAGCTGGAAAGGGTGAGTGGAGGTTGGGAGAGGACAGAGTAAAAGATACAAAGTTCCAATTAGGAGGAGTAAGTCTGTTTTGGCCTTTTTTTCCCTTTTGGTTGGCTTCTTTATATTCGAGAGAATAGGAAGTTGGATGTATAGGTGGTGGGAAGGATCTGGGAAAAGTTGGGGGAAGGGAAAGAATGTATAGCACAAAAAGGTTCAAAGTCACTACACTGAAAAAAAAAAAAGAAACATAAAGGCAGTGAGTAGGCTCTGATGGAAGGAACTAAAGCTCAGACCCAGAAGATTCAGGCATCAGGCTGCTCTCTACCACAAACTATAACTGAACCACGGACAGACCATTGGGCCCCAGGTTCCTCAGATGAAAGCTGACTCTATGAATAAGAATCTACTTCTCTCCTGTGCTGGCCAGTTTTATGTCTACTGACACAAGTTAGAGCCATCAGAGAGTAGGGAACCTCAACTGAGAAAATGTCTCCATATGACCAGGCTGTAGGCAAGCCTGTAAGCATTGTCTTAATTAATGATTGATGTCAGAGAGCCCAGCCCATTGTGGATGGTGCCATTCCTAGGCTGGTGAGTATATAAGAAGGATTAACAAGCCATGGGGAGCAAGGGAGTGGAGCAAGCAGCACTTGGCCTCTGCAGCACCTCCTGCCTTCAGGTTTGAGTTCCTGACCTGACTTCCTTCAATGATGAATAGTGATATGGAAATATAACCCCAAAAATCCCTTTGCTCCCCAACTTGTTTTAGATCATGGAGTTTCATCACAGAAGTAGTAACCTCGACTAAGACAGCACTACACCACAGTTCTAAGATTCTGAAATGCAAGACAAACTTTGGGCTGGCATGAATGATCCTCATCGATAGTTGGGCATGGTCTCTACCGGGGATGTTTTAAATTAGAATGGCAAGGGCATCCAAATCATCAATGCAATATATAGCATGGAGATTGCTTCAGATTAATGCTGCAGTATTGGGGCTTTCTTTGAAATTTGTCCATATTATTTTTCTGTGTTTGATTAAAATCCAGACCTCCTATTCAATTTGCTATTGTTTTCAATTATTTAAATGAGGTGTCTAAAATTGATATCTTTTGAAGCCTGAAACAATTAATAGAGCTTGAAAATGTAACTCAAAATCACATGATTATGAATGGAGGAAAGATGGCAGAAGGCAGGTAATGGTCCATGAATCATAGTAAAGTTTCCCTTATATAACCAATAAAATACATTGAATCCTGAATACATTGTTGGTTCATAATACATGCAGTCTTCTGCTATATCACATATAAATCAAAGAAGCAAACTTTAAAAGCCAATATATTACAAATGTTCATACATATTATCTCATTTCACTTTCATAACAATACATAAGAGTGCGTGATTTGTGTATGCTTGAGAGTGTGTGTGTGTGTGTATGTGTGTGTGTGTGTGTGTGTGTGTAAACAAGAAGTAACTGATGGGATTAATGACACTGGCCAAGGATAGTCCAACTAAAGGTCAGTGATTTAGATTTAAACCCAACAGTGATCCATCCACTGCACTGACTCTTTGACAGTTTCCCATCGGAGTAGCTGGCAACATCTATTCATCTATCAGTGTAGTTCAGAGCAGCTAGAAGAAGAGAATCCTTACCTGGGAAACACATACCCTCTAGTTTATGGACTGAGAAGAGAGGAGGAAGCCTGTGACATAAGCAGAATATAGTGAGATGCAAATTGAGCAACAATACCCACAGGTATATTGGTCTCAAGAAATGGTCACTTGGAGAAAAACTTCCTCCATGCCAGAGATCATAACTCAGCAAAGCTTTGAAGGAGGGAGTCTTGAATAAAGGTATGGGGGAAAAGAGTAAAGCATGTGAGCCAATGTTAGATCATGTGTGTAAGCACTGAGAAGTACAGTTATAGTCAATGAAAGTGTTGGTGAGGAACACCAATGATGTCCATGCTCTTACAGTGCTTCAAACATGCATGCATGGAGAAACACACACTGCATGTAAAAGACACACAGGTACGGGAGTATATTCAGCAGTGTATATGCAGAGAACACTTGAAGGCACGCTTTGGGAATACAGTTCCTGTAGACCGAGAAGCACAGGAGAGACTCTGGCAGATGTGCTGACCTCAGAAGGACTGATCTGAATATAGCCCCAAAGGACTGTTCAGCCAAGGCCAGTGGATACCTTTAAAACAGGCTCAAAAGTCCAGGGAAATAAAGTCATTTTCATACCTCTGCAGTGTTGCTCAGCAAAAACAACAAACTGTCTTGAGTGGCTGACCCTGACCAATCAATCGCACATGTTTCCCTGGCTCTGGTCTACTTTAAATGGGGCTAAGGTCCCAAGCACTCTATATAGCACTAAGATAAGTTCATGTGCCACCAACCTGTTACCTCTAACACCAGTGACTGTCATCTTGGGCACACAGGAGCTTGAAACGTAGCATGATTTTCAGTCCTTGGTGATACAAAACTATGGTGTGATATGAATCTGTCATTCTGTGTCCCTAGAGCTGAGCAGATAGCTGATATGTGGTGACCAACTTGTCGCGCGCCCAATGTCCCGCCAGCAAGATCGACGCGCGGCAACAGGATTCTACTCCGAACAAGCCTTTACTGTGTTACAGCTCTCTTTGTGTTACAGCTCTCTTGAACAGGGACCCCGAGCAGCAAAGTCGCTCGACTTATATACACAACAGTATGCTAATTATCTCTCAAGGATTGGTGGGGCATGGATCACCCCACTATCACCCCACTACTTGTCCTCCAGGGATTGGCGGAGAATGAATCACCCCATTAGCATGGTACCGCCCCTCATTAGCATATTAATGGTCAACTGACACCTGGTGCAAAAACCGCACATGTGCAGTACCGTTGTTCACCACTGGAGGGCACCCTACATCTCATTATCGTATGGCCACCCTAGCAAGGGGACAAGCCTGCACATGCGCAGTAAGTTGTCGACATCCAGACAAAGCTGGATGTCGGTGCCATCTTTGTTTTGCCGAGACACTCTCTACATCTCCCCCATTTTTGTTTAAAATGACTGGTCTAGATCTGGGTGTCACGTCAATCTTGTCATTGCTCCTGTCTTAGGTCGTTCTCATCCAAACTCGGCCTTAACCGTCATAGAGTTACCCTATCATCACCGGGCCCCGTGTCTTGGGTTGGGCCAAGCTCGAGGAAAGTTGCCCGTCCCTGGATACAATGACTCCACATGACTGTGACAAAAATGATCTAGGGCGGACTCTTAATCTTTCAAAGAGGCCAGCCATATGTTGGGAGAAGCACCATTTTTAGTGGTGGTCATAGCCTGGTAAACAACCACTTTGTGTCTGGCATGTTCTCTTTTTAAATGGCCAATAAGCCAGAGACCTACTCCGCATACCAGGAGGACAATAGCTCCCCAGGCAAACATGCCTGCCCACTCCTTAAAAAGGGAGAAAGCATTGGTAATCCATGAGGTAAAATCTTCAACTGTGATGGGGTCCAACCTAGTGCTGTTGAGGACAGCAATCTGCATCAGCAATTGTCTTGATAGTTGCTCTGCTTTCATGGACCAGTTTCCTTTCAGATAATTCAAGATTTCTTTGCTCTGTTGAAAATGCTGAGAAAAGTTAGCTCGCAAAGGAATAATGCATAAACCTCTAAGGGAGGAAACGCAAGACAGCTGTGTCATATGATACAGTGCTTCAATTTGTTCTTGAACTAAATCTATCCTTTGATTGGCTAATAGAAGGCCAGATGTCAAATGGGTATTAAATTCTTCTTGTATCTCTAGCACCACTGCAGTTCTTTCTACAATCTGATTGACAGTCTCTGCCGTCTGTATTTGATTGGTCATAGCAATAGCAGCCATGGTAGCTGCGGCAGCAAACAGCACAATGGCTGAAAATATGGCTGCCGTAATTCCAAAATCTCTTTTGGTTCTCAGCAAATTAAGAATAGGAAATCTATCTGGGTCTGCCTCCACTGGGATTGGCACAAAGGAGGGAATCTTAACCATCACTGTGGTGTCATTGGTGCCATCCCAGCATTCAGCTAAATAGCAGACTACATCAGAGCTATTACAATTTAAAACACCATTGCTGACATTAGTGCTTATCAGAAAGAAAAAAGGTGATCTAACACATACTGAAGTACTAGTGACAGTATTATTTGCCAAGAGGTTATTATATTGAATATTGGTCAACCTGGTATCATTTTTTCTGGTAGCTGAAACATCATACAGCACGAAGTTCTCACCCATCAACCTAGCAAAGGGAGTCAGGGATATATATGCCCCTTGCTCTTTGGACAGTACCCATTGAAACCAAGGCCAGAGATTATGCTTGCCAGTCTTATTCTCAAAACAGTAGAATTGCTATGAACTGGCATGGGTACTGGCCAGGATCTGGCAATAGCCCACAGGGTGAGCGAATTAACCTGTATTACCATTCCCAGTAATAATAGTAGGGTTCGTAGTCTCATCTTCAGGAAGAGCAGAAGGCAATTTTCGAGTCAAGCGCTCGGGTACCCAAATTGGATTTTCTTGATTCTGCGGAAAAACACAAATCGCTCCCCTAGATCTTGAAATCACGGGATCTGGGCCACGCCATTCATCAATTAAGACATCCTTCCACTTTACTTCTGCATTAGTTATAGGTGTAGTAGTAGCATGGCAATCCGCAGCAGAGCGGCAATGCGCATCCAGAATTAAGAAATTTAGAGTAAAAAGAGCTAAAGAAAGTTGTTCTTTTGGTGTTCGGCTGCTGGCAATTCCCTCTTTTTGTTTTTGTATAAGCTCTTTTAAGGTACGATGTACCCTTTCCACAATTCCTTGACCTTGGGGATTGTATGGCAATCCTGTAGTATGTTTGACCTGCATTGTCTGGCAAAATGCCTGAAAGGACTTTGCAGTGTAGGCAGGCCCGTTGTCTGTCTTGAGACTATCAGGCTTTCCCCAGGCTGCCCATGCCTCTAAGCAATGGCTAATGGCATTACGAGCCTTTTCACCAGTCATCAGAGTAGCGTGTATAATACCGGAAGAGGTATCAACAGAAACATGAGCATATTTTAAATTTCCAAATTGAGATATGTGTATGACATCCATCTGCCAAAGTTTTAGCGGGATCAGACCACGAGGGTTAATCCCCACATGAGGAGGGTGGTGAAATTGAACACAATTCTGGCAACTTAGCACCACATGACGAGCTGCATCTCTAGAGATTTTAAATTTTTGTTGAAGAGTAAAGGCAGGTACATGAAACTTTTGATGAAATTCTCTAGCGCAATCAACCGGAGCTGCATGAAAAATAAAATCTCTACGAGTACTAGCATCCACCAGGGCGTTATTACTGGTCATGGGACCAGGCAAATTAGTATGGGCTCGAATATGTTGTATGAAAAATTTATTTTTTCTGGCCCAAATCAATTTTTGTAATTCTAAAAAAATTTGACATACAGTACTAGTCAACCTAATTGGCCATGCAATTTCAAGTGAGCGCACAGCATTAACTACATAAACAGAGTCAGAAATTAAATTAAAAGAATCATGAAATCTTTTGAAAACTTCCAATACAATTTTACATTCTGTAATTTGGCGGGTGCCTGGACTGTATTGAATTAATACTGGTTCTTGAGAATCAACCATATAGGTACCTACACCTGTTTTGGAGCCATCTGTATAAATATTTAACGCTCCAGACAAAGGCTCTGAGGCAGTGACCTTTGGAAAAATCACTGGATGTTCAGTAAAAAATTGTATCAAAGGCATCCCAATTTAGACCTGTTTCCCTAGATTGGCTCATGCCACATGTTGTCTAGAATGACTCCATCCAAATTTACCAGTTTTATGTCAACTTTCTGTTATCAATGTTACATTTTTTTAACCATATCCAATAACTTAAAAGCCAATAGTCCATAACCAAGGCATGTAGAGAATATTTATACATTTAAAACCAATCAGAAAACAAAATTGAAGTGGCTACACATATCTTAGCTACAGGTGTAAGGCTCCAAGGGCCGATTGAAATTGCTTTTTTAAGAGAAGCACCTTGTCACTTGCTAAATCTCCTTGAGACCAGGAATCCAAGTAGGCACACTCAAGTTTATCTTTTTGTTTGATTCTCCTGAATAAATTTTCAGGCGGTCTACCTCTATCAAATCTGATCAGTATGACTCTGTGAGGTTTCCAGAGCCTAATCACATACCTAGCAATAGCCTCAACTTGAGCCACAACAAAAGCTGCACTGACCCCATTTTTTATCTCTGCCTTCTCTCTGTTCCTTTTATCTCCTTTTCTTTTCTTTTTTTCTTTCGAGACCTTTTCTCCCTCTGACATACTTTCTTGTTGCTCTGTAAGGACCCTCTGACCTGTCCTAACGGCTCTCACGGCTTCCTCACATCGTTTATCCTCTAAGCAGGCAGGGACCATTCGCAAAAGAGGTTTTGGTCCGGGCTTAAGCTTGCCGTCTGTGGCTTCTCTATCCCACACAAAGAAAAAAAGGAACAAAATTACCAGCGTTGCCCACAAAGGATCCATAACTTTAGGTTTCCTCACAGTGGCTCTCCACCTAGGCCCATATCTTTCTTCCTCATATATGGCTGCCTCTTCCTCTAATTCCTCCTCCTCCGACTCTGACAACTCTTGCTCAGAGTCACTGCCAGCCAGTTCTAAGGCTTCTAATTCTTTTAATGGATACAAAGTATCCTCTCCGGATGACTTGTACTTCGTCCTCCGGGCATACATATTTTTTCCTCCAGCTGCGTTTCTTCTGCCTTTTGTATCTCTTTCACTTTTGTTTTAGTAACCTTTTTCTTTTTGCACGCTCCTAATTTCTTACTCCGCTCCGTTTCTGACATGCTCTCTTAAATCCAAAAAGGGGCATGCCTCTTGGAAGCCTAATTTCTCACTCTGCTCCGTTTCTGACATGCTCTCTTCCAAAAAGGGGCATGCCTCTCGAAGCTTACCTTTTAATTTACCTTCTTGCAGTTCTGAATCCTCTTCAGCACACTGAAGGGTCCCCTTGGCACCGGCGATGTTGGTTTCCGGGTTTCGGCACCACTTATCGCACGCCCAATGTCCTGCCAGCAAGAACGACGCGCGGCAACAGGATTCTACTCCGAACAAGCCTTTACTGTGTTACAGCTCTCTTTGTGTTACAGCTCTCTTAGTGTTACAGCTCTCTTAAACAGGGACCCCGAGCAGCAAAGTCGCTCGACTTATATACACAACAGTATGCTAATTATCTCTCAAGGATTGGTGGGGCATGGATCACCCCACTATCACCCCACTACTTGTCCTCCAGGGATTGGCGGAGAATGAATCACCCCATTAGCATGGTACCGCCCCTCATTAGCATATTAATGGTCAACTGACACCTGGTGCAAAAACCGCACGTGTGCAGAACCGTTGTTCACCACTGGAGGGCTCCCTACATCTCATTATCGTATGGCCACCCTAGCAAGGGGACAAGCCTGTACATGCACAGTAAGTTGTCGAGATCCAGACAAAGCTGGATGTCGGGGCCATCTTTGTTTCGCCGCGCCGCTCTCTACACCAACTGGCTAATACTACTGAATTCTCCCTCAAGTTGTGTTATTATCTCCAGTAAATCATTCTATTAATATATAAAATAATAAAAAATTTAAAAATTAATTATAGAACAATTTAACAAACCCCTATGGTGATGCATGCTTCTTATGCTAACACTCAAACAGCTAGAGAAGGAAAATTGTCATGAGTTCCAGGACAAACTCAACTACCTACTAAATTTAAGGCCAGTGTGGGCTGTGTAGCCAGGTCCTGTCTCAAAACGAGGAACAAAATGAAACCGAAGGAATTTAACCACATAACAATCACTGCACCCTTCCCGGAGTTAATTTTATCTTCCTACATGGTTGATAAATAACAGTACTCTAGTGTTGAGGCATTTAGGGAAAAGAATAAAAAACTCAATTCATACTAAAATAAGAATATTTTCAGAAGCCACAAGAATCTGATGCAGAAATGGCAAACTCATTAGATGTGATTTGAAGCCTTTGGTGCCAGTTAAGGCCAAATGAAGAATCAGTGAAAACTCCCATCCCACCTCAGCATAGTTTGTGTGTCAAGCAATATCAGCTAAGTGGTAGACAATGGAGGTACCTGGGTCTAACTCAATCTCCCAGAAATCACAGCTTCACTCTGTTTTATTGATTAATAGAAAAGACTTTTTGACCAGTATGACCTACAATCACAGATGATAACTCAAGAGGACTCAAACTGCTCTCAAATATCTCAGACCACAGAGAGCCACTGTGCAGAGTGGAGGGAAAGGTTATGTTACTGTATTCTCTCTCCATCCCCCTGAATTGTAAAATGGAACAATCCCCATGCAAAAGCAAGGCTGTGCAGAGGACCAACATTAGCATTCCATTATCCCGGGGCACTTCTTTTTTTTTTTTCTTCTCAGCCTATTTTTTATTTGTATATAGGAGGGCTACAACATTTTTTGAATTATCTTGTATCTTTGCTGATGGTGCTTATCAGCTATAGGAGTTCCCTGGTAGAATTTTTTGGATCATTCAAGTATACAATTATGTCATCTGTGAATGGTGATACTTTCCAATATCTTCCTTCTTTCCAATTTGTATCTCCTTGATCTCTTTTAGTTGTCATATTGCTCTAGCTAGTACTTCAAGCATTATATTGAATAGATACATAGAGAATGGACAGCTTTGTTTTGTTCATGATTTTATGGACTTGCTTTGAGTTTCCCTCCATTTAATTTGATGTTGGCTATTGGCTTCCTGTATACTGCGTTTTTTACATTTAGGTATGTCTTTTGTATCTTTCATCTCTCCAAGAATTTTATCATGAAACAGTGTGGATTTTTTTAAGACTTCTTTTGGCATCTAATGTGATTATCATGTAGCTTTTTTCGTTCAGTTTGTTAACATAGTTGACTTCATTGGCAGATTTCCATATGTTGAATTATCCTAAGTTTCTGGGATGAAACCTGTTAGATCATGGTGGATGATCTTTTTGATGCGTTCTCAGGTTTGGTTTGTGAGATTTTGTTTTTTATCTTTATTAACTTGAGTATTTCGTACTTACATTTCGATTGTTATTCCCCTTCCCAGTTTCCAGGCCAACATTCCCCAACCCCTCCCCCTCCCCTTCTATATGGGTGTTCCCATCCCCATCCTCCCCCCCATTACTGCCCTCCCCCCAACAATCATGTTCACTGGGGGGTTCAGTCTTGGCAGGACCAAGGGCTTCCCCTTCCACTGGTGCTCTTACTAGGCTATTCATTGCTACCTATGAGGTTGGAGCCCAGGGTCAGTCCATGTATAGTCTTTGGGTAGCGGCTTAGTCCCTGGAAGCTCTGGTTGGTTGACATTGTTGTTCATATGGGGTCTCGAGCCCCTTCAAGCTCTTCCAGTCCTTTCCCTGATTCCTTCAACGGGGGTCCCATTCTCAGTTCATTGGTTTGCTGCTGGCATTCACCTCTGTATTTGCTGTATTCTGGCTGTGTCTCTCAGGAGAGATCTACATCCGGTCCTGTCAGTCTGCACTTCTTTGGTTCATCCATCTATTCAAGTTTGGTGGCTGTATATGTATGGGCCACATGTGAGGCAGGCTCTGAATGGGTGTTCCTTCTGCCTCTGTTCCTAACTTTGCCTCCCTATTCCCTGCCAAGGGTTTTCTTGTTCCCCTTTTAAAGAAGGAGTGAAGCATTCGCATTTTGGTCATCTGTCTTGAGTTTCATGTGTTCTAGGCATCTAGGGTAATTCAAGCATTTGGGCTAATAGCCACTAATCAATGAGCGCATACCATGTGTGTTTTTCTGTGATTGGGTTACCTCACTCAGGATATTTTCCAGTTCCATCCATTTGCCTATGAATTTCATAAAGTCATTGTTTTTGATAGCTGAGTAATATTCCATTGTGTAGATGTACCACATTTTCTGCATCCATTCCTCTGTTGAAGGGTATCTGGGTTCTTTCCAGCTTCTGGATATTATAAATAAGGCTGCTATGAACAGAGTGGAGCACGTGTCTTTGTTATATGTTGGGGCATCTTTTGTGTACATGCCCAAGAGAGGTATAGCTGGGTCCTCAGGTAGTTCAATGTCCAATAGTCTGAGGAACCTCCAGACTGATTTCCAGAATGGTTGTACCAGACTGCAATCCCACCAACAATGGAGGAGTGTTCCACTTTCTCCACATCCTCGCCAGCATTTGTTGTCACCTGAGTTTTTGATCTTAGCCATTCTCACTGGTGTGAGGTGAAATCTCAGGGTTGTTTTGATTTGCATTTCCCTGATGACTAAAGATGTTCAACATTTCTTTAGGTGTTTCTCAGCCATTCGGCATTCCTCAGCTGTGAATTCTTTGTTTAGCTCTGAACCCCATTTTTTAATAGGGTTATTTGTCTCCCTGCGTTCTAACTTCTGGAGTTGTTTGTATATTTTGGATATAAGGCCTCTATCTGTTGTAGGATTGGTAAAGATCTTTTCCCAATCTGTTGGTTGCCATTTTGTCCTAACCACAGTGTCCTTTGCCTTATAGAAGCTTTGCAGTTTTATGAGATCCCATTTGTCGATTCTTCATCTTAGAGAATAAACCATTGGTGTTTTGTTCAGGAAATTTTCCCCAGTGCCCATGTGTTCCAGATGCTTCCCTAGTTTTTCTTCTATTAGTTTGAGTGCATCTGGTTTGATGTGGAGGTCCTTGATCCACTTGGACTTAAGCTTTGTACAGGGTGATAAGCATGGATCGATCTGCATTCTTCTACATGTTGACCTCCAGTTGAACCAGCACCATTTGCTGAAAATGCTATCTTTTTTCCATTTGATGGTTTTGGCTCCTTTGTCAAAAATCAAGTGCCCATAGGTGTGTGGGTTCATTTCTGGGTCTTCAATTCTATTCCACTGGTCTATCTGTCTGTCTCTGTACCAATACCATGCAGTTTTTATCACTATTGCTCTGTAATACTGCTTGAGTTCAGGGATAGTGATTCCCCGTGAAGTCCTTTTATTGTTGAGGATAGTTTTAGCTATCCTGGGTTTTTTGTTATTCCAGATGAATTTGCAAATTGTTCTGTCTAACTCTTTGAAGAATTGAATTGGTATTTTGATGGGGATCACATTGAATCTGTAGATTGCTTTTGGTAAAATGGCCATTTTTACTATGTTAATCCTGCCAATCCATGAGCATGGGAGATCTTTCCATCTTCTGAGGTCTTCTTCAATTTCTTTCTTCAGAGGCTTGAAGTTTTTATTGTACAGATCTTTTATTGCTTGGTTAAAGTCACACCGAGGTACTTTATATTATTTGGGACTATTATGAAGGGTGTCGTTTCCCTAATTTCTTTCTCGGCTTGTTTCTCTTTTGTGTAGAGGAAGGCTACTGATTTATTTGAGTTAATTTTATACCCAGCCACTTTGCTGAAGGTGTTTATCAGATTTAGTAGTTCTCTGGTGGACCTTTTGGGATCACTTAAATATACTATCATATCATCTGCAAATAGTGATATTTTGACTTCTTCTTTTCCAATCTGTATCCCCTTGATCTCCTTTCATTGTCTGATTGCTCTGGCTAGAACTTCAAGAACTATATTGAATAAGTAGGGAGAGAGTGGGCTGCCTTGTCTAGTCCCTGATTTTAGTATCCCGGGACACTTCTTTATCTCACATAGGCACACATGTCCACATATACATGTCACTTCAGTTCCTAATTAAACTGCTGTCTTCACAATTAAGGCCATTCTCATTTCTGAGCCTATTTGAATTTTACCAGTTCCTAGAGATGAAAGTGATTTGCTTTTGTATTTGTCTTATTCCTAAATATATTTTTTAGTAATTTAATAGATGCATTTCAGATTGAATAAGCACTGAGGTTGGACCCTCACAGGGCTTTAAAATGCAGGCTTGTCTCTCACATGTCTCCTGCCTCATACTAGACAAGGCTCCCAGGAGGCACAAAGGGGGAAGTGTTTAAAACTGCAGCAAGCACAAGTCAAGTAAATGCCTGGGCTCTGTGTTTCAGTTCTACAGGAAGCTTATATACTCAAGGTATGGTAGCTGAAAACATTCTGGACTTGGCCATCATACAATTAATCAAACGATTTTACACATGTGTATAAACTATATGTTTATATACCATACATATTCATCTATATGTTAATAACAAAGGATCCGAAGATGTGATTGTTTTTGATCAGCAATAAGTTTTTTGAAAACATATTCTAAGCATTATTTTTCAGTTACCTGCCTTTCATCTAGCAATCTGGCAGGGTAGTTTTGAACCATATTTTGCAAAAAAGGATTTCAAACTAATGGACTGCATGCTTCCTTGTGCTGTGTTGATTGTCTGTACTTTGCCTACACTTTTCCCTTCTTCCATAAGTCCTGTCTTGGGAGTGACTGATTTCATTAGGATAATTTTTTTTAATCTCTTCAACATATTATATTGTGATGATGATAACATTTCAACTTTTCTGGACAGACAAGGACCATTCAGGGGCCCATGCCCTCCCCCAGTGGGCTCTCTCTATTGCCTCTAGGTTACCCAATAGTGAAATGCTTGGTAATCCTCTTAGCATGACCTCTCAAATTGGATCCAATTACTTCCTACCTGCAAGAAGCCTTCAGTCTTGGAACCTTGGATATAAGGCCATTTGCAGAACAGGAAGTGACTAGAGTCTCTGAGAATAGAAAACCTCATTCCTGGCTCTGATGGGGAAAGCTGTGGAGCAATCAGGAAGTCATTTCAATATGTTAACAGCTGTGAGTAAGTTTCAGAATTTGCGATGAATAACCCAGGCTCTCTTCATCCCAAAAAATTATATTAACAACACTAAGGAGAAAAATCTGTGGAGAAAAGCAACATCATCTAGAAGAATGTTCCCGAAGGACTCAGTTGACATAGAATATGTATAAGTGGGAGCTCTCTTCCAATAAAGTGATGTCTCATTTTCTGGGCATCCTTACAGAGTTAAGGTATGATGCTATATTGAGATAAGATGTCAAGAAATATTTTTACATCTCTGTGCATGCTAACAGAACCTATTTTGCATTTTGTATTTTCTTCATGATACCAGAGCAGAATGGGTTGTTGTACTGTGTTTCAAAAAGCAGGAAGCAAAAAAATGAACCCCAGCAAAAATACTGTGTTTGCCAGGTACCAGTGGGTCCCCCGGGATCACTGAGGTAGAAGGACAGTTGGCCACATCAGTAAATGGCCCTGGCACTGGCAACAGTCTGCTCTTACTACCAGTGAGTTGTGTATACACAGATTTGCCCAATCACCAGTGGAAATCAATGTTCTGAATTGTGCTGTTACTAAACATATATGCATTCTTTTCACCTTGTTCTATAACTAAAAATTACAGGGCAAAAATTCTTTACATGGCATTCATATCACATTGGGTACTATACACCATCTAGAGATGATAGAGGATTGTGAGTTATATGAAATATTATGGTATTTTCTCTATGTATCTTGAGCATCTGCATGTTTGTATATTCCCAGTGGTTTAGGAGAGCTGAGACCAATCCAGGCCTCATTCTTGCTTTCTCTCTCTCTCTCTCTCTCTCTCTCTCTCTCTCTCTCTCTCTCTCTCTGTGTGTGTGTGTGTGTGTGTGTGTGTGTGTGTGTGCATATGTGTGTGTGCCTGTGCTTCTGTCTCTCTGTGTGTCTCTCTCTGTCTCTCTATGCATCCCTCTCTGTCTCTGTCTATGTCTCTGTCTCACTCTCTCTTTCTCTCTATGTAAGCTTTCTTCACAGTGGCCCCCTTTCTTCTTTGCTTACAGGAAAAAGTGGAAGAAGATGGAATTTGCTGTAATTTCTTAGATGCAGTCTTGCCAAGAAGCTCAAAGAGAGAATAAGGAACAGAGACCCAGTGAATAATTTACTAAGAATGTCCTGGTGACCAATTGAAATGCAATCCCTCATTCCCTTTTCATATTTATGTCAAACTGAAGGCGCAGGGTTTAAGACATTCTCTCTTCCAGAGAGCAATGCAGTCACTTTTTATTCCCATCCCAGGAAGCAACTGTTTATTTCTCAGACCCTAAACTATTTCTCTTTAAAGCATGTTGAAGTATTCTGGAGACTCTTGGAAGCCAATCTAATTCAACTTTGAAATTCATAAAGGACGATAGAGAACATGGTGATCTTCAGGCCTCTACTCTTCTTGCCCTCCAGCCTAAGACCTACAACTGATGTGGATCGACCACACAATTACTGTTGAAATTCTCAATCCTAACAGGATCTAACCAAGTTGGACCCCTCCACCAATGAGGTCACACTTGTAGCAGCTGAGAGACTGAAGCCTCAGACTCATCAAGTTTGGGTACTACTATTGAAATAATAGGTGCTTTCAAAATAATTTCTTTGGCAGTAGAGCGATAGCCTATAGTTAAAAGCATGGCTACTCTTCCAAAGGACCTCAGTTTGATTTCCAGCACCCACATTACAGCCCACATACCATCTGCAACTCTAGTTCCAGGGACTCTGAAGCACTCTTCTGGCCTTCGAGTACCACATATTCATAATGCACTGGCATACCTACAGGCAAAACACCCATTCACATAATCTTCTTCTTTAATTTAAAAAAAAGAAAAATGATCCTCTCTAAGTGTTTCCCCTAAGGCCTAAATTTCAAATTGATGCCAAGCTGAAATATTGGGACGTTGACTAGGATTTAATGAAAATTGCTATTTTTATTACCCTCCTCAACCGATTAAACTATTGACTAGTTACTGCTCAAATGTTAAATTCCTTTAAAGCTTGATTAACTTTCATACATTTACTCATTCTCCTAAGTTAGACAATACACATCGCTGATGTCTAATTCACCTTCTTGAACCAAACTAAAGCAATGTGGTGTGCTAGTTTTGGTTACAAATTACTGACATTTTCCATCCAAAATTTTTGCAATAGTCACTTTGTACCCAAAGCGTAATCTTTGTACCCCTTAGGGTAAAGTCACACGGTACTGCTGGCTCCCTCAGACACTTGCACTTTCCCCACAATCACTGCCTTATCAATCAGAATTCTCAATGCTTCTACTGGAATAACACATGCAACGTCATAGAGTGCAGAGAAATGTAGAACATGAAAGAATCAAGGGATGTATCATTTGGATGAAAGGAAAATTATCAATGAGCAAAGAGAAATAGTTCATATATATATTTTATAATAGTTTATAGTTTATATATAAATAGTTTATAAATATATATAATACATAAATATATAAAAATAGTTTATAAATATATATTTTTAAACTATAAAAATTCTGGATTAAATTCTTACCCATCGTGTGTGTGTGTGTGTGTGTGTGTGTGTGTGTGTGTGTGTGTGTGCATGTGTTCATGTGAATGGAGGCCCATAAATCTCCCTGTGACTAGCTTTTTCATGATGTGACTGGCTTTTGTCAACTTGCCACAAACTAGAGACACATGGGAAAAGAACATCAGTCAAGGAATATTCTTCATCGCATTGACCTATGGGCAAGTCTGAAGGGCATTTTCTCGCTGTGGGTAGAATCATGCTGGGCAGTTGGTTCTAGGCTATACAGGAAAGGTAAGCTCAATGCCCAATGGGACCAGAACCAGGCTATTTAGCAGCATATGTCTAGGCTATCTGTTTCAGTTCCTGCCCCCAGGTTCCTGCCTTGAGTTCTTGTCCTGATTCCCCCCAGTGATAAACTTGTATGTGTAAACTGATATAAACCCCTTCCTCCAAGTTTTGATCTTGGTGTTTCTCATAGAAACAGAGAAGGAAACTAGAACTTGTGGCTTCTAGATCTCTGAACTCAGGACCTCACACTTTCAGACAACTTTGCCAATAAAACCATCCTCCCAGCCCTCATTAAAGTGGCTGTTTACATACTCAATTTTGAGTGTAAAAATTATAAACAAATATTGGTAAAATACTAGAAATACATAATGAGAAGTGCACCTGATCAGTAGTATCACAATATTACTATTAGTCTCTACCCCTTTGCCCATCACCCCCACACAAAAGTAGTCACCTTTGGTATGTAGCATTTTGTTCCACTTCTATTTTTCCATGGAGTTATTTGTTGTTGTTTGTTTGTTTCACACATATAATTTAAAGTATATTATGGTACAAGCATTTTCATTTATGCCTATACAACAAATAAAAGAGGATTTTTGATATTCGTTTTCTTTTTATTTTCTACTAGTTTATGAAGGCAAGCAGTCTTTTTTATTTTTTGTTTTCCTGGTGTTCTGCTGGGGGTATTTCTTCATTTTACAAGACAGGGTTTCTCTGTAGCTCTGCCTGTCCTGGCACTTGCTCTAAGCTGGCCTAGAACTCAGAGATCTACCTGCCACTACCTCTCAAGTGCTGGAATTAAAGGTATGTGCCACCATACCCACCTTTGAGATTATTATTTTAAGCATAGTAGATGTTTACCTTTCAAAATTGTGTCTACATATATACAATTACATGACTATCTATGCTTGTAAATATCTATCCTTATTGTACATGTTTAATTGTTTATTTGTGCATTCAGTTTTGCATGGGTAAGCAAACAGGGTGGGGGCTAGAATGTAGTTCTCTCTTACAGAACTTGTTTAGCATGAGAGGAACCCTCAGGTCAATACCCAGAGCCACATTGTTTTATGTATAAAAACATTAGCAGTTTTACAAAGAAGAGCTCTAGAGGGTAAAATCGGGGACATCAAGATAGTGTCACGCCTTCCTTTATAAGATGGTGTGCTCTTTCAGCTGTCTCTTGCTGGAGTGTATGCTCTGGAAGAGAACCGTTCTGCCTGGCTGGCTGGTGACAGCACCTGGCACAAGGCTGCCTCTACTAGCCACTAACGAACCAACTTGCCTAATTGTGGACAGCATGTAACTTTATTACTGCCAGAAGATATTCACAGCCAGTGACACCATACACAATGTTTCAGTCCCTCTAGAATTTGCTTTGTTTTTGTGTCCCACCCACACCCTTGCCACCTATGCCCCTGAGGAAACACTCTTCTCCAACATCATGAGTAACTGTGACTAAGCTAAGCCTGCTCAGACGACATGCACAGATCCAGAGCTCCTGGAGGAGCCAAAATTAAGCCTTATGTGATTTTTCACCTTTTATATCTCTTCTATTTTACTAGCCAGCCGTCAAAGTGACAGAATAAAATGATACACAAAATGAATTCATTTCAGTAAATACCAGTCCTTGCTGTGTGTGTGTGTGTGTGTGTATATGTGTCTGTCTGTCTGTCTGTCTGTCTGTCTCTCTCTCTCTCTCTCTCTCTCTCTCTCTCTCTCTCTCTCTCTCTCTCTCTCTGTGTGTGTGTGTGTGTGTGTGTGTGTGTGCACATGCATGTGAATGAAACCTTGACTAAGGACACCCTGAGGGACCATTGTAAGATTCCCCATTAAGGTATTGCTGTGCTCACATTTTAGGCTTAGTACCATCCACCCAGTAATCGGGCACCATTGCAGACCCAAGAACCACTAAGCTGCCCACGGTTTCCTGAGGCTTCTGAAACAAGAAGGGAGGCAGTTCTCTCTTCTCTGATCACCATCAAAAGAATAAATTACGAAACAAAAGATGATTCTGCTTCATTTGCAACATTCGAAGCTCCTGCTTCATTTGGAAAACACAGCATAACAGCATGCCAAACAGAAGAGCTAAAAAAGAAAGGAAAAAACCTGACAGTAGATCTCAAAAAAATTAATCTAATTTACAATAATTTAATTCACACTTCATACTAAAAACAAGCTCTCGATTTCAATGAATTGCAATGAATTTGCAAATGTGCCTAAAATTTGGTCTTAGGAAAATCTATTTGTCAGAAGGCTGTGATGATTTTTTTGTTAGATTGTCAAAGACCTTGCTAAACAATCATATCGATCCTTCTAGGGCAAGTAGCTATTCATTTTGTAAATAACCATGAATAGAGTGTCTCCAGTATTATGTTCTGGGACTGTGGTCTGACCCAGTGAAGTTCTCATCTGCTGGGAAGTTATATGTTACAACATTCTTATAATTTCAAGTTTATTACTGGTAGAGTCTCACTGATACCACTGCACTGAACAATTTCTATTCGTCAGTGCTACATGAGCTAAATTTATCTTTGGTTTCCTGGTCTTCAATTTATTCAGCAACCTCAAAAGACAAATGACGAATGCAAGTTGTTACTGAGCTAGCAGTTAGCAGTTTCCAACAATGTGAAGCCATCCATTGGAGCCAATGGTTTCAAATACAGATTAATATATGGCTTCTTAAGCCACAAAGGAAATAGAGATGTCTAATCAGGATGTGCTTGAAGTCCTTAGAGCTGTGTGCTTCCAATCAGTAATCCTATACACCAAAACATTTTCTGAGAAGTGCAGTTTTAGATGTATTTTTGAACTTCCTCTGCCTTTCTGTAGGAAGAAAAATATGCCTAAAATGTACAGTTGTACAAAGCAGAGAAAGGCAAAACACTATGAAGCAAATGGAAGTGGTTTGTGACTTTCTGGGTCTTTCTTTCAGGTGGCAATTAGCAGTATTTGTGATCTAGCAAAATAAGGGGAAACAAATTTGTGTTCCCAAAAGATACCACATAATAAAGCAAAAGCAGAGCTGGAAGATGTATGTCTGTGCCCAAATAATAAAAGAAACTGTAGCTAGACAGTAAATTTTACCGTAAGAACTTCTATGATTAAAAGTTATGAACAAAGTTATTATTAATATTCTTGGGCACCTACTTTATGTAACAGTTTGGTGTGGTTATCTTAAGACAGAGAAGAGGCAAGCACCAATCCCTGACTCTATTAATGATAGCTACTCTGCTACGCTTGCATACAGGAGCTGTCCTCTTGAGATCAGCTGATAGTCTGCAGATAGATGCAGACACCCACAGCCAAATACTCCTATGGAAGAATGGGAAGAAAGATGGAAGGCCCTAAGGGTTAGGAACACCACAAGAAGACCAACAGAATCAACTAACCTAGACCCTAATGGCTCTCAGAGTCTGAACCACCAAAAGAGAATATACACAGGCTGGACCTGGACTCCCCACACATATGTAGCAGATGTGTAGCCTGGTCTTCATGTGGGTCCCAAACAACTGGAGAGGGGACTATTCTAAAAGCTGTGGCCTGTATATAGAGTATATTCTTCTAGTTGAGCTACCTTGTCTGGCCTCAGTGGAAGAAGAAGCACCTAACCTTGCAGAGACTAGATATGCTGGGGTGGTAGGATACCCACGGGGGGCCCACCTGCTCAAAAGTTAAGGGGATATGGGAAGGATTATGGGAGGGGGTGACTGGGAAGGGGTGCCAGTGATTGGAATAAAATGAATAAGTTAAAAAAAGAGAAAGAGAAGAAATTTAGTAATAACCTATCTTCAAGAAGTTTATCTCTTGAGCCCCAAAGACCATGGTGTAGACAGAGACTAACTCTAAGGAGAGAAGGCAAGTTGTCCAAGAAGAAGAAAAACAATAACTACCATGTGCTCAAGGTCACTTTGGGTTAGGGAGGCTGGTACATATTTAAAGTGACCTAGAGGTTGTCATGCAAAAGAACAGGCTTTCCACTTAAGTGTTTATCTGAGAAAATTCTCTTATTAGAAATATGATCACTCAAAACCATCAGTTGGTAGGCTACTGCATTACAGCATCTTCCTCTTCCTTTTACAGTCATCCTTCAAAAATTAGTATCAGTAACTCTGAAGAGAATACATTACAATAACCAGTAGTGCCTAGCTAGAGCCCCTATGCATATAATAAAAACAGCAAAATATAAATGAATTAATTAAAAAACCATCTGTCTTAAGTGAACCACCTGAGAATCCAAGAACATGGCTTGTCCTCTCAAGCTAAAAATCAGAAGGTCAGGGAGGAAATGAAGAAGGCACTGTCATTAGAAGAATGACTGAAGGAGAACACAAAACAAGTTGACTTCCAGCTAAAAGATACAGGTAGGGGATGGAGAGACCAAAACAAATGGAAAGAGCTACCATTACCAAAACAATACTCAAGGAAATAAAAGTCAGTTGGATAGAAGGAGAATCCCAGTCTAGACCTTGTACAAGGGCAACCTACTATACACAAATACCGCAGGCATTGAGAGAAAAGATGGCTTGAACAGTTAACTGCACATGATACTAAAGCAAAGCCAGGAGCCGAAGAAATGGCTGGGCAATTAGGAGCTCATCTGTTCTTCTAGAGGACCTAACTTTGGTTCCCATCACCCACAGCAGCAGCTCACAGTCATTGGTAACCTCAGCTCAAGGAAACTCACTTCTGAGCTTCGGCAGGAACTACATATTAATGTGCTTGCAAGGCAGGAAAACAACTATGCACATAAAACAAAATAAATTAATTTATAATTTCAGAACAAGGCCAAAGAGAAAAACCATTGGCACTGAAACGGTTAAATTATAGGATTCTGATATGAAGAATTAGGTTCATCTGTCATATGGTAACCCACAATAAACAAAAATATATCATCATCATGATCATCATCATCATCATCATCATCATCATCATCTTTCCAAAAAGAGACAGAAAGGAAGCCTTTCAGAAATTCACATAGAGAGTGCTAGTACAGCCTGAACATGTGCAGAAACAGACGACAGTGCAACAAAATGAAAATAACCAAT
Organism: Rattus rattus; assembly: GCF_011064425.1. NCBI lineage: Eukaryota > Metazoa > Chordata > Mammalia > Rodentia > Muridae > Rattus > Rattus rattus. The sequence goes on along the minus strand of NC_046154.1, from coordinate 136,834,220 downwards.
GGGAACACACCAGCCAGCCATGTACCTAGCATCATGGGAAGTGGAAGCAGAGACCACATCCAGAACGGAAGACAGTCAGTCTAGGCAAGAAGAGGTGGGCTGTCCTGCCCACATTCTTTCAATCTTCAAACCCAGATGTAGGCCTTGCTGAGACAATGGTTGCCCAGGTGGGATAGGTAGCAGCAAGTAAGAGCTCTATTTTGCAACTTCCCTCTACTCAAGTGATTGTAGCTGGTCTATCTTGGGGGTAACCTAGTGTGTAAGGTTGAGCCAACATCCAATCCCTAAGAACAAGGAATAGGGATGGTTAGGAAACGTTTAAGTCAATTTTCCACAATCTCATGGTGAGAGGCTCTGTAGGAAGAACATATGTATGTTCCCTGCAGAACAGAGGAGTGAGGAACTGACAAGTCAAAGGTGCAGGCAGAAAAAGATCCAGCTTAGACAGGAAAGCCTACAGGAGAAACTAGGCATAGTCCTCATCAGCTGAGAATAAAGTGAGTCTGATAGCCTGAGCTCCAGCGTGTGGGTCAGTCTCTACAACCTCCTCAAGGCTGGTGCTTGGTATGGTAAATTCCTGAAACTCAGAAGCTCCAGTGGACTACCTAATGTCTACAGGCATCCATCCTTTCTTCTGGGAGGTGTTTGGCATTGTGTAGTATAGGCTCAGCACAATAAATCATGGATGGGACACATCATTTTATCGTTATTAGATCTCCCCCTCCTTCTCTCCTTCCCCCTCCCACATTTCCCCTTTTCCATTTAACTATGATTTTAGTCACATGTTTATTTTATCTAGCATCTTTACTTCCATGGTTGGTTGTGAGCCACCATGTGGGCCCTCTGTAAGAACAAGAGCTCTTCAGTGCTAAATCATTTTTGCAGCCCCCATGCAATTTGTTCGGATTTTTGTCCACTGTTTCTTTATTGTTGGTGATGGTTTTGAGGTTGATGCTTTTGTTTTATAATGCCCTTGATATTCCACTTACTTTTTCTTCTTTTTTTTCTTGGATTTTTTTCTTTGCATTTCAAATGTTATTCCCTTACCCCATTTCACGTCCATACGTCCCCTATTTCATCCCCACTTCCCCTTTTCTATGAGGATGTTCCCCCTCCCAAACCACTCTGATTTTCACCCTGACATTCCCCTACACTGGGTTGTGGGGGGTCCACCCTTGGCAGAATAAAGGGCTTTTCTTCCCAATGGTGACCAAAAAGGCCATCCTCTGCTACATATGCATCTGAAGCCACAGGTCTGTCCATGTGTACTCTTTCGGTAATGGTTTAGTCCCTGGGAGCTCTGGTTGGTTGGTATCATTGTTCTTAAGGGGTTAAAAGCCCCTGCAGCTCCTTCAAACCTTTCTCTAACTCCTCCAATGAGGACCTCACTCTCAGTTTAGTGGTTTGCTGCTAGCATTCAACTCTGTATTTGTCATGCTCTGGCTGAGCCTCTCAGGAAGACAGTTGTATCAGGCTCCTGTCAGCATACACTCCTTGGCTTCATCAATGTTGTCTAGGTTTGGTGGCTGTATGTAATACGGTCTGGATCCCAAGGTGGGGCAGGCTCTGAATGGTCATTGCTTCAGTCTCTGCTCCAAACTTTGTCTCCATATACCCTCCTATGAATATTTTTATTCCCCCTTTTAAGAAGGAGTGAAGCATCCACACTTCGGTTGTCCTTTTGAGCTACATGTGCTCTGTGGCTTGATCTTGGGTAATTCGAGCTTTTGGGCTAATATCCACTTATCAGTGAGTACATACAATGTGTGTTTTCTTGTGACTGGATTACCTCACTCAGAATGACTTTTTCTAGTTCCATCCATTTGCCTATGAATTTCATGAAGTCATGGTTTTTGATAGCTGAATATTACTCCATTGTGTAATGTACCACATATTCTGTATCCATTCCCCTGTTGAAGGGCATCTGGGTTCTTTCCAGCTTCTGACTATTATAAATAAGGCTGTTAAGAACATAGTGGAGCATGTGTCCTTGTTACATGTTGGAGTATATTTTGGGTATATGCCCAAGAGTGGTATAGCTGGGTCCTCAGGTAGTACTATATCAAATTTTCTGAGGAATCTCCAGACTGATTTCCAGAATGGTTGTACCAGTCTGCAATCCCACCAACAGTGGAGGAGTGTTCCTCTTTCTCCACATCCTTGCCAGCATCTGCTGTCACCTGAGTATTTTTATCTTAGCCATTCTGAGTGGTGTGAGGTGGAATCTCAGGGTTGTTTTGATTTGCATTTCCTTGATGATTAAGGATGTTAAACATTTCTTTAGGTACTTCTCAGCCATTTGATATTCCTCAGCTGTCAGTTCTTTGTTTAGCTCTCTACCCCATTTTTAATAGAGTTATTTGATTCTCTGGCATCTAACTTCATGAGTTCTTTGTATATATTGGATATGAGCCCTCTATCAGATATAGGATTGGTAAGACCCTTTCCCCAATCTGTTGGTTGCTGTTTTGTCCTAATGACAGTGTCCTTTGCCTTACAGAATCTTTGCAATTTTATAATATCTGATTCATCGATTCTTGATCTTAGAGCATAAACCATTGGTGTTCTATTCAGGAAAATTTCCCCAGTGCCCATATGTTCGAGGCTCTTCCCCACTTTTTCCTCTATTAGTTTGAGTGTATCTGGTTTTATGTGGAGGTCCTTGACCAACTTGGACTTAAGCTTTGTACATGGTGATAAGAATGGATCGATTTGCATTCTTCTACATACTGACTTCCAGTTGAACCAGCACCATTTGTTGAACATGCTATTTTTTTCCATTGGATGATTTTAGGTCCTTTGTCAAAGATCGAGTGACCATAGGTGTGTAGGTTCATTTCTGGGGTTTTCAGTATTCCATTGATGTACCTGCCTGTCTCAATACCAATACCATAGAGTTTTATCACTATTGCTCTGTAATACAGCTTAAGGTCACAGATGGTGATTCCCCAAGAAATTCTTTTACTTTTAAAGATAGTTTTCGCTATCCTGGGTTTTTTTGTTATTACAGATGAATTTACAAATTGCTCTTTCTAACTCTATGAAGAATTGAGTGGAAATTGTGATGGAGATTGCATTGAATCTGTAGATCGCTTTTGGCAAAATGGCCATTTTTATTATATTAATCCTGCCAATGCATGAGCATGGGAGGACTTTGCATCTTCTGAGATCTTCTTTAATTTCTTTCTACAGAGACTTGAAGTTCTTGTCAAACAGATCTTTCACTTGCTTGGTTAAAGTCACACTGAGGTATTATAAGTTATTTGTGACTACTGTGAAGGGTGTCATTTCCCTAATTTCTTTCTCATCCTGTTTATTTTTTAAGTAGAGGAAGGCTACTGGTTTGTATGAGTTAATTTTATATCCAGCCAATTTACTGACGTTGTTTATCAGGCTTAAACGTTCTCTGGTGGCCAGAGCTCCCAGGGACTAAGCCACTACCCAAAGACTATACATGGGCTGACCCTGGGCTCCAATTGCATATGAAGCAGTGATAGCCTTGTTGGGGCACCAGTGGAAAGGAAGCCCTTGGTCCTGCCAAGTTTGGACCCCCAGTGTAGGGGACTGTTATTGGGGGCTATAATGGGGGGTGGATGGGGAGAGGAACACCCATATAGAAGAGGAGGGGGAAGGGTTAGGGAGCTGATGGACAGGAAACAGAGAAAGGGAATAACATTTGAAATGTAAATAAGAAATACCCAATTTAATAAAAGTGGAGAAAAAAAGAAATATAACCATATGCAAATTTTAAAATGCAAAAAAAAAAAGAAAAGAAAAAAGAAAGAAATGTTCCCCATTGTTCAGTCTAACCCCACCTTAGAGGATAAGTCAAGACAAGCAGCTAATGGACCAACAGAGCTCCTTTCTTTCCAGCTTATTTCTGACACTAGCTTCATAGATTTACTCATTCAGTTAACAAGCATTAAGTGTTAAAGTGCAGGATAAGGATTTGCTGTCTTGATGCATTCATGAAGCCTACACATTCACTTAAAGCGGTGGTTCCCAACCTTCTTAGTGCTGCGGCCCTTTAAAACACTTCCTCATGCTGCAGAGACCCCCAACTATAAAATTATTTTGTTGCTACTTCATAACTGTAATTTTGCTACTATTGTGAATTGTAATGTAAGTATCTGATATGCTGAGTATGTGATATGTGACTCCCAAAGAGCTCTTGAGCCATGGGTTTAACCACTCATTTAAAGAAAGTCCATCCTGACTGTCCGCTAGAAAAAAGCCACTCTCCACTTACCAGTGTAACTCATTCCTTCACAGGGAAACTGCTAATATCAGGGAATATATTGACATCTTTTGCCAAAGTAAATGAGGCTGTATGTGTAGTAGAGTGATACAAAAGAAAAAAGTTCTCTGGTGAAACTTTTGGGGTCACTTAAGTGGGGAGAGAGTGGGCAGCCTATCTCTCCCTGATTTCAGTGGGATTGCTTCAAGTTTCTCTCCATTTAGTTTGATGTTAGCTACTGGTTTGCTGTATATTGTTTGTACTATGTTTAGGTATGGGCCTTGAATTCCGGATCTTTCCAAGACTTTTAACATGAAGGGGTGTTGAATTTTGTCAAATGCTTTCTTAGCATCTAATGAAATGATCATGTAGTTTTTATCTTTGAGTTTGTGTACACAGTGGATTATATTGATGGATTTCCATATATTGAACCATCCCTGCATCTCTGGGATGAAGCCTACTTGATCATGATGATCATTTTCATGTGTTCTTGGATTCAGTTTGCCAGAATTTTATTGAGTACTTTTGCATTGATATTCATAAGGGAAATTGGTCTGAAGTTCTCTTTCTTTGTTGGGTCTTCGTTTAGTTTCAGTATAAGCATACTGGTCCTTTATTGAATTGCATGGTGATCCTTCTGTTTCTATTTTGTGGAATAGTTTGGACAATATTGTTATTAGGTCTTCTATGACAGTCTAATAGAATTCTGCACTAAACCCATCTGGTCCTGGGCTTTTTTGGGTTGACAGATTTTTAATAACTGTTTCTATTTCTTTAGGAGTTAAGGGAGTGTTTAGATGGTTGATCTGATCTTGATTTAACTTTGGTACCTGGTATCTGTCTAGAAAATTATCCATTTCATCCAGATTTTCCAGTTCTGTTGAGTATAGGCTTTTGTAGTAGGATCTGATGATTTTTTAATTTCCTCAGTTTCTGTTGTTATATCTCTCTTTTCATTTCTGATTTTGTTAATTTGGACACTGTCTCTGTGCCCTCTGGTTAGTGTGGCTAAGGGTTTATCTATCTTGTTGATTTTCTCAAAGAAATAGCTCCTGGTTTTGTCGATGCTTTGTATAGTTCTATCTGTTTCTACTTGGTTGATTTCAGCCCTGAGTTTGATGATTTCCTGCCTTCTACACCTCTTGAGTGTCTTTACTTATTTTTTTCTAGAGTTTTTAGGCATGCTATCAACCTGCTGGTGTATGCTCTCTCCAGTTTCTTTTTGGAAGCACTCAGAGCTATGCATTTTCCTCTTAGCACTGCTTTCCTGTGTCCTATATAAGTTTGGGTATATTGTGCCTTCATTGTCATTAAATTCTAAAAAGTCTTTAATTTCTTTCCTTATTTCTTCCTTGACAAAGTTATCATTGAGTAGATCATTGTTCAACTTCCATATATGGGGGCTTTCTGTCATTTTTGTTATTGTTGAAAAACAGCCTTAGTCTGTGGTGATCTGATAGGATACAGGGGTTATTTCAATTATCTTGTATCTGTTGAGGCCTGTTTTATGACCAATTATATGGTCAATTTTGAAGAAGGTAACATGAGGTGCTGAGAAGAAGGTATAATCTTTTGTTTTAGGATGAAATGTTCTACAAATATCTGTTAAATCCATTTGGTTCATAACTTTTGTTCATTTCTCTATGTTTCTGTTTAATTTCTCTTTCTATGATCTGTCCATTGATGAGAATGGGGTGCTAAAATCACCCAATATTATTGTGTGAGGTGCAGTGTGTGCTTTGACCTTTAGGAAGTTTTCTTTTATGAATGGAGGCATGCTTGCATTGGAGGATAGATATTTAGGATTGAGAGTTCATCTTGGTGGATTTTTCCTTTGATGAATATGAAGTGTTCTTCCTTATCTTTTTAAATAATTTTTGGGTGAAAGTTGATTTTATTGGATATTAGAATGGCTACTCCAGCTTGATTCCTAGGACCATTTGCTTGGAAAATCATTTTCCAGTCTTTAACTCTGAGGGAGCATCTGTCTTTGTCACTAAGGTGTGTTTCCTGTATGCAGTTAAAATGCTGGGTCCTCTTTACATATCCAGTCTGTTACTCTATGTCTTTTTATTGGGGAATTGAGTCCATTGATGTTGAGATATTAAGCAATAGTGATGGTTGTTTCCTATTATTTTTGTTGTTAGAGGTGGAATTATGTTTGTGTGTCTCTCTTCTTTTGCTTTTGTTGCAAAAATACTATTTTCTTGTTTTTTCTGGGGTGTATTTTCCCTCGTTATGTTAGAGTTTTCCATTATCCTCTGTAGGGGTGGATTCATGGGAAGATATTGTTTAAATTTGGTTTTGTCATGCAATATCTTGGTTTCTCCATCTATGTTAATTGAGAGTTTTGCTGATTTGGTTGGCATTTGTGTTCTCTTAGTGTCCATGTTATCTGCCCAGGATCTTCTGGCTTTCATAGTCTCTGGGTAGAAGTCTTGGTGTAATCCTGATAGGTCTGCCTTTATAGGTTACATTACTTTTTTCCCTTACTGCTTTTAATATTCTTTTTGTTTGTTTGTTTCACTTGTTTGTGTTTTGACTCTTATGTGATGGGAGGAATTTCTTTTCTGGTCCAATCTATTTGGAGTTCTGTAGGCTTCATATATGTCTATGGGCATCTCTTTCTTTGGGTTAGGGAAGTTTTCTTCTACAATTTTGTTGAAGATATTTATTGGACTTTTAAGTTGGGAGTCTTTGCTCTCTTCTACCTATTATTCTTAGGTTTGACCTTCTCATTGTGTCCTGGATTTCATAGATGTTTTGGCTTAGGAGATTTTTGCATTTTATATTTTCTTTTATGGTGTGTCAATGTTTTCTATGGTATCTTCTTCCCCTTAGTGTCTCTTTTCTATCTCTTGTATTCTGTTGGCAATACTCCCGTCTTTGACTCCTGATCTCTTCCCTAGGGTTTCTATCTCCAGGGTCATCTCCCTTGGTGCTTTCCTTATTGTTTCTATTTCCATTTTTAAATCCTGGATGGTTTTGTTCAATTCCTTCATTTGTTTGGTTGGGTTTTCCTGTAATTCTTTAAGGGAATTTTGTGTTTCCTCTTTAAGGGCTTCTACTTGTTTCTCTGTGTTCTCCTGTATTTCTTTATGGGAATTATTTATGTCCATTTTAAAGTCCTATATCAGCAAAATGAGATGTTATTTTAAATCCAAATCTTGCTTTTCTGGTGTGTTTGGATATCCAGTATTTGCTTAGGTGGGAGAACTGGACTCTGATGATGCCAAGTAGTCTTGGTTTCTATTGGCTTAGGTTCCTTGCCTCTTGCCATCAGGTTGTTTCTGGCATTAACTTGTCTTGCTCTTTCTGACTGGTTTGACCCTCCTGTAAGCCTGTGTGTCAGTTCTCCTGTTGACCTGTTTTCTTTCAGCTGGATCTGGGTACAGAGAGCTGTAGGACCGGGTCAGCAGAAACCAAAACTGTCCTGTCCCAGACTGCTCCCGAGTTTGTGTGTCCTGAGGCCTCCAGACAGATAGCTGGGGGCAGAAGAGTTGGTCTTATCTCTGTTCTCAGGTCTATCAGTGCTCCTGCTGACTGGCTTTCAGCTCTGGGTGCAAGCAGAACCCAGAAGGGTCCTGCCCATGAGTGCTCTTAGCTTCCTGTGCCCAGAGGGCACTAGGAGGGTTCCTCTTGGGCCAGTAGTATGAGCAGAACTGGAGGTCTCCCCTGAGCTCTCAGGAATGTCCACACATCTGAGAGTCCAGCACTCAAGTATTTGTGTTCAGAGAACTGTGGGACTGGTTCAGTTCTAGGCTCAGGACCAATTTACTTTAGTTTAGTCATAAAACTTGTCTTCTCATCCCAAAACAAAACATTTATCCATCTCCTTCTTAGGTCAGAAACACTGCAGAAAAGTGATGAACCCAAAGAAAGAGAGCTGCAAAGTACTGTCTTCTAGAAATGATAAGTCCATTGCGGTCTTTAACCACAGGAGCTGGCCTTACTTTCATCGGGCTGGCACAAGACTGGCTCTATCAATCACTAGTTATCAACAGGAGAGGGTCTTATAGGGTCCTACCCCTTCCTACTAAAGTATTGGTAATGGAAAGATTCCAGGGGGGACACTATCTCCAGTTGTGCACCAAAAGGTGAGCCTATCAGGTCCCAAAGGTTAGCTCCACCAATGACTAGCTCCAAACCTATGGTCACACTGAGAGCCTGATTGAACTCAGTGAGTCACAAAACACAACAAAAAGATGTGAACAAGGCAAAGGGATTGGAAGAAAGGGGACTGGCGCGTGTGGCACTAGGAGTAATTATAATGTGTCGTATAGATGTATAAAATTTTAATTAATAAAAAGAATGAGTAATAATTCATCTAACAAGAAACTAACCAACAAAATTAAGAGAATTAGAAAACTTTTCTCAATATTCACCTTAAATGTAAATTATCTCAGCTTTCCAAGCAAAAGAGTTAACGAGTTGATTAGAATAAAAACAAGATCCAATTACATGTTGTCTCCGAAAAATATGCACTTATAGACAGAGTGAAAGGATGGAAGTCAAGGGACCAAGCAAATGTAAGCCCCAAGTGAGTTAGCATATCTGCTTTTGATAAATCATAAACTAGACTTTGGGCTCTCAAACTCCCCATGGGAGAGAGAACTGATTGCCCAGACATGTGGGCAATCCTGAGATTACAAGGCAGGAGAGACCACCACTTCTGCCCACCTTTGCCCACATCCCTGGCCCAAGAAGAAACTGTATAGGGCCTCTTGGTACAGGAAGATAGGGACAGTCAAGCTGCAGGAGCCCTGCGGTCCAGAGTGGGCCGGGATCTGAACAGACATGGTCAAACAGTTTCCTGCTCCCAAATCCCGTGGGAGGGAGAGCTAGACATTCAGAGGGGCAGACATGCCTGGGAAACCAGAAGAGATTACTCTCTCCCCACATTTTTGACTCTAGAGGAAAACCCCTAGCACCATCTGGGCCCCCTGTGCACTGGGACCGAGGAGAAGTAGGGGTAGGCCCATCTGGTTCCCACCCACAGGAACAGCTGAAAGCCAGTGGACAGGAATGACTACACGCCTGAAAGCAGAACATAACTGGCTAAAAGAAAACAGGAAAACAGTTCTACAACATCTGACACACAGGCCTATAGGACAGTCAAGCCACTGTCAGAAATAGCAAAACAAGGTACCACCAGAGACAACCTGATGGTGAGAGGCAAGCGCAGGAACTCAAGCAACAGAAACCAACACTACATGGTATCATCAGAGGCCAATTCTCCCACCAAAGCAAACACTGAATATCCAAACACACCAGAAAAGCAAGATCTAGATTTAAAATCACATTTGATCATGATGATGGAGGACTTCAAGAAAGACATAAAGAACACCCTTAGAGAAATGTAGGAAAACACAAGTAAACAAGTAGAAGCCCTTAAAGAGAAAATGCAAAAATACCTGAAGGAATTACAGAAAAACACAATCAAACAGGTAAAGGAATTGAAAATGGAAATAGAAACAATAAAGAAAGCACAAAGGGAGACAACCCTGGATATAGAAAACCAAAGGAATAGACAAGGAGCCATAGATACAAGCATCACCAACAGAATACAAGAGATAGAAGAGAGAATCTCAGGAGCAGAAGATTCCATAGAAATCATAGACACAACTGTCAAAGAAAATGTAAAACAGAAAAAGCTACTGGTCCAAAACATACAGGAAATCCAGGGCACAATGAGAAGATCAAACCTAAGGAAAATAGGTATAGAAGAGAGTGAAGACTCCCAGCTCAAAGGACCAGTAAATATCTTCAACAAAATCATAGAAGAAAACTTCCCTAACCTAAAGAAAGAGATGCCCATAAACATACAAGAAGTCTACAGAACTCCAAATAGATTGGGCCAGAAAAAACTCTTCCATCATAATATGGTCAAAACATCAAATACAAAACAAAGAAAAAGAATATTAAAAGCAGTAAGGAAAAAAGGTCAAGTAACATATAAAGGCAGACCTATCAGAATCACACCAGACTTCTCACCAGAGACTATGAAAGCCAGAAGATCCTGGACAGATGTCATACAGACCCTAAGAGAACACAAAGGCCAGCCCAGGTTACTGTATCCTGCAAAACTCTCAATTAGCATAGATGGAGAAACCAAGATATTCCATGACAAAACCAAATTTATGCAATACTTTTCTACAAATCCAGCCCTACAAAGGATAATAAATGGTAAAGCCCAACACAAGGAGGGAAGCTACAACCTAGAAAAAGCAAGAAACTAATCGTTTTGTGACAAAACAAAGAGAAGACAAGCACACAAACATAATCTCACCTCTGAATACTAAGACAACAGGAAGCAACAATCACTATTCCTTAATATCTCTCAACACCAATGGACTCAATTCCCCAATAAAAAGGCACAGATTAACAAACTGGGTGCGTAATGAGGACCCAGCAAGACTGGGATAGGTTGAGGTTCCAGTGGGTCTATGGGAGTGACTGTAGCTGAGACTTCTAGAAATGGCAGATATGGACCCAGAAGTAGCCACTTTCTCCAGCTACGCAAAACTTCCAATGGAGGGATAAGAACCTTCAACCCAAAATGGGTCTGGCCTGCAAAATGTACAGGGACAAAGATAAAGCAGAGATGGAAGGTTTATCCAACCAATAACTGCCCCAAGTTAAGACCCAACCCACAGGCAAGAACCAATCCCTGACACTTTAATGATACTCTGATATACTTGCGCACAGGAGGCTGGCATAATTGTCCTCTGTGAGGCTCCACTCAGCAGCCAGTGGAAAGGGAAACAGAGACCCACAGCCAAACATTAGATGGAGCTTGGGAAGTCTTATATAAGAATTGAGAGAAGGATTGAGGGAACCAAAGAAGACAGGAATGCACAGGAAGACCAATGATTCAATTAATCTGGATCCTTGGGACTTCCCAAAGCCTGAATCACCAACCAAAAATCAAGTATGGGCAGGACCTAAGCCCCCTGCATATATGTAGCATATAAGCAACTATGAATCCTGTTCCCTTAAATGGTCTGTCTTGTCTGTCCTCAGTGGGAGAGGATGTGCCTGGTCCTGGAGTGACTTGATGTGCAAGGAGGAGGTATAGGGTGAGGCTAACACCCAGAGGGGAGCTCCTCCTTTGAAAAGGAGAAGAGGAGGATCTGTGTGAGTGGTTACTGGGAGGAGAGGGAAGATTGATATTGGGATAAAAAGTGAAGAAATAAATTAATTTAATTTTAAAATAGCATGTAGGAAAAGAGGTGTCTGTATGCACTGCCGGAGGGGATATAAACTGTTGCAAGGAAGTCAGCAGGGAAATGTCTCAAAAAAAAAAAACAAAAAACCTAAAAATAGAATGATTATATGATCCACTTATTCTATCATTAAGCATAATCTAAGAATCTAAGTCAGCATACTCCAGAGACTCATGCATACCCATTTTTATGATTATATAGTTCGTAGGGGCCAACAGATTAGATGTTCACCCACATATTAATGGATAAATATGGAATATGTACACAGTTGTCTTACTCGGTCATGAAGACTGAAAGTTTGCCATTTGCAAGAAATTGATAGAACTGGAAATCAAGTTAAGCAAAATAACCCAGGCTTAGAAAGAAAACTACCATGATTTCTCTCATGCAGAACACAGACAAGTGCACATGGGTACATGCACACACACACACACACACACACACACACACACACACACACACACACCATGAAAGTAGACATGGGACCATTTATGGAGAAGGTGAGAACAAGTAAAGGGCTAGGACACTTGAGAGAGGGAAGTTGGGCAGTGTATAAACATACAATGATATGTGTATATAAAAATGTCATAGTGAGGGATCTGAGAGATGGCTCAGTGAGTAAGAGCATTTGTTGCACAAGCATGAGGACCTGAGTTCAGATTAACAACATCCATGTTAAACGCTGGGTGTGACACATAATCTCATAGTCCAATGTTGGAAGGTACAGGAAGCAACAGGAGACTCAGAGGGGCTCAGTCCCTAGCCAGGAAGCCTAGATAAACCCAATGAGAGAGATCCTTTCTCAAAGAAATAAAGTAGATGGGGTTAGAAGGAGATATGATTTCTCCTCTGGCCTCTACACATGTATTCACCAGAAACAATACATGTATATACCATATGCACAAAGAAAATGTCACAATTAAGCCCAATGATTTGAAAAATGGATTGATTAAAGAAGTCTAACTACATGGTATATACCCAGCACCTATTCCTTTCCTGACAGTCCTAGATGGCATTAGATTGAAATCTCTGTGAAGCTGTGTGGTTTTTAAAGCAAGATTATTGTTTTATCAGAACACAATAGAAAAATACATAGGATCCATAAAAGTAAATTCTAAACAAACTAAGGTTTAAAACAGAGAAACAGAGAAAATTCTCTACATTGCAGGAAACACATCTTTAACATCAGAAAGATAATACAGTTTCGAATGTATATAAATAAAATTTCAAGTTGAGCAGCAGGGATAATAGAAATTTTCTATTTTGAATATATTAAGAGTCAATGCAAGCACAGGTGGAAGCCTCCTACTCCACCAGAGGCCAGGCCAACATCCTGAGCCTTAGGTAAGAACACTCCCCAACCCACATTTCCCTGCCCTGTAAAATGCCCAATGGTCCCTCTTCTCATCATCACATCCCTGCCCACAGTTCCGGCCAGGTCCTTCTACACCGAAAGAGGACAGGCCAGCCCCCTGAAAGCCAGGTAAGCCACAACTCCCTCCCCAACTCCCAGGCCCCACACTGCTGGTGTCTGCCCTCCTTACCCCAAACTGCCCCTCCTCTCCTCACCACACCCTAACCCATACTCTGGCAAAAGCCGCCTACTCATGAGAAGCCAAGCCAGTATCCTGAATCTCAAAGCACCCCAGGCCAAATCAGAGGCCAGAAGTTTAGCTGCCAACTTTGGCAGAAACCCCCTGCTGGACCAGAGGCCATCCAGGCTATCAAACCCAACCCATGACATTGACAGAGACCCTTTATTCAACCACAGGCCACTCCTTTCAGAAAACCAAGAAAGAGAGATAACAGAAACTGAAGACGAAAACGTGCATCCAAGAAAGACAAACCCAGAAATCAGCACCTAGACCTATAATCACTCCAAATCCCTGTGCCATTGTAAGAACACAATCAAGAGGCAGGGCAATAGGTCCCTAACAGAGTCCACCCATTCCACTACATCAAATGCTGAATATTCCAACACACCTGAAGCCCAAAAAATGGTCTTATAATGAACTTTATGAAAATGATAGAGGTCCTTAAAGAGCAAATGAATGCATTCCCTAAAGAAATTAAGGATAAGACAATAAAAGAATTTGAGGAAATCAATAAATCCCTTAAAGAAAGACATGAAAAGAACAAACAGTTGAAAGAAATAAATAAAACTGTTTAAGACCAGTGAGGTGGAAATAGAAGCAATAAAGAAAATACAAACAGGGAATTTTGGTGATGGAAAAGCTAAATAAGCCAACAGGAATTACAGACACATTCATCAACAACAGAATACAAGAGATGGAAGAGAGACTCTCAGATCAGAATATATGATACAAGAAATAGGTACATGTGCAGTGGGCCTTATGGGGGACCTCCCCCAACACAGAGAGCAGCATCACAGGGTCTTTGATGACAGGGCAGCTGGTAAAGAAGATAAGTCAGCTAAGGGAGAAAGTGAGCCAAGCGAGACAGTCAGGTCTGCTAGCAAACAGGCTGCTTCTGTGGCTCTATTAGCAATCAGACCATTTTTCATGCTCTGACCGACTAGGAACAAGGTGATTCCTTATTTATACAGTTTCACAGAACGAAGACATGATTATCCAAGTGGCATAAAATATATGTTTGACTGTTCATTACATGTCCAAGGTTACAAATTCAGTAATAATTAGACAATACAAACAGAAATTATTATTATTGTTATCATTATTACTATATATCCAATTTAAAAAACTAAATAATGTCTCCTCTAAAGCAAATACATATATTATATGACAGCCTGCTTTTAGACTGGCAGTGTTTAATGTCTGAAAGCATTCTAGACAAACAGAATATCTGAACCTGTCTTTTTATGAGCAGCAAACACTAATTCCTAACATCTTTTACTCTGTCTATATATTTTATCATCTATAATATAAAGTAGAAAATGCTTATTTTAGTCAATCTTTCTTATTTACTGAGTTTTATTTCTTCAGGAGTGTACCCTGTATAACTCCTTATCTTCATTGTACATTTTTAGAGTCGTCTAAGAGTATAATAAAAAAGAGACCTTGAATCTATAACCTATTCTCTTGGCTAGTCAGTTGGTCAACTGTCTCTGTTTGCCCTACATCAATTATACTGTTTGAATTTGCTCTGGGGCAGATGCCTCAAGAAGATTCTTAGAGTAAGGGCCTCATCTAGCTGTGTGTTTATGTCTGTTTAATGATCTCCAGGGCATAAGGAAGACTTCCAAGTAGCAGCCAGATAAAGTTAATATTAAGATTTTCCTAAAAAGACTCAGACATTAGTCCTTCAGTGATTTGATGTGCCAGGGGGGTGATACCCAGAAGAAACCTTCACCTTCTCAGAGAAGGAAATGTGGGGAAGGGCTGGGAGGGGAGAAGGTACTGATATTGATTTGTAAAGTGAATTAATTAAAAAGATACAGATGTAATTTTTCTCAGGAAAAGAAATAATATGAATCATATGTCAGAAAGTCCTGAATACTCAGAGACCAAAACACAAAAGTTAGAGATAGAAGAACAGCGATTATAGCAGTCTGCTCAGCTTTGCTGGAACGATGTCAAGCAGCAGTGCTGACTTCATGACTCTTGCCATTTCTAGTGGATATGGCTATGCCATACATGAGTAAAAAAAAAGTGATAACTCTAAAAATTCCTGACACAGACGAAACTGAAAAATAATAGAGATAAGTGAAGGAGAAGATTCCCACCATAAAGTCCAGAAAATATTTTAACAAAATCATAGAAGAAAAATTACCTGACCTAAAGAAGAACATGCTGATAAAGATACAAGAAGCTTAAAGAACACCCCATAGATTGCACCTAAAGGGAAATTCCCCTCGCTGTATAATAATCAAAACACTAAACACACAGAATGAAGAAAGAATGTTGAAAGCTGAAAGGCAAAAAAGGTCAAGAAACATATTGGCCTATTGGAATTATACTTGACTTAGAGCCTCAAAGAGCCAAAAATAAAAACAAAAAAGTAGAAGCCTGGACAGATGTGCTGCAGACTCCAACAGTGAAGAGATGTCATCCCAGACTAGTATGCTAGAAAATCTTTCTATACCATAAGTGGAGAAAACAGATTGGTCTATGATAAAGTCAATTTTAAACAGTATCTGTCCACAAATCCAGTCCTACAGAAAGTACAAGAAAGAAAACTTCAACCCAACAAGATTAACTACACCAACAAAACCACAGGCAATCAATATATTCAAACAATCATAAAACCATACAAAGGAAAACACACACACACACACACACAAACACACACACACACACACACACACACACACACACACAAAAACACACTATCACCACTAATAACAACAACATAACAGGAATTAACTATATTGGTCATATTGATATTTCTCAATATCACAGGTCTAATTTCCCCCAATACAAAGAAATGAGCTAAAAAAAATAGATGCAAAAACAAAATCCATGTTGCTGTATACAAAAAAACACACCTCAACATCAAAAATAGAAATTACCTAAGAGTAAAATGTAAGAGAAAAAAGATTTGCCAAGCAAACAGAACCAAGAAGCAAACTGGTGTAGCTATATAATGTCGAACAAAATAGACATCAAGCCAAAATGAATCAATAGAGATAGGGAAGGACAACTTTATGCTCAAAGGTAAAAAAAAATCAACCAACATTACATTTCAATTCTCAACATTTATGCCCCAAAGACAAGGAATTTAGACATTAGTAAAAGAAATATCACTAAATCTTAAATCCCATCTTGATCCTCACACATTGGTAGTGGGAGACTTCAATACCCTACTCTTGCCAATGGACAGGTCACCTAGACACAAACTAAAAGGAGAAATAATAGAGTTAACAGACATTATAATACAAATGGAACTAACAAATATCTATAAGACCTTTCACCCAAACACAAAAAACTATACCATCTTCACATCACCTCCCAGAACATTCTCCAAACTGACAACATACTTAGTCACAACACATACAAAACAAAACAAAACAAAACAAAAAACACCTCAGCATCCTATCAAACCACCATGGATTGAAGCTGGATTTCAACAATACAAAGAACAGAAAGTTTACAAACTCATGGAAACTGAACAATTCTATCTAATGAGTACTGGGTTAAGGCGGAAATAAAGAAGAAAATTAAAGACTTCCTAGAATTGAATGAAAATGAATGCACAGCAGACCCAAACTCATGGGGCATAATGAAAACAGTGCTAAGAGGAAAGTTCATAGCACTAAGTGCCTTCATAAAGAAATTGGAGAGGCCTCACACTAACAACTTAACTGCACAGTGTAAGTTCTAGAACAAACAGAAGCAAACCCATCCAAGAGGAGTAGATGGCAGGAAATAATCAAACTGAGGACTTTAATCAATAAAACAGAAACAAAGAGAACAATACACACAAACAAATCAATGAAACAAAGAATTGGCTCTTGAGAAAAATCAATCGGATGGATAAATTACTATCCAAACTAAAAGACAGAAAGAGGATATCCAAATTAACAAAATCAGAAACAAAAAGGGAGACATAAAAACAAACATCAAGGAAATCCTAAGAATCATTAGGTCATATTTTAAAAACCTGTACTCTACAAAACTGGATAAAAACTAAAAGGAATTGACAATTTCCTAAATGGATACCATTTGCCAAAGTTAAGTTAAGATCCAATAAACAACTTAAATATTCCTATAATTCCCCAAGGAAATAGAAAGTCATTAAAATCTCCCAACTAAAAAATGCTCAGATGCAGACAGCGTTAGTGCAGACGTCCATTAGACTTTCAGAGAAGAGCTAATACCAATGCTCCTCAAATTATTCTACAAAATAGAAACAGAATGATTCTCCTCCAGCTGAGCAAAATATCCAAAGGAAAGTAGGTCAAGGTGAAGAAGGTGGCCCCGGCCCACACTATAGTCAAGAAACAGGAGGCCAAAAAGGGTGGTCAATCCTACGTTTGAGAAAAGACCCAAGAACTTCGACATTGGGCAGGGCATCCAGTCCAAAGGAGACCTAACACGCTTCATCAAATGGCCCCACTACATCAGGCTGTAGCAGCAAGGAGCCATCCTCTAGAAGCAGCTCAAAGTACCTTCCACCATTAACCAGTTCACCCATGCCCTGGATAGGCAAACAGCGACTCAGCTGCTTAAGCTTGCCAATAGCCAACATCAAATTGAATGAAGAGAAAGTCAAAGCAATCCCACTAAAATCAGGAACAAGTATTCAATACAATACTTGAAGATTTACCAAGAGTAATAAGGAAACTAAACAAGATCAGAGGGATCCAAATTAAAGAGGAAGATGTCAAAGTTTCATTATTTGCAAATGATATGATAGTATGCATATATATTACCCCAAAAATCCTACAAACGAACTCCTACAACTGATAAAAACCTTAAGCAAAGTGGCTGGATATTAGTTCAAAAAGAAAAATCAGTAGCCCTCTTATATACAAATGACAAAGGGGCTGAAAAAGAAATCAGGAAACAACACCCTTCACTATAGCCACAAATAATATAAAATGTCTTGGGTAACTCTAAACAAACAAATGAAAGACCTGTATGATTAAAAAAAAATTCAAGACTTTGGGGAAGGAAATTGAAAAAGATATTAGAAGATGGAAAGATCTCCCATGCTTATGGATCAGTAGGGTCAACATAATAAAAATGTCCATCTTACCAAAAGCAATCTACAGATTCAATGCAATCCCCACCAAAACTTCAACACAATACTTTATAGACCTTGAAAAATCAATAATCAACTTCATATGAAAAAAAAAACCACTTGAGAATAGCTAAACTATCTTAAAAGAACATCTGAGATATCAACATCTGTTATTTTAAGCTGTACTACAGAACAATAGTCATAAAAACCGCATGATATTGACATAAAAAAATCAGGTTGATAAATGGAACCAAATCAAAGTCCCAGACACAAATCAATACACCTATACACCAGATTTTTGTTAAAGAAGTCAAAAATATACAATGGGAAAGAAAGAAAGCATTTTCAATAAATGGTGCTAGTCTAACTAAATGTTGGCATGTTGAAAATTACAAAAAGATCCATATCTATCACCCTGCACAAAACTCAAGTCCATGTGGATGAAAGACCCACTGTAAAACCATGAACACTCAATATGATAGAAGACAAAATGGGGAGTAACCTTGAATACATTGGCACAGGATACAGTTTCCTGAACAGAGCACCAATAGTGCAGGTACTAAAATCTACAATTAATACATGGGATCTCATGAAACAGGCTTCTGTAAGGCTAAGGTCACAGTCAACAGGACAAAATGTCAGCCTATGGAATGGGAAAATATTTTCACCAACTCCATATCTGACAGAGGGCTAATATCCAAAATGTATAAAGAATTCGAGAAACCTGACATCAACAAACTAAATAATCCAATTAAAAAAAGACGGTACAAATGTAAACAGAGAATTCTCAACAGAGGAATCTCAAATGACTGACAAGAGGGGAATCAATCTGCAGTTGGGATAAAATATATGAGAAAAGAATAAATAAAAAGGAAACAATGTCCACAAAGAAAAAAGAGTATTCATGTAAATAATGCCAATGTCCAATTGTACTAAAGGAGGTATTCATTGCCACATACCTAAAAATCCACCTTCAAGATATAAATAATGCCTCAAATTTCAAGACAAAAATTATACAGAAAAAGAGAGGATGTTCAGAACAAATTCTTTGACTTAGTGACAAAGAATATTTAGAAAGCTCTCCTGACAAGGAGGGCAGAGTGTGGGGGTGGGGCTGACCAGAATTCAAATGCTAAGTGAGTAGCTGTAGTTAACTTCTAAAATGCAGATCTACAGAAATAGAAATTAGAATACTTGTGGAGTAGCAATGTCAGAACAGGAGGGCACTATTGTTTTTAATTAGCCCTTTAATACTGCAGCTAGTTTTGCAATAATGCTGGCTTTGACAGCTGCATTAACTTTAGTTCAATTAATTAACATATTTACTCAGAAACAAGTTGACCAGCAAAAAAATTAGTCTTTTTTTTTTTCTGAATGTCTGATTTTTGTCAACAAAAATACAAATACACCTAGAACTATTCCTAGAGTAGGGTGTTTAACTTACATACTCAAGGTCTTTGGTTTAATCCCCAGCATCAGAAGAAAGAAAAGATATTTAAAAAAAAAAGAAAGAAAGAAAGAAAGAAAGAAAGAAAGAAAGAAAGAAAGAAAGAAAGAAAGAAAGAAAGAGGAAGGGGGAAAGCCAAAGCCAGAGGGGCACTATACTATTCTAGAGAAATGATAATGATTCTGTGGTTTAGAGCATTTGTTGTCTTGGAAAAGACACAAGTTTGGTTGCCAGGCCACAACTCTCTGTAATGACAGTCCCAGTCCCACTGCATCCAACACCCACTTCTGTCCTCCAGGGGTACCAGGCACGCACATGGTATACAGACATAGATGCAGGCAAAACATTCATACACATAAAATTAGATAAATCTTTCTTCCTTAAAGTCCGTTTATTCATTCATTCACTTTACATCCCTTTGCAGCCCAGTCCTACACTCACATACCCTTCTCCTCCATTACCCTGTGCCCTACCCTTGAAAGTTATTTTTAAAGTTATTTATTTTGCTTACATGTATGGTTGTTTTGCCCACTGTATGTCTATGTATCATGTGTGTGCTGTACCCACAGAGGTCAGAACAGGATACTGGATCCTCTGGGACTGGAATTACAAATGATTATGGGTACTAGGGAACTGAATTCAGGTCCTCTGCAAGAGTAGCCAGTGCTCTTAAGAACTGAGCCATTTCACCTGCCCCTTTAAAAAAAATCTTAAAGAACAGAAATATTAAGAATATCCCATCCAGTGAACGAAGTAGAAATGTGCATCCTCTCTTCAAATGCCTACCGACTATGCCCATCACTGCATGTATGAACCACACATACAGTGCTTCCTTCTGAAGGACACCATGACTCACTGAGATGAGCAGAAATAAGTCAATACAGGTGCCTTCCCTTTAACGCACCAACATTGAAACTTTATGTTGTTTGTTTAGTTTGCAGATATTATAAAGTACTATTTCTTGTCTAATTATTGTGAATCGGATCACTTACAAACTATTTGAATTCCAGTTTTTGCTATCCACAGTGTTTTGGCTATACCTGCTTATCTCTCCCTACCTCCATTTCTTGGAAACCACTATTTTTTATTATCTCCACACTTTCATCTTTTCCAGAAACTCATTTAGTTAGAATCATAGATATTGGGTTTTCCAGTTTGACCTTCCCACTTAGCAGTATGCATGGAGATTGCTTTAAGTGTGCTCAGCCAATTTCTTTTTTTCTTTTCTTTTCTTTTCTTTTTTTTTTTTTTGGCTAAATATTATCCAATTTGTGTAATACTTAAGTTCTATTATCTGCTTAAGGATAATTTATCTATTTCCTACATTTGGACAGTTATGAATAAAGGTACTTGCTATGGCTTGAAATAAAATATCCTCCAGAAAAGTTTATGTATTAGAAGCTTGACTCTTAATGAAATGTTCAGAATTTGGACTTTGAGGACTAAATTGTAAGGTCTGAGACCTAATCACATTATCAGAAGATCAGCTGATCAATGGATTAGTAAGATGGTGGTATTATGGGGAAGTGAGGGAAACTAGGATGTGGTGCCTATTTGGAGGAAGTGGATCTCCGGGCATATCTTGAAATGATGTACCTTGCCTTTTGCCTTGTTCTCTTGTTCCGATGTTTCCTGGCTTCCTTGAGATGAGCAGCTCTCCTCTGTCAATCCATCTAAGAAGATGTTTCTGCCTTGTCATAGACCTGAACTCAGTGGTGCTAACTGACCAGAAAACTCCAAAAGTATGAATTACAACATATTTTTCCTCCTTTGTCGGATTGTTTATTGTCATTGACATTAAAGACATGAGCCGCCTTGCCTAGTCTAAATCCTCCCTTTGAGTAGTATTTATCAACAAAATAATTGCCATAAACACTCACTGTGGCTTCTTGCAGGATTGTAAGCTTTCAGCTGTGTGGTTAAATACCATGGAATAAGACAGATGAGTCATACAGCGATGCTGTTCATTTTACAGGAAAATGCCTGAGCCATTTGGCCCTTGGTTCAGAAATGAATGAGAGTTTCTGGACTTGGGGACAATCAGTGTTCTTGTTTCTTACAGTATGAGGTTTAAATTGCCTTTGTTCCTAACAGCCAGAAACTGGAAACAACCTAGATGTCCCTCAGCTGAAGAATAGATGAAGAGAATGCGGTACATCTATACAATGTAACACTCTTCAGCTGTTACAAACGAAGACATCACCCTGCGGCTGCAACAGGCAGCGAGATGGCTGTTGGTTGCTATTAATTATGCTGCCATTAGGGCAGAGTGTAAGATGCTTTTCAATTCTTAACCTTACATGTTCCGCTCCTCGCCGTCTTCTTTCCCTCCCTCTCTTTTTGTTTGTTTGCAATAAACATAAGTTCTTGTGTAAAAAAAAAAATCAAAGATGTCGTGAATTTTGCAGGCACTTGGATGGAACTTGAGAATACCTGAGAGAGGTAACCCAGTCCCAAAAGGACATGAATGGTATGTACTCACTTATAAGTGCATATAAGCTATAAATACAGGTACCATGCTATACTCCACAGACCCAAGGAAGCTAATCAAGAAGGAAGGGCCGAGCAAGGAAGCTTGAATCTCACTTAGAAGCGGGAATAAAATAGTCATAAGAGGCAGATGGAGGGAAGGAACTGGGAGGGATGGCTAGAGGCCATGAAAATTAATGGAAATCTGCAGTTGACAGGGATGAGACGATAGGGAGCATCTCCAGGACAAGACAGAAAGCTGGAATAAGGGAGGAGCCCAAGAATCAATGGGATTGACCTTAGCTGTGACTCACTACATTGGGGATATGGAATCTGAAGAGGTCACCTCCTGGAGCCAAACAGGGAACCCCAGTGGAGCAATAGAGACACCAACCCACCCACAAAATTTTTGACCCAAAATGTATTCTGCGTACAAGAAATGCAGGTACAGCAGGTGGAGAAAAGAGTGAGGGAATGGCCAACCAATAACTGGTTTAACTTGAGACCCATTCCATGCACAAGCAGTAATCCCTAACACTATTAATGGTGCTCAGTTATGCTTGCAAACAGGAGCATGTTGTCCTCTGAGAGGCTCCACCCAGCAGCTGACTCAGACAGATAGAGACACCCACAGTCAACGATGTGGATGGAGCTTGGCAACCCATGGAAGAGTAGGAGGAAAGAATGCAGCCTCTGAGGGGTAAGAACTCCACAAGGAGACAAACAGTACTAACTAACCTGGACCCTCGGGAGCTCTCAGAGACTGAACCAACTGAAGTGGGCTAAACCTAGGCCTCCATATGTAGCAGATGTGTACCTTGGTCTTCCTGTGGGTCCTAAGCAACTGGGGCAGGTGCTACCAGAATAGCTATCGCCTGCACGTGGGATTTGTTCTTCTAGCGGGGATGCCTTGTTAGCCTTGTTAGTGGGAGAGGCCGCACCTAGCCTCACAGAGACTTGAAGTGCCAGGGTGTGGCACGTCAAAGGGGTCCCGCCCACTCAGAGAAGGGGAGAGGAGATGGGGGAAGGATTGTGGGAAGGGGTGACCCGGGAGGTGGCAGTGACAGTAAAGTAAAAACAATTAAATTGAGTTTTTAAAAAGTTGCTGTCCTCTGATTGCACGTGACCCTGAGCACCTTTCTGTGAGATTATTTATCATCTGGATGTCTTCCTTGGTGATATATAGTTTAAGGCCTTTGCTATTCTTTAATTGGAATATTTTGGTCTTTTAATGTGGAGTCGTTAACATTCTCAAGGAATTTGGGTGTCATTCCATTGCCAGGTATGTGTTGTACCAAGACTTTTAAAGATTTCGTTTGCCTTCTCATTCCTTAGCAGTACCACTCGGGGAGGAAAAAGCTTAAATTCTAACAGAATTCAATTGCATTTTTCAATCACAGACAATGCTGCACACTGTGTTTAGCAATTCATGTCGTGTACATGGCTGCTGGCCACATTTATCTTCTTTCCACTGGATATTTCCATTTCCATATTTCCCAAATAATACGTTAAAGGTACTAAGTAGCTCGTTAGGCTGAAAAATTGGAAACCGGGCACAAAATGTGATAAGAAACCCAAGACAGTGTTTCATATGTGAGATGCTAACATGTGCATTTTAAAAACTGGTAACATGTCAACATTCTTTAATATGAATATATGCTGGGGGAGAATGGGCGATGGAGTACGGTAGTAAGGTATTTGCCTAGCACACAAAGGCCCAAAGTTCAAGTTCAACCTCCAAATCCCCAGCACAAAAACACACACACACACACACACACACACACACACCCACACACACTCACACACTCACACATAAACATAAACACACATGTACATGCACAGACACACACAAATGATGGAAAGAATAATAAACAGTAATTAAATAACATTCACATGTTAACTTCAACTAGGTGAAACTTTATTTTAGTAAATAGAAATAAAAATCCAGGGACATGTATGAGAATAAGTAATGGTTGTGGGTGTAAAACAAACTCAAGCAAGACTGGGAGAGAGAAAGCTCATGAAGTTTCTATGGCAGCTCAGAAGAGCAGAGTCACATGACCTTGCCTAGACATAGTGGTGAGCATGAGGCAAAAGGAATGCTTTTGCCCACAAATCAATCCCTTTCCACTTGGCTAAAGCAGACCGGTGTTCTAAGGCTCCCTTCACCTCTCAATGTTGCTTAAATCAGTCATAATATATAAATACCCTTCATTATCTAATCTATTCCACTTCTGAGCCTCGATTACGAGACGGTTGATACCACTTATTCAAGCCTCTTAGGTTTGGTTATTTAGAGAGTAAATGTTTTGATAAGATGGATTTATTCCTTCCTTCTTTGAGAGGGAGGAAGAAACTATGAATGTTCTCTGAGCTCATTCCCCATCTCTTGTTTATATAATACCTCCTAAATCAGCTCAGATTACTGCCTGTCCTATTAAAAACTTTCACGGACAGATCCCATGTCTTGCCAAGGGGATGATGAATAGCAACTCTCTCTGTAAGTGATTTCTCGTTTTTAACTGATAAAAATTTAAAACAAAGCAGAATTTCAAAGAACTTTTCTAAGTAGCACCAAATAATTTGACTTGTGGCTTTTAATGTTAACTACATAAAACCAATGAGCATTCGGTTATGGAGTTTATGAGGTAGAGCCAGTTTCTGTAGAGTGTTTTAGATTAGCATTAGTATTCTACATGACATAGCATCAGTAGACATTGTACACATGGGAGGGAAGCATCATTACAGTAATAGTCCATTGTGTTTACTTCCAGGATCGCCTTTAACATTGCTCACCAGTTAACATCTTTAACTTAAAGGTGTTATAAAGTGTTTGAGAACTCATAGCAGATATGGCTGCTGTAGAAAGCTTCTTTGCTTGTGGTCTGGCTTTTAGAAATTTTCAGTATTCATTTGTACAATGTATAAAAAAGATGACCTTAGTACTTCTTATTGAGTACATACATCTATATCTAACATAAATATTAATTTCAGTTTTACTTTATTTAATCTCTATAAGTGCCTTCCTTTATTTTTCCTTTTGTACTTTATTACATTTTAATCCTTCTAAATAAATCAAACCATTCCAACAAGGCCTTTTTCACTAAACTGTAAATGGATTTAGCTTTCTTAACAGAATTTTAAAAATTTGCAGCTTTTTGTGGACATCTTGTTTTGCGTATACTTCTGGATTTTCTATTATATAATTATACCATCAGTACATTTTTATACCTGTAATAAACTTCAGTTGACTTTCTGACTACTTATATCTCTTATCCTCCTTTTGAGCCATCTTTGTTTGTTAAGTTTAAGTTTGTTTAAGGCTGGGCTGTACAGAGCCGTAACAAAGCACTTGCCTGGAATGTAAGAGGCCCGAGGATTGATTCCCAATGCTGGAAAAAAATCATTAAGATCAAAGAATTAAATCTGAATCATCCCTACTCACTTGAACCACTTCCCTGAAACCAAAGTGTTTGTAAAGCTCAGTTAAGGAAACCGTGGCACATTGGAAGTCGCATCACCTGAGGCTATTAACTGGCTTGTGCCTGCAATTTCTAAAGCTAGTAAAAGAAGAAATTATCAACTGATATCCTAAATGAGTATACAAAATGCAATGTATGTATTTTATGAACATGTAACCTTCTATAACAGTACATTTTTACTACTATGGAAAAGAATGTTTCTAAACTGAATCCTGAGGAGAAATCCCGTGCAGAGTTCCAGTCAGTAAGCTTTGTGTGTTAGGATACCACCGCCTGCTGGAGGATCAGAAGCAGGAGGTTTTCTTTTAGAAATCTTTAGTATTAGAAATGCTCCTTAAAACCAGCATTCCTTGACTCCTGCTCTTCTAAGGTGCTGAGTCCTCACCAATTTCCCATCTGTACAGAAGGAAACAGACATGGAAGGGTTACCTGGAGCCCAACTAGCCCCCCAATCATACTGGCGATTATATACACCGATGTCATGTCTGACTGATCTCATATAAGACTCATCTAGGCCCCCAGTTCTCCACCTTTGTGCTTCAGCAAGCCCTGTAAGCACGTAGACGCCATGTTGCATTGCCAGCTCTAAATTTACCAATGGATACAGCTTCACATCACAAAACTTCTCCTGTTGATAGTTTTCCCTGCTTTTCTCACCCTCGCATTTTGACTTCAGATAATAAATACGATCTGAGTTTCTAGTAAGTTCTTACATTTTCTCCTAAGGTTACCACTGGATGGATCATTTAGTCAGAGGAGTCTATGTTTTTCATCATCTCCCTCTTATTTTCTCACCCATGATGAAATAAGCAGCCAAGGTAACATTTTCAACTCTGACTGACAATTTAAAGACTGTGGAGATGAGGTGAGAACAAATGCCTTTATAAATGATTAGGTGGTAAATTGGTGTTGAAGTTTGCTAGTGATTTGAAAGCCTCTATCAAAAAGTTAAGCTACATAGCTTTGACACACTGATTCTACTTTGGGAATCTGTCCTAAACATCTTTTTTCACACATATTCAATGCAATAGTATTTGCAATGGCACAAGTATATTTGAGAACAATATGTTATTAATAGGCATACAAAATAAATCATACAAAAGCTAAGCAACAACACTGTAAAGAATATTGTGCACCTTTTATGTACCCGTTCTACCTTTTACTTTGTTTTGTTTAGGGGAGAGAATTGAACCTCAATATATTATGGATGAATATGCAAATATTCAACCGCTGAGCTATACAATCAATACATTTTTTAATATATGATGTTCTATAAAATCATATATAAATGACTCCATGTAATTCCTGAGACTTTTGAAAAGTGACTTGAATTCATTCTTCATGGATACCATTTGATTAAAAAAAAAAGATTTGATTTGTAGTTGTATGTAGTTTTATAATTAAATACTTCATAACCACAATAATATTACCTATCAAAGAACTATTTTTCATTATCTTTTCTCTTTCTTTCATTGACAATATAAATTAATGTTACTTTGGTTATGTGAATGATTTTCAATATAATCAAGTGTTTTTATATCAAGCACATCATAGTGTAGCAAACATTTCCTCATACTGCCACCTCCTCCCTGAACAAGGTCCTCTAGTGCTGCTGGAGCACAGTGTAGGCACGGAATAGAGTCCTGAGTGAATGTGGTCCATTAATATGAGTAAGGCCGTGTCAAGAACCCCACTACATCAGACACATGTATGCTGTCTAGTTTTGTGTCAACTTGACTCAAGATAGAGTCATCGAAGAAGATAGATATTCAGTTGCCTTCACAAGGTCAGGCTGTAGGCAAGCATGTAGGACATTTTCTTAATTTGTGACTAATGGGGGAGGGCCCGGCCCACTGCAAGTGGTACCACACTGTTTGGCAAGTAGACCATGCCACCAGATTGGTAAGGTTGAGTGAGCCCAATCCCTGAGAATCTCAGAATTGAGAACAGTAGGACTGGGGCCCATTTCCTGCCTAATTCTACCTGCTGTGGAACATATAACCATGACTCCCTACTGAAAGGACCAAGACAATCAGTCAATACATAGGGAAAACACCAGAAGTCCTTTCCCATGCAAATAGAGCATCACTAGCATCTCAAACTGAGCCAATGGGAAGCATCTACCTCTGGATCCCACCCAACTCTTCAATGTTTATAAAGTTCCTATCCACATGAAATGAAATGATTTCACTGAAAATCATCTTAGAATGGCAGTTTTACTGACCCATAACACTTTGGGGAAGAGCTTTCTCTCCCAAAGCATTCATCGCTGGACCTTGAATGCTCCTGGCAGGCCAGGCTCACACCCCCTGCTGCTTTGCCCCTGCCTCTGCCCCTGCCACTGCCCATGCTGTTGCCACTGCCATCACCACATCCCCTACTGCTGGCATTGCCACTGCCACCACAGTAGCAGGCAAGACTCAGGACCCCAGCTACCTACCCTGCATGAGCTTCCCTTCTAAGAGCTGTAACACGTTGGCCATTTCCAGCCAGACCAGAGACCAGTGGCACCAATTCTACAGAGAATGACACCACCCCTGGGCTGGCGGTCCTGGGTTCCATAAGAAAGGAGACTGAGGAAGCCATGTGGAGAAAGCCAGTAAGCAACAAACATCCATGCTCTCTGTACCAGCTCCTGCCTCCAGCTCCTGTTCTGCTTGAGCTCCTATCTTGACTTCTTTCGATGATTAACAATGACAGTGAATTGAGAGCCAAATAAAGTCCTTCTTCCCCAACTTGCTTTGGTTTCATCAAAGCAATAACAATCCTGGCTAAGACACCATGGATACTGTAAGGTCAGGTTCAAGTGATGGGGATCTGACGTTGACTGTATGTACGGAAAGAACCTGCTACACCTCCTCCTCCTGCATGACTGAAACCTGCTACTACTCTCCCATACAAAGACCTCCTATCCAGATTAGCTAACCTGCAGACTCCTCACTCACACTCTCACTCATGCTGTAGATAATAAATGCAGGCTCTCAACCAGAGCACACACCCCACTCCGTCCTGTGTATTTCCACATGCATTTTCTCCATTCCTCCTTGCCTGGATCAGGGCAATCCCAGTGCCAAGAGAAACACAATAGTTTAGGGTAGAGAGAAATTGACAAGGGACTTTCTATCAAAATGGCTTTTTCTGAGCTTCTTCTCCCCATAAGAAGAACACTATCAACCAACCAGATCCCCCAGAGCTCCCAGCAACTGAACTACCATCCCAAGAGGGATGGATCTATGGCTCTATCAGCATATGTAGTAGAGGATGGCCTTGTCGAACATCCATGGGAGGAGAGGCCCTTGGTCCTACAATGCTCAATGCCCCAGTGTAGGGGAATGTCAGGGCTGGGGAGTGGGAGAGAATGAGTCGGGGGATGGGGAGCTCCCTCATAGAAGCAGGGGAAGATATTGGGTTTCTGGGGGGGAGGGGATAACATTTGAAATGTAAAATTTAAAAATCCAGTAAAAAAAAAAATGGCTTCTTCCATATACAACTGGATGATCTTGGTTATGTGTCATTTGCTGGGAGCATGTTTTCTAGGACGGGAGTTTGTAAATCAAAAAGTGCTGAGAATCAAAAAAACAAAAAAAAAAGTGAAGACTGAAAACATGCCTGGAACTGAGGAGAAATGTTTGTTAGGCAGATAAGGACGTGGACTCAGAATGTGTCCAATGTCAAAAACCCAACCGATGCCATGCTGCACTTGCTTCTCTCTCTCTCTCTCTCTCTCTCTCTCTCTCTCTCTCTCTCTCTCTCTCTCTGGCTCTGGGTACATTTCATTTCTTTCATCCGAGGAGTTTATTGGAACTCCTTGTCCAGACAATGGCTGCCTTCTGCCTTGCATGTTTCCAGCTCTGTTTCGGGCACATTTTCTATCTGATACATTTGAATCTAACTCCATCTTTTAAAAGACCAAAGTAACTGTACTTGGTCATAGATGCCAGTCAGCTGGACTGTGTTCACTAGTCAAGCTCCATGATCTCAGCCAGGAGAAATGATGTATAGACTATGACATGCCCAAATGAGCTGGCGGCTAAAAGATCCCCGAAGGGAGACCCTTACCCAAGTCTTGAGAAATCCAGGCCCCAGACACAGAGAGACCATCTTGGATGTAATATGCAAAGGCAAGGTGTATTACAGAGATCTCTGGGCTGACACGTATCCCACACAGGAGACAGAGGTGTCGACCCCGAGTGGCTGGGAGAAGGGCTTTTTAAAGGAAGAAGTCCCAAGTTCCAGGAGATGAGGGGATGTCAAAAGGAAATACCAAAAATGTCACAAGGGGAAATTCTCAAAGTCACAGGATTGTTCTTAAGACTAGGGTTTAAATCAGGGGAAAGGTCAAGCATTCTCCTAAGAACAGATCTTGATTGTTGTCCTTTAGAGTAAATGTTTGTCAGAGTTGACAAGGCATTTGCATCTGATACACCTCTGGTTAGGCTTGGGCCCCGTTTTCAGGAATACTCTCTGCAGGACACAATGGCTGGAACATTATCTGTAGGGCACAATGGGGGCTTGAACAAACATCACAGGGGCAGAACAGAACCCGTTACTCATTTACCCCCATCCGGTGATATCTGGAGGGTCAGTGAGTCTGTACCAGTCTTCCTGAGTCAGATCCTGTTGCTGAGTTTTGAGCTAATTTAAAACTCTATCTCTCAGCGGCCACTTACAATAACCTGTCTTCCTCACATCTCACTCCATACTGTCAATATAAATTGCTGGGTTTCCTTTGAATTGTAAAATTCCATGTTCAAATGACTTAGGAAGTACAGCCAACTTTAGGAGGGTGAGAATGGGGAAACAAAAGTGCACAGCTTGATCCAGATAGCTGCGTTAGACTATCTGTAAATGATGACCATCCCCAAGGAACACAAACTAGAGCATGTCTGCTTAAAGTTCCAGAGAATCTCACAACCCAGGCAGACACACATCGGCAAAGCTTTGCCTCAGTGGCTGATGCTCATGATCAAATAAGCTAAGAGTGTGTAACGTGCATCCCGTGGTGTGCACTGACATGAAGCCAGCTGGAAAGCAATGACAGAACAGGAATGCAGGACCCTATTGGGTTGGTTGCCATAATCTGCCCTGATAAAAGCAAGGTCAGTTTTCCCAGGTCTCTTCACCACAGAAAAAGTTCTCAGATCGTCTGGGTCTGGAAGCCGAAGATGAGTGCTGCTCTGTGAAGCATCTGGACATTAAATGCTGTCTTCAGTGACAGTTGAAGACCAACTACCTCTGTCCCCAGTGAAGCCATGGAGACCATGGGAACCTAGGGTAACCACTCAGGTAGCAGGAATTCACTCATTCTAATTCTAATTGATAGGCCATTTGGATTATACTCCTGCTATAAATAATAAACTGAAAATTCTCAAACATAGGGTGGTATTGACTGGCTAACTGTATGCTTCATGAACAGCAAACACACCAGCTCATTCCCTGAGGCTGTGGTTGCCTTGTTCATTAATTTAAATCAGGTCTCAGACCTCACTTTTCCAGAGCTGCTAGCGTCTCCTTGCTAAGAAAGGCAGACAAAGACAATTTACCTTGCTGGGGTCCTTCACAGTGATAAAGAGAGACTTACGAAACAGGTTTCAAAGTAACTTTTTCCTATCCTTTTATTTAAAATAACTTGCTTTGTAACAACTCCTCCCTGGAATCTAACTCCTACTGGATGAAAAAGGAAACAAGCAAACAAAGAGAAGACTTAAGTGCTCCTAAGGGGTTGAGGCTTTTGTTATGCAGATAAGGGAGAGCACCAGCAAGCACCCGCAGGCGGGAGAGAGTTCACTCCCTGACTCTGGTGGGCCGCATGCTTGTGTTAGGTGGAGGGCAAGGGAAAGAGGGAAGAACATGGGGGAAACAAAGGTCCCTAGAAACAGGTGGAGACTCAAGGAATTGCTGATCAACACTTTTCACTAAATCGATAAACGAAATAAACATGCAGTTATACTGGCTGCTTTAAAATCGCTTTTTAAACCTTAAGGTATTATGAAACACACAACAGCTGCAAATTTCACGTTAGCAGTTCATCCTTTTGTTAATCGAACTCTCCTTTACAATTCTACATACCACTAATCACAGTAAGATAGTCAATCCCCTCTTACTGTGTATTTTATAAGCACTGTTTTCCTGGAGACGTCATGTGTACAAAAACATTAGAAGTTTGAGGCGCAAATTAGAGCTCAAGGCTGTGTGTCGGTGCTGGTGTGCCCCCTTGTGGAAATGATTCACAATGCACAGCTTTGGGGTTTTTTATTTCTTGTTTGTTTTGTGTTTTGGGAGTGGTTTTGTTTTGTTTTGTTTTTTCTGTTTTCTTTGATGTGGGAGCACAATGACAAGCCAAAGAATACGTCTAACAGTTAAGAAGTGTCTTGAAATACCTTTTCATAGTCACACACACACACACACACCCCTGACTGAACTTGTATTCACTTCTGCATATTTTCTTAAAGAGAAATAACCAAGCCAGACATAATTGTGCCCAAGGCTCTTCTAGGCAACACAGGGTAAAAACAGCCAACAATGGAAAAGGGAAGCCCCAAAGATAACTCATTAGTTAATGTTCTTAAATGCTCGTTCTGATTAACGAGAGATGGTGTACTAGTTAGTTGTCTTGTGCAAAATGATAGCAGCAACCTGTGGAAGGACTCTGTGGCCCAGTTTCAGGAAGGAGTGGGTCCATGGAGAGTGCGGAAGGTTAGTTAGCAAGAGATAAACAATTGTTGGTAGTGAGAGTTTGGGATGTAGATTGTTCACATTAGCAGATCAAGAAGCAGAGAAAAGGTCCAGACTAAGGCTTAGCAGGAGTGTCTAGAATCTAGTCCTACTGGCCTATGTGTGACAGCTCGGCCTGATAACCCAAAAGTTCTAGCAATCAGTTGGAGACCAAGTATCCAAATGCACGAACTTGTAGCAGAACACTCTTGATTCAGCACTAACAGATGGGGAACTTGCATTTGAGAGTTAGAGAGAGAAAAATTCCATCCTCACCGTGGGACAGCCTAATATTGTAGATAACAGGGAGAAAATGAATGTCAAAATGCTCACACTGTGAGCCTTACTTGGGACTATGCAGATATTCAGTAGAGAATACATTGAAGATGTGAAGATGTAGAGTCTGAAATTCTATATCACGCAGGATTGGGGGAGCTGCTGTGGACTACACTGTGTTGTACTGATGATTCATAAATCGAAAATAGGAAGCTCTAGTCCCAAAGAAAACATTAGGAAGTGGAGATGTGAGAGGCAATTCTATCCTGTTCACAACATTAATATCCTTATTCTCATAGACACTACAATATGACATGCATCTTTTCTCCACACCACAGTTCAAGGACACAGCAAGAAAGCAGCCATCAAAATTTCAGGAAGGCAGCCTTTGCCACAACCCACTGACCATCTTGGCTTTTCAGTTTCTAGAACTATGAGACAGTAAACACCAGTGCTTTAAGTCCACATGTATGGTGTTTCGTTAAGGCATCTGGTAATACAGCCCCCAGCCCGAGTCTAGAGAAGCCCAAAGTTGCCATATAAGCCACCATGGTCCTTCACTGGGGTGATCTGTAAGTGGGGGAGGCTCAGTCACCTCTGTCTCCTACTGTGTGAGGGTTGAGTAAAGATGAAAACGGTGCTCCAGGTGGCTGTTTCCCTACCTGTCTCAAAGCCAAATTGACACAGGACATGAAGGTCATGAAGGACATGAAGGACAGAGGTTCGAGGCTTGTACCTCCACACACCACATGTCTTCACTAGAGCTGAGGACTTCAGAAGCTCTGCCCATCCTCAGTCTATCCTGTTGGGAGTCTGCGTAAACTCAACAGATGTCAGAATCTTTTGATCAAAAGGAGCAATAGAAATCCCATAGACTTGCTTCTAAAACAGCTCTCTCGGGGCCATTGTGCACAAGGGGGTAGGTAAGCCTTGGAAACAACCAGAACAGACGATGCAAAGCCCCTGCGTAAGCTTGACAGGATGCTTGTGTTCTGTCACCATCCCAACAGAGGGAAGAGCTCAGTGGTCTTAGGTCATGGCCTCTTCTAGTCTGAAACTTTTACTGCCCATCACACTTATGCCTCAAAATGTTTATACAATTCCAGGAAATAGATATATAAAATAGGTATACAAGTAAAAAAATGTTCTTAATAATAAACCAGAATTTTATTTTGAAGCAATTATTTGGTGTGTGTGTGTGTGTGTGTGTATGTATATATATATTTATCACTAATTAAAAGGGAAAGCAAATTCATATACTGAGAACATGGATACAGTTGTTTTATATAAAAATAAACTTTTGTTGTGTGTAGTTTTGAAAATCCATGACCTTTGCCCAGGAGCTGCCATACTACCACCCCCTCCTGAATTTCGTTTGTTCCACCTGGCAGAGCTTCGGGATTGGCCACTTCCAGCCCTAACCCTGCCTCTATTTCTACCTGCCTTTGCTCTGGAAGGGGTCACTCTATCAGCTCCTACAGGAGACCATTGAATCCACAGATAAAACACACACACACACACACACACACACACACACACACACACACACACACAGCTTGTTGCTTTTTAACTTGCCTACTATGTACAGTTGTTGGGCACAGATATCTCCCGCTTTAGGAAAGTGTGCCCTTACCAATTTATTATCTCCATCTCTCCTTTCACCCCAGACTTAGTGGCTTGTTCCAACTAGCCCCCGCCAAACATTTTTGGCCACCCACTTGTAGCAGAGGCCACAAGCACCCAGCTGCCCCAGAGACCTTACATGATTGCTGCATCCTTCTTTCTCTAAAGCAAGGCAGAAAAAGGCTCTCTCCACCTTTAACTCCCCAGACCCAGAAGTCCCGCCTGGAGAACTAATTCTTAGTATCAGAACCTTCCCTTATACCTAACCTTTTCTGTCCAAAAATAAAACAAAACAAACAAACAAACAAAAAACCAACTCTTCTCTCAGATATAAATTGGACAAAACCATAACAGTCAAGTAAATTATATGACATGATACAAATGACACCTAGCCCATCATATTTGTCAATAAGATAAAATATCCTACCATCATTCCTAACTGAGTTATGATTTCATCTCTAGGTTATGTTTAGATTTTAGCCTGTAAAGTATCTGAAAACCATGCCATCCATTCTATCCTCTCTCTCTCTTTCTCTCTCTCTCTCTCTCTCTCTCTCTCTCTCTCTCTCTCTCTCTGTTAAACAACTTGAGTTTGATTATGATACTAAAACTAATTTTCAACCCTGTCAAGAATCTGAGAACAACTTAAACATTATCTGGGTATATAGGAAGCACTCCACATAGCTTGTCAAACAACTGGAGAGACAGCTGACTACCTG
Source organism: Rattus rattus (assembly GCF_011064425.1). Taxonomy (NCBI): domain Eukaryota; kingdom Metazoa; phylum Chordata; class Mammalia; order Rodentia; family Muridae; genus Rattus; species Rattus rattus. The sequence goes on along the minus strand of NC_046154.1, from coordinate 136,799,364 downwards.
GGCAGCCCCTTCCTTTCTCAAAGCCTTAGAACATTTGTCTTGAGCCTACCAGCCCTGGATCATCTATCTGACAGACATTTGTAAAGTAGAATTGTTTAAGGAAGGCTCACCCTGTCTTGGCAAAGCCAACAGTTGACTATTCTGTATAAAGTGTCCTTTCCCTGGACAGTATTGGTCTACAGATGAATTGGGCAATTTCTGCCCAGTGGGCACCCACCCACCCACTCCCTTCAACTTCCCACCCAGACATCCCCCCCTTGGAACATGAAACCTTGACAGGACCCCTATCCCCAGACATGCCCCCTTTGAACCACGGGGAATACTGTCAGGGGGTTTCAACATCAAATGATTAAAAACATTAAATGTCACATTTCTGAATTTTTTGATGTTTTAGGACAAGGGCATCTGAACTGTTCCTGACCCAGTCTTTTTTTTTTTCAATTGCCAGACAAGGCCATCTTCTCCAGCTATATCCAGCTGCCCCTCCCTTTGGATGGAGCCACCCAGGTCCATTCCTGTCTCACCCAGTTCTCTTGACAGGGAAGGGTTTAGTCCCATTGGGATGCCAGACAAAGGGGGATGGAGCCATAGGTCCATTCCTGTGTTCTCTTGGGATGGTGGTTTAGTCCCTGGGAGCGCAGGGGGGCGGGGGGGGTAATCTTCTTATGGGGTTGCAAACCCCATCGGCTATTTCAGTCCTTTCTCTAACTCCTCCATTGGAGACCCTGTTCTCAGTTCAACGGTTGGCTGTGACTCTCAAACATTTCTAATGGAAATATCTTGAAAACACCCTTTCATAATTAACTTAGAATCTAACATAACTGTGAGTCTGCTATCTGGCCCTTAACTCAAATTGCTCAACATCTAAAAACAGTTTGTAATAACAGTTATAGTTGTATCAATATAAGAAATGAAAACTTAAATCTGTATCAAAATACATTCTGTAACAAGGTAAGAAAATATAACTTCAACTTGGCAAAAAAAAAAAAAAAAAGGTGTTTAATTGGACAAAAAGGGGGAAATGTTGTGGATTGCCCTGGTGCTGTTTGTATTTTGATGCTAATTCTGCTTCTGAAAGAGGGGCTGCCCTGAAGAGGAGTGGATCATGTACTCAGGTGATTTCATGTGAACCTGCTCTCCATTTTAACTGGTCAAATAAACGTTAGAGCTTGTGATTGGACAATGGAAGGAAAGGGTGGGGCTGGAGGATTTAGAGAAAGGAAAGAGAAGGAGGAGAGAGGGATGGAGATGGAGGAAGAGAAGGGAAAGTAGAGGAAGAGGAGGTGGAAGAAAGATGGACTAGAACCATGTGGCCCAGAGAAGCCACAAGTAGCAAGGGGTCTCATAGCTGGGGAATAGAGTAGTGTAGAAATAGATCTGCCCAATCTAGGCGTGGAGCTTATAAATATCATAACCGTGTTGTGTGGTTTTTGCATGGGCTTACTGAGGTTGGAGATTTACAACAACAAATTTTCATTAAATATTTGATTTTAGAGAACATACAATATCATCAATGTTTTTAGAAATTGATCACTATTTTGATTTTATCATTGTCAATACTGAGAATACTATTTTGTACAAATATGTAGTATAAGACATAAAAGTATTTTTAGGGCCACTACAGAAAGTGTTAGAAATTTTGTCTGTCCTGATTGACAATTTTTTCATGTGTTTCAAGTCAGTAACTCAAACCAGTTTTTTAAGTCAAACATTCCAACGTAATAAAATCCAAAGACATAGTAATCTAATATTCCATGCTGATGAATGATAATCAGAAACTACAAAGCCTTTGCCTTCCATGTTTATATCACTATGTTTGACAAGGACAGGAAACATTGTATGTATAGTAATTGTCTCAACTCAGGGTCAAGCTACTTCTGACATCGTTGTTTGGCATGGCATGGCAGGACAACAGGCACATTCGTGATCAGAGCCAAGGCTGCAGTGATGCTACATGACTCAAGGAGGGACAGGAGTGCCAGAAACACCTGACTCATTCTGCATTTGGTTTTGAATTAATTTTTTGTTGATATATATCCAGAAACTGTCACTCTTGTTAAATTTTTTTGGCCCACAGTTCAGTTACTAAGCAGCATAAAGGCTGTGCTCTGCTCAAGGAAATGTGGATGGTACTAGCCCGCATGACTTGCAGGCTGAAATTCTCAGCCCTGAGTTGGATTAATGTCTTAGGGTCTCCTTGCTGTGAAGAGACACCGTGATCAAGGCAACTCTTATCAAGGACTGGCTTACAGTTTCAGAGGTTCAGTCCCATTATCATCACGGTGGGAAGCATGGCAGCTTCCAGGCAGATATGGAGCTGAGAGTTCTACACCTTGATCCACAGGCAGCCAGGAGGACACCGTCTTCTCCAGGTAGCCAGGAAGAAGGTCTTTTCCACACTGGGTTGGAGCTTAAGCACTGAGACCTCAAAGCCCACCCCCACAGTGACATACTACCTCAAACAAGGTCATGCAGACTCCAACAAGGCCACACTTCCTTGTAGCGACATTTCACATGGGCCAGGAATATTCAAACCACCACAATTACCTATTCCTTTTGCTGTTATGGAGGATAACCGTGTAAAGGAATCTAGCATTTATCTTCAGTGGATTTTATATCTTATATGTGGTCCTTAAAACTCAGATGGCCTAATGTTCACTATCACAGCCAATTTAATTGTCGCTTCTACATGTGAGTCAACTAACTCATTGCTTGTAAAAGGAATAGCAGAAACAGAGGCAGTTATATCAGTGGGGGGAGGATACAATGCCACCTCACCAGTGTGTCGGTGTTTGTAATCTTAATTACCTTCAGCCAACTGTAACCTATAGTATTAGTAGAAAGTTTTCAGAAATAATTTTTTTTTTTTTCCGGGGCTGGGGATCGAACCGAGGACCTGCGGTGAAATTGCAGACACATCTGTACAACATATGGAGACTTCAGACTGTTCAGCTTTGTCCTGCCTGTGATCTGCATCAGTCCCTTTTCCAGCTTATTAAGATAGCATGTTGCCCACTCAGCACCAGTTAGCCACTGAGCAGCCATCCCATTTCTCAGAGCATCTGTCCCAGTATCACGATGCATGGGTTCATGTCACCTTCGATTTACATAAGGGCTCCAGTGTGCAAGAATGATAACACTGGCCATTCGGACATGCCAAAGAGAAACTGCAGTATGCATCCTTCAGGTAAAAAGGTAAAGGTAAACAGGATTATTTTTTTTTGAGACTATATGCACTTAAGTTTTCTTATAGTGCATTAATAGTTCTTAATATTACATTTAATATCTTACAAATTTGTAAACTAGGTTTACTCCATCTTCAGTTGTGGGAATTGGCTGGTGTCCTTGAGCATGAATCGCCATTGATAAGGGTGAGGGCTATTTATTGTCCAATAAAATCACTGAGCTGACTGACTGTGAAGGTAGCCATAACTTCATCATGAGTGTACTAAACCATAGAACCCCTAGAATCCTAGTTGAGATAATTCTACTCCTGTATTATTGTATGTCAATAACAAAAATTTAGATCCAGCATATATAAATGGTTGTTCATGCTTATTAGAGGCACTTTTAAAAGAAAATATTATATTCAGGGAATAGAACCGGGTAGCAATTCAACTGACTTGAAAATATATATTTTTAAATAAACCTTTGGTAATGAGCCAAAGTTGAGAGTTTAGCATCTGTAAAATCATTCGTTTTGGATGTTGGGGGTTGGAGGCATTTTTACATTTTTATAGAGTTGAGGATCTCCAAGTGAATTTTGACAAATATTTTGATTTCTGGTTTAAAAGTTCCAACAGTGGAAGAATGAGAGAGAAAGAGAGAGAGAGAGAGAGAGAGAGAGAGAGAGAGAGAGAGAGAGAGAGAGAGAGAGATTTTTGGGTTATCCTGAGATATATTTGTGTTTTGAGGGGGACCCTGGTGACATCTTTGAGTCACTTGAGAGGCATAAGGGTTCATGTGGCATGGGAGAAATAAGTTTCATTCCAATGATTAGAGTAAAGACCCAGGACATTCCCATCCCATCCCCACCCTTCTTTTTTTCCCCTTACTGCTGTTTGCCAACCAGAAATGAGGCTTGTCAAAGCTGCCAGAACGGAAGTGACAGCTACTACAGCCCTGGTCCTGTTTCATGTGGGCACTCAGGACAAAATGTGACATAGATACTGAGGCCGCACACTGGCCTCAGCAAAGGGTACCCAAATGCCAGTCTCCTGACCACCCAAGGTCTCACAGAAGAGATTCTAAATGTCACGATCTCTGGAAAGTCAAATGAACTTTTCTAGATTTTCAGAATACCTGGTGCAGAGCGGACATATTCCCACTTGACGGGGAGCTCTAATCTCCACACTTCATAGTGTAGCCGTAGGCTTGTCTCCACTCATTTACTCACGTTTGAGTCTAATCACATATTTTCAGAATGTAAATTTGTTATATCTGACATGGAAAAAATAATGGCTTAAATAAAGTCCAATTTTATTTCTCTTTCATATTAAATTTGAAGCTGCTACATTCTCAGGGGGAAATATATGGCCATAGCACATACAAAATGAAGGGACACTTACTAAATGCCACAGAGCCATCCACGTTCTATGCCGCATCCCTCAGCATTTCTACGAGTTGCCACTGCCAACCCACCAGACAGATTTAACCAGTCTGGTTTGGGCCATCAACTAGAAACAAATAAAATATCCTGCAGAATCAAATGGATTTCATTATATCCTGTTTCGAATGTATCAGACCATGGCTGAATGACCTTGCATTCAGAAGCTGTTCCAGATGTTCCCAATGTCTGCAGATGGACACCGAAGAACTCTGATCTTTTCACAATCATGCCTAAGGATGGAGGGGGAAAAGAATCAAGCAGTGATATGCAGAAGTGAGCCAGAGCTGGAAACCCCTCTGCAGAGGCTGGGTGGAGATCTGAGGTGAACAGACCATTTTCTTCACTCTTGTATTGTCTCTCCACCAACAGGCAGAAGGACCACCATGTAATCGTGGGCCAAGAAGTCATGATTATAAACCTCCAAAATTGTGAGTCCAAACAAATGTTTTGTCTTTTTAAAATCCCAGGAACTTATTTGTGTGGGAGTGGAGCATGTGTCACAGAGTCCCCATGGATGTCAGAGGACGTGTAGTAATAGGCTCTGTCCTTCCACCATGTGGGCACAGAGGACAAAACTCAGCTCATCAGTGTTGGCAACAGTGAGCTGTCTCTTACACCCAAGATATTTGCCTTTATTTCGGGTATTTATTAGAATAATAGAAAGTTCACTAACATACCATTTAGGCCAACAAAATATAAATGAAAAAAGGAGAAAAAATAAAGCTGAGCTAAAACCAGGTAATCCAAGTTATTTCATAACTATTAAAAAAGTTATTTAATTTCAATTTTTCCCCATGGGAAAAACCTGGGCCTGAATACCCCTTCAAATAAACTCTAGCCTCACATTTAAGAGAAAGAATAATGAATAATATTGAATAATGAATAATGAATAACGAATAATGTGGCCGGAGAGATGGTTTAGTGGTTAAGACAGCATAGTATTACTGCAAAGGATAGGGTTCTATCCCCAGCTCCCACATGGTGGCTCACTCCTGTGAGCTGTTTATACATCCACTTTCTTCTGGTCCCCACAGGCACTTACGGAATGTAAAACACACACACACACAGAGAGAGAGAGAGAGAGAGAGAGAGAGAGAGAGAGAGAGAGAGAGAGAGAGAGAGAGAAATACATGTACACACAAAATAAAAATATCCAATTTTTGAAATATTTAAAACAACAAAAAAGAAAATATACCTTAAGCTTTTCTATAGATTAAAAATAAAAAGATGACCAGAATCCTCCCTGCATGTTTGACAAGCTAGGATAAACCTGGCGCTAAAACGGAAGAAGGAAATTGTTAAAAGGAGAAACAATGGGCTACTATTATTCCTTAACATTCAGTGCAAAGGCAAACAATATTAGTAAACTTGAAGCTGAAGAGCCAGGGCTATTAAAACAGGTTACATAACATTAATCTCCTAATAACAGCCTTAAATTCAGGACCAATGAGGAGCCACGTGTGAACAGGTATCTGGAGGACCATACACCCTAGAAGAAGGGAACACACTCAGTGGGTCCAAACTCACTGGCATTCCACAGGGCTTCTCTCATTCAGACTTGCATATTAAAGATGGAGGAGAAGAGGGAGAGGGAGAGAAAAAGGGAGAGGGAGAAAGAAAGGGAGGGGGAGAAAGGGAGAGGGAGAGGGAGAGGGGGAGGGAGAGGGAGAGGGAGAGGGGAGAGGGAGGGAGGGAGAGGGAGGGAGAGGAGAGATGTGTGTGTAGAAAGCAATATTCCTTTTGGACTTAGGATTCAGATACAGTGTCTGCTGCTGAAAGTGATAGGAACATTAAAAAAAAATCCTAGTCAAAAAGGTATCCCCCTGTAGGCAAAAACAAGTATTCCTAAAATCTTCAACTATTCTCTAATATAAACAAAATCCAAATAATAATAATAATAATAATAATAATAATAATAATAATAATAAAACAAATACCAACAAAAAGTCACATGAGAAAGCAGCAACTTTTTCCCTCTGGAGGCAGCACTAGAAATCAAGCCATGAAAATGAGAGATACTTGATTCTCACTCTTGGTTTTCCATTGAAATACCCAAGAGCTACAGGAGCACATTTAAGACTAGTAGATATGTTGGAGAAATAGCTTAAAGAAAATGGCATCCCTTTCCCTAAAAAGATGACAGAACGCATAGAGACTCTACAGTATCCTTTAAAAATGTTTAATAACAACAAAAATGCAAGGAAAGGTGACCCCAAGGCTTTAAAGTTTTCAGAGAGCTAGTCTAAACAGAGAGTGATAGGACTCAGACATGGAAATCACCAATTGATAGCTGTAAAATAGAAGCAGGGCATGGATGCTATGCACCTGTAATTCAATACTGGGATTGACTTGGGTTACTCAAGCCTAGGATTTCAAGACCAAGCTATGCAACTTAATCAGACCCTGTCTCAAAGCACCACAAGTCAGGATTAGCTAAGAATGCAGTCAGGTTTAGTTGTGATAAATTGTTTTTCCATATGAAATTGAGAATTGCTGTTTCCATGTCTGTGAAGAATTGTGTTGGAATTTTGATGGGGATTGCATTGAATCTGTAGATTGCTTTTGGTAAGATGACCATTTTTACTATGTTAATCTTACCAATACATGAGCATGAGAGATTTCTTCATTGTCTAAGGTCTTCTTTGATTTCTTTCTTGAGAGACTTGAAGTTCTTGTCATACAGATCTTTCACTTGTTTGGTTAGAGTTACCCAGAGATATTTTATATTATTTGTGATTATTGTGAAGGGTGTTGTTTCCTTATTTTCTTTCTTAGCCTGTTTATCATTTATATAAGGAAAGGGACTCATTTGTTTGAGTTAATTTTATATCCAGCCACTTTGCTGAAGTTGTGATAGAAAAAAAAAAACAATTCTTAACAATAAAAAAATTCTGGGGGGAATCACTATCCCTGACCTCAAGCTATACTACAGAGCAATAGTGATTAAAAACTGCATGGTATTAGTATAGAGACAGACAGGTGGATCAGTGGAATAGAATTGAAGAGCTAGTGTCTTAGTTAGGGTCTTATTGCTGTGAACAGACACCATGACCAATATAAGTTTTATAAAGGACAACATTCAATTGGGGCTGACTTACAGGTTCAGAGGTTCAGTCCATTATCATCAAGGAGGGAGCATGGCAGCATCACAGCATCCAGGCAGGCATGGTGCAGGAGGAGCTGAGAGTTCCACATCTTCACCTGAAGGAAGCCTGGAACAGACTGAGCATCCTCAGGCAGCTAGGAGGAGGGTCTCCAAGCCCACCCCCACAGTGGCACACTTCTTCCAACAAGGCCACACCTTCTAATAGTGCCACTCCCTGGGCCAAGCATATGCTAACCATCGCAGCAAGAAATAAACTCATACACTTATGGACACTTATCCTTTGACAAAGAAGCCAAAAATACACAATGGAAAAAAGAAAGCATCTTCAATAAATGGTGCTGTTCTAACTGAGTGTCTGGATGTAGAAAATACAAATAGATCCATATTTGTTACCTTGCACACAGCTCAAATCCAAGTGGATCAAGGACCTCAACATAAAACCAGACACACTGAATTTAATTGAAGAGAAAGTGGGAAAGAGCCTCAAACTCATTGGCGAGGGAAGGGGGAGAAGGCGAGGATGGGGAGGGAGGTTCCTAAAGAGAATTCCAATGGCTTAGGCTCTAATATCAACAATTGATAAATGAGACCCTTAGGAAACTGAAAAGCTTCTGTAAGGCAAAGGACATAGTCAATAAGACAAACTAGCAACTAACAGACTGGGAAAATTTTTTTCATTAACCCCTCCAATAGAGGGCTAATACCCAAAATATTAAAAAACTCAAGAAGCTAGCCTCTAAGAAAACCAAGCAACCTAATCAAAAAATAGGGTATAGCGCTAATCAGAGAATTCACGAGAGGAATCTCTAACAGCTAAGAACCACTTAAAGAAATGTTAAAAGTCCTTCATGATCAGGGAAATGCAAATCAAAATAACCCTGAGATTCCACCTTACACAAATCAGAATTGTTAAGATCAAAAACTCGGGTTACAGCAGAATAAATAGAAATTTACAACCTCAGGGCGTGGGGTCTGGGAGATCCTCTAAAAAGTACCAGAGACCTGGGAAGTGAGAGAGTCTCAGGACTCAAAGGGAGGGGCCTTAGAGGAAAGGCCCGACCATGGGGAGAGGGAGTCCATCTCCAGTAAAATGAAAGGGCATCAAGGGATGGGGTTGCCATCCCACACTCAAAAAGTCTGACCCGAATTGTTCCTGTCTAAAAGAACTGCAGGGACAAAAATGAAGAAGAAACTGAGGAAAATGAAGTCTAGTGACCAGCCCAACTTGGGACCCATCTCATGGGGAGGCTCCAAGGCCTGATACCATTATTGATGCTATGGTGTACTTAAAGACAGAAGCCTAGTATGGCTGTCCTTGGAGAGGTCCAACAAGCAGCTGATTGAGACAGATGCAGATACTTGCACCCAACCAATGTGGACACCTGTGGTTGAGTTAGGGAAAGGCTGGAAGAAGCTGAGGAGGAAGGAGACCCCCATAGGAAGACCAGCAGTTTCAACTAATTGGGCCCCGTGAGATCTGTCAGATACTAAGCCACCAACCAGGCAGCATACATGAGCTGGCCCAAGGCTCCTGACACATAGACAGCTAAGGACTGCCTGGTTTGGCCTCAGTGTGAGAAGATGAGTCCTGGGGCCCCAGGGAGGTGGGAGGCCTGGTGGAGGAATAGGGGGTAGGAGTTGGGGGGACATCCTCTTGGAGACATGGAGTGGAGGAATAGGATGAGGAACTGTGAGAAGGTGGACTAGAAGGGGGGAGGGTCAACGACTGGACTGTAAAAAGTAAGAGTAATAAAAAATAAAAATAATAAAATTTTTAAAAAGACATCAAACTTGAGATTTAAATAGTCACAGTGCCAAAGACATATAATATCTTCACAAACAATGTTCCAGGAACAAACCTGGCACACCTGAGCTGAAACCCATCCTACCTCAAGCTGACTTGATTTACAGCCTCACTGCCTCCACTCCAAAGGTACTCAAAGGTCTCTGCCACTACTCTGACTTCCAAGCTTGCCCTCGGCTGATCTGGTCAACCAAGTTTTATTGCTAAACTGCAGGGGTATCAGCATTCCCCCCACCAAACTCTTTGATTTCTGTAAATATTGTTGTAGAACTAAGAACCAAACTCCTCAGCATGACATTTGTGGTCTTTCCTGGCCATTTCCAAGCCATCTCTTTTCTCCTTGGGTCTTCTATTGAAGCCATGCTGCATGCTTCTCCAATCATTCCCATGTAATACATTTCCTCTTTGAAACCTCGCCCTTCTGACTGACACCTGTCAGACTTTTCCATGGTGCCCAGTGACCTTGGGTAGGAAGTTGTCTACTATATAGCCTCTCCCTTGACAACTCTACTGCTTAGAACACGTTGAGTGTGTCTGGAGCTATACTTCCGCTAGGAAAAACACCGAAACTTCAGCTCCTCACCATAATGTCTACTTCAAGAGCCCTTGTTCTAGCCATAATGGTTCCAGCCTACATCAGCACTGGAAATTCTAACTTCAGCCATGAAGAGCCTCAGTGACATCCAGATGACTAATTTCCAATAGATGTTAGATGGTTGTGGTGATTTGAATATGCTTGGCCCAGGGAGTGGCACTATTAGGAGGCGTGGCCTTGTTGGAGGAAGTGTGTCACTATGGGGGTAGGCTTTGAGACCTTCCTCCTAGGCATGTGGGAGTCAGTCTTCTCCTGTTTGCCTTTGAAACAAGGTATAGAACTGTCAGCTCCTCCAGTGCCATGGCTGCCTGGACACTGCCATGCTTCCTGCCATATGATAACCTCTAAACCTGTAAGCCAGACACAATTAAAGTTTCTTTATAAGAGTTGCCTTGGTCATGGTGTCTGTTTACAGTAATGGGAACCCTAATTAAAACAATGATGATAATGTCAGGGACACAATGAGAAAAGCAGCAGTTTGAAGGAGAAAAGGGAGAGTTTGGAGTTGAGGCAGCAATGTTTTTGAGACATCCAAATGGAAATACAAATTTAGAAAGCAATTAGGAGTGTAGATCTTAAGTAATGGGAAGAACTGGATGAGTACTGAAAAAGTAGACTGGGAAATTCTATATGCACTCAATCTACATTATTTGCGAAGTGCACATATGAAAATTCTGTACTTGTTGCAACTGGTTGTATACTGCTGTTGCTCACCCCATACCATGGACGTGCACAGGGAAGCAAGCGTTTGATCCACTGGATCAGCTCATTTCTAAAGGAAGTCAAACAAGGTGAGGCTCTGCTTTTTCAGCTCTTACACTGTCTGCTGGCAGTCTGCTTAATGCCACATCCTTCAGACTCTGTGCTGCTCCTTTTGGATCTATTTAAAACTGCCTGCTAGTGCAGCGCTGATGTGTTGCCTAGGGTTCCTAACTGGATGTGCCTTGAGGAGCTTGCATGTAAGGCAAACTTCCTTCAAGAAGGAATTGCAGTGCTAGGACAGTGAGTTCGATTTTGATGCAGCCATAGTATATATTACATAAAATGTCTCTATACAGAAACAGACAAAGAACAAGACTATGAACCAATCACCTGATGAACATAAACAGGGGCTTCAAGGACATAACCTTGTATCCCAACAGCGATAATTCGGTGATCAATAATATAGTGTTCTTGGCAAGTTCATGGAACAGAACTGTGGATAATGAGAACCAGCTGTATATACACGATAGGTACAAGAACAGATGACACTGAATAGTGGAGTTTCATACAGCAAGAGAATAAAAAAGGCTAAAGCAGAACCCAAGGGGATATCACTGGCTAAAGGCTGGATGTTGATGAGGGATGGCCAAAAAAGTGGTATGAAACATACCGAGAGGTCCTTAGGCAGTAACGCTGTGCAGTCTTGCCAGGAGCTACAGAACAGCTCCCAGGGGGCAGGGAGGGGTCAAAAGAAAAGCATCAACTTTACAGTATAATGCACCTGAATTTACAACTTAGTTCTGGAGCTTATTATTTCTCTCGCCCCCACCCCACCCCCACGCACTTACGTCTAAAGTACGAAGAGGATACCTAAGCCAGAAGTTATTGTAGAGGCTATAAATAGTTTATGCAAGCCATGAAAATTACCGGCTGTAAACATATGCCATTCTGTCAAATGTTTTAGAAACAAGATAAAAATGTCTCAACAGATGAGACAACAAACGAAGGCCAGTTCTGAACCTCGCCTAGTGAAATTCAGCATAAGTAAAATTACACAAATATGAGTTTTATGTAAGTTATGAAGTTAGAGTTGTCTGTGCCTGATGAGGCTCTCCACTGAGTCATCTTACTACTGTGGTCCATTTTCAACGTCTTGTGCGTTGGGGGCCCTGGATACGGTCGCACACAACCAGGACACAGGGGGTGCAGAGCAAAGGCAGAAGTAACTGCGCTCAGTTGCAAGCTTTATTAATCCTTATGTAGATATGAATATGCATTACTACAATTTCCATTTTGGCAAGATACCATAAGATCGTTGTTCCCACGATACCAGGAACAACTGAGGTAAGATTAAACGAAGAAACATGACTAAACAAAGGCTTCTTCTCAAAATATTCACATAACAAATCACCTCTCTTCTTATTATCAAAATGTACTCGCTATTACCAAGAGAGTGTGAGAACAGCTTCCACAGAAACAGGACACAGTTTAAGGCCAAGCGAGAAAAACATTTTCTTCTCAAGGGCGCTTGCACCTGTCACCAGTCCTTACTTGACCCTGCCTGGGAGCTGCAGCTCTATGCCTCCACAGTCCATGACTTACCAAGAATGAAAAAGGTGCTATGAAGACTGGCAGGCTCGGTCCCGGTTATAGATCACCACTACTTCTATTCATGGGTTCCCTCAGACAGACCGTAAAACTACATTCCCTTCGTGAGGGGAACCAAGAAGTTGGCCTGGCCTAGCTGCCTTGAAAGGCACATGTCACTGGTTTTTTGGATTAGAGTCCATGGCTCTTGGAGCACAAAGTACCTTCCAGATGTTGAGAGACTGATATGTTCCCTCAGGCAGTGAGGTGTTTGGGCTGTTTCTTTGTATGGTCTCTCAGACATTAAGGAAGCATGGAAGCTTAGCAGGATAACTGGTCTCAGGTGATAATTGTGGAGAGCTTTTAGGCTACTTCTAGAAACTCGACAAGAGTTTGACATTGGGCCAGGACAGAGAAGTGGACCCAGTAGGAATTTGATGTTGGTTTAGGATATGGAAGTAGGCTCAGATGATATTTACATTTGGGCTAACACAAAGCTCAAGGTAAAAGGTAAACTCAGCTGAGGAATGCGTGTCCTTCCTTTTATCTTGGCCATCCTGATGAGCCCTCTGAAACAGTGATCACAGGACTCTGCTTATAGCCTTGTTTATTCCTTGACCTAGAACTGCCCTTATCATTTGCCTGTACTTAGAATGATATAAAAGCAGGCTGGAGAAAAGTAAGTCAACCCCAGCCTCAGCGCTGGCTGGAGTCATGTTATAGAGTTGTTTAATTGTCTTTTTCCTTTCAGTCCTCACGCCCTCCCTTAAGACCTGGTTGGCTGACTGAGCCGGCTTGGTCAATTAACCTGGTGTACCTGTGGAGCTTGCGAATGTCGTTATATCCTGGCAACTACCACTGCCGTTAGTTGAATTCTATTTCTGACAAAGGTATAACAGTCTAATGGCTCTTGATAAAACTATCACAGTCTCAGTCTTGCTGTGGCCCCTCCAACCGGACTGATTTTCATTAGTCAAGGTCGCATCCTATGACCTTGGCCCAGGAAGTAAGCATGGCTGCTTATACTCTAGAATCTAACTTAAGCCTACATCTCTAGTCTAGGTCTCTTACTGACCACCTCATCATTGCTTATAAACATAATCATTTCTAAACACCCATGTAGTGTTTTGCTGGCATGGCTAAGATAGTTCCCATTATCTGTCTTAGAACATATTTGTGACCTATTACTCATGGTCCTTCCTGGCCCAACAACTGTGGAAAATACTTCTCCTTCAAGGCCCAACATTGAAGCTATTGACTCTCTGGGGTATTTTCTTGTCAAAAAAGTGATGGGAACTTTTAAGGCAGAATGTATATTAAGAATATCAAGACAGCAGTGCAAGGTTTGGTAACTTGTACTGCTAGTTTCTAGTTTAATTATCATTTGCCTTGCTCAAATACAACACTGCATATTCAGCAATTCAAGTGGAAGACTCTAAACTGAGGAGAGGGACCATCGTCCTTTGCCCTCTGAGTCTCAAGCTGGGCTTGAGAAAGAAACTGAGCTAAAACAGATTTACAGGAGAAAAGGGCACAAATTTCATTTTTAAAAAAAGTATGTGATTAGTGTCTTCATAGGAACCTGAAAGCCTATGTGGGTGTATCATACTGTTGGCAATCAAGAAAAGTAGCTAAGATGTGGTAAACAGACCTCTCAGTTTCATCTTCTCTAGCTTGTAAAAGTTGTTGTTTTTGAAGTGCCTGGGATTCAAAGAACAGCCAAGGCAGCAGGCTGTAGGCTCCTACCTAGCATGGTGCACACGACAGGCACCAAGAGAGTATTCTCCATTCACATACAGGCCTCGCATAGTACTCTCTGCAAACCTTATTTACAAATTGTTCTCTGTTACCTGTTTAGCTTATAATTTCATAAAGACCCAGACTTCCTTTTTCTTGGGAGGCAATTCTTGGAGGTGTGTCTGGAATAAGACAAGAGTTAAATCAATCCCAGCGGAAAAGAAGATGGCTAAGAGTCTCCTTTCTTGTTGCCAAAAGCTTTACTGTGTTTCCTGTCTTCAATATGGATCCACTCAGAAGGACTAATTTGCAATCCAATGCTGGATAATGGAAAATGAGAGATAAGGGGAAATGAACGGTGAAGTTGCAATGTTCATCTGTTAAGATATTGCACTGTTGAGTTAAATAAACTTGGAAGACAATGCTGCACTCTACAGCATCTCCTACAGCGAGTTGCATGGTGACTGCAGACAGATCTCAAAAAGGGGAAAACCGGTGAGTCGGAACCCTACAGCGAGAGCCCACGGGGTGGTGGGGGAAGGAGAGGGGAGAAATCTAGCGAACAAGGCACGGCTCCGCCCCCTCTCGAAGGAGGTGGGAGTCACCAAGTGGCACTGCCCCTCCCACAGTCGCTAAGCAACCAGCCCCGGAAGTCGCGGGTCCGGGGCGGGCGCCGCGAGCGGGTGGAAGATGGCGGAGGGTGGCGGCACGGAGCCCGAGGAGCAGGAGCGGAGGTCCTCGAGGCCGCGGCCCCCGAGTGCGCGGGACTTACAGGTGCGGAGGCACAGAGCGCGCCGGTGGGCGAGAGGGTGTGGGCATGGTGGGCGCGGGCCAGAGCCACTTTGTACCTCGCCTGAGCCTTTCCTTGACCCTGTCTGCGGAGAACTGGAGGGTCTCTCCCGGAGGCGCATTGCGGGGTGGTGCGTGTGGAAACCAGTGCCCTAGCCTCAGGCGGCCATACAGGATTTCCCTTCACGCAGGATGCACAAAGCAGAAAATGTCATTTTGCGGAGCCATCAGGGTGGCTCCCAGTTGTTGCTGCCTGCATCTGGAGAGTTTCTGTGGCCAGTGGTCAATCGGCTATCACTTAAAGTAACTTTAAAATAACGCATGCAGGTTTGTTCTCTTAGATCCTTTTTTTTTTTTTTTTTTTTTTTCACATTTGGTGACATATAGATTAAAAGCGCTTTCTTCCTTTCTTAGGAAAAAGCTTGCGTTTTTTTCAGGGGAGAGCTTAAAACAGTTCAGGCGTTGGTCACAGCCCACTTGTAAGAGGTAGCCCACAAAACAACTTAACAGAAATAAAACTCAGCAACGTTATGATGCTGACATTCGTCAGCTGAACACTTCTCCACCGGATGCTGTTTTATCAGATGCTTTTTCCATCTCCTCATGAAATCATTGATAAAATCCAACAATTAAACGTATATTACGGGTTAGAGTTGAGAATAAATGAGCCTGAATTCACAAACATTGACAGAGCATTTTTAATAGCTGGTCTTCATTCTTTAACCAGATGTACTGACCACTTGCCATTTTAACTTTGGGCCGAAGCACTGAGGGGAATTAGTATATAAATAAGACATCAAATCCATAAGTATTAATGGATACTGTTGTAAGCTATTACATTTTGGGAAAGGTCACAGATTTGAAACAGACCAAACCAATGCAAAGTTATAATGGTACTAATTGAGCAAGTTATAATGGTACTAATTGAGCACTGGTTGGTTTCAGGTGACCCTGGAGCCAGTTAGCTAGCTGTCTTAGAGTTATTATCACTGTGAAAAAACACCATGACCAAAGCAACTTGAGGAAGGGAGACTCACACTTCCACATCATGGTTCATCTTCAGAAAAGGAAGTCAGAGCAGGAATCTGGAGACAGTAGCTCATGAAGAGGCCATGGAGGGGTTCTACTTACTAGTTTGCTCCCCATGGCTTCTTCAGCCTGCTTATAGAAGCCAGGACTCTCAGCCCAAGTGTGGCACCACCCATAATGGGCTTGGCCCTCCACCATCTATTTCTAAGAAAATGCTCTAAAGGCTTGCCTACAGCTTTAAGAAAGCTTTTTCCCCCCAATCAAGCTCCCCTCCCTCCCCCAATATTTCTAGCTTTGTCAAGTTGATGTAAAACTAGCCAGCACATTAGGGAGGCAATACCCATCTGACTGGTTGACCAAACTTAAGTATTTTCTATGTGTGGCTTGCTAGTTTCCACAAAGTCCCATCTCATTGCCAGTTTGAATTTTCCCAACCTCTTCTGACCCAGGGGGCTGCCCCATTCAGGAATTCCGTTTTGTTGAACAAGTAATCTAGGTTTAATTGACCTAAACAGTCTCTGTTTAACCACGTATAACCTTTTAGACGCCTTCATAACTTTTTGGAGAACTAAGCACAGTTTCAAGTTGAAGTGTCACTGAATGCCAAAAAAAAGGCAGTTCCGAAGATGAACTTGGAGAATGCAGGGATCAGCATCAGGTGAGGGGTAAACACTGGATAGTGAATTGCCAGCTGAACAGAACGTCTCTGCTGCTATGCAGAATAGTCTGTCAGCTTCTAAATCAGGAAGGAGTGTTTTGGGAACCACCAGAAGAGGGCTACACAGTTATCTCCTAAAGTGTCTATGTTGTGTCTTCTGGGCTGTGTTTAAGGCTGGTGTTTGGTCCTTCGGGCAGTTAGAGGGTTTAAAGGTGTTGAAGGTGGTTAATTGCATGCTTCCCAATGCTCCTCCAGAATAATATCAACAGGATTACTGTTCTTAATTCTGTGGTTCCATCCAGATTAGCATTGGGAACGAGTAAACTGGTCTGAGGCTAATAGTTGCCACTATGCCTGGTCCTGTTGGCTGTCATTCCTCCAGATCTCTGGTTCTCAGAGAAGTAATGTCCCTGGAAAGGCTAAATAATGTGTGGAAAGCCCTCACACCAGCATCTAGTCCACTAGGTACAGAGTGTGGCTTGAGCATTATGTAGTTCCCAGAGTTTTCCCAGGTTTGGCCAGTCTGTACAGGTAACTTTACTGTGTTTTCTACAGTGTAGCATGAGAAGGCTGAGAGTTCTAGTTCTCTTTTGCTGTGTTTCTGCCTTTCACAGTGACTTACATCCAGGTTTCCTTCCAGGCTGGAAAGATGATCAGTCCCTTACTTGAGAAGAGTTGAGGCAAGACTGTCCCTTACTTAATCTCAAGGGTGCTCAGTCTGCTACGTCTAGTTATCTAAATTTTAAAGATTTAATAATAATCATGAGTAGCCCTTGTCAGAACCTGCAACTGGTACATAACTTGTTCACCTCTGAGGAAATCACACTCAGATAGCATTCTCTGTGTTCCCTTTCTACTTTCCGTAAAGTCATAGCTGCTTTATTTATTTTACAGAAGAAAAACATTTTAATTGGCAGCAATCAAATAAGTGGCTAAAAATAAGAACTGGTGAGGCAGGCATGGTAGAGTTCATGAAGGAGGGGCATTCAGCTAGGTTCCTCAGATCTACCTGGATCAAGAGAGCAGAGTTTGGAAAGCGGAAACGTAGCTGCTTTTGCCTTTTTATTCAGGCTAAGACCCTAATGCTCAGGGTAGGGCTTTTCTCTTTAGAAATAATGCAGAAAAACACACCCAAAGGTCTGTCTCCGAGAAGGTTCCTAGTCCAGTTGACACTGACGGTTACCCATCACAGTCAGCACCTAAGGTAAATGTCACTAGGAGGCTAGCGTATGGTATATCAATTTAGAAAAAGATATTTAAGAAAATCTGAAGCCTTATTTACATAGGTCACCTGAAACAGGTGTTTGACTACAGATAACATTGTATGAGATACATTGAGCATATAAATCATTCGTAGATCTGAAATAATACAATTGGCTCAGGAGGAAGCCTCTCAAAGAAGACTGTTTGAAAGATGGACACTTACTGTAGTCGTGGTCCTTCCCCTATCCTGCTTCTAGTTCTGTTTGGGGTTTTGGAGGGCGGAAGTAGCAAAGCACAGCAAGGAGACATATAGAGAGTGAAAACCGGAACACTGACACACGCAGGGTCACAGTTTAAAATAAGACTTTGTAGTGATGGAATGGACGTGGCTTGTGCTCTGTGTGTGCTCCTTTTTCAGCTGATTTTCAGAAGAATTTTGATAGGCATTTATAGAAGTAATTTGTTTAGTAATCCACCAAATGTTACACAGTATGTGCCTGAGATTTGGTTCCAGTTGAGAGAGAACAACGTGGTGTGTGAACATGGGGTGGAGGTCGGGAGGGAGGAAAAGGAAGGGAGAAAATGATAGAATTGCATTTTCATTTCGAAAACTTGTAGCTCTGTAAAATATTTGAGTTCAGTTCTTAGGTCAGAGGCATTGATTTGCATTTCTAGGGAAATAGCCACTTTAGAAATTCACAAGTTGATGCCATCTCGGAGAGTGAGGGAGGAACAGGAATAAAACAATTAGGGGAGTGGAAAAAATTCTGCGCATCTTGAGGGTGTACTCTAAATGTGTTTATCTAAAGGCCATGGAATCTTCAAAGGCGATGTAGCTGGGTGTCACAGGGCTTGTCTAACATGTATGAGGCCTGCCTGTGTTCCTAACCTTGGAGTGGAACCCCAAAGAACAATTATACCAATGGAATACCGACTAGCAGCATTAAGGAAGTTTGTTTTATTGTTGATTTTTCAAGACAGGGTGTCTTTAGACTGTCTAGGAACTCACTTTGTAGACCAGGCTGGCCTCAAATTCACAGAGATCCTCCTGCTTCTCCCTCCCAAGTTCGAGGACTGAAGGTATTTACCACTGTGTTTGACTGAAAAAATTTAAATTATTGCCAAAAATAGCAAAAGGAAAAGGAAAAGAAAACTATAATAATTGATAATTTGGTTACTATTTAAGTTCTATTTCAAGGACAAATGTATTTTTACTTTATTTAGAAGGTATCCAGCTATACATCTACAATACTTAATTTAACAGTATTACTTTATAAATGGTTAAAACCTATATTTAATTCATCTCCTTTCCCTAAACTTGATGAAATTTGTGTCTTAATAGACTTTTACACAATACTTTTGAACTCATTTTATGTACTTAGGTTTTGAAAACAGCTAAGTGAAGTTATAGTGTTGATTGAATTAGAGAAAGTGTCAATAGCTTGAACTGTCTTCAAAAAAATCTTTAAACCTTGAAGAAAGTTACACAGGTCCACAGCAAAAATAGTATGTTGCCAAACTCAATTTTTCAAAGTGTTAATAGTTAAAGAATTATTATAACAGTTTTTTTTCTGACATAGATAGTTTGATTAGTTGAATAGTATGAGACCTGGTAACTTAGTCTTGGACAGACATGTTTTGAGACAACCACCCCATTTTCTCATAGGCCATTGCCATTGCTCAATTTCAAGCCAATATCTGTTCCTCAGGTATTGTCTAGAAGTCTGTTTCCAGTGTCAACTGTATAACAAACCTGTCGTTGTGTGTAGTTGGCCTTGGCAGAATTATATGAAGATGAAATGAAATGCAAGTCTTCCAAGCCTGACAGATCTACAGCTACAGCCTTTAAGAGCCCACGAACACCGCCCCTTCGGTGAGTGTTGCTTCCAAACACCTACCCTGCTTAGCTCACTAAGCCCAGAGTACTTTAAGTGACCTTGGGACTTTTTAAATTAAAGTTTTTAAAATAGATACGGAAGTACTATACCTAAATTTCTTACAGTTACCTGAAGTTAAGAAACTTCAGTTACCTTAGTATATGATATTATCATAGGCACCACGTGAAATTATGTCTTGATCCTGCTTTCTGGGGCCCAGTGGCTCTTGAGTAGCTTTGTCATAGCCCCATTGAGGTCTGATGGTGTTTTCAGGCCTCACCTTCCCAAGCAGCCTTCATATGCAGTCCTGTCAGTTGAGGGCCAGAGCTTTCTCACCACCCGTCATGGGACCGAGGTGAATCTTAAGTTTCTGAAGTTTCTGTGTATGATCCTGTTGTGTGATGCCTAGTCTAAGAGATGATTTCCTGGGATGTTTTTGTTTTGTCATTAAAATCTATGAACCATAAAAAGAGTGGACTCTCACATGCTCTCACTTTTCTTTCACTCAACTCTGAAAGCACAGGATAGCCATTATGGCACTCGCTTCTAGATAGTTCGTTGTGCATCCCCTAAGAATGAAGTATGTAACGGAAACTGTCACTGTATAGGTTAACAGTTAACAGTGGTGCCATGATGTCATTTACCATGTAGCCTGTGGTCAGCCATTTCTTCCAGCTACCTTTGGGGATTTGGGGACCCAGTTAGAGACTACTCATTGCATCTGATTTTTCCTATGTTGAGTTTCAGTGCAGGGCATCCTCTCTTTTCTGTCTGTTTTTAGCTCATCTACATAATCTAAAATGTATTATATTCAGTTTTTAAAAGTATACACCAGATGTCTCCAAACTTCCCACATTCTAGATCGCTGTTTCCCCATAATTAGATTCTTGTTAAACATTTTTGTCAAGAGTACTAGATAAGTGATACTGTCTGCTTTTTATTATATCACATCAGGAGCCATATAATTTCAAGTTTTCCCACTATTGGTGATATGCTCACTTGGTTAAGGTGCTGACCACCACATCTCTCCATTGTCAGGTACAGTTTGCTTTATAATCAGCAGGTTGGTATCTCGGCATGGTTTGAATATACTATCCTTTGATTTCATGCTTACTTATTAGATAAACGAGTATATATAGATTTGTATGATATGTTAACTGACTCCTTCATGTATGTACTCCCCAAAGTTTTTTACTATTTAATGTGTTCCTAAACTTACATTTTACTCATTCGGTATCGTGGTATTTAATGTTTTGCTCCCTGGTTTGAGCACACGCAGAATTACTTAATACTCCCCTTAGTGCACTAAATCTAATATTTGAATTCGTATAAGATTGATGTGTAAATATTTTCCTTGCTCTTCGAGTGTTAATTCTGTGATCCTGAGATCAAGGTCTCCCTCAGCTGCCAAGTAAGTTCAAGCCAGTTTGAACTGCCCCTAAAAGCTAAGGTCTGTGGTGGAAGTGGCCCAGTGGGAGTTTTGCCTAGCATATGCAATGGGTTCAATCCCTAGAACTCTCTCTTCAGATGAGTATACTTGTACAGCCTGAAAACTTTTGTTGTTGTTAGCTTTACTTTCCTAACGCTCTTTGGTTTGTTTTTGTTTGGGAATGCGATAGATTAGTATCCCACACATATTAGCCAAATACTTCTACTGCGGAACTAGACCTCTCCAACTAGTGATGTAATTATTAAAGACTTTTTGCCTCAAGTTCATCTTCTTGAATTATTTACTACACAAAACAATGAGTCTCTTTAAAAGATAGACAGCCGTTGAATCACTTAAGGTAGAGTGTGTGAAGGTCATTGGCCGTCCTTTTTTTGTAAGCACGATACTGTTTTCCACTCAACAGAGCAATTCCTGCCTCCTTGCTCTACACTCAGTAAGAACGTTTCCCTGTTGTTTTCACTTGTACTTTGTACAGGCATCTTTAATTGTTCTGTCCTCCTAGGGCAGTGTTAGAGACCAAACCAGTTATATGTTGCTTGTCGTTTTGTCCTTGTGGTTTTCAGGGTATCATTGTGTAGCCTAGGCAGGCCTGGAACTCAGTGTCACTCAGGCTACCTTCCAGCAGTCAGTCCTCCTGCTGGAGCATCCCAGGTGTCAAGATTTCCAGAGTCTGCTGGCGCCACCACATGTGGCACACTGGCTTTTCAATCCAGCTGCACTGGTTGGTTTTTGTCAACTTGATACAAGCTAGAGTCTCGTGGGAAGAAGACTCTCATTTGAGAGATGACCTCCTTCTGATTTGGGCATGTCTGTGGGGTATTTTCTTGATTAATGAGTTATGTGGGATGGTCCAGCCCACTGTGGGAAGTGCCATCTCTAGGCAGGGGGTTCTAGCATGTATAAGAAAGCATGTTGAGCAAACTTTAAAGAGCAAGCAAGTAAGCAGCATTTCCCCATGTCTCTGCTGCAGTTCCTTCTGGGTTCCTGGCATTACTCCTCTCAGTAGTAGATAACCTGTATAATGTAATAAAACCCTTTTCTCCCCCAGTTTGCTTTTGGCCAGTGTTTTATATGCTGACAAAAGCTAAATAAAAGGTCCAGATAGTCTTCATTATCTACCGTATTAGACATAATGTGGTCCATGTGTTTAGACTACAAGAAGAGGTATGTAATTTGTAGAAACTTCAGGACACTCTGACAACTTCTTTAGCAAGTTCACTCATGAGAGGCATTAGACCACAAGCAAAACTTTGGACACGTCCTCTACAGGTCATTATTTAGGGAGCATTGTTTTAAGAATTAAATGAGATGGACTGCAATATGCCTAGCATGAGCCTTAAACAATCACTACAATCTAAGCACCAACAAGCAGGGACAAAGAGTCATAGAGGAAAACAGGATAAAAGGATAGAAGAGGACAGAAAGAGAAGCTTCAGAACATTGCAGACCATGGCAGATAAGCCATGTTGGTTAAGTGGAGGTGCAGTCAGGTTGAGCCTCATGGAGATTTTACCTGTGCTGTCATGCAAGTCTACACTTCCTAAGGACCTGTGGTGGATTTAACACTTGACTCCTGAGTGAGTTTTAGTGAGGGTATTTACATGTTTGTTTTGTAATTGGCCCCCATTATTATGTTGCATTCATTTGGAAATCCTAGTGTACATTAACGTTACAGAGCTATAGTGACAAGACCTGGCTCTAAAATAGTTGCCTGTCAGCCCCATGTTTATGTGGTGTGTGCATGTGCATGCATGCGTGCATGTGTGGGTGCGAGCGTGTCAGTGTATCTTTTTCGTTAATCTCCCATAGCCTCAGTTTTCTCGTTTGAAAAATGAGGATAGTTTAGTTAGAAGAATGAAATGAACATATATTTGCCCTTTGGTCATATTAACTGTTAACTCTTTTAGGAAGTAGGAAAAGTATATCATTTTAGAAAGATGTGTAAAGTTGCAGCAGAGGGAGAAAAGAAAGGCAACTCAAGAAGATGACACTTTGTAATCTTAGATTACGAATGACAGTAAAAACTAGGATGTGGTGACTACACTGGGATGAAGGAGAGAGATGGAACTGCTCTAGTACTTTTTAAAAGTTGATCATAGAAACTACGACAATGCATGGCATGAGCCGGAAAGGACGGTTTGGGATCTGTGGTAGAAGAGCTGTGCTTGCTGACGAGAGGGATCCAGCACGGAACAGAGTTAATGGGCTTCATTCATGCAGAATTATTGAGTAGGTGCTTTGTTTTCGTTTTTGTTTTTTTGTAAGATCTTTACAAACTTTTAAAGGTCAGTAAGTTGTGGCACAGCTCTACTTCTAGCACTTGGAAGGTAAAGCAGGAAAATCAGGAGCTGAACGTCAGGGTCAGCTATGTACTAACTTCAAAACCAGCCTCGAGTACTCATGTACATGAGAAACCCTGTCTCATGCCTGCCTCAACCAACCAGGCAAACAAAGTAAAAAAACTAGCTAAGCATGATGCCGTATGCCTATAATGCCAGTGCTTGCGTGACTAAGGCTAGAAGTTCAAAAGCATCAAGTGTGCTTGGGCAGTATGGTGAGAGAATGGAAAGAAATGAGTCTTAGGGAAATCATACCTTCAGGTTATGTTAGCAGAAGTTGTAATCTGAAAGGATAACTATTTTGTTGATCAAATAAGGAGAACAGAAGGCAAGGGTGTCACCATCTTATTGTGGAAAAGGGAAGGAAGGAAATGTAGTAAAACCAAATCATGGCTGGAACCCACTAGACAGAGGAACAAACAGTTTTGCTCTCGGGAAAGTCAGAGAAGGACAAGTTCAGATGTGAAATGAGAAAAAGAAACTGGGAAATGTTGTTACTGTGCCAGTTGTAAATACTCTTGGTGCCTGTCTCCACAACAATGACATGAAAAATCTATCAAGTTCAGGACTGAAAGGACTGGATGTGAAGACGTACTGAAACTTCAGAGAACTGATGGGGACTGACCAGTAGCCAAGGCCCGAACTCAAGAGTCTTATTAGACCTACAGAGAAGGCTCTTTGGCTTATAACAAAGATGCCACTACAGAGTAACAAGGAGAGAGAATTTTGCTACAACTATGCAACAAAAGGAAGAAATTAGGGCCCCTCCCTTATGCGATATGTAGCCATCAGTTCCAGGTAGATGTGGATCTGAATATAAAAGTTCAAACGGACAAGCTGCTTGAAGAAATACAGTGTTTGCATGATCGTACGGGAGGCCATAAAAACTGGCAAATCGTTTCCTCTGGTCAGTTTTCTCAGGTCTTTCTCACCAAGACACAGACGAGTATCAGTTACGTTGCCAGCTTGCAGACAGAGACAGGAGGGGAAGAAGCTATAATGGGGGACAGGCACAGCAGGAAGCTTGCTCTGCTTTTCTGTTTGTCACAATTGCCTGAGGCCATGTGCTGTCCAACTCTGCCTCTCTAGCTCTCCTGATCTCAGACAGGCAGGCTGTTTCTCCTCTGCTTGCTGCACTCCCCTTCCCAGGTATGCTGTGTAAGCATGGGAGGAAAGCCTTGTGGGGTCTAGTGTATTCAGCGACACTGACAAGATGGTAGCGCTCTCCCACAGCTGTCGTAAGGTGCTGACGGTGAGCACACTGTGTCCAGGTGGATGTTCTTTCCGTTGCAGGAGCTGAGAACTGCCGATTTCTCTGTATCTCATTTGCTAGTTTAGGAGAAAACCTTGAAGAATACCTTTGCCCCTTCTTCAGGGCTGTAGTAGTTTCCACTATTGCTTTGTGAGTGTGAACTGGGAATTGGAGGAGAAAGTATGGGAAAACAAAACATGAACTCTGCACATACTGGAAGCATCTCTGTTTCTTCCTTGACTCAATTTTCTCAGTATACTGGGCAAAAATAAAATCAATCTTGAAAGAATATTAATCTTAAGTGGATAGAAATGTATGTTTAATAGCACTTAGAGTCAGGCCAGAGATCTTTGTTACTACACAGAGAATATATGAAATTATTTACACTGGGAATTGTGCAATTTTTTTAATTCAAGAATCTCCAAAGAGTAAAGCTTCTTGTGTAATCATATGTGCCTGGTAAATGGCTTCCTGTAGATGAGTGCTTCACCACAGCAGTAGAGGACAGTGGTCTGAGAAAATAGAATTTCCTAGGCAGCCAGGGTGAAGGGAGGAGCCAAGGACCCCGTTACCATGTTGCTAAAATTGTTGGACTCTGCACAGACTCAGAAGGGATACAAACTGTCCCATTTGAGTTTCATTTTAAGGTTACACCTGAAGAAGTCAGGTGAACTTCTTAATAAATGAAAGTTATTTCATAAAGCTATGTAGCTTCTTATTTTAAATAGTTTATGTCTACTGTGCGTTTGTATTTATGAGCTCTGATGTTTAAAGGCTTTATTCAGGTGATCAGGAATATGGTGGATTACATATAGCTCAACCTCCAACTGGGAAAATTGTGAACGAACTTTTCAAAGAGGCAAGGGAACATGGGGCTGTCCCTCTAAATGAAGCCACAAGATCTTCAAGCGATGACAAAGCTAAGGTCAGTGCTGTCTTAAACCTACAGTGTTTCTGTCTGGACGCGAGTCTGCACACAGCCTTCCTGATCCTTTTGGCACCCACTGTTGACGGCTGCTCTCCGTGTTCTCTGTGAGGCTCGACTTCTAGCCTTTATTTGGCAGCAGCTGGACAACTTCCTTCAGTCAAGCCTTGGCCATTTTAACATCTCGAAGTTATCCAGTTCTGTTAGAAAAGTATGGGTTTGATTTAGTTTGTAAAACGAAGTGAGGTTATAATTAAAAGTGCATCTGTGATGAAAATGGTAACTAAAAGAAGAGCCAGTTCCCCTCATATTATCCTAAGTGTGACCATAGCCAGTTTGCTGTAGCTAAGAAAAAGCCTTGAAATGGAGGCCATCACAGAAAACAAATAGGCACAAATGCTGAGATCAATGTGTTGTGTCGAGCCCAACCCCAACAACTACATCTGTATCACAGCCCTGGCACCTGTGACTCAGGGAACATCAGGGAAGAGGGGGCCAAAAGATCGTAAGAACCAGAATTCCACGGAGTCTACTGAGAATCAGTCTCTCCTAGAAATGGCTGCTTAACCTAGACTGCGTCAATGGCAGTGTCAATGGACACATTTACACTGAGGGGGAATTTCATGGGTCATACTCCTGAGAACTACAGACACTGATGACTGCAGGGAGAGGGAAATCAGCTCTCTCAGGGATGAG
This sequence comes from Rattus rattus, assembly GCF_011064425.1. NCBI lineage: Eukaryota > Metazoa > Chordata > Mammalia > Rodentia > Muridae > Rattus > Rattus rattus. Next base: position 136,773,006 of record NC_046154.1, on the reverse strand, counting down.
CCCTTTATTGGTCCAATACAGTGATTACCCTTGAAATCACATGCATACCACCAACAAAAACATTCAATATATATATGTATAGTGTTTGCGTACATATACATTATGTAACAATGTATGTATGTAACAATAATAAAAAAGGTTATCAACTTGAGAATGGGGGTGTGGGAGGAACTGGAGGGGAAAGTGACATAATTTCTATTTTAATTAAAACCATTAAAAAATGTAAAAGCCTATTAAATACATATAGAATTCTTTGTTGTAACATTTATTTGTATGTGTCCACATGTCCACAGCACACATGTGGCAGACAGAGGACAACTTGCAAGAGTCCGTTCTCTCCTTCTACCATTGTGGCTTCTGGCAATCAAACTACGTTATTTCATATTTTGAGTTACTGATGTTTTTATGAGAAGATATTTAACTTCTCACACTTCTTTCTAACTCAAGGTCTTATTCCAATATGTTTTCCTAGTCAATATGAATTTGGTCAGTTATTATTTGTCTAATGTGTCAAGTATAAGAATAACATTTTGAGTGTCAGCCGTGGAGAACTCTTAACCCATTTTTACCCGTTTGTGGTGTATTTTAGTCATTTACAGGCGGAGGGTACAGACTGGGCAGTTCCTTCTACAAGCGGTCAGAGTATATCTATGGAGAAAATCAGCTGCAAGATGTACGTACTGCCCCAAAATGGTCAAGCATTGCCTCTAATGCTGCTTTTCCCCCTTTCTGAACTTAACACTTGACATTAAATATACTCTCGCTTATTCGTTTCGAAGCATGGGTTGAAGAACCTGTGTGCTTCCAAACTCTGTTTCTATCTGCTATGTCTTACATTTAGAGATGTATAACTATTTGTGACAGGAATATATAATTCTTGTAATTCTTTAAAATTGTATACCTTCATAATACAAAATGAGTACAGTTTTTTAAAAAAAAGTGAAACCATTATTTCTGTTGACTTTGGAATGTTAGTTAAAATAATAATTTTTTAGATGTTTCGAAGGTCTGCCTTGCGCCTTGTCCTGATGTTTAAGCTGTGCAGGACAGGAGAGCTTGGGTGTGGATGGGAAAGAGGGGTCTGAGCCACGGGAGCCAAGCAGAGTCCATCTTCTCACTGTTTGTTTCCTCGGTGACCTCTGAGCGACTGCACAGAAGCCAGGCTCCTCCTGTGGGACTTTGATATTTGCAGCTTTTATCAGTGTTTTAAGCTAAAAATAAACCTCTTAAGTAAACACATGAGCACACATATTTAGCTTTGAATAAAATATCTTCATATTTTAAGATAAATCAATCAGGTAGTAATTTGGGAAATACCACACTGAAACTTAACATCGCTTGGAGATGAATTCTTCTCTTTTTTGTACCTGCAAAGGTTCAGATTTTACTGAGGCTGTGGAGCAACGGTTTCAGTTTAGATGATGGAGAACTGAGGCCTTACAGCGACCCAACAAATGCTCAATTTTTGGAGTCAGTTAAGAGAGGGTAAGAGGAATTATTTGTGTTCTGTTTATCATGTTGAATGGAACTCGTTTAGTATGTGCGTGCATGTTCCTATGCCTGTATATGTATGTGTACAAGTGCATGTGGGGACCATAGGTCAGCCTCAGTGGTTTTCTCACTTGCTGAGAATTTGACAAATAGGCCAGACTGGTTGGTCCCTGAGCTCCAGGGTCTGTGACCCCAGTGCTGGGGTACAGGCTCACACCACCACATCAGCCTCCTTCCCTACGTTCTAGAGGCTGAGCTCAGGCTGTCATGCTTGTGTGGCAACTATTTGACTGTTTCTCTCTCTCTCTCTCTCTCTCTCTCTCTCTCTCTCTCTCTCTCTCTCACTGTTTTGTATATACTACTAGCTTTCAAGAATTAATTACGGTGACTTATTACACAAGTGATTTGGGGGAGATGGATCTTTGTGGAGAAAGGATGTTAGATGATTGAATATCTTTTACCTATCATGACACTATGGGCTTTGCTCCAAGAAATCTCTCTCTTTTTTCTTAAAGATTTATTTATTTTATGTATGTGAGTACACTGTTGCTCTCTTTAGACACACCAGAAGAGGACATTGGATCCCATTACAGATGGTTGTGAGCCACAGTGTGGTTGCTGGGAGTTGAACTCAGAACCTCTGGAAGAGCTGTTAGTGTTCTTAACTATTGAGCTATCTCTCCAGCCTCCTCCAAGTAATATCTTAATATAATAAATCAATAAATTGAATGCCTACCTAGCTAGCTAGCTATTAAGCTTCTTCCCCACTTCCTGTTGACAGGGTGCCATGACAACACACCATGACTAATGTAACTTATTTAAAATAGCATTGAATGGCGGCACAGTTTCAGAGGTGGGACCATGATCGTTATGGCTGTACACAGGTAGGCATAGCACTCAAGTAGTAGCTGAGAACTTAAGTCTGAGCAACAGGCAGGAGGCAGAGAGAGACAGAGCCAACCAGAAGTGGTGTAGGGTATAAAACCTCAAAGCCCACCCCCAGTGACACACTCCAAAGTCAGGCATTCTAATCCTTCCCAGGCCAGGTAGTTCCACCAGCTGTGGACATGAACCAATGGAAGCTATTCTTAATCAAAACCACCAAATTCTACTCCCTGGCTTTCATAGGCTTTTAGCCATATAATAATGCAAACTACAATTAGTAGAACTAAAAGTCCTCATAGTCGTTAGCAGTCTCAGCATTGTTTCAAAGTCTAAAGTCTCTTCTGAGACTCAAGGAAATCTCTCAATTTTAACTCTGTAAAATCAAAAGCAAAAAGCAAATTATATACTTAAAACCTGCAGTGCTACAGAATACAGATGACCGTTTCAAAAAGGAGGAATCAGAACATAGTGAGGAAGAACTGAACCAAACAAGACCACAACCCAGCAGGGCGAACTCCAAATCCTGTACTCCTGTGTGTGACCTCAGACGGCTTGGATAGCTCTTTAGACATCCAACTCCTCCCAGCTTTGTTGACCACAGCACACTTCTCCCTCTTGTCTCGATCATTGCCTAAAATATTCTTTGGCAGACATTCCATGGTTCTGCCATCTCCAGCATCTTGGGATCTCCAAAATAATCCAAGCATCACTTTCACAGTCTCACATAGTATCCTCTCTGTGTCTCCATTCAGGAAAATCCCCTGCCATGCACACACTGTCCTAAGCAACTTGCCTTAACCCCTTTACTTCTGCACCCTTTTTACTGTAAGCCCAGAACCCAATGGCCAGAGCTCTCAAATTCTGTCTACTTGGGATAGAACCGTGGCCCCTACTGGAATTACGTTTGCATAAGCTTTGATTTGCTGTTGCCCTTTAGGAATAGATAATTCCTTAGGTCTTTTCATACGTGGCAAGATGGAATCTCCTTTTCTCCTTATTTTTTTCAGCACAAGCCAAGACTTCAACATCCCATAAAGAAATTGGAGGTAGAGCCCCTTTAATGAAACATGCCCAAGGAGAATGGCTAAATAGCTGGGGATAAATCCTTTGAAACAAAGGAACTCTAAAAGAAAGACATTGTAGAAAGTGAGTTAGTATGTAAATTTAAATTTTAATTTAAATTGGCATAGATACTATAAGGATCCCAAACAAAGGCACGATGAAATGCTGTCCATGGAGTGCTGAAGTCATTGGTGGCAAGGACTTGGATATAGCAGTTAAGACAGTGTTAAACAGTTGAAAACTAAGAGTAACAAGGCAATGGAATTATTCAAATAGTATATGAAAACCAACATTGCTGTTCAAGAAGAAAATGTTAATTATTTGCTAGAGTTAATTTTCAGGCAATTAGGACATTCATTGGGGTTACACAATATCATCAAGTACAAACAGTGAGCAAAGTCTCCTTTCTGAGAAGAATATCAGTTTGAGGTTCTCTCTGATATACTGTCTTTCTGGTCTACAGGAGCAATGATTAGGTAATATAATCTGCTTATACATATCATATCTCCAAAAATTGATATGTTCTCTACATATATTAAATATAGAAAAGTAACTTTCCACAAGTCAAAAATGTCTGTCAGTGATATTTATATTATTTCTTTAATATAAATTCATATTCTAACATATATATGCCTGATTCATCCATCTAGCACTTTCTGTGTAAATGTGACAAGCAGAAAATTACCACAATGAAGTGTGTGGAGTTGTCAGCTTAATTACTATTAGTGGTGCTCATTCAAGGACTTGGTAATTTAAATAGTAAATATATTCTGGAATTGCAAAGTATGTTAAAAAATAAACTAAAAACCTCCAAAAGTGCTTAGTACTTTTTGCTTATTTGTATGAGAGAAATAGACGTAGGCTCTGACATAAAGAGAAGAGTTGTTCCCCGTGTGAATATCTGGCACACGCTGATTTGGTGTAGCTGTGATAGTGTCCTCAGTTGATAAAACTACTCTTCACAGCCTCTGCCCTTGACCCTGAGGTGTAGTGGTGTTTACCTCCTACCTGATAATCCAATAAACCTTTACCAGTTTCTAGCTCCCTCCAGGATGGGGTTAGAGATAAACGTTTGCAGTCAGGTGTGATGCTTCTGTGTACGCCATGACTAGTCCTGGTATGAGACACAGCAAATAGAGAACCCTTATTTACTCAGTGTTGTGGGAGTATGAATCCCTGGAGCTACAGATTTCCTAAAGAACTCTGGGCAACATACCTTAGAAATGCCTGTATATCCATGCTTATTGGTACACCATTCACTAGCCCAGAGACTGGACTAGCATAGACGTTCATTAACAGATGGATGTATTAAGGAGATGTGGCTACTATACATAATGCAATTCTGAACTGTTAGGTAATATCAGCCAGGCCCACATATCATGTGTTTTCTCTTATGCATCATCTAGATTAGATTTTATATATGAGTAGATATATAAATGTTTGTGCTTCTGTATGAGTATATAGACTAGAAAGGGGTCGTGAAAAGGGAAAAAGAGCTAGTCAAGTAGGAAGAGAGAGCTTAGTACATGTGAGATGACAGAAGGGAGGCCGTCTATCGCAAGTAAAGAAGAGAAGGGCATGGGGAGCAGAGTCGGGAGAGACACCAGGAGGAACGAAGCACCAGGGCATGTGTGCATGCAGACGCCGTCATGAAATCATTTGTTCCCAGCATCCACACAGTGCTTTTTAGCCATCCGTAACTCAGGGGCACCAGGCGTGCACGTGGAGCATAGACAAACAGAAAACAGACAAATAAACTCTCAAACTTGGAAAGGTGTGACATAATCTATGTGAACCCCAATCCCCATGAAAGATTTTATATTAGCACGTAGCTCTGATTTAATTACAGTCGTCTCAGTGGAGCAGTATAATTTCTAACAAGCTTAACTTAAACCTTCTTCCCTCCTTTAAGAGAGATTCCTCTGGAGCTTCAGCGACTAGTCCACGGCAGCCAGGTGAGCCTGGACATGGAGGATCATCAAGACCAAGAGTACATAAAACCCAGATTGCGCTTCAAGGCTTTTAGTGGAGAAGGGCAAAAACTTGGAAGGTAAAATTCCTCCAGTGAGAAAAACACTTGTTTGCTCAAAATGACATTCCTTGGAGAATAAGAAATCAAAATGACTTGTAAAAACTGGTCTGAGTTATGAAGTCCTTCCTGCTGGAAGTAGGTGTACAACTCGCATAATATTAGTAGCAGGTACCCAGAGGTCAGTACTTCTGACATGCATTAAGCTCACTTGAGAACAGCTCTTTAAACCCACACTGCTCTTGTAGAGGGCCGGACCTCAGTTCCACACACCCATGCCATGCAGCTTGCAACTACCTGTGACTCCAGTTCCAGGCATCAGCGGGCATCTACACACGTGCACACATAGCCACATAGGCACACACACATAATTAAAAGTAAATTTTTAAACTCATCAAAGTTTAAGTTTAATGTGTGGATACTTATTACTTAATTTTGAAATAACAGTAATTGCCCAAGGTCTGACTGAGCTAGAGAATTTTTAGAACTAAGTTCCAGCCAAGCACTGTAGGTGGTGTGCTTTTCACTGCCGTGCCATGTTCTCTGGTTCAGTTTTGTTGTGTAGGGTTACATAAGGCCATTTTCCTGTAAGTATATAATACATAAAATGCACAATGTTTTGAGCTTACCTCCCTGCACACACTGCCCTCCTCCCCTTCTCCACGAGTTCCCTCTTCTCTAATGTCACTTTTTTTTTCTGTTCATTACTGCTTCCAATCACATAGCTTCAGAAGAAAAACTGTATGGAGTTGCTGCATGGAGAGTGCAGTGGCTGTATTTTACCTCACACTTTTAAGTGGGCGTATCGGCCATGAATAAACACTGAGGAAGTGCAGCAGGTAGTTTCCTGTGGCTTATTAAGGAGCCCTTAAGTTCCGTCTCCAGTACTACAACCCCACCCTGGTGGTCTACACCTGAAATCCTAGCACTAAGGAGATAGAGGCAGGAAGAGCAGAATTCCAAGGTCGTCATCAGCCTCTAGCCAGGCAGTGGCCTGTCTCAGCTGTATACCCACTCGTGCTGGCCGGGGATATCACAGCCTGAATTACTTCAAACTAGAAAAAGACGTTTGTTCAGGTTTATTATACAGACAACACTAGAATATTAATGTAATATTATTCAGTACTCAAACTCTCAATCATTACATTTTTAAAGTAAAGAATTATACATTTTATGATGAACATCCAGATGAAGAACTGATATGGTTTAATTCCTGGCACCAAAACTATTAAAAAAGAAAGAAAAACAGACAGACAGACAGACAAACCTATTAAGATAGCAGCTTAACAGTTATCATGTTCCAAGAGATCCAGTCAACTGCTTAACACAAATAGAAGAGGATCATCCATTTTCCTCATAGGTGGTAGTCTATTCAATAAAGACAATACAGATGGATGCTACCCATGTTTTGTGATACACAAGTAGTCATGGAGTAATCACAGAGTAAAGATGATATCCAATTGTATAATAGAAATAAGGAAGTCAGGAGAGAAATGGTAGGATAACCTGAGTTGAGCTGGAGTCTTTTGTTGGCAGGAAGGCAAGAGGTGACATTCTCCATAGGTTTGTAACTGATGCACAATGATGAAACTTAATAGCTATCTTTGTGTCTAAAGGCATTCTCTGTCCATTTGTATGCTGCTTAGAGAAGATTCTGCTTGCCACATGGTCATCTGGCACTGAATCTGAGGTTCTGTTTTGCCATGGTCCCTAGTTCTCAGGGATGCTCTTTTCGAATGCCGAGCAGCCCCTCTGGCCTGCCTTCTGTCTCCTGGTCTTGCTGCTTGGCCAGCCCTTGAAGGCTCCGTCATCAGAACTTCTGCCTCCTGCAGCTGGGACCGCTTACAGTGTGAGCTCTGCAGAGCAGGCAGTGCTGCCTCCCGGACCCCAGTGGCTGATCCCAGATGCTCCCTGCTTCCTTCCCTCAGCCCCGGTTCTATTCCTGCACATTTTTTTGGTTTGGCTTCAAAGAATTTTCCAGCCTGATAATAAGTGTTTTCATCATGTTACTTTGAGAGCCCTAGTCCATCCTTCTGTAAGTTTCGACCTGCTCAGAGGACTCTTAGCCCCAACCTTTCTTCCTGCCTTCCTAGCAGGATTTTATATGTCAGTTGTCCTCTTTAAATACATTGTTTTTAATTAACCTTAAAACAAAAACTGTACATGAAAGTGTCACTGTAGGGCTGCAGAGGTGGCTCAGTGGTTCAGAGTGTGTGCTGCTTTTGTAGAGGACCTGGTTTGGTTCTCAGTACCCATGTGGGGCAGATGACAACCATCTATAAATGAGATTCATAAGAACTAATGCCTTCCCTGGTTTCCACAGGCACAGGGCATGCTCATAGTGCGCACACATAAATGTCGGCAAAACACTTGTACACATAAAACCAAGTCTTTAAGTAACTGCCACTGTAGTGTGGTGGTTGAATAAGGGTGAAGTTTGCTGTAATCCCTGCAGTAATGAGGCTGAAACAGGATCAGTTCAAGGCCACCCTGAGCTACAGAGTGAGTCACTGCCACAAAAGATTTCAACAGCAAAGAAAAGTGGCTCTGAAAGTGAACACTGAGTTTAGCAATATAACCACAACCCCTGCTTACCAGTACTGAACTTGGCATTGGACAGACTTCTGGTCTACCTCTGACTCGACTTTTCCATTGACATGGTGCCCTACCTATTCCGAAAGTCCATCCATTTCAGTTTGTAAATAATTCATTTTCACACACCTGCCTCTTACAAGGAGACACATCCAAGTGCTTTCTACCTAGATTTTTGCCCCCACTTTGTACTTTATTTTTGTTTCAGAAAAAAACTAACCTCAAATTTTTTCTCCAAAGGAAAATTTTGCATGGCGGAAACAGCATTATGAAGTAGCTTTGTATTATAGGAGAGAGCTACGTCTGCTTTCTCATGTCTCAGTAGGCTCCAGCTTTAGGTAGAGTAGAAAACTACCTTAAAGTGCCTTTGCGCCTGACAAAGTTAATCTGCACTCACAACAGTCCTCTCACAGACAGACTCAGGTCAGTGAGGACGGCTGACTTGCCAGTTCACACAGGACAAGTGAGGGAGACGATTGTGCAGTGGTGTTGATGAGGTGTGCACATGGTTATTGGTGAGAAAGGCACCCTGTGTCATCTTGTACCTCCTTTCTGATCTCCATCTCTCTCCCCCTAGGCAGTAGCATGACAATGTAACTGCTTAAGTCTTTGGTTTGGAACTTGAACTTCCTTAAGTTTTTAGTAATTTGCTGTTTTCTACTTCTGCTTATTTTTATCACATTTTTTTCTCAGATTGGTTCAAAATCTGGAAGTGTGAAAAGCAGGGGCAAGTGTTGGTGTAAAGATCAGTTAACTTTACTATCAGTTAATAAACTAAATAGGGCTAAGAGTCAATCAATGTCTAGTGCTCATAGCAGGAGCTGTATAAAGTAAAATACATAGGAATCCTGAAATCTTAGTATTGGAGAAAATAAACAAAAATATAAAAACTCTCTTAAGATGCTAAAGGATTGTTAGATTTTCAGGTTTGATTAAATTTGCTTTAATCTTGAAAGCTCTCTCTCCACAGTAACTTTTAGTTTGTGTCTGATCATCATTAGAAGCTATTAAACCAATAAAGTCACTATTAATCAAGATCAAGTGGTATTTTGTCTTGTAAGCTTCAATATAAATTTATCATCGTGAATAAAGCTTTTCTCTAATAGCTTAGAGTTATTTTTCTTTTGCAAAGCAATATCTTAAATCGAGTGTTCTAAAACAGTCTTGACAGTGTATAAAGTAGCAGTTGAGTTCTGATTTTATAAGCAAAAGCAGCTTTCGAGCTCTGTTCTAGGCAGTACCCGGAAGGACTTTCTGGGATAATAGTGCATTATGGGATGCAGCTTAGAGAATTAGATGAGGCTTATGGACTTCCTCAAGTATATCCGTCATAGCACACTCGGAATTTGAAATCTGTTTTCTTCATGTTCCTGGGCACACTGATATTAACTCTCTGATGTCTGATTTCTCTCCAAACTGTGAGGAAAACTCAGAGATGAAATTGAAGAAATGTAGCTAGTCTTCTAAGAGATCTGGAATTAGTAAGTAGGAATCATAGGCTCCAGACTAATTTTAATATAATTAAAGAAGCCAAAAGAAGCAGAGGAAGCTGGGAGGAAGCTGTGTCTGCTTGTTTGGAGGTCGTCCGTAGGATCGTAGCACAGTTGACTGGAGAGCTGAGGCTTTGCCACCTTGCGTGTGCCCTGTGGCCTGCATACTCAGTTCATGCTCAGATTCTTAAACTCTGCTTTTGTAGCCTTACACCTGAAATCGTCAGTACTCCTTCCTCCCCAGAAGAAGAGGATAAATCAATACTGAATGCAGCTGTTCTTATTGATGATTCAGTGCCCACTACAAAAATTCAGATCAGGCTGGCAGACGGAAGTCGTCTCATACAGAGATTCAACAGCACGCACCGGTAAGCTTCTCTGCCAGCCGGGGGTCTGTGTTCTTACACTGTTCATCCATAGGACACTGCACAAAACATACTGAGTAGGTGAAGGTATGACATTTTTAAACTAACTTAAAAGGATAGCAACTATTTATAGTACGTGAAATAGATGGCCATAATCTTTGTAAATTATCCAGTTCGTCAGGTATAGAGAACTCACAAGGTAAGAGTGTTAGTTTTGCATTGTGACTAAAACTGCATCAAATGGACTCAGGTTTAAGATGATAAGATCCTAAGGACTTTCTCAGAATGTTGGTCATTGTCAGCGAGGCACGGTTGTACTCAAATGTCATCCTGTCATTTGGAAACTCAAAATGATTACAAGTTCAAAGTAAATCTTAAACTATGTGACAAGACATTATCTCAAATTGAAAGTCTAATCAGACCTTTCTGTATAGCAACTTCATAATGTAAATGCATAACATACGTAGTTTATTTTGTTGGTAAGAATCTTTAATACACTGTTGTGTTATCTGTTTGATACTCATTTGAATATAAATATTTCCCTGAACATAAGAGTACTTTTGTTTCTCACTAATTATAAGACCCTAATGTGCATTTATGGTCTTAGTTAAGTTACTAGGTACATGTGATGATAGTTTTTAAAATTCTTTTTTGTTACTATTTTTAATGATAGAATTTCGCTGTGTGACTATGTAGCCTAGGCTAGCCTCAAACTCAGTGATCTTGACTTACTCTTCCAAGAGGTTGAATTACAGCCTTGTACCACCACACATAGCTTTTATATGTATGGATGCATGCACGTAAAATCTTGTTCATAGTGTTAGATGACTTAGACACTTAGGCTGCTAACAGTTCTTACTCTGAAAACAGACTTATACTTTTAATATAGCAATATTGTTAACACTATTTTATACATAATTCACTTTAAGATTGTTTTGTTTCATGATAAATGTATACTCCAAAGTTATTTTTCTTTTAAAATCTGATGAACTTTCCTATCAAAATAATGTATATTAAAGAAAATTAATAACACCTTTAAACAAAAATTGGGATTATATAATTTTTATTGTGAGAATGGTTTAAACTAAAAATGTCCCTTTTCTACAATAAGCCATTTTTACTTATTCCTTCAGGATTCTGGATGTACGAGACTTTATAGTACAGTCACGTCCTGAATTTGCAACTACTGACTTTATTCTTGTGACTTCATTTCCAAGTAAAGAGCTAACAGATGAGAGCGTGACTCTCCAAGATGCGGATATTCTTAACACTGTGATACTCCAGCAACTGAAGTAGTGCTGCTCCAACCCGGAACAGATAATGCTGTGATTATTAGTAAAATACTTCCAGCATAAAACAACCAAATGACTTCTATTATTCAGATAAATTCTGGTTTTGCTGTTACGCTGTTTCAGTCTTTGTCTAGATAAAAGGATGATTTAGACTAAGGGTAGATCTTGATGTTTGAGTTTTTAGTTGTAGGGCTGATTTATATTGATAGCTTGTAAATGTTTAGATCAATCAGCTTATTACATGTTCAGTGCTAATGTAATAACATTTTCAAATGAAACAAAAAGAGGCCCTTTTTGGTAAATGCATTTGATAAAATTTGCACTCAAGTTTCTTAATGTAGCAGTGTCCAGTAGCCAGAACGGATACTTTGTTTGTGATATGTGCCATACTGTCTCCTCTGATTTTGTAATTGTTCATACAACAGTTAAGAGTTTGCATATCTTTTTGCATATTGTTTAAACTATGTTAGTACCACAGGACATATTTTGGCCTTATGTTTTGTAGAATTATAACTGTCATGAACTAAATTTTAATAGATATAAGTCATCAGCTCTTGACAAGATGTGGTTAACAGCACTTTATATAGTCCCTTACAGAGCCTGTCGGGATCACAGTCATTCATTCAGTCAGCGTTTTTATGGGGACTCTATTACACACACATTGTTGGAAGTGTCCGACACATATGTGTCCAACCCATAATGAATTCTTCAGTGTGTGAACTCAGTCTGAGAGACTGAAGTAAAAATTACCAGCAAGAAGTTGTGTTTCCCTGGTCCAGGCATTTCTTGGATAGCTTGGGTAAAACCAATAATGACAGAAAAGCTTGTTTGCCCCCCAGGCTCCCTTCTATCCTTGGTCACCATTTCTGTGTCATTTCCTGTTGACATAAGAAAATACAGAATTTGTGACTGCAATAGTACAGCTTTATTATCTTAGAAGAATCTAAGTTGAAAACGGAACACGAGTTTCTCTGTGCTAGAATCTAGGTGTTGGTGGGACTGCATGGAGGCCCTAGACAATCCCTCCTGGCTCCTCAGCTCCAGAGGCCACTGTGCCCTTTCCCCATGGTGCTCTCCTTCATCTGACAGCCAGCACTGCGTCTCTCTGACCTGTGATAAGATAGGATGCACACGCAGTCCATTGTCACTGCCCAGTGTGAACTTTATAGGAACGCTATCATTCTTCAGAGTCGCTCGTTCCTGTCTCAGTTACGTGTTCATGTGGTTGGAGGGATTGGCATGATTCCTTACCCCAGTCCACTATCTCAAAGACTCACTTGCCAAATAGACTCATCCCTTTCACAGGTGCTCAGATATCCCAACCGATTACACTAATTCAGGGTCCAAAATCTTATCTGGATTTTCTCGACTCAGAAGTCCCAAATCTTATTATCTAAATGAAGTTGGGGCTTCCTTTCTACCTATGAACAGTAAAAATGAATTATCTGCCCACAAGAAAGTGGCAGCACAATTATAAAATATGCTATAAGCCTTGACCCGTAAAGGGGCAGGAAGCAATGGAGCGCAGAGTCATGGGTACCAAGGAACACACAGACTCATCCAGACATACCATGCACTGCCTAAGGCCCAAGGTGAATATGTAGCTTGCATAACTCAGTCTCTGAGTTTTGACTGTTCCCATCCTCTTCTTGCACAGAAGCCACATTGCTCGGTTCGTCCTTCTCCTGTTGTACTGTGAACCCTTCATGCTAAACTAGCAAAGGTTCGTCAAGAAACCTTAAATTAGGTCCATTAAACAGGATGCTCTTCCAAGCATCCTTCTATGGAACAGAAACAATCCCATCTCTAATTCTTACTTTTTCAGAGAAAACAACTGTATCATATGCATAATCTCCTCAGAGAGCCCTTTGTCTGACTGAATATGCAAGCCGTTTTGTTATGTGTGTTTGCGTGTGTTTGGGAGAAGCCTGAGGTTGATGTCTGAAATCTTCCTCAGTCTCTTTTCACCTTATTCAGGCAGGGTCTCTCAGGTAAACCCAGAGCTCACCGTTGCACCTAGTCTGGCTAGCCTGCCCTAGGGATCCCGTCTCCACCTTCAGAGTGTGGAATGGTAGGCAGCCCTCCTACCCACCCAGCATGCCGAGCGCTTTAGCTACTGAGCCGCAGTGTAGTAGTTGTTTAAATAGAGTAAGTACTCCACCAAGCCCTGCTTTCTCTCTAAATCGCCTCTCCACACAGTGTGTCTATCTACTATCAAACTACTATAACCAGCGAAGAGAATACAGGTTAACGTTTACTTGAAAATTTCAGCCTAGTCCTAAGCTCATCATATACAAATTCTGCTTTGCACGTACCTGTCCAGCTACACACTAAGGCTACTGTATGGAATCCAAAGCCACATCTACCTTTTGGGATTGTCCCAGCAGCGGACCCCACTCTCTCCCGTGGCTAGAACGTGCTGTACAGGACCTAGGGTTCTCTGGTTATTGCTAGGAAGTGAGCTGGGAGTTTTGTTTCATACAGGGTCTTACCTGCCTAGTCCAGCTGGTCGAGATTCATCAGGTAGACCATGCTGACCTCAAACTCAGATCTGCCTGCCTCTGCCTCCTGAGTGCTAGGGTTAAAGTCCTGGGCCACCTGAGAACTGAGATTTTTCCAGTACTTGGTCTTTTACAACAAGATCTCTGTGGAGAACTTTTCTCAGTCATATAGAAAACAAAGACTTCAGAATCTTTTCCCTCACTGTCAGGCTCTGCCTTGCTCCTTTTTCTGTGTTAAACACAATGTGGGTAACAATCGTAGTTCAAAAGATCACCAAAACCAGCTGTGGGCACACATGCCTGATCCTACCACTACGGAAAGACCCTGTGACCTGGTGCCCAGCCAGTGTGAAACTGCCTTTAAAAAGGGGAAGGGGGAACACATAATTTCAGATGAAGGAAAATTAGGGCTAAAGAGATGAATTAATAGATAGAGCAGAGGTGAGGAGCAGAAACTACATGCCCAGAATCCACATAAATCCCACCAGGCATGGTGGCCACCTGTAGTCTCAGGACGGGCAGGCAGAGGGGGCGATATCTGCATCGGGGTGGGGGGTGGGGTTAGCTAGACTAGCTAGATGGGAAAGTTCCGGATTCCGCAAGAGGACCTTCATCAAAAAATATGAACAATCAGACAAAATCAACTTCAGACCTCTAGGCACACATGGGCATGCATGCTCATGGGTTTGCCTCCTCTCCAACATACATGTGCAAAAAATAAATGGAGAAATAATACTTTAATCATCGTAAACAAAAGGGCATTACCTGTTTCAGAAACAGGAAAGCGATATCTCAATCTCGTAAAATAATTTGAAATCTTCTTGTAGCTTTTCCATCTATTACATGGAATGCCCACAAAGGCGTATACAGAAGAATGACTGCCATTTCTGTGTCTGTGACTGCCTCCAGAACACGGAAGTGTGCATTAGGACAGAATTGAATGCCACAGGGATGACTAATGCTTTCACAGCTACTACGGCATAGGTTTTATTGAGGATCCGTTTACATTTACTCTGACTTTTAAAATGTATGGCTGTCACAAGACAAGGTGGCCACGGTGAGCAGTCAGAAAAGTGTCTGAGGACTGTTTTGCATGATTATGTAATGAAAAGTTTGCAGTATCTGCTTACAAATAATGTTTTCACTGAAACTCATTGAATATGATTGTGAAATTATTCATCATGTGTGGTTTGACTTACGTGGTTGACTCGGTTTCTTTTAAACTTGAGTATTTTCATATGATTTAATTAATTCATATGGCTGAGTTTGCCTTTGCTCTTTCGGTTTTTATTCTACCACATGAATAGAGTCAGGTACTTTTGGCTGTTTGGCCCTGTGTAGTTCCGAAAAGATTGGCATAAAGTATATTATTATAAGGTTACATTCAGTTTCCCCTTAAGATTTTGTATCCGTGTTGATAATACGGATATTTGGCCAATATTGCCAAAAGCTAAGGAAATTTTTATACGCTGAAATATCTACTGTTCTCTAATTTAAAGAGTTTATAAAAAAAAAAAAGTCCTGGTGTGTGTGTGTATGTTTGGGTGTGTGTGTTTGTGTGTTAGTGTGTGTGTGTGTGTGTGTGTGTGTGTTTGTTTACATAGTCTGGAACACTGACTTCTGTGACTTACAGATAATACCATGTAACTTAACAATTTTGCCTCTTAAAGACCACATTGCCAGGATTTGGGGCCCTGGGGCTGCTCTTTGGAAGGTTTGTACTTGATATGGTCCCTTCTCCTTTAGATGAATGTTTACGTAGGAAGCAGACTCAGAATCACTTTAATCCGCAGCTTCCTTAAGAGCTCCCTTAGATGCTGCAGTTGATTTCAGAGAAAGCTCCTTAAAGGAACGACATGGAGAAAGCTAATGAGTGGCCTCTGGTTGTATCATAACACTTCCTTTTGTTGCAGGACCAAGTAAATGACTAGCAACACAGTAGGATGGACTTGCACAAAATTAGCAACACAATCCCTTTTCTGTTGGCAAATTAGGATATTGTCTAATTTGTAACACACACAAAAAAGGGGGGGGGCCAAGAGACTAAAGGTGAAGAAGTGATAACTGCCCCTGTGTTAAACAGTCTTTGTTGTCCTGCCTTTTCCTCCTCAGTCTGCATTCGCTTGGTCCTGTGTTCGGGTAGGAACATTCAAAAAGATCAGTAAACACCCTTTTTACTCTTTGTCCTCTTTGTGCTCTTCTCTACGCAGTGTTCATTGGGATGTGTCTTTCAGAACACAATTATAAGGAGTTCTTTAATGCGGTTTTCGTATTTAACGT
Organism: Rattus rattus; assembly: GCF_011064425.1. Lineage (NCBI taxonomy): Eukaryota > Metazoa > Chordata > Mammalia > Rodentia > Muridae > Rattus > Rattus rattus. The sequence continues at coordinate 136,757,019 of NC_046154.1, read as the reverse complement.
CTTCCCCATTTTATTTTGATTTTTACCTCTATGACAAAGTCTTATTTTCTTGCTAACCTTGCCGCTTTTAGGAAATGGTAGACTTGAAAACCATTGTGAGCAACGTTGACAGCAAGTAGACAAACCTGCTTACAGTGTCCTGCCATTTGTACTGAGGTTTAAAGCCCTAAGAGAAGTAATGTCTTAAAGAACTGTTCATGTTTTCTGTAGATGGATATGGTGTTAAGTTCAACATTCCAACGCATGAGGTATTTATTTTTATTCATGTAATAAAGTTGTATGTAAATAGTATGTTTTTATGTTTATAAAAATGCATAATAATGAGTCTAGGAATGCCCCTTAAGATACATAAATATTTGTAATGGAAGTGTTTGAAATATTGTGCACATAGGTACTCCATAGCAGTTCAAACTATCTCTGTATTCTGTAATACTAAGCATGTATGCCATTCCTTTTTGATAAGGAGTACATGAGATGTGTGGGTTTATTTCTTATTGAGGCCTTACTGAGATCAGCATTCTCTACAGCCACGTTATAGCTAATGTCACTGTGTTATATACCTTGTCCTGATCTTAGCTTAATAAATACAGTTTCCTCAGAGAAGCCTCATTTTGTGCCTCAGTGTGACTGACATCCCTGCCTGCATAGCCCCCTTACCCTGTCTACAGGAGCTGCTCCCAGTCATCCTAATTTAGCTTCTCATCTGCTCCCGCTTCTCATTCCCCAGCATCTCAGAAAGGACAAGGACTTTGGTCCACTGTATCCCTAGATCACATGACACTACCTGACAAAGAGTGGCTCTGAATAGCCAAGTGGTAAGTTAGTAAGCAAACAGTAGTCTCTGGCCACTGGATAATGTATGCACTTATGTTTCTAAACAGAGATTCAGAATGATACCAAGAACCGATACCAGTAATAGCAAATGTTTGTAACGTAACTGGGTCTGGAAAGGAGGAAAGATTCTGGAAATGCCATCTTGGTTCATTTCCAGGACTAGTTGCCTGTAGCATAGTGAGAGTAAAGTGCCCAGTGGCTCTCCTTGGTAATGGCCAGAACCATCCAAGGAACACCTTCGTGGGGAATGCACAGTGTGAGAAGCCTGGGTGTTTCTGAGTGCCAGTCAGTGTGTGCTGATTCCAGGAGTGTGATAAGGGAGATCCTGCCAACAGCCCTGTCTGAAAAACACAGTCTGTGTCTAAGAGTAACTGACCTGTGATACGCTGACGGGGGAGAGAAAGGTCTGTACAACAGACATTCCCCTTCAAGGACAGAGGAATGTGCAACTGTGATGTTCCATGGAATTTTCCATCTGTACTTCCTTGTCTTTGTTCTCTTTGTCCATCTGTTAATTAAAACCTTCTGTTGATGAACTGAGCTCTGCTCTCTGCAGCCAGAGCCAGTGGAAAGTCCTCAACCTGCTTAATGGTTTCTATTTGTTTACTCAAAAGCAACCACAGGGTCACTACTATGGTCATGTAGTCTGATAGAAATCCGTATCTTTATACAGACCTAGGTGCTAAGCTATATTTCACATGACTACTGATTCCCCTAAAATGTGAAGGAGCAGTTAAGAAAATGTAACTGTAGTAAATTGAGCATGCACTAAAATATATTTAATAATCTTTTCAATTAGAAAGCTACAGAAAATCCAGTGATGATAGAGACTTAATCATGTGCCACTGAGATGTCTTACATAATCCAGCTTAGGGAGATGTTGACTTTGGCCCGGCCCTAAGTTGGCTGCACCTATAAAGACTTCTCACTTTCATTATACATTGTTCTTGTTCCCTGACTTAACTCCATTGTGCAATCTCCCACGCAAGCAGGGGCAGCAGAAGTGACCTGAAGTTACGGATTTCCAAATGACCTTTTCAAGCAGATAAACTCTGCAAACATGCATGTGCTTCAGTGTTCTTGGAATTATTTTGAGAAGGATGATGTGGTGAAAGTCTACGTTTGGATATCCCAACACAATTATACATATAAACTCAGCTGATTTCATTTTTACTTATAAATGTGCATTTTAATTATTTTTGTCAGAAATTAGCACCGAAGCTTCTAATGGCAGGAAGAATTCTCTGTACAGAATGAAATAAATCCCTTTTAACACAGCTGTATCCCTTCACAGGCATCTGGATCTCTTTCTGTTTATTTCATCTGGTTTTGTCTGCTTACTGATGCAATTCCAGGTTATGCCCATTCCTCGATGATGCTTGCTGTGCGATGACTTTAACTTGCACCCGGATGCAAAGGCCGCCAGACAAGTCACAGATTATTTTCCACTGCTCCTAAAGTGGTAGTCTTTTTTTTTTAATAAAGAGTATCCATCTTAATCCATTAGTGAAAATAATGAGATGTTTACACTTCTAGAACTTCAGGCCTTTTTATTTCATACGTGCAAATAAGTCTCAATTTCACTTTTACAAATGATTATGGAAAGCCAATTTTTTCTTAGCCAATGACATTTTAAATCCATGGAAAAGCATGGTTACTCACTCTTTATATTACAAATACTAGTTGATGCCAGCCCTCACTCTGTCCTTGTCCAAATACTCGGGAGTTCTGCTTTGATTTGATCGTATACCGTGACATCTCCAACTTAGAAACGTTCACTTCCACTCATTGTCCTGCTATTTAAAGCATTTTGGGTGCTCTGTTGTCATTGTTTTCAGAACTTGGAATTAAACTGTAGCTCGGTACATGCTGGGTCTGTGCTCTGTGACAGACCGGTCTGCACCACAAGCCCTTCATAGACTTCTACATGTGACTTCCCTGGACTTTTGGATTCCTGGGAACTTTGCTTGGAACAGTAAGTTCTTGATTCTAAACGGTGTAGGGAGAGGAGCCAGGTGTGGTCAGAGCTGTGCCAACAACAGGGACAAAGCAGGGCATAGTTGGTTCTGATAAGCTCTCCCTGAGGGTTATAGACCTGTATTACAAACATGCCCTCTGTCAAGAACGTTTCTCATATAAAATTAGACTCACACTGGAGCCAGTTCAGTTGCCAAATGCGTGTTAATTGGATGAATCTCTAGACCTTATCATTAAGTATATTCTGAAAAGCTCAATTATGCAGATCAGCTCATGCTAAAAGCACGAAGGACATGGGATTTTTAAATGAGATGTCTACAAATAATAGTAACTTAAAATCCTTTCTCCATGCATCATTATTTCATGCAGCCATTCTGAGGTCACTGAAAGGTGAGAGGAACAACAAAGATTTTCCTGGGAGACATGCTAACTGACTTACTTCAAGATCACTAAGTGGGGGTGTCAGCAGTCCCTTCATCCTGGGTGTGATTGGTCTTGCATTGCTCTACCATTTGGGGTAATTGGAGATGGAGTGATGAGTTATTCCTCACACAAGGCTCACAGCTGTCACCTAAGGCAAAAGACAAAGGCGTGTGCATCTTACTGCAGTTTTTATGTTACAGTTGCCTGTAAATACAAAGACCCAATCCCCATGGAAAGCTTTTTGCTTAGGTTCCTTGAGTAATGGGCAACTGTAATTGAATGAATAGTCATAGCAGAAGCAAGAAGTCCAGCAGGGCCTGAGGGTTCAGGGGGCCTCTCCCTGCATAATCCAGGGCCTCTGGTACCAGAGCTTGAAGGAGAAAGAAGAGACTGCTGTTTTCATTCTGGAGAAGACTTCAAGTCTTACTGTTTTGGAGAAGAGGACTTCCGGCTTTAATGAGTCACATCTGGAGGACTTGTGAGTCAGCAGCCAGAGAGTTAGCTTGAAGAGGCTTCTTGGACCTTACAGTTCCCTTTGAAGTTCTTTGTATTCCAAAGCGCCATGCTTTATGTTCAGATCCCCCATCTTTTGTGTGCATGTGTACACGCATGTATGTGAGTATAACCTAGTCCAGGCTTGAGCTCACTGTGTGGCCGAAGTTGCAAAGCTTTTATTTTGTAGGCTATATTCTGTTTGAGCAAATATGGTAACTGCTCACTCAATTCACTGTAATTTGTTTCTCTTAAATCTCCAAAACTCACCTACCTAAAGCTGGACAAGGTCTCTTGTGCCTGATCTTGCAACTTCTCTCCTGAAATTGGAGGGCTAAGATAGAGAACTTCTGAAGCTCATAGGACAGCTAGCCTGGACTACATAGCTATGAACAACAAACGGATCCCATCTCAAGCAAGACGAGACCAGCATTGAGCTTGTCCTCTGATCTCCATAGTCAAACATGCCAGCACACGCCCATTTCTTAAAAGTTTGTTAACTACATTTCACCTCTTTTTAAAAAATGACATGTGACAGTAGGCACAAAAACCCTGCATTTCTACTGACAATGTGTGTGGGGAGGGGCTACATAGCATAAGTTAGTGACGTAATGGTCACAGTTTTCAACATCATCTGGAAATGAATCCTTAGGGTCAAGGGTCCTGGTAGCCTCGGCCCGTGTTCAGGTACTGACTGCTAATGGTAAAGCATTATGGGTATGTGTTTACCTGTTTTCTCCACCAGGGGGTGTGAGACACTAGGAAAGAATTTCATCAGTACCATTGTCTTTGCTGAAATCTACAAATGGAATCAAAAGTACTTGTTAGTCACTAGGATCAACCCAGTCACAAATAATCATTTAACAATGCCATTTGTGACCTGCACTGTCTGTCCTCCCTACCGATGTGATAGCCTAATGTGATTGACATCTCAGTAGTTTAATAATACTTTATATACACGTTAGTGCTATCACCTCAGTAGGCCCTGGGTTCTTTTCAGTGTGAACATCACTTGAGTGAATGACTTAACAAAGCTTTCTCCCTGAAGATCATGTGACTTGCCTCACTGTGTTTATTATCCATTCAAATACACCAACGTAAAATATAGTATTTTTTTTTTTTTTTTCTTTTTTTTCCGAACTGAGGACGAACCCAGGGCCTTGCGCTTTCTAGGCAAGCACTCTACCACTGAGCTAAATTCCCAACCCCTTAGTATTTCCTTTTTTAAATCCACATCATATCTCTCCCCATTTGTTTGCTATTCTGTTTCTTTTATATCTCTGCAATCATTAATTCTTGCCAAAGTCAATTACTTTAATCTGCATCTCTCAAAGCTAATGATGCAAATTTATAATTACCGAATCCAGTCACAAACAGAGACTTGGGGGGGCAGACTTGCAAAATGAATGGGGATTAGGGTAGGAGTTGAACATCCTAAATTCCTCATACCACCAATGTGTTAGGGTCTGTCAGAGAAAGAGGACTAACGTTTAGGAATAACATTTAGAGTTATTAAACCGGCTTATGAAATCATAAGCTAAATAGTACTCCTGGGTTTTCTGTAGCCTAGAAAGCTGGCAAACATAGTAGCTGCTCACTTGGGGAAAGGGGAATTCTGAAAACAAGAAGAACCAGTGATGGAGCCAAGTTCAATGCTGAAGGTCCAGAAGCCCCCTCAGGAGTCAAAGAATGAGTCTGTGTGTGGGCAATGGCAGTGGAGAAAAACATGCCTATTCAGGAAGAAGTAAGCCACATTTTCTTCCAGTCTTCTAGCTTATTGGATGCTCTCTCACCCGTACTTCATCGACCCACGCACCAATTGTCTCTACAAATTCCCTCACAGACATACTCAGGAATGTCTTTACCTGGACAGCTCTTCCTGGTGAAGGTGATGACCAAGAGGAACCATTCCCATCAGCATTAAGGTTCCAACTCTCTCTTCTGCAGAGTGCAGCCATCAGACATTTTTATTTTGTACCGCCCCTGTGGAAAAAAAGTCCAGCTCCTCAGCCACCATTCCTCAGCATATAGCCTAAGGGAATAGCATCCCTGCTGTGAAGTATATTCATCCCTCTGTTCAATGCAGCTGTTTGCAATAGACAGAATTTAGTGTAGCATTAAGTGTACTACAAGAGATTACCAGGTAGACTCATGCATACTTATAATAAGACCTTTTAAAGAAGGGAACCATTTGTGATAACATAGTCATGCCTGGGAGATGCTGTACTAAGGGAAATAAGCCTAAGGCCAAAGACAAATACTACCTGGTGTTTTATGTATGGGAAGGAAAAGCATGAGCTCATCATAACAACAGAACTGTTATTACCGATGGGGATGTAAATGTCATTATACACTGGAATTCTGACTCATCTCCACAGAGGGAGTTATAAGAGGAACAGGCGCTGAAGAACAATGTAATACTAAGTGTATGCAATTACGGAGCAGATCTCAACTGTTTTCAACACAGTGTGTGTAACATGCTACACTAATTTCTTTCACCGTGGTAATCACTACAGTCATGTGTGTCTGTCAATATGTCACTCCGTACACCTCAAACACATACAATTTCAGTAACGCTGGAAGATGGAAGCACAGTCCTTCAGTTCTGCTTCCATTTCACCAAAGTGGATACGCAACGTGTGCCAGAAGATGCTCCAATGGATTAAAACTAGAAGAATGATGCATGGCATTGAGAAGTAATAAGCGAATTATGGAAAATGTAGTTTGTGTTGTTCTCTTCCTTGTTAGTTTTCTCGTAAGAAAATTTGACAAGTCTTACTGGAAACATTTTAAGGGATGTGTATCTTACTGTTCAAGTGCCTGTCTAGCACATACAAAGTCCTGTGTCCAATCCCTAGCAACACACACACACACACACACACACACACACACACACACACACACACACACCAGTCTAGTTAGTTACATGTGTGGGATACCTTGTAAAGAATAACATTCACAAGTATAGTCAATGAAAATTTTTTCAGGACCACTACAGTTTTTTCTGAACCCTAATGCTTTCCAAACCATACACACATGCCTATGAAAGGATATGATATCCTTAAAGCACGGTCTTCAGTGATTTTAGAGTGTCTTCTAGAATACAAGGAATTAAGGATAGATTCATGTGAAGAAATTCCTGATTAAAAAAGAAAATAAACTTACCTTAGGAATATGATTTATCTTAGTTTGGTGGGTTTGTATGTTTACTGTTTCAAAGCAAATTTGATTCAGCATCTTCACCCAAACTGGGTATAGAACTTTGAATAAATGACAGGCTTGAGACAGGAAAACACAATGTAAGCTCAGATTCTCTAGTCACCAGAAGACCAACAGACTCATATCTTAAGGGCACAAGATTGGGTGGATACCTTCCCTACCACCTACTTTGGCATCCGTTGAGAACATGGAGAAATATATAACCAATATATATACTGGGTCATGAGAATGAGTAAGCCCTCCCTGACTTTCAAGCCAGTAAGACTTCTCACCATTGAAGTAGCCTTTAAACCAACTCTGTATTGACAAAGAATATGTGGAGGGAAGTGTTCACCATGTTTCCTCTCCACCTGGACTTGGGTTTGTAACATGTAGGCCTATTCTCCCCTAGTCTGTATTTTACAGCACAATGCCAACTATAAATAACAAAGGACGTGATAAAAATCATCATTTTGAAGCCTCTAGTGAAACTGATTCAGCAAATGATTACCAGTGTTAAAATCGTGAGATGATAGGCTTATAGGGAAATAAACTTTGTGTGTGATTTGCCCAAGTATTATCAAAGATATTATATTCTTATCACTAGATAATGGCAGAGGGAAGAGGAAGATAAAATTGTACGTGAAAGATAAAGTCATCATTGTTATTATTATTTTAATTCACTGGCCAAGTCTAATGGGGTGATGAGCGGCCATTATTCCCTACCTCTTACTGCACTGTATGTATGTATGCATACATACAGCCTGTAGTATGTGTACATCGGCTGGGTTTTTTGCTTGTTTGCCTGCTTCCTTCTTGTAAAAATCCTGCCGTGTAGCCCTGGGATTGCAGCTGTGTGCCTCCACACTCCACTCATCTTTGCTACTATTGTCTTCAAATTAAAATCTAGCAGCCTTCTCTGGAAGTTTCACGCCATAAAGAGGAACGAGATGACATCATCTGCAAGAAAATAATATTCAACGCATCCAGAAAGACAAATGTCATGTGTTCTCTCTCATATGCAGGATACAAACTGTAAAAATATATACGCATAGGATATGAAAATGGAAGGAAGACCGAGGGAAAGTAGTCAAAAGGATACGGAGAGGGACAGGTGGAACAAGAGTGGGTCATGGGGAAAACAAAATATCTCATGTTCTTCCTCATATGTGGAATCTACAGTTAGCTATTATATAAGCATATATGTGCATATGTATCATATATATGAATGGAGAAGAGTAAATTACACACATATATACATATAAAATATCATAAAATCTATTTTGTAAGACTACTAAATATATATTATGATTCCTATATATATTAATTAATGATTCCCCTCCATTCCAGTTGTCAGTAAGCCTCAGTGTACAAGGTATAACTTTATGGAAAAGATGATAGATCAAGACTCCTGTTAGAACACCCAAGTACCTAAACCTCCCTGAATCCAACATCCTCATAGGGAACAGAAACCCTCTAGGCAGCACCTTATACATCAGGACTCTCAATGCTTGTTGCTATCTGCTCACTCATTACCCTTCACCATGGCTAGAACATCCCTGCAGCAGCAACCTCAATGCAAGGAGGCCAGCAGCCATGCAGTTCCAGTATGAACCCCAGTCTATTCCTTCCATTCCTCAGTTTTCAAGTACAGATTGAATATCACCGAAATGCTTTGGACCAAAAGTTGTAGGGTAAAAGAGCTAGGAAGAAAACATCCTGTCCCCTCCTGACCCCAAGCCTGAGACATTGGACAAAGGAAAAGCACCCTGTTTTGACCCTAAATTTAAAGACGTGGAAATCACACCTTTTGATTCAGTGTTAACGACCAACAACTGTCTCCTATCATAAATCCTTTCCCACGAAGACCACGTCCCTGAAGATCTTATGAAAGCATCTCCTCCAACCCTCTGATGTCTCTTTCCATCCAGGTGCAGCCCCAGCCTTTTTTCTCCCCAATAAATCTGTTGTGTGAGGTTTGTTGCATGATGTGACTATGGAATTCCTTGGCTCCAGACCACCAAGATGTCCTTATGCCAGAAAAAGCTTTACAAACATCTTTTTCCTTTCACTTTTTGGACTTTAGAATGTTTAGAATATGGAATATTCCAAATATGAAAATATCTTGTCTACCGTGTATATGTACACTTATGTGAAAAAGAAAAACCTTTTCTGGAGAAACACAGCTCACACCATCTATAGCACTTGGTGATGAAATGGTCAGTATCAGGGATTTTCTTGAAATATTTTGAGCTGTTTATCTTCTGGCTTAAACTTTTCTGCAATTTGTATTTGGACAAGGTATATTGAAAACCACAAATAATTTTTGTAAAGTGACATTTTGGCTATGCATAAAGTTTTTAAAATATTTCAGTGTGTGCATGTGTGTTTTGTGGTGTCTGTGTGTCTGTGTGTGTGTCTGTGTGTGTGTGTGTGTGTGTGTGTGTGTGTGTGTGTGTGTGTGTGTGTGTAGTGCCCACAGAAGCAGAAGGTGGTGGATCAATGGAGCTAGAGTTACAGGCAGTTCAGAGCCATTTTCAGTGGAGGCTGAACTGAAACCCAAGAGCTCTTAATGGCTGAGACATATCTGCAGCACCCCAAGATGTGTTTCTTTAAACTGCATAGTATAAAGCTCAGACTAGTGAGAGCGTTCAGTGGTTAAAATCTCCTGCCACCAAGCCCGACAAAGTGAGTTTGAATTCAGAAAATGTGGTACATCTACACAATGGAGTACTACTCAGAGAGCAAAAACTTCATGAAATTCATGAACTTCATGAAATTCATAGGCAAATGGATTGAACTAGAAAACATCATCCTGAGTGAGGTAACCCAATTACAGAAAAACACACATGGTATGCACTCATTGATAAGTGGCTATTAGCCCAAATGCTTGAATTACCCTAGATGCACAGAACACATGAAACTCAAGAAGGATGACCAAAATGCGGATGCTTCACTCCTTCTTTAAAAGGGGGAACAAAGATATCCATAGGAGGGGATATGGAGGCAAAGTTTAGAACAGAGACTGAAGGAATGGCCATTCAGAGCCTGCCCCACATTTGGCCACCAAAACTAGATAAGATGAACGAAACTAAGAAATGCATGCTGACAGGAACCGGATATAGATCTCTCCTGAGAGACACAACCAGAGCAGGTCAAAAACAGAGACGAATGCCAGCAGCAAACCACTGAACTGAGAACGGGACTCCCTTTGCGGGAATTAGAGAAAGAATTGAAAGAGCTGAAGGGGCTTGCAACCCCATAAGAACAACAATGCCAATCAGCCAGAGCTTCTAAGGACTAAACCACTACCCAAACCGCTACCAACTGCAGCAGTGGAAGGGGAAGCCCTTGGTCCTGCCAAGGTAGGACCCCCCAGTACAGGGGAATGTCGAGGAGGAGTGGTTAGGGGAGGTGGGTTGGGGGAAACACCCTTATGGGGAGGGGGAGGAGTTAGGGGGCTTATGGACAGGAAACCGGGAAAGGGAATAACATTTGAAATGTAAATAAAGAAATATATTCAATAAGAAAAACAAAAAACAAAGTGAGTTTGATCTCTGGGACACATGGTGTCAGGAGAGAAGTGACACATGCATATCACACTCCGTCTCAACATACGCAAACACACAAATGTAACAAAAATTCTAATAAAATGCTTTGAAAGGTTAACTGTTTTCAGGCAGTTAACACCTTTAATCCCGGCTTTGGGAGGCAGAGGCAGCAGAATCTCTGAGGTCCGGGCCAACCTGGTCTACAGGGTGAGTTCCAGCACAGCCAGGGCTGCCCTCTCTGGTGCCTCACCTCACTGTCCATCCTACCTTGCAGAATGTTGGGGCTTCTGAGAGCTAAGGGTTGTTTTAACCACTGCTAGCCTTTCGCACTACCACCCTGCTGATTAGCCCATCTACGTTCTTCTTTCTTAGTTCTCCTAATTCGCCTCTTGTTATTTGAAGTCTCACTTTGTTTCATTTGTATGTCCACTTTTGGTTCTTAGGGTCATTCTCACTCATTCTCTCGCCCTCTCTGTAAAACTATAAAATTGTCCTTTGTTGTCTACGTGATGTTAGTTATTCCTATTATGTAATTCCTTTTATATAATTGTTTCTCATAGGCGTTAAACAATTCAATGATCCCTAATACTTCCTCATTCTAACTCTGAACAATATATCTTTTCTTTACTGATTATTCATAATTCCCTAGCTTTTGATGTCTTAAAACTAGAGGACCTAATGTTAAAATATGTCAAAAAAAATTCATGAAATTCATGAATTCATGAAATTCATAGGCAAGTGGATTGAACTAGAAAATATCATCCTGAGTGAAGTTCAGGATGTTTCTACATCACTAATGGCTTCCTGGTTTTTTTTGTTGTTGTTTTGTTTTGTTTTTTTTGTTTTTGTTTTTTGTTTTTTTTTATGTTGCTTCTGGGTGCAATTTTCCTCTGAAGGTGCTTTGTATAAACACGTGAATTGCTTCAGCTATCAAGTGGAAGGACTTGGGTTTCACTTGCTGTTACCATCAATTTTCAGAACATTTATAGTAAAATCTTTTATAAATATCATTATTGGGGGTAGGGGGCCAATGTCTAGGACTTGCCAGAGACCTGGGATTGGGGGAAGCCCCAGGGTGTTTATGGGGGGCATTTCAAGCTGAGACTCCTTGCAGTGGGGAATATGAATCGTCAAGTGGCCACATCCACAGCCAGGCAACAGGAGGGATAGGGACAGCAACCCACCCACAAAACCTTCCACCCAAAATGTGTCCCACCTACAAGATGGACAGGGACAAAGATAGTGCAGCTATGGAAGGAATGGTCAAGCAATGACTGCCCAAACTGAGACCCATCCCATGGGCAAACACCACTCCCTGACACTATTAATAATGTTCTCTTACGCTTGCAGACAGGAACTTAGCATAACTGTCCTGTGAGAGTCTCTACCCAGCAGCCAATAGAAAGATACGCAGAAACCCACAGCCAAACATTAGATGGAGCTCCATGAGTCTTGTGGAAGAGTTGGGGCAGGATTGAAGTGCTTGGAGGAGATAGTGACTGTAGAGGAAGACCAACAGGCTCAACCAGCCTGGATCTTGGGGGACTTCAAGAGACTGAACCACCAACCAAAGAGCAAGCACAGGCTGGACCTAGCTACCCCCATCCCATGTCTCCCCCACATATGTAGTAGATATTCAGCTTGGTCTTCATGCAGGTCCCCCAACAGCTGGAGTGGGGGCTGCCTCTGAATCTGGTGCTTACCTGTGGATCCCAGTCCCCTATCCGGGCTGCCTCCTCTGGTCTCAGTGAGAAAGGATGCAGCTATTCCTGCAGTGACTTGTGGCTTGATGCGTTGTTATTGGAGGTAGGGTGATACAGAATGGGGAAAGAATCTTTCGTGAGAAGGTGCTAGAAGGAGAGGAGAGGTTGGCACTGGGGTGTAAAGTGAATGAATGAATGAATGAATGAATGAATGAATAAGTAAATAAATAAATAAATAAACTTTAAAAAATCTTCCTATATTAAAGTCAATAGCACAGGAAAGAGGTGTTTTTGAGAAGAGAATAGCACATCATAAAACATGCTGAGGAATCGAACAGTGCGAGAACCACATTTGAATCCTGGGAATCTATTTAGCTAAAAGAGGGGATGGGCATGGCAACATCCTGATTAGGTCTTAAATCAAAGGCCTCTCACCCAGGCAAGCTTGCCTAGGTAACACTGATGCCAGTCAATGTCCATCCAGATGCAGGAGTGGAAGGTGAGGAACAAGCAGAGTGGCATCAAAAGAGAACACATTTGAGTGCAAAGCACCCCCCCACACACACACACTATTGGATAGTTTGCCCCTCCTCCCATCACCCATCCCCTTTCTTCTATGAGGGTGCTCCCCCTCCCACCCAGCCACTTCCACCTCAACACCCTGACATTCCCCTACACTGGGGAAATGAGCCTTCACAGGACCAAGGGCTTCTCTTCCTATTGATGCCAGACAATGCCATCCTCTGCTATATATGCTACTGGATACCATGGATCCCTCCACATGTATACTCTTTGGTTGGTTTAGTCCCTGAGAGCTCTGGATAGTCTGGTTGGTTGATATTGTTGCTCTTCCTATGGGGTTGCAAACCCTTTCAGCTCCTTAAGTCCTTTCTCTAACCCCTCGATTGGTTCCCCGTGCTCAACCTGATAGTTAGCTGCAAGCATCTTAATCTGTATCAGTAAGGCTCTGGCAAAGCCTCTCAGAAGACATCCGTATCTGGCTCCTGTCAGCAAGCACTTTGGCATCAATAATACTGACTACATTTGGTGGCTGCATATGGGATGGATCCCCAGTGGGGCAGTCTCTAGATGGTCTTTCCTTAAGTCTCTGCTCTACTCTTTGTCCCTGTATTTCCTCCCATGAGCATTTTGTTCCCCCCTCTAAGAAGGACTGAGGCATCTACATTTTGGTCTTCCTTCTTCTTGAGCTTCATATGATTTGTTAATTGTATCATGGGTATTCTGAGCTTTTGGGCTAATACCCATTTATCAGTGAGTGCATACTCTGTGTGTGTGTGTGTGTGTGTGTGTGTGTGTGTGTGTGTGTGTGTGTGTTGTGATTGGGTTACCTCAACCAGAATGATATTTTCCAGTTCCATCCATTTGCCCATGAATTTCATAAAGTCATTGTTTTTGATAGCTGAGTAATATTCCATTGTGTAGATGTACCACATTTTCTGTATCCATTCCTCTGTTGAGGGGCATCTGGGTTCTTTCCAGCTTCTGGCTATTATAAATAAGGCTGCTATAAACATAGTGGAGCATGTGTCCATGGTATATGTTGGAGCATCTTTTGGGTATATACTCAGGACTAGTATAGCTGAGTCCTCAAGTAGCACTATGTCCAATTTTCTGAGAAACCACCAGACTGATTTTCAGAGGAGTTGTACCAGCTTGCAATCTCAACAATGGAAGAGTGTTCCTCTTTCTCCAGATCTTCACCCGTATCTGTTGCCACCTGAGTTTTTGATCTTAGCCATTCTGACTGCTGTGAGGTGGAATCTCAGGGTTGTTTTGATTTGCATTTCCCTGATGACTAAGGATATGGAACATTTCTTTAGGTACTTCTCAGCCATTCGATATTCCTCAGTGGAGAATTCTTTGTTTAGCCCTGTACCCCATTTTTAATAGGGTTATTTGGTTCTCTGGAGTTTAACTTCTTGAGTTCTTTGTATATATTATATACTAGCCCTCTATTGGATGCAGGGTTGGCAAAGATCTTTTGCCAATCTGTTGGTAGCCATTTTGTCCTATTGACAGTGTCCTTCATCTTACAGAAGCTTTCTTCCTGAATCTTAAAAAGTGTATTGCAGGTGAATTTTTAGATCTTGTCAAGATCCCTGAAATAAAATTTTATTTTCTGGCCTCCCAAGATATCTTTTATAAATTTGAAATCATTATGACCGATGGTCTTCAAGTATTTCATAATGTGTAGTTAAGATCTGATCATCTCACCTGTTCCTTGCTGCTATGACTCCCTCTCATGGTGGACTCTCTTAGCCCTGTCACTGTAAGCCCAGATAAACTCTGTCTTATGTTTAAAAAAATCTGATCTTCTGTATTAACTGACACCTAATTGGCTTTGTTTTTAAATAATTCAACTCTGAACCTTGTATATTTGCCATTCTCTCTGCCTCACCCCTCACTTGTTAATAGTGGATATTTCTTTATTGAGAAATTTTTTATTGTAATTTATTTCAGATTCTTCCCATTTCTGTTGGAAAATACAGAATCATTCTGTTTTGTTTAGCAATGATTTAGGTAATATGTGCTTCCTTTCTGATTGGATCATGTACTTGAACACTTGGTTCCTCTGTGGCACGGTTTGGGAGGTTATGGAACGTTTAGGAAGTACACCATTATTGGCATAAATGTCAGTACTGGGGTGGGGTTCATGTGTTTATAGCTGTTCCTCACATCTTCTTCTACTTCCTATGTGTGGTTAAGATGTGACCTCTCTGCCTCCTACTCCAGCCACCTTCTGTCATCCCTCCATGGTCATCATGCCTCTGGAGCTATCATCCAACATATTTTTTCTTCCTTTAATGGCCTGTGGTCATGATATTTTACCAGCAACAGAAAAGTAACTAATGTCCAAACTGGCCTAAGAAAATTAATTCTTATAAAGAACCAATTATAAGAAAAAAATGTTATATCAAAAGCAATTCCTACTTACTTCTTTAGAGATATGAAAGTAGAGATCAATATTTAGAGTCACTAATACATGTCAATCAGCTATTTAGAGGATAAGTAGCCAGGGGTCCTCCTCACTCCCAGTGCAAATGAGATGGATCTCAGTTCTGAGTAGCCGGGTAAAGTTTCCCCAGCCTGAGAAAGATCTATGAGTCCTATTTCTGCTACTTACTCTTGTGTGTCTCTGGAAAAAAGTTACTCAGAATTCTGTCTTCACTTACAAGATAAACAACAGCTAATAGTATTCTCCAAACATGAGGAAATAATAACTGATACAGAGATAGTTACATATTTGTGAGAATATGTAACTCTGAGAATACAATGTTAGTAGGGTTATAGGGAGAGAGAAGGAGAGAAAAGGCTACATGGTGGACAGATATGGCTCCAGTTCCCTCCCTTCTAATTCTTGTCTGAGATAGATCCTGATTCCCATTCAGTATGGAGCCTTTCCCAAGCATTCTCTAGCATTGGCAGCTGACTTCATTTTCATGAGCATCCTTGGCCAATTCGATGTATGTGCCGCCATCTTGCTGTCCTTTGAGCGTGGTTCAGACTCATACTAGAATGACACAGATATTGAACTTGGAAATTTCTGTGGCTTTCACATGCACTCTTATCTCTGAAAAAAACCAAAAGCCTTAGAAAGGAACTGCACGTGCCTTCTTGATAGTTACCTTTGCTAAATAAGAAATAATAAACTGAGTCCCTAACCAAATCAATTGATGTCTCCAGCAGGAATCGCAACACCGGAGCAATTCTGTAGAAAGCAATTTGCCTTTTACAGGAGTGGTAGTAAATGGCATTTGCCTACCAGTTCATAGAGGTTTGGCTTTTTATTCTTAAGATGTATCTATAGCATTACTGGGTTATTTGGTTTGTCATTTCATCTGACTAGAGCTTATAAGCCTAAGAATATAAAATCACTTTAATATAAGCTTAAGTACCAAAAAGATCAAACCTACATGCAAGTTTAGTCTGGGGGTAATGCCCCTGTCCCCTTCCCCCCAAAGACCTTGTTAAGCTCAGTTCAAGGTCTACTCTTGTCGGTAAACAACCTTGATCTTGGATCAAGACTATGTTGACTTTGGAAACCATACAGCTAGCTCTTTAGTTACCGAACTCTTGGCATCTCTAAACTATCTAGTACACACATGCACACCTGGCTTATGATATTTCTTTGTTCTAAGACATATGAATCACAAACTCACCTTTTTCATAAGCCCGTTGTATGAACTTTAAATTTCTAAGAACTGAATAGAGCAAAGGGGAAAATAGTATCTCAGTTTACTTAACACGTCTGTGTACAACCAATGATTTCTTTGAGATTTATATTTCAAACCTTCTGTAGAACATACCCTGTCACCAACAAAATATATACCAATATTAAATGGAGGCCAGAGTATGAAAATATTCATGTTGTCCTTCCTTGAACTTCCTTGTGGTTTGAATCAGTTGAGCAAGCAAGAAGAACAGCATGTCCCCTGGCCAGATGTTTCAAACATTGCCTGAATTAAATTCCACTAGATCAGCATCCCACACTGAGCTCATCAAATTACATACTTGAACTCATTTACTTCTTAATGTCTGTATTCCATGCAACCTTCCATAGAAACAATGCAGTATACATAAATGGCATGGGTCAGGGAAAATAGAACTATAACCCAAGTCTATGCATTAACTATCAGTGAGTCCTCAGACAAATTCTTTTCCTATGTGAAATCTTGAACAGTGTAGTAATGTCTATGTGTCTATGATCTACTGAACTTGGTCCTTTGCTTTACCCACGACTATCTGGAAAATAGGAAACATTTTGCTTGTTATTTTATTTACTTATTCTTTAACAATTCCTCTCCCCTTAGTCTCTCATTCCCCTTTCCTCCTACTGAATGAATCCTTTCTTCCCAAGTCCTCCCACTTTCACCTCCTCTTTTGTCAATTTGTTTGCTTCTCTTTTTCTTGCTCTGTTATACAAATTATTTATTTTTTATTTACCTACTTTACATCCTGATCACAGCATCCCCTCCCTCCTCTCCTCCCAGCTCCCCACTTCTCACCTCCTTCCTTCCTTTCTCCTCAGAAAAGGGGAGGCCTCCCATGGATATCAGCCAGCCTTGGCATATCAAGTTGCAGTAGGACAAAATACATTTTCTCCTATTGTAGCTAGGCAAGGCAACCCAGTTAGGGAAAAGAGGTCAAAGGCAGGCAGTAGAGTCAGAGACAGCCCCTGCTCCTGCTGTTAGGAGTCCCATATGAAGACCGAAATGTACAACTATTAGATATGTGCAGAGGATTTGGGTTCATCCCATGCATGTTCTCTGTCAGTTCTTTGAGCCCCTGTGAACCCAAAATAATTGGTTCTGTAGGTTTTCTTGTGGGGTCCTTGACCTCTCTGGCTTCTTCAATCCTTTCTTCCCATCTTCCACAGGATTCCCCAAGCTCTGCTCAATGTTTGACTGAGGGTTTCTACATCTATTTCCATCGGTTACTGGATAGAGCTGTTCAGATGACAGTTATGCTAGGCTACTGTCTGCCAGTATAGCAGAATGTCATTAACAGTGTCAGGGGTGGGCTCCCTCTCATGGCATAGGTCTCAAGCTGGGCCACTCATTGGTTAGCATTTCCCTCAATTTCTGCTCCATCTTTGTCCCTGCACTTCTTGTAGGCAGGATAAATCATGGGTCACAGGTTTTGTGGCTGGGTTGGTGTCCCAATTGGATGTCTTTTCTGATTAGTGGAAGTGGCTGTTTTAGGTTCCATTTCCCCCGTTGCTAGGAGCTAGTTTGTTTACTTCTTAATAAATCAACCTCTTAAAGTAATTTGGAATGTTGTTAAGAAAAATAATAGTCACCTACTGGCAATTACCATGATCTCAGAGTCTTCTCCCAACACTTTTCTCAATATTCAGCCATTACAGTGTATGTGTTAGAAAGCTTACCAAAATCTCTGAAAAAAAAGGATGTTGATTTATCCTCTTAAAGATGCTTGCAACATTGTAAACCTTTCATTAGCGTTATGACCAGTATGGTAAAAGTTAAAAACACCTATAAACAATATATTTGACTTATTCATATGTCTTTAATTAAATTAAAATTGTCTCCTCTTTGATTAAATTACTTGTCTGTGCTTAGCTTAAGTTAGTTCCATGTATAGCACTTCTATTCTAGAATTGTCTGAAATGTGTCCTTTCATCTTTAGCTTTGAGTTGTAAACAATCTTGTTAGTTTTCACAAGTACTGTTTGGGGATGCAGCTGGGCTTATGAGTGGGCTTGACCCTGTACTCAGAAAATGGGATCGCTATGAGGGTGAGGTTTCCTTCAAAACCTAGAATTTTATAAAGCCGCCTCAGTTCTGTCCACTTGAGTGACAACCATACCTATGCCAGTAGAGATGAAACAACCACTCTGCCCCCATAAAAGTATCATTTCTAGGCTGCTACAACTGGGTTTCCTGGAAGCATCCCTCTCAAACATTTAGTCCTCAGTGAACATTTCTAAAAGCCGAGATGCGTTCTGAGGGTGACTTACAGCAATGGATCTGAAGTACAGAGACTGCGGCAGCTAGCACAGCAGGAAATTGTCCTGTTTGATTTTGGAATTATGTCTACTGAACTATCAGCACAAGGCTGTTTCCCTTGGATATAGATCCTTGCTATAAGGCTTTACAAACACCAACTTGAGGCTGAGGAGATTACTTGGTAGGGGAAGTGCTTGCACTCATACATAAGGACTAGAATCTGGATTCTCAGATTCTGCATGTGCTGTGCAGGCCTAGTCACCTGACCGTAAGCCCCAGTTAGAAAAAGATGGCAGAGCGAGGTGGCTAGCTAGGCAGACTACCTAGGCTTAGCGTGTGCTACTTTGTGGCAATTTATGGGCATTTGAATAAGAAGAAATAATTAGCTCATAAGGAATTAATATTTACATATATACACAAGATAAATATTAATGCTAATATTAATACTAACTAATATTAATATTAATGCTTCTGGCAGCTGTGCTTTATCTACTTTAATGTACAACTAATGTTTATTTTCATCTTTGGTCTAGTCTCTGTCAATTAGTATGAGGAGCAGAGACTAGAGGTTGGTTAGTTGATTTTAGGACCACGTTTGCTTTTGGTAGTCAATGTTTTGGAGACCATAACAGCAGGTTCCACAACAACATGAGCAAACTTGTTGGCCTTTGTGGAGCTACAGCTTACACAAACTCCCTTTGTCAGCATTGGAATCAAGCCACTTACTCGGGTAACTTAAGTATGAGGTGAACAGACCCTGTGGGTGGGAGCACCTGGATTTTGTGCCCAGAATAGGTGACTACAGGGCAGAGAGAGTCCACAATTGGCAAGCGTGTTAGTACTAGAGTAGCTAGGGCCCCAGTTAAGGACTAGCCTAGAGTGAGATCATGCAATGTTAATCTTTCTATCCCTGGTTTAGTCAACTAAGTCTTCCATTGTGTGTATGTGCTACGTGCCTTTGCTGTTCATCTGTTTGTGGGCATCTGTGTTATCACTATGTCTTTGATACTGCAAACAATGGTAACATGAATATAGGAAAACAGATGTCTCCTTGACATAATGATCTTGTTTCCTTTGGATATATACCCTGAAGGGATAGTGCTGGGCCACAGAACTGTCTGAATTGTTAAGCACCCTCCAAGCTGTCTTCTGTAACAGTCTATATGTTTATCTTACCTTCCCAGCATTATATAACAATCCCTTTTCTCAACACACTCACCAAGATTGTCATTCTCCTTTTGAGAGAGCCATTCTTACATGTATGAGAGAATAACTCCTTGTCGTTTTGTGATATTCTCTTTCTTTCTTTTTGCTTCTTCAATTCAGGATTTCTCTGTGAATCTCCCCAGGCTGTGCAGAAACTCACAGAGATTAGTCATGTTTTCTTGATGAAGGTCGTTACTGAGTACTTTCCCACATAATTGGACTTACATGTGTACCCATGGATACGTCTTCTTTTGAGAAATACGTATTTCAGAAACTTTCTTCTTTTCTACTTGGGTTCCTGTTGTCAGACTTAGTTAGTTGGTTAAACAAAGTCTCATTATGTAGCTTATGCTGCCTGGCAATATGTAGCCTAGGTTAGTCTCAAATTTCAATTCTATGCCTCCTGAGCACTAGTATGATGGCATGTTCCTCCATGTCCAGCAAAATTCTTTATTTTTCCTACTAAGTTGTTCATATTACTGATATAAAGTATTCTCTCCCATTCTTTAGATTTCTTCTTTATTCTATTTCCTTTGTTATACAGAAACTTTTTAATTCAGTGCAGTCCCATCTCTTGTTTGTCTTCTGTTATCTATGTTTCTGAAGATATGTTCATATATATATACATATATATAATGTATATTACCAAATAGATAATATATAACCAATATATAAGATATATACATATATATGTATATATACATATATATGCAAACCCAAAGCCATTGTTAACAAGTGTCTTTTCAATTCTTCTAGCAGTTTTTCAGTTTTAGGCCATAACTAAGCTTTTATTTCATCTCAAGTTGATTTTTATGTGTGAAGTCAGATTAGAGTCCAGTTTTGTTCTTCTGCATGTGGGTCTCCAATTTTTAAAATACTAGCTGTGGAGGAGACTGTTCTTTCTTGATTGCATACTGGGTACTTTGCTGAAGGTCAAGTTCTGTTTCTGGCTGCCTCTACTGTTCTACTGCTCCCTACAGTGTTTCTGTTCCGGTGTTCTGCTGTTGTTGTTTTGTTGTAGTCTTGTAAATAGGATATCTCCAGTTTTGTCATTGCTATCTGTTTAGGACTCTTTTCCTGGCTATGTTCAAAACGTTATAGGGTTTCAGCAGGAATTATTTAATAACCAAAGGAGTTTGGGCAGTATGATGTTTCCTACAGTATTGATTCTTCAATGCATGAACATGTTATATTTCCTTCCATTTGTGCCTTGTTTGCCATCTTCCACAATTATTATGTTTTTAAAGATTTATTTATTTATTATATATAAGTACACTGGAGCTGTGTTCAGACACACCAGAAGAGGGCATCAGATCCCGTTACAGATGGTTGTGAGCCACCATGTGGTTGTGGGATTTGAACTCAGGACCTCTGGAAGAGTAATCAGTGCTCTTAACCACTGAGCCATCTCTCCAGCCCCACAAATAATTCTTTGAAAAGAACTTTCACTGTCATGGTGAAGTTTCCCCCCGGAGTCTTACATGTGATTGTTTTCTTCTTTATCCGCTATTTGAAAGAAGTTCTTCGGCAGTGATCTGCGCACCATCCATTTCCATACTCTCAGACGGAACACTGCACGCAGAACCATCCTGTGGCCTCATCATCGTCTAGTCTCCAAAGAGCTTTGGATTTGGTGGCTTTATCCCATCTCTGTTCAAGGGAGGCTCAGGACCAGAAGAAAAGCAACCCCCATTCCTTCCCTTAACCTCCGTGTGCCAAGTATTCCTCAGACCATTCTTCACATCAGTCATTTGCGGTATCTTTCCATTGGCTTTTGATTTTCCAGTATCTTCAGCACATTAGTACTGGTCCTTGGTAATCTGACCCTACAGGGGTTCTAGACAAGCAGAAGTAAACGTTATTAGATGGGTGAAGCAAAGAAGTGCAGGCCGACAGGAACCGGATGTAGATCGCTCCTGAGAGACACAGCCAGAATACAGCAAATACATAGGCGAATGCCAGCAGCAAACCACTGAAGTGAGAGCAGGACCCCGTTGAAGGAATCAGAGAAAAGGACTGGAAGAGCTTGAAGGGCTCGAGACCCCATATGTACAACAATGCCAAGCAACCAGAGCTTCCAGGGACTAAGCCACTACCAAAGACAATACATGGACTGACCCTGGGCTCCAACCTCATAGGTAGCAATGAATAGCCTAGTAAGAGCACCAGTGGAAGGGAAGCCCTTGGCCCTGACAAAACTGAACCCCAGTGAACAGGATTGTTGGGGGAGGGTGGTAATGGGGGAGGATGGGGAGGAAGCCCATATAGAAGGGGGGGGGAAGGGGTTAGGGGGATGTTGGCCCCAAAACCGGGAAGGGGAATAACAATCGAAATGTAAATAAGAAATACTCCTTAATAAAGATTAGAAAAAAAAAAAGAAGTAAACGTTATATTCTCAAGAAAGACAAAACGTTTCTAAGAGGGCACTGGTCCCAAAATCTGAGATTAACTGTTTTTACCTTTCCCCTCTTGTTTGTGAGGCCATACCCCTGGATCTACTTGGGGGGGAAGGGCATAAAGTTCACTCATGAAGTATTGCTTTACTATTGTTAAGAATGTGGACAAGAATTTGAAAAGAAATATCACTTGTGTACATATGCAAACACTGCCTGATAATTTGGAAATTCTGGGTTTTTTTCCCCTTAGGCATTAACATTGTAGTAAAGACCATGAGACATGAAGTCAGACGTCTATCACCAGGGGTCAGAGCTTTTCTTAGTCACACATCATGTAACTTTAAACTACAGTCTCCTTACCTGGGACATTACATAGTCTATAGGGTGCAAAAGACCGCGGACCTCATGCAAGCCCTGGGTGTAGCGACTGCTCTCACCTTATTAGGAGGGTGCTCTTCCCTGAGTCATGGGTTTTCTTTACCGGCAGTTACATGGGCTTTTGGCTCTAGGGCGGAGGCAGAGCTGTTCCCTAAAATCAATAATGACTTGAGGTGGCATGTTTACTTTGACTTTAGTCCTATTGGAATTCTGTAACCTTGGACTAAAATGGACAGTTCTCAAATATAGTCCTTCTAAAGGGCAAAGTTACGAGGTTCTTTGTACCCTATTTTGTCCTCAGGAATAGGGTGGGGACCTGAAAATAGAACAAAACTGCATCCCCTTTCTAAGCAGGACTGTACCATAAAGGAACAAGGTCTACTCTGCCCGGGCAGACATTTATAATCCTATCATTACTGATATTGAACCATTTACTTCTCCCTTTGGGGCTGCCTCATACAGGTAACAAGTTTAGCATGGATTTTCCAGGACATGGGTTAGCAGGGAAAGTCACCATGTGTCACAGCACTTGGGAATGTGCCACATCAGACAAACCCTGTCAACGGCAACTCTAACTTCTGTGGGGCTTACCTAGTCCTCTGCCTGGTTTCAACTTTTTCTTTCTCTTAGCAACCCTCTGTGGTCAGTGGTCTATTATTCCTCTTGAAAATGAGGAGACAGACACAGGGAGATGGCAATAGATGGCTAGGAAGTGGAGGAACCAAAAAGTCAATTGTGGCTTCTAATCTATAGCCCAGCCTGCAGTTCTTCGGTGGGACAGCCTCCAAGACAGCCATGTATTTTTTCCTTCTAGGAACCACCTCGTGGAAGGAGTCTAAACCTTATGACTTCCTTCTGTTGTTGCTATTTTGTTTTTGACACACAGGATCTCATACTATACCCCGGTATAGCCTGGAACATATAGTATGGCAGGTTAGCCTTATACCCTCAATGGTGCATCTGTTGTAGCCTCCTAGGTGCTGGAATTATGAGCATGAGCCACCATCATGCCTAATATCTAAAGGACAGGATACAATAGTAGTGATAGATGTCTCTCTGAGGTTAGGGTCTCATCAAACTACAGAGTACATGTATAGCATGTTTCCTTCCACAGATGGCTCATTACAAGGAGAACCCAAGTGCTACTGAGACCGTGAAGAAGACCATACAAATAAAACTGAGTACAGGTTTATAAAGACGATCAGTAACTCTACAAGGGAATCTGAACAAGATTCCTAAGCCCCAGTCTGCCCTTCTGAGGACTGCAACCTCAGAAGAGACCCTGAGCCAAGGCATCCAGCTAAATAGTTCTGCATTTCTGAAAACAAGAAGTTAATGTTATTTGGGGTAATGTGTTATGTACACTGGTAATACAACCACTAGGACAGAGTGCTAGGTTCTTATTAATTTTAAAACAGCAGAAGATATCACAAATAGACAATGACTTCGTAATGAAGCCTCTGGTTAGCAGGGACACTAATGGCATTGTTTTGCTCAGCTTCATAATTTTTATAACTTTTGAGAACTTTTTGAATGTTAAAATTTTTATTTACTAATTCCTCTCTCAGAGGAAGCCATTTATTACCTATGGGAATCATATGGAGACTGGGTTTAATGGGAAGTGATGGGGGCCCATAATCCAGGCTCCAGAGCTGGCAGTGTACAAACATCATTCTTGGGCAACACAACCTTCCCTCTCCTGCTTCTCTCTTCACTTCCTCTTTCTTATCTTTTCCTTCTTCCTTGAGTGAGAGAAGAGCAGGCAGTTTACCTGCAGTCTTCCTATTACTGATAACAATTAATATTCTGACCCATTCCTATGGACCCCCTACCTCAGCCTCTTAAGCATATCCTACCAGCAGAGGAGGAAGTATTAATACATTAGTCAGGGGTCTCTAAAGGAATAGAACTGGTAGACTATATATAATATATAGGCTGACAGGGTGTGGTCCAGGTATTCCAGCAATGGCTGTCACACAACAGAAAGGCTAAAAATCCAACAGTTGTTCAATACACAAGGCTGGATGTCTCAGCAATCCCAACATGGTGCTGAAGTTCTAGAGGATTTTTGGAGATCTGCTGATCCTCAGTCTATGCTTGAATTCTGAAGTTGGATTAATACTGGCTGCAGCAAAAGGATAAATGGACTTCTCAGCAAGGATGAGAAGAAGTAGGCAAAAAGCCAAATTTCCTTTTTCCATGTCCTTTTCTGTGGGCTGCCACCAAATAGTTGCCCAGATTTTGGATGGGTCTTCCTGCTTCAAATAATCTGGTTAAGAAAAATCCCTCCCTGAAATACAGGGACAAAAATGGAACAAAGACTGAAGGAAAGGCCATCCAGAGACTGCTCCACCTGGGGATCATCCCATATGCAGCCACCAAACCAAGTCACTATTGCTGGTGCCAAGAAATACTTGCTGACAAGATCCTGATCTGGGTGTCTCCTGAGAGGCTCTGCCAGAGCCTTACCAATACAGATGAGGATGCTTGCAGCTAACCATCAGACTGAGCACAAGGACCCCAATGGAGTAGTTAGAAAGTAGGACTGAAGGAGCTAAAGGAGTTCACAACTCCATAGGAAGAACAACAATTTCAACCAACCAGAAACCCCAGAACTCCGAGGGACTAAACCATCAACCCAAGAGTACACGTGGGAGGACCCATGTCTCCAGCCATATATGTAGCAGAGAATGGCATTGTCTGGCTTCAGTGGAGGAGAAGCCTTTGGTCCTGTGAAGGCTCATTTCCCCAGTGTAGGGAAATGCTAGGGTATTCAGGTGGGAGTGGCTGGGTGGGAGTGGGAGCATACTCATAGAAGCAGGGTGAGTGGGGATGGCAGAAGGGGAACCAGGAAAGGGGATAACATTTGAAATGTAAATACATAAAAACTCCAATGAAAAAAGAAAGAAAAATCCCTCACAGGAGTGCCTAACACTTTGGATTTTAATTGAGTACAAATGTAGTTAAGTTGACAATCAGGATTGACCCTCACAATGAAAAAGGATATGTAACACTAAATGCCTTTCCAAACAGTCATACAGAACCTACTACTTACTGTAGAAGCTTCCTAAAATATATACACACACATGTGTAAAAAGAGTTAAGAAGAACTCACCCTATTGTGAGGTGTCAACATTCCTACTAGTTACCACAGGCTAACAAATGAAAAGCTCATTGCCAGGAAAAGGTTGCCTCTTGAAGTTGTTAGTCACTGAGGTAGGTCACATAGTGTCAAACATTATAGGCTATCAGTGCTCTTGGTTGCCATGGTGGTTTGAATGAGAATGACCCCTTCTCTTCTCTTCTCTTCTCTTCTCTTCTTCTCTCTCTCTTCTCTTCTCTCTCTCTCTCTCTCTCTCTCTCTCTCTCTCTCCCCTGGGTAATGCGTGTCCTACCGCATAAAATGGAGTTGTGAACTCTTAGCTATTCTTACCATAATGACTTTAGTCTACCATCATGTACTCTAACTCTCTGAAACCATAAGCCCAATTAAATGCTTTCTTTTGTAAGATACTTTGGTCATGGCATTTTCTTAGAGCAATAGAAAACTAATTTAAGACAGTTACCCGCTAGAACTTGACACTTAAACCATATTGTTGAAGACTTGAGTAGTAGAATATAGAGAAATAAAGCTTGAACTATTATGGAAACTTCTTCTCCACTGGCTAACATTCACAGTGCTAGAAAGTGCTATGCATGCTACTGGAAGAGAAATGTAATGCTTGGTCTTACATAAGCGTGAGCCCTGTAAGCTATAATAATGATTGTCCTGAAAGGATTCCCCCACTGTACAAGAATGAAACAAACATTATAGGAATGACCAAACACTTGGTGATTGGATGTAAGGCCACCATATCTGGCATGATTATCAGGCCAAGAGCATGTAAGTCAGAAGCCCTAGGGGAGTCAGTAGCACCTATAGTTCTGGGTGGACAAACACTAAATACACTAACAGTGACTTATCATTATACCTGTAAACCAATGCATCTCTCGACTCTCAGCAGATAAGTTTCAGTTTTCAGTAGTTGTTAATTGATAGGCCTGAACATGTGAAAGTGCAGAGAATAGTAGACTGTTGAATCTTTAGCCCTAAATGGGAAGTCTGTGCCATACCATCTTCTCCCAAGGCTCAGGAATCATTTTGGAAGAGGGGGGGCGGGAAGATTGTAAGGATGACAGGAGGTGGGTAACGGTAAGGAAACGGTGTCTGGAGGATGCAGCAGGGCAGATGCACATATGAACTCATGGCAGTAGTGATCACATGCACAAGACCTGTGTAAACTCTAGCCAGACCAAATTCCAGCAAGGAGAGGGGAACTGATGAAGACCCAGAGCTCGGTGAGGGGCTACTGACAATCAATCAATTGCTGCTTGGGATGGAGAGTGTGACCCCTGGCAGAGCAGCATATCTCACTAGAAGCCCACACATTCAAGAGTAATATGGCAGAATAATTTAGAATTGATGGTTTTCTTTAAGACAAAATTTTAGGTAGGT
Source organism: Rattus rattus (assembly GCF_011064425.1). Classification (NCBI taxonomy): domain Eukaryota; kingdom Metazoa; phylum Chordata; class Mammalia; order Rodentia; family Muridae; genus Rattus; species Rattus rattus. The sequence goes on along the minus strand of NC_046154.1, from coordinate 136,729,879 downwards.
GGGGAAGGCAGTGGATCTACAAAGGGCTGCAAAGGAGGGTGATTGATCAAAATATATCATGAAATTCTTTAACTAATAATATAGAAAAAATACATTGAAGACATTGAATTTTTCTTTATGTCTACAATTATCAAAATATTCAAGAGAAATTGTTATTGTTTCTATATTTAACAATGTATTTTAAAAGTACTGAGGGATTAAAATATGACCCTGTCCACCTGTCTTACATGTTTTTGGTAAATTTTAGTGGAGGAATGCTGAAGTGTCCTCAAACACAAGCTTGAAAACTCTGGAAGTCATTGCCCTAGGTTGCTTTTTGTTCTTTATGTGTATGAATATTTTGCTTACATGAAAATATGTCTACTATGTACATGCTGACTGTTCCCGCAAAGTCCAGAAGACCATGTTGAATTTTCTAGAATTGGGTTACAAGTGGATGTGACCTGCCTCATGGGTATTAAGAATCAATGGTGGGTTCTCCAGAGGGTAGCAAATGTTTTAAACCACTGGGCCACCTTTCCGAGCACTGACTTGGTTTTTTTGTTTGTTTCTTTCTTTTTCTAAGTCTTTGTTTCTCAGATGTGGGACAATCTCATGGAATCCCCCTTTTAGCACAGTTCTGACCACCTACAAAGGCTCTAGCACCCATTCCTTAGTGTTGTAAGTTGTGGTTGAGAGGATTATATATGTGAGTTGAACCTAAGTCTTGAAGGCACCTGGTCATCCCAAATTGACATCTTAACTTAGCTTCCTGTGGAAGGCATATTTCAGAAGGGAGTCCATGTTTGAGTGATATTTATAAATGTAGGTGGTGTGAGAAATGCATCTCTGAATAAGGAGTTACTTAGTCTATCACTGTGCTCTTATTTCCTCCCCAGTTCTTTCACCCTGCTTCACTTGCTCTTAATTTGTCATCTAGAGCTGGGGCAATGCTTTTATTGTGAGTACAGAATGCTATTGAGAGAGAGAGAGAGAAAGAGAGAGAGAGAGAGAGAGAGAGAGAGAGAGAGAGAGAGAGAGAGAGAGATTCAATCATGGCACATTTGGACTAGGCTTTAACTTTCTTTATTCTTACCAATCATCCTTTCCAATGTCCTCAAGTGACTTTAGATTTACCCATGATACAGCGATGGTTACAGCATTTTACAAAGATAACAAATACGAACACTGTGTAAGCTACTGTGGACTTTCTAGATCTGGTGCCAGATTTTCAAACACCATGAGACAGCATTGGAAGGCATCCAGTGAAAGGTTCTAGGTTGGAGCACTGAACCCCAGGGTTGTTTTTCAGGATTACTATGTTAAACGCAGGTTGGGAAGAGCTAAGGAGAGTGGATGAAAAAGCAAACTTTTTTCAAACAAAACAACCTTGAAGTTTTGTGGGTGAGTAGTCATATAAAGGCTAGCCTTCGAAGAGGAGGTGCCTCCGAATCTGATTGCAGGATGATGTCTATTCATGCTCCAACAAGGAATCTCCATCACTAATCTACCCATTGAAATATACAGCGCACCCCCTAAAATGTAACATATTTTACACTTACCTCTACTTACATAGGCAATTAAAATTATATAATCTGCGTTTGTTAAATGATCAGACTGATTACTGTAAGCAGGGACTGAGTCTTTCTGTCTCTGCGAATTGATGTTGCCAATACTGAGGTGGGTATGCCCTACCCACTCAGCAACCCTCAGTTCTCTCCTGAACAAATGCTGGACTGCATTAACTGAGAATAGGGCATCCAAGCAACACACATCATGCTCACAACTCTATCTCATTTCTGAAGGTCCTATTGAAATAATATGAGATTAACTTGGCCTCCCAAGTGGATTATTCTAGTTGAACGAATACATAGGTGTTGTGTGGTTAGGTTGCTATTGTCTATTAACTTCCAAAGGCCCCACTATCACCATATGAGCCAAAGTTCATGAGAGAGATCCTTGCTTACCCAGAAGAACCTGGGAGTAGGGAGGACCGAAGATATATATGGATATCTGTGCTTGCTTTTTGTGCTCAGAACATTCAGCACTACTCATGGGTTCTATAAGCTTCCCAGAATCTTTCTTCATGCCTGTTGGTTCACATCTCCCCCTCTCCTTGACCTGGTTAGCACCTGTCTATTCACTATTTCTATGACTGACGTTTTTGTTTTCAAGTGTAACTCACTCATGTGCTGTCTTCTTGAAGGTACCTAATTTCGCATAGCATAATGTTCTTCAGTTTTGTGGATGTTGTTGAAAAGAGCAGAATGTCCTTTCAATGACTGGACAATGAACTGTTGCATGTACGGACCACATATCCTTTAGCCAATGGTGGAAACAGGGTATTTCTATACCATGACTGTGAGAATGCTTTAGAGAACATGAGAGTGCAGATGTCTCTTGGGGTTTGGTTCTTCCTTCCATTTGGATGGATGCTCAGAAGTGGCATTGCTATGTCGTATAGTCGTTATATTTTCAGCTTTTAAAGAACTCCTGTCCTGTTGTCCAGAATAGGTATACTTGTTAAGAGTGTATTATTGACATTCACATCAGTGTCGCAGAGGGGCTATTTCTCCACATTTTCCAATGTCTGTGATCTCTTACCTTTTTTTCTGTTGTTGTAGAAATGATTCTTACAGATGTGGTATAATATCTCACTGCAATTTGAAACTCCTTTCTCTGGTGGCTAACGGTGCTGAGCAGTATTTTAGATATCTATTGGTAATCTACATATCTTCCTCAGATTAATGTCTACTCAGGTGCTTTGCCCAAGTTTTAAGGTTTTGGAGGATGAGTCATATAAGTCCTCATAAGTGTTCTTTTAACACCTTATCAAATATGTGGTTTAATGAGGAGGAGATAAACATTTTGTCTCATCCTGTAGGCATTATTCTACCTTCCAGTCTGTTTCTATGGTAAATTACCCCTAACGTCAAGAAACAGAGAGAGAGAGAGAGAGAGAGAGAGAGAGGAGGGAGAGGGGAGAGGGAGGGAGGAGAGAGGGAGGAGGGAGGGGGGGGAGAGGGAGAGGGAGGGAGGGGGGGAGGGAGGAGAGGGAGAGGGGCAGGGAGAGGGAGAGGAAGAGGGAGGGAGAGGGCAGGAGAAGGAGAGAGATACACATATGCATGTACACACACACACACACACACACACACACACACACACACACACACACCCTTAATGGGGTGAAGAAATGGGTTAGTGGTTAAGAACATTTGTTTCTCTTGCAGAAGACCCAAATTCTGTTCTTACAACCATGTTGGATCATAACCACCTATAACTCCACCTTCAGAATATCCAATGCTTCTGGCTTTTGTGGGTACCTTCACATGTTAACATGCCCACATACATTCAAAGGGGAAAAAATCTAAACCCTTCTTATGTTTTTAAGGCAACTTAGAGGCGAAAAGGTTTTAGCCCAAAATTCTAGTTCATATGTTACAGTGTGTGGGGAAGCCATGATGGCAGGAACTCAGAACAGTCACATATGAATCCACAGACAAGAGCAGAGAGACATGAAAATGGACACACCCACCGTCTTGCTTGATACTCAGCTAGATCTCTCTACTCTTACACATTTAGGGGCCTCTTGTGGCCAAAATATAGTTCGAACCTGCCTCTGTCCATTAAAAATCAAGACAATCCCCTACAGCTGTGACCCAGGCCAGGCTGATCCATATAATTAACTCCTCGTTAAGAGTCCTTCCCTAGCGGTCTGGGTTGTGTCAAGTTGACAGTTAAAACTAATCAATTTGTTTAAGTATTTCTTTTTATTATTTTTAAATTTTTACTATTTATTTTTATTTTGTGTGCATTTGATATTTCACCTGCATGTCTATCTATGTGGGAGCATCAAACACCTTGGAACTGGAATTATGAACATTTGTTATCTGTCATGTACGTGCTGGGATTGAACCTGTGTCCTCTGGAAGAAAAGTTGGTGCTCTTAGCCACTGAGCCATCCCTCCAGGCTGGACTATTTCCTTTCTTAGCAGAAAAATTTAATATGCTGTAGTTGTGCATTTTTTGTCCTTGTTTTTGTTGACTCTACTTTCGGTATCAGATAAAATTTTAAAAAATCATTAACAAGAAGCCTTGCTTACTTTACATCTAGGAGTTCTAAGTTTCAGGACTTGCAACAAGTCTCTAATACATGTTCTCTTCTCCAATAAAAACATGGGGCAGGGCATACTTTCTCGCTTCTCCATGTGGATATTCAGTTTTTATGATATAATTTATTGAAGAGACTTTCCATTCTCCACCGTGTGTTCATAATGCCCTGTTTAAAATGGCTTAAGCATACATATAGCCATTTATTTCTGTGTTCTTTATTCTACTTTATTGGTCTACTGTCTATTTTTATGTCCAATATCTTGTACTTTGGTTACGACAGCCTTGGGATACAGTTTGAAATCAGAAAATGTGATGTCTACAGCTATTTTTTGTAAAAGTGCATTGAGAATCCAGGGTATTTAATAGTGATTAGTGAAGTTTCAGATTTCATTTTCTATGCATGTAAAAAAATTGTTGTGGGTGAAAGGTACTGCATTGCATCCGTGTTGGATAATGTGATTATTAATTTAATGACATTAACTCTTTCAATCCTTTTACCTGGATTATTTTTTTGACTGCAATTTCTTTCAGCTATATCTCATGATTTTCAGGTTGAATTATCAAATGTTGCATCATCAAAACTCATTTCAGTCAATTCTTTTATCATGGTAACTTGGCAGGTGTGATTGAGTATCTGGGTAAGTTTAGGAACTATACCAAGACTTTTCTTACAGAAGTTATTTCTAGCAGCCATCCAAGCACTAGACTCACTATTAGTGGACTTCTCTGAGGCATGGTTAATCATGTTTGTATCATAATTTGAATATAAGGTGTCCCCACATGTCCCTGCTTTTAGATGTTTGTTCCTGAGCTGGGAACTGATAGGAGCTTTAGATCTTGGAGATTCAGTGGAATAAGTAGCTCAGTGGAACATGCACACATGGCCTGTGGTCCCCACCCCTTCTGCCTTCTTGACTTTCTATCTGCCATGCGGCAAGTATGTTCTAACATACACACTCCTGCTGCCATACATAACATTCTGCCTCTATACTAGCCAAGGAACAATGGAGCCAAGAACTGTGAACAGAAAGCTCTGGAACCCTGAACCAAAATAAATCATTGGTCTCTTGTTCGTGTCAGCCACTCTGTCCCAACAACAATAAACCCAACATAGTTAGTCATATTTTATTCTTGCTGGTTTTGGAACAATCCGCTAAAGTAACATCTTGGCTACTCATGGTCACTGGGTATGTGAGGGATCAAAAGATATGCTTTTCTTCAGTAGTTTACATAATGAATGAGTTGAACATGATAGAGCACTCATCAAGTTCATACCTAGAATTTAATAATTCAATTGCAATGAGCAATAAATCTTTAAAAGTAGGAGGTTTTCCCCCACATATTTGAATGTCTGTAGAACCTGGTCAAAACAAGACCTTCACTTATGCCCATGATTTTATCTCCAGTTCCAACAAGTGTAACTTCCCCCGCAACTGATGTGAGCATATGCAATCTATTTTCACACAATAATAATGACGGTCAGGCTAAGTCAACCTGTTATACACATTCCTATGGCAGAGCTAATCATCGACTGCTGAAGATGCCTCTCCTATCCATTTCTGAGCACATCAGCCTATGTCTTGTGGTAGCGTACTTCTTTCTTTAGAAAGCAATGGACCAGATCTCAGAATACTGGAATATTCTTCTTGAAAGTTCCACTCCTAGTCCCTACACCCACATAGAAAAGTTGGTCAAATATTCCTAAAAGAATTTGGGAAAGTATGGTTTCTCCACTTTGTTGCATATCAATGTTTCCTGTGACTACTCATGGATTAGCAACAAGGACATATCCAACTGATCCACAGCTTAGTGGGACCTGGATTCCAAGGCTTCTGGAATATAGCATGAAGAAGTGGACTGATATCCAAGGAGTAAGAGAGTCAGATAAGTGGCTGGAGAGATGGCTCAGTGGTTAAGAGCACCGACTGCTCTTCCACAGGTCCTGAGTTCAATTCCCAGCCCCCACATGGCAGCTCAGGGATATCTGTAACCCCTGTCCCAGGGGATCGGACTGCCTCACACATGTAGACAAAACACAAATGTACATAAAATAAAGATAAATAAATTTTTACAAAATGAGAGATCAACTGCTCATGAGATTGTTGCAAAGATTTGGAGATGACAGATGTGTACAATGGATGACCAGGATCAGATGGTACCATTCATTCAGCATCTGCAGGACATGGCAAGTGATGGGACGATTTGAGCATTCGGGAGAGATCACAGGCCCAGACCACAAGCCATAGAGCTTCAGGGATGTGCTCCATTCCCAGACAAAACATCTCCAGAAGAGCAGATACAATGTGAGGGAGAAAAGATTTATTTGGGCTCATGGTTCAAAGGGGGTACAGTGCTCCTGGAGGGACTAGAATTTAGAATCAATGTCTCCAGGTTACAGAGATGAAACCACTACTATACTTATTTTTTGTAGCTGAGAAAATCAAGAAATACAAAGTTACTTTTCATTTTGCTTGAAACTTACTGAGTCCTTTACCTTTATTCAGTTGTCTCACGGAAAGTGAGGCCATGTAGGGCAAAGTTCTCTGGGTTTTGGTCTGGGTCTGTTATCTCTCCCTTAGCACATTCACCTGATATGCTGCACTTTCTACTCTCAATGCAATGAGTGAATTTGACTTTCTGCTTGTTGTTGTGGAAAGATAGGCCCCATTGACAACAAAGTTTACTTAATAGAATGTGTCCTTGGCCTCAAACACTGTGCTCCCAAGTATCTGCTCAGTACATGTGAGGGACTATGGGAAGAGTTGAGCTGAAGAGGGTTCAGCAACAACCTTTACTGTAAGGAGCAGACTTGGCCTATTTATGATAAAAGGAGATCTACATGGTGAACAATACTGCTAAGCCACCTCCCAGCCTTTGAAAATTATACGGTGAAGAGGTTATATCAGGATGTTCCTAAGCAAAAGCTTCATTATAAATAGAAAACAGGACAGGCACCCCAGGAAGATGAGCATTTCTGAACAAATGGGCTGGCTGTTTGGAGAAAGGACCCTGTCCAACTTCCACTCACATTGACTCCACATCGCATATAGTAACGGTGCTGTCCCAGCCTTCTTCTCGCTCTCCAAAAGCCCTCAGCAATCTCCTTACAGAGTAGAGGCCTCGCGTGGTCACCAGTTTAGTAAATCCATCTGTGCCAGGGATTATGGGCACCCACCAGCTGCATGCTCAGTTCTGTGTGTAACTCTTTCCCAATATTTTACTAGGATGGGAGATCAATAGAAAGAAGCAAAAGGCTTCCTAGTAATGCCACCAAACAGTGCGGTACTCGATGAAGCTTGGACTGTGAAGAAAAACAGTACAAAACGCCTCCACACAAATTATTTGTTCATTCTGTCCTGGTCTTCACTAATCTAACTGCCCACAGCTGTCTGGTAGGAACAGGAGCCTTGGCAGGCTGGTAAAAGAAATATAGTTATATTCTTTGGCAAACCGCAATACTTGGCAATGCCTCCAAGAGACTGAGGAACTAAAGGCCCTTAAAACCAGAGAGATAGCGGATTCTGCGTGCTGAGCACACATCCATGACCTCAGTCCCGGTAGAAACATTTGCCCTCTATCTTTAGACCTGTGCAAATGTCACTTATCCTACACCATGTCACCCTGAGGGGCACATGTTCAGGGTGCTGTCACTGTGTTCTTGATAGTTCCCCCAACCATTTTCCCACTGACACCTTCCAAAAAAAGGAGGTAAATACCAGACCTAGAGACATAACTGTGTGATAGGGTGCCTTCCTGCCATGTACAAGGCTCTCAGTTTGACCCCAGCATAATAAGTAATTAACTAATTAATTAATTAAAATATATGTTTAAACTTCTAGTGCACATTCTCCTACTCTCATTTTTAAGGAGAAAAAAAAACACAAAAATTCTGGTATTTCAGAGGTTTTCTGATTTCACTACTTTTCTTGCCAGAAGAGCAGAGACTGTGTTTAGATGTCACACTGATACTGGTGGGGAAAACCACCAACTCCCTTGGGAGGCCCCTCCCCACCATCCCTTATTCTCTCTAAAGAGTCCAAGAAGCCTAATTCAAAATGACAAGTTGGAAACTTGAAACCACAAAAATCATCAATGAAAACCTCTCACTGACATCACTTTTCAAACTGAACAAGAGTGAACACGACTGAAAGAAAGAACAGAAAGATACACACAATCGGACATCCAAGTCAAAAGGGGATCTCAGTGTGTGAAAAAATAAACCCTTGTCTCAAAGTTAATTTCATCTGTCAGATTCATACAAATACTCATGACTCTTAAAGCCATTTGTTTGATCTCTGATAGTGGAGCCCTGTATCCGATGCCCTACACCAAAGGAGAAAACCTTTATGTAGTTATAGTAATGGAAATATTTTAGACATGTTTTGATTATTTTATTTTTCAAAGACATCTTTATATGTAAGCGGAGTTCTGGAAGTCTATAAATCCTGTGATTTTGGTGAGTGGGATCTGTAATAGAAAAATGTACAATTAGCTCAGCGCCAGCACCAGGTAGTGGGCAAACAAATATGGGGTTTCTAGAGTCCTGCATGCCATACTTTTGTACTGTGAAATTGTTTTAAACAAAACCACTTTTCTGTTTACTGAATGTGAGCTTCTAACTAAAGTGAGATTGGACTTCATGGCTGTAGACGGTACAGAAAGGTCTACAGAGTTGGTACTGCTGCGTTATCCTGGTACAGGGTGGGACTGAGTTGCTAACAGTTAGTATGGTTGAAAAAGCGTCAGACAGAAGCTCGAAGCTAATGCCGTCCATGACTGAGACGGAATCTAAAGCCTTTCTCTTACTGCCTCAGAGACAAACTACAGCAACCATAGGAACAGCACAGGACTTACAAGAAGCATCTCACGCTGTTCTGCCATTGGTTAACGAGGCACCTTGCTGTCTGAGGTGAAGAGAGGCTAAAACACAGTTAATACATTGTGGCCTGCCTTGGTTCTCAGACCCCTCAGTCTCCTCCCTAGCCCCCTTGACCAGTTGAGCCCAGGCTAAAATGCTCATAGTGTCTGACCCAGTGATGTTCCCAAACAGTGGGGACCTAGGGACAGTAATGGCCTCATAAATTGTGCTTATTGTGGATTATCTTTTCACTGATAAGAATTAAGACAGTCTGCCCTCTGGGAGTCCTGCGGATGCTGGTTTTAGAGCACAGCAACCTGGGTTCAAATTCTCAGAGCTCTAGCATCCATCATAGCATTGGGATGAGGGTGAATGACTTCCGGCACCTGTGTAATGCAGAGGTGGTTGTAATATACACCTTAGTGCAGAGGCTCAGACAACACATGCATCAAATATACATGTGCACTCTACACTGGAACACAGCAATCCTGAGAAATTTTCACAGTGGTTTATTTTATGCCCGATTTACCTTATACTAGGCTATTGGAATATTGTTATCAATTATATTTAGCTGGTATAAAACATAATTTTATTGGATATTTCTTTATTTACATTTCAAATGTTATTCCTTTTCCCGGTTTCCTATCCATAAGCTCCCTATCCACTCCCCCTTCCCTTCTTCTATAAGGGTGTTCCCCTTCGCATCTACCCCCTGTTACTGACCCCCACCCCAGCATTCCCTTGCACTGGGGGTTCAACTTTGGCAGGACTAAGGCCTTCTCTTTCCGTTGGTGCCCAACAAGGCCATCCTCTACTACATATGCAGTTGGAGCCATGGGTCAGTCCATGTATAGTCTTTGGGTAGTGGTTAAGTCCCTGGAAGCTCTGGTTGGTTGGCATTGGTCCTTTGGGGTTGCAAGCCCTTCAGCTCTTTCAAACCTTTCTCTAATTCCTCCAATAGAGGTCCTGTTCTCAATTCAATGGTTTGCTGCTAGCATTCACCTCTGTATTTGACATGCTCTGATTGTGTCTCTCAGGAGAGATCTGTATCTGGTTCCTGCCAGCATGCATTTCTTAGCTTTATCAATCTTGTCTAGTTTTGGTGGCTGTATATATATGGGCCACATGTCGGGCAGGCTATGAATGATCATTCCTTCAGTCTCTGCTCTAAATTTTGCCTCCATAGCCCCTCCTATGGATATTTTTACTCTCTTTTAAGAAGGAGTGGGAGCATTCGAATTTTGGTCATCCTTCTTGTTGAGATTCCTGTGATCTGTGGATCGAGTCTTGGGTAATTCAAGCTTTTGGGCTAATATCCACTTATCAGTGAGTGCATACCATGTGTGTTTTTCTGTGACTGGGTTACCTCACTCAGGATGATATTTTCTAGTTCAATAATTTACCTATGAATTTCATGAAGTCATTGGTTTTTTTTTCCATCTTTATTAACTTGGATACTTCTTATTTACATTTCGATTGTTATTCCCTTTCCCGATTTCTGGGCCAACATCCCCCCAAACCCCTCCCCCACTATATGGAGTTCCCTCCCCATCTTCCCCCATTCGGCCTCCCCAACAATCCGATCACTGGGGATTCAGTCTTGGCAGGACCAAGGGTTTCCCTTTCCAATGATGCTCTTACTAGGCTATTCATTGCTACTTATGCAGTTGAAGCCCAGGGTCAGTCCATGTATAGTCTTTAGGTAGTGGCTTAGTCCCTGGAAGCTCTGGGTGGTTGGCATTGTTGTTCATATGGGGTCTCAAGCCCCTTCAAGCTCTTTCAATCCTTAAGATTCCTTCAATGGGGGTCTCGTTCTCAGTTCAGTGGTTTAATGATGGCATTCACCAATGTATTAGCTGTATTCTGGCTGTGTCTCTCAGGAGAGATCTACATCCGGTTCCTGTCGGCCTGCACTTCTTTGCTTCATCGATCTTATCTAGTTTGGTGGCTGTATATGTATGGGTCACATGTGGGGCAGGCTCTGAATGGGTGTTCCTTCTGCCTCTGTTCTAAACTTTGCCTCCTTATTCCCTCCCAAGGGTATTCCTGTTGCCCTTTTAAATAAGGAGTGAAGCATTTGCATTTTGGTCATACTTCTTGAGTTTCATGTGTTCTGTGCATCTAGGGTAATTCGAGCATTTGGGCTAATAGCCACTTATCAATGAGTGCATACCATGTGGGTTTTTCTGTGATTGATAATAGGATGATATTTTCCAGTTCCATCCATTTGCCTATGAATTTCATAAAGTCATTGTTTTTGATAGCTGAGTAGTATTCCATTGTGTAGATGTACTACATTTTCTGTATCCATTCCTCTGTTGAAGGGCATCTGGGGTCTTTCCAGCTTCTGGCTATTATAAATAAGGCTGCTATGAATATAGTGGAACATGTGTCTTTGTTATATGTTGGGGCATCTTTTGGGTATATGCCCAAGAGAGGTATAGCTGGGTCTTCAGGTACTTCAATGTCCAATTTTCTGAGGAACCTCCAGACTGATTTCCAGAATGGTTGTACCAGTCTGCAATCCCACCAACAAGGAGGAGTGTTCCTCTTTCTCCACATCCTCGCCAGCATCTGCTGTCAACGGTTTTTGATCTTAGCCATTCTCACTGGTGTGAGGTGAAATCTCAGGGTTGTTTTGATTTACATTTCCCTTATGACTAAAGATGTTGAACATTTCTTTAGGTCTTTCACAGCCATTCAGCATTCCTCAGCTGTGAATTCTTTGTTTAGCTCTGAACCCCATTATTTAATAGGGTTACTCATCTCCCTGCAGTCTAACTTCTTGAGTTCTTTGTATATTTTGGATATAAGCCCTCTATCTGTTGTAGGATTGATAAAGATCTTTTCCCAATCTGTTGGTTGCTGTTTTGTCCTAACAACAGTGTCCTTTGCCTTACAGAAGCTTTGCAGTTATATGAGATCCCATTTGTCGATTCTTGATCCTAACCCTTAGCCATTGGTGTTTTGTTCAGGAAATTTTCTCCAGTGCCCATGTATTCGAGATTCTTGTCCACTCATTCTTCTATTAGCTTGAGTGTATCTGGTTTATGCAGTTTTTATCACTATTGCTCTGTAATACTGCTTGAGTTCAGGGATAGTGATTCCTCCAGAAGTCCTTTTATTGTTGAGGATAGCTTTAGCTATCCTGGGTTTTTTGTTATTCCAGATGAATTTGCAAATTGTTCTGTCTAACTCTTTGAAGAATTGGATTGGTATTTTGATGGGGATTGCATTGAATCTGTAGATCGCTTTTGGTAAAATGGCCATTTTTACTATATTAATCCTGCCAATCCATGAGCATGGGAGATCTTTCCATCTTCTGAGATCTTCTTCAATTTCTTTCTTCAGAGGCTTGAAGTTCTTATCATACAGATCTTTCACTTGCTTGGTTAGAGTCACACCGAGGTATTTTACATTATTTGGGACTATTATGAAAGGTGTCATTTCCCTAATTTCTTTCTTGGCTTGTTTCCCTTTTGTGTAGAGAAAAGCTACTGATTTATTTGAGTTAATTTTATACCCAGCCACGTTGCTGAAGGTGTTTATCAGCTTTAGTAGTTCTCTGGTGGAACTTTTGGGATCACTTAAATATACTATCATATCATCTCCAAATAGTGGTAGTTTGACTTCTTCCTTTCTAATCTGTATCCCTTTGATCTCCTTTTGTTGTCTGACTGCTCTGGCTAGAACTTCAAGAACTATATTGAATTAGTAGGGAGAGAGTGGGCAGCTTTGTCAAGTCCCTGATTTTAGTAGGATTGTTTAAAGTTTCTGTCCATTTAGTTTAATGTTAGCAACTGGTTTGCTGTATATGGCTTTTACTATGTTTAGGTATGGGCCTTGAATTCCTATTCTTTCCAGGACTTTTATCATGAAGGGTTGTTGAATTTTTGTCAAATGCTTTCTCAGCATCTAATGAAATGATCATGTGGTTTTTATCTTTCAGTTTGTTTATATAGTGGATTACGCTGATGGTTTTCCCTATATTAAACCATCCCTGCATGCCTGGGATGAAGCCTACTTGATCATGGTGGATGATTGTTTTGATGTGCTCTTGGATTCGGTTTGCCAGAATTTTATTGAGTATTTTTGCGTTGATATTCATAAGGGAAATTGGTCTGAAGTTCTCTTTCTTTGTTGGGTCTTTGTGTGGTTTAGGTATAAGAGTAATTGTGGCTTCATAGAAGGAATTAGGTAGTGCTCCATCTGTTTCAATTTTGTGGAATACTTTGGATAGTATTGGTATGAGGTCTTCTATGAAGGTCTGATAGAATTCTGCACTAAACCCGTCTGGACCTGGGCTCTTTTTGGTTGGGAGACCTTTAATGACTGCTTCTATTTCGTTAGGAGTTATGGGGTTGATTAAATGGTTTATCTGTTCCTGGTTTAACTTCGGTACCTGGTATCTGTCTAGGAAATTGTCCATTTCCTGCAGATTTTCAAGTGTTGTTGAATATAGGCTTTTGTAGTAGGATCTGATGATTTTTTGAATTTCCTGATTCTGTAGTTATGTCTCCCTTTTCATTTCTGATTTTGTTGATTTGGACACACTCTCTGTGTCCTCTCATTAGTCCAGCTAAGGGTTTATTTATCTTGTTGATTTTCTCAAAGAACCAACTTTTGGTTCTGTTGATTCTTTCCATGGTCCTTTTTGTTTCTACTTGGTTGATTTCAGCTCTGAGTTTGATTATTTCATGCCTTCTACTCCTCCTGGGTGTATTTGCTTCTTTTTGTTCTAGAGCTTTTAGGTGTGCTGTCAAGCTGCTGACATATGCTATCTCCTGTTTCTTTCTGTAGGCACTCAGAGCTATGAGTTTTCCTCTTAGCACAGCTATCATTGTGTCCCATAAATTTGGGTATGTTGTGCCTTCATTTTCATTAATTTCTAAGAAGTCTTTAATTTCTTTCTTTATTTCTTCCTTGACCAGGTTATCATTGAGTAGAGCACTGCTCAATTTCCACGTATATGTGGGCGGTCTTCCCTTATTGTTATTGAAGACCACCTTTATGCCGTGGTGGTCTGATAGGATGCATGGTATTATTTCTATCTTTCTGTATCTGTTGAGGCCTATTTTATGACGAATTATATGGTCAATTTTGGAGAAAGTACCATGAGGTGGTGAGAAGAAGGTATATCCTTTTGTTTTAGGATAGAATGTTCTATAAATATCTGTTTAGTCCATTTGATTCATGACTTCTCTTAGTCTGTCTATGTCTCTGTTTAATTTCTGTTTCCATGATCTGTCCATTGATGAAAGTGGGGTGTTGAAATCTTCTACTATTATTGTGTGAGGTGCAATGTGTATTTTGAGCTTTAGTAAGGTTTCTTTTACGTATGTAGGTGACCTTCTTTTTGGAGCATATATATTTAGGATTGAGAGTTCATCTTGGTGGATTTTTCCTTTGATGAATATGAAGTGTCCTTCCTTATCTTTTTTCATGACTTTTAGTTGAAAATTGATTTTATTCGATATTAGAATGGCTACTCCAGCTTGCTTCTTCAGACCATTTGCTTGGAAAATTGTTTTCCAGCCTTTCACTCTGAGGTAGTGTCTGTCTTTGTCTCTGAGGTGTGTTTCCTGTAGGCAGCAGAATGCAGGGTCCTCATTGCATATCCAGTTTGTTAATCTATGTCTTTTTATTGGGGAGTTGAATCCAATGATATTGAGAGATTTTAAGGAATAGTGATTATTGCTTCCTGTCATATTCATATTTGGATGTTAGATTATGTTTGTGTGCTTTTCTTCTCTTTGTTTTGTTGCCAAGATGATTAGTTTCTTGCTTCTTCTAGGGTGTAGCTTGCCTCCTTATGTTGGGCTTTACCATTTATTATCCTTTGTAGGGCTGGATTTGAAGAAAGATATTGTGTAAATTTGGTTTTTTCATGGAATATCTTGGTTTCTCCATCTATGTTAATTGAGATTTTTGCTGGATACAGTAACCTGTCTACTGGTCTTCAGCTGTTCCTGTGGGCGTGTGTCCTGAGTCTACCAGGCAGGTCACTTGGAGCAGAAAAGTTGGTCTTACCTCTGGTCCCAGGCCTGATGTTGCTCCTGGGGGCTGCATTTCAGCTCTCCATGAGGGCAGCAATCAGAAGGCCTGCCCTGCCTTTCTCAGGTCCCTGTGCACTGGGGGTCCCAGATGGAATTAGGGTGTTTTCCTCTAGGAGTCAGAAAATGTGGGCATAGTGTAGTCTCTTCTGGTTTCGCTGGTGTGCCTGCCCCTCTGAATGTTTAGTTCTCCCTCTCATGGGATTTGGGTGCAGGGTGAAATCATTGTTTTGATAACTGAGTAGTATTCCATTGTGTAGATGTATCACATTTTCTGTATCCATTCCTCTGTTGAAGGGCATCTAGGTTCTTTCCAGCTTCTATTATAAATAAGGCTGCTATGAACATATTGGAGCATATATCTTTTTTGTATGTTGGAGCATCTTTTGGGTATATGCCCAGGAGAGGTATACCTGGGTCCTCAGGTAGTACAGGTGGAATCTCAGGGTTGTTTTGATTTGCATTTCCCTGATGACAAAGGATGTTGAGCATTTCTTTAGGTACTTCTCAGCCATTTGATTTTCCTCAGCTGAGAATTCTTTGTTTAGCTCTGTACCCCATTCTTTAATAGGGTTATTTGTCTCTCTGCGGTCTAACTTCTTGAGTTCTTTGTGTATTTTGGATATTAGCCCTCTATCAGATGTAGGATTGGTAAAGATCTTTCCCCAATCTGTTGGTTATCTTTTTGTCCTAATGACAGTGTCCTTTGCCTGCAAAACATAATTTAATATGATATTTTAACACATACATATACAATATACAATATATATCTTTGTTTTAATGTAGATGCCTTTTTCAAATAAATTTTTCCTGAAATGAATGATGTAGTCTTTAATTAATTCCTAAATCAATATTTTGGATAAAACTATAATTGCAGATTTTTTAAATCAATTCCCCTCATGTGCTTTAAATGTGGTACATCTTAAGTTAATGTAATTATCAATTAAGAAAACATGTAGAGTTTTTTTTTTAACCTCCAGATTTTATTCCCATCCTAGTCCACCCTCTGATTGTTCCACATCCCATACCTCCTCTCCTTCCCAATCTGCCCTCCATCTCCATGAGGATGTCCCCACCTCCTCATCCCCCTTCTCCACCAGAACTCTCCACTCTCAGGGGCCTCCAGTCTCTTGAGGGTTAGGTGCATCTTCTCTGACTGAACCCAGATCCAGCAGTCCTCTGCTGTATATGTGTTGGGGGCCTCATCTCAGCTGGTGTATGCTACCTGGTTGGCAGTCCAGTGTCTGAGAGATCTCAGGGGTTCAGGGTAATTGAGACTGTTGGTCCTCCTACAGGGTTTTCCTCCTCCTCAGTTTCTTCCAGCTTTTCCCTAATTCAACCACAGGGATCAGCAGCTTCTGTCCATTGGTTGAGTGCACATATCTGCATGTGACTTTTTCAGCTACTTGTTGGGTCTTAAAGAGGGCAATCATGATAGGTCCCTTTTTGTGAGCACCCCATAGCCTCAGTAATGGTGTCAGGCCTTGGGGCCTCTTCTTGAGCTGGATCCCACTTTGGGCCTATCACTAGACTTCCTTCTCCTCAGGCTCTTCTCCACTTTTGTCCCTGCAGTTCTTTCAGACAGGACCAATTATGGGTCAGAGTTTTTCACTGTGGAATGGCAACCCCATGCCTCACTTGATGCCATGTCTTTCTGCTTGAGGTGGGCAGGGAGTTCTTACACAAGACATGGCAAATACTTGGGATTTTTTTTCTTTTTTCTTTTCCTATGACAACACTGATTTTTGGAATGTTAAGCTCTATGTCCTCCTGGTCTCTGTCACAGAGCCTTGTCTTTTCAGTTACACAGCAAGAAGCTGTAGACCCTGGGCTCAGCATACAAAGCGCTTGCTGTGTAAGAGAAAACTGAAGCACATCCCGCACCAGTGTAAATGCCAGGAGGGTATGGTGACCTCCTGTAATTCTAGGGCAAGTTGGCTAGACTATCCTGTGCATTGGACTCTGGCTAAAGGGAGAGACCTTCAAGAGAGAGCCGTGGAGGAAAACACTCAGTGTAACCTCTGGCCTCCACACATATGCACACATATGTATATGTACAAGCACTCACACATGCCTCCACAAAAATGCATACCACACACACATGTGCACGTCAAAAAACTGGAATTGTAGACATAATGAAAAGAATGAGGCGTCTGGTATCCCAATAAGATTTTACTCACGGATTTGCTAGTCTGTATGTCACATGTCACTTCACGTATGACACGAAATGTGCCCTCCCTCCAAGTATTTAAAAATTATTCTTAACACTTAGGCTGCACAGAAATAGGAAGAGTAACCTTGCTCCATGGGTATCATTTGCCAACCATCACCACACAAGAATAAAGACATGAAAGGAAGACATCACCGTGACACCCATCATTCTGTGGATGAGAAATGGGCTTTCCAGAAGCCATGGAAAGATGGATGGGCACATTCAATTCAAGTCATAAAACTTGTTCTAAGAACAAATTTAGTTTACTACAGATTAATAGATAACAGAATTGTGTTACTCTTATACATCATCTAAACAATTAAAAAAAATTTTTTTCTTTTTTCTTTTTTTCGGAGCTGGGGACCGAACCCAGGGCCTTGCGCTCGCTAGGCAAGCGCTCTACCGCTGAGCTAAATCCCCAACCCCAACAATTAAAAATTTTGATAGGGAAAATTACTTCCTAAAATAAGGGAAAACAGGAAGTACAGTGAGTTCACAGCTTAAGCTACATGGAGGGTCCCAGTCAGCCTGGGTTGCTAAGGGACTCTGCTGAAATGAAAAAGAAAAGGGAAACATCCTACCTAGGTAATAACTGCATGATAATAGTGATAAGATTTTAAAAGTTTAAGGAGTCCCGTGGATAAAGCTCACTGCGGCAGGAGCCTCTGCTCGGCACCCACGACACCCTGCTTCAGTCCCTGAGGACAAAAACATGGTATTGAATTTTTCTGTAACCATAGGGAGACATTTGAATGAGTGATTCCTTCGGATAGTTTTGGATTTCTTCAAGATATGAATGAGACAAAAAGAAATAAATAAGATAAAAATTACCGTAGATGAATAATTTAAATGTTCTGTTCAAAGTTAAAAAACACACAAACATTCATACATCATTTTCTGAAAGGTGTGTAATTTTAAAATTACTAAATGTTGTAATTTTTTATATTTATGGTTATAAGAAAAAGATAAATATAATTTACATATAAATATATTTTAGTAAAACTGGCACGGGTAATAATTCTCTTAAAGTACATTACCAAAGCATTATTGCACTCAGTGTTTAAACAGCATTATTCAACTTTTCATTATTGTTCTTCATCTGCAGGGCATTTAGAGATAAAACATAAACTGTTTTTAAAGACCATGTAATGTCAACTTGTACTTAATGAATTCCACATACCTCAGAGTTAAGTTTTTTAATTGCTCATTTTCTCTGAGTCCTGATTGAAAATTTATCTTTTAGGTTGATTCATAATCAATTATGACATAAAGATTAGCTGTATTTTTTAGACAAGATCCCATTCTGTAGTCCTGGCTTATCTGGAGCTGATGTAGACCAGAAAACCTCAGACTCAGAGATCTGCCTGGCTCTACCTCTCGAGTGCTGGGATTAAAGGCTTAAAAGGGAGGTGCCTTGTTAATTCCTAAAAAGTACTCTTCTCATTGGCATGCATGTCAAAGGGGGGGAAAAGATAAGGTAGTTGAAAACTGGAATGAAAATTTCTAGCAACAATAAAATAAAATATAGCGAGAGCATGTCGAAACCTCCCCAGTGTTTCCAGAACAGTAAGATTATTTTCAAAGCTCATAGACACAGAAAAGGCTGAAACATAGTTTCCTTTGCCTTTATGCAAAGCACGGTATGACCCATTACAACATTTTTATAATACAGTCTCACACCTGAAGAACCTTACTAGTGAAAAATCAGTAATTTCACTAAAACGTGAATTGCAAGCCCTTTCATAATTAATCGGTAGTTTTCATAAAAATATAAAGCAATTTCCTTAGGAAAAATATCCTGCCAATTGGAATATCTTCATTTTGAAAATAAAAACAAAAGACATTGCTTTCTGAAAGTGATGAAACTCTGGGCCCAGCTATGTGAACACCCAGGAATGTGGGCAGTGAAAACAGAGTTCTTCCCACTAATCCAGTCGCTAGGGGGCATCAGTGAGTATTGGTCCCGAAGGCCTGTTTAGTGATGACTCTCAGCCGCCAAGTGACATCATCCAGTGTCCGCTTCTTCCAACCACATATCAGTGTTTCAGTTTATATTTAAACTCAATATCATGTAGTGGTGGCAAAATTCCCAAGCCTGCCCGGGACTGGTCTAGAGGGGGACACTTGACTTGGCTCTCCACAAGCTCCAGTTCAAAGCAGGAGAGCATCAGGATTAAAAACTGCTTGATTTCTTGGACGGCAAAGAGTCTTCCAGGACATATTGTCGCGCCTGATCCGAAGGGCATGTAGAAACACTTCAGCTTGTTTCCCTTACTGTAGAAGGTGGTCTTTGCTTTCCCGCTTTCATCAAGGTACCGGTCATATTTGAAAGTCTGCGATAAAAATACAGCAAGCCAATGAGCTCTTTTGAAAGAAACTTGTCCCATCCTTGACTTGGGAGACCCAAAGTGTAAGTTTCTACTAATAACTCCGTCCTCAGCAAGTTAGCACGCAGCCAGCTCTGAACCAGAGGGACACTGGAAAGAGCTTACAGAGAGCTGGTCAACTAGAAGCTCTAGGTGCCTCCAAGCTCTGCCTGGGGACTGGTTCCTCAGTTAGGCAAAGAAGCAGGAAGGTTTCTAAACAGAAACTAAAAGGATGAAGTCAGATACATTGTCCTCCAATAGTGTGGATATGGGAGAAGGTACTTTTTAAAGGAAAATAAAGGTAGCTTTGCAATGACTGAAAACATAATAATCTAGCAGAATCTTTGAAATGAAAAATATAAGGACTAAAACTCTTGTCTCTATCAATAAAGTGTCCAAACATATTAATGTTTGCTGTAATGATGGGGAAATAACTATGGTCCCGATGAGCAAATCAAAGCTGTCGTACAAACAAATCCAAACCCATTCCTTATCTAAACCTGCATGGATACCACCACGATACTGAACTTTGATGAGCGGAAACTCACCAAAGGGTCTGGGTAGATTTCGGGGTCCAAGTGCATTAACTGTGGGTAAAGAGCGATCATGTCATCTTTTCGGATGTTATAGGAACCATCCTCCAGATGGAGAGTGAAGTCCTCCTTAGCTGTGCGGATATTCAAGGATGCACTGGAAAGCCTCAGAGCCTCCTTGATGATGCTGTCTAGATATTTTAAAATAGAAGAAGTCAGATGGGAGGGAGGAAAAGAGGGAAAGGAAATGGCAGTATGGGAAAGAATAATGTATATATTAAAACAATCTCGATTTATTCATTCTTATGTTTGCAGCTGTTTTGCCTGTATGTGTGCACGTGCACCATGCACACGCCTCATGTCTGCACAGGTCAGAAGTTGTCAGATAATCCAGGCCTGGATTTATGGATGGTTGTGAGCCTCAACATGGGTGCTGGGAGTTAAATATGGGTCCTCTGCAAAAGCAGCAATTGCTTTGAACCTCTCGGCCATCTCACCAGCCCTGAGTGTATGCACTTACAGACTACATAACATAAAACCTGAACTACTTCTGACAACCTACACAAAATGGGCAAATGTAAAGCCAATGGGTGAAAGCTTCCCAAAGCCGTGTATGTTGCTACTGTGCTATTCTTGGCGACTCGGGTGTTCTAAAATATATTTTCAATCTGCTCATCTAAGTCAGTGGTTCTCAACCGGTGGGTCATGACCCCTCTGGGGTCAAACAACCTTTTCACAGGTTACTTATGACTATCCAAAACCACAGACTTTACATTACAATTCATAATAGGAGAAAAATTATAGTTCTGAGTAGCAATGAAAATAATTTTATGGTTGGGGGCCACCACAACATGAAGTGCCACAGCATTAGGAAGGCTGAGAACCATTGATCTAAGTTAATATTTGGTATGATATAATATTCTTCACCATCAGTGAGAACTAGATAGTGACCCCTCATTTTATAGAACATTAATATTATTTCTGTAGAACACCAGACAGTTAATGATATTGGATAAACTAGTAATCGGTTTTGTGTGAATTGTGGTTGATCAGTTCTGAGACTAAACACGCTGATAGAGAGATGTCTCCAGTGATTCCACGGATGTGCCATTCAGTGTTTCGGAGGTCTCCCTTTCAGCCGTACATTATCTGAGGATGTGAAGTGCTGTCCTGCCTCTGAGTAGAGGCATGCAGGAACGCGGTAAACCTCAGACTACTTGGAGTCTAAGAGAGGTCCAGTCCAGCCTTCCAGCCTCTAACCTCCGCTGCCTTGTTCTCAGGGTCCACGACATGATTGTGTGCACAGTCATAAATAGTTGGTGCTTCGTTTACAAATGAGAGGGGGGAGGTGACCAAGTCTCCCACATCTGGCAGCACTGGACCTAGATTTCTGCCACTATTGTTCTTTAACTTTCTTTTTGTTCTTTATGAATTTTACATCATGCACCACCCAGTCCCACTCATCTCCCCATCCCCCCACACTGCCTCCTACCCTACAACATCCCTCCAAAAGAAAAGAAAACAAAATAATAATTATTATTATCATAATTATTATTGTGGAAGCTGTGGTGAGTCACGGTCTGGCACGTTCTACCCAAACAGCTTTCTCGCTAGTGTTCACTGCAGTGAGTCATTGGTCTGGTTCGAGGCCAGTATTGATAGTGTAGCTGAAGCCAGAGGGCTGGAGCCAGACTTCTGCAACTTTTAATAAACTACACTGTCTGGTACCATATGTCGGCTTCTGTCCCTTACAGGAGAGAACTTACAGAGACTATTTTACTATAAACGCATGACGCTTCTGTATTCTAGCAAATATAGAAAAGCCTCAGTCCCACTACCCAGCCCAATCATTCTTCCTTGATGGTACCTGGCTCCCATTAACTCCATCGTTCATTCTTCCCTAACCTTAATGGTTTGGATGGACTAACACAGAGGCGAAGACACAGAGTGGCTGCCACTGTTTCCTTTTCTGATCCCATGCATCATCCCACCCTCTGGGTCTCAGTCCCTTGCTTGGTAGATACAAATGAAAATGTCCCTAGCTATCAGATATTTTGGGGGTGTGCAAAATGCTTGGCATCATGTATAGTACATAGTTTGTGTTGAGCATTGTTACTAATGACAAGATGGATGGGGGTAGCATAGCGAGCACACCTAGTACCGGCAGGTCATTCAGTTGCACTTGATCCAAGTAAATGGCACTCCCTCCAGAGCTGAGCTCTTGGCCAGCATTCTGTAAAGCTCCACTCACTTCTTCAGAGGCTGCTCTCATTGCTTCAGGACTCCTGTGGAAAGAGCCGTATGGGGAAAATGTCCTCATTCAGAGATCTGCAAGTAAGTAGGGATTATCCCTTTCTTTTAATGAGGTGGGTATGGTAGCAGGAAGTATGCCAGGAGAGGTCCTGGTACTAGGGCTTGCAAGGGGAGGAGGTCATGGGAATGTGCGGGAGGATGTATGGCAACGGGAGTCTTCCAGGGAGTATGCAAAAGGGCACTGAACTGGATTTGTGTCCTTGAGTTTAGGAATGGGCATTAAAAGGGGCTTTGCTATGCAAAAGCAAAGCTTTGGTCAGATCTCTATAAACTAAGGATTGTAATATACGATGAACATAGTAAGTCAGAAGGGATACGTAATCTAACATACAATTACAAGGGATTAGTTAATTCTCAAGTAGAAGTTAAAATTTACTCTTAAAATTCATACCATGGCTTCAGAACTGTGCTTCCATTTATATATTACTATTTTTGAATGGTGGGATAAAGGATATTCCATTTCAATGCCTGGAAACTGGTGGGAGGCTGAGTTTGAAACCTACTTTACCTGATTACAGTGAACTGAGCCTCAGAAATGTTTGACTAACAAGTAGTTGTGCTATTTAAAATATGGCTGCAGCTCCTATATGATACAAAACTGATGGTGTTACTTTGCTATGAATTCCGGTGAATTAGTAAGGTGTGGTCACTGCTCTTATCACACCTGCAAGTCAGTCATCATTTCAAATGTTTATATGGTGGTGACCACTGCACTCATGGATTTAATTTGATATTAAGAGGAACACTATCGGGTGAGGAGCAAGACCAGGCCAGGCAACCTGTACTAATGGAGCGCCAGCCTGTCTGAGTTCTGTGGCTTCTGGGACATTCCTTTCGATGGGATTGTGCACATAAAAATTGCTGCTTCTGTTACGCACATGCTAAACACGGACATTGACTATTACTTTCTTTGTTGATAGCATAGAAAGCTCTATAAGTCTTTTTGGGTTTTGAGTTTAAAATGCAATTTCTGTCATTGGGAAGTTACCTGATCATTTGAAATAAGCTCCAAAAGGTTGCAGGAATGGTGTTTGCTTGAGATGCCCAGAGGATAGCGAGGTGCGTCTTGGCCTTCTCCATATCATCAAAGGTGGAGAGCGTGTCATTGAGAAACATACGTAGACGGATCAGTTCAGAGACCTGGTCCCTCACATACAGGTTCTTGTGCTTCAAGCCCTCAGCCAGCTTCTCCCGAGCTTTATGTGCGGTCTTGAACAAGTGAATAGGAAGGCCCGCCACCAGTGCCGGAAAGACTTGGTCAAATTGTTTGAAGTTGTCAAGGTTGTTTAGAATAAGCGCTTTTTGTGTGTCTGTCTTTGAAATATCTCTGCCAAACAGTGTTAGATAGCCGGCTTCAAACATCACTCGGTAACAGAAGGCGTACATCCCTTCCGTGACCCAGGCATCGCTCTTTGATTTAGGAAGGTCAGGAGGTTTCATGACAGATTGGAGGTTTTGCATCATGGCTTCAGAAAGTGAACACAGAGCATCTCCCTGGAGGGTTTTGGTAAAAGTGTTGTTTATATTTTCCGTGGTATTTCCATCATTTGGGTCAATGCTTCTGTGTCCAAATGCCTGGTAGAAAATAGAATCCATGAAATGGGGAGGGTCTAAGCCCAAGCTAGCTAGTGTTAGAGAGAGACTGGAAGATAGATTAAATACATTCCCACTTCTCTGTCTGGCCTTCTTTAATATGATTTTACAACACATTCCAAAGGTAGAATCAAGTCATACTCTTCCCTTGGGGTCAAGTTTAAATCCCAGCTTTACTGTGGGATTTCTCTGGATGGCCATCATCCGTTGGTGTTGTTCTAATCTGCCTTTACTTTCTTTGTGGATACTCTTTAACCAGATTTCAATGTACTTAATGACAGAGACTATAACTGATATTTTCTTGCAAAAGATCATTAAATGCTGTTTTCTCTAGAACAGATTCTTGATGGCTTCCAAATCGTGTTTAAATATACAGCCTATATCTTAGGAATGAAACGTGTGTACATGGACTGAAGGCTAAGAGTGCCAACACCCTGCTCAGGGTGTTGTGAAGGGACCACTGGTGTTATGAATCTGTACCTTCCTGATTCCTGCAGTGTCCTCTGTCTCCGGAATCATAAATGACAGGTTTACATCTGCCTTAAATGTCTAATGCTTATTACTAAGAAACGCCCTGATTTTATGTTACCTCTATTCTGCAACCTAACAAAATTGGAACAACTAAATACACTAACACATCAACAGACCAGGAAACAAACAGAATCTGTATAACGAATTAATTACCTTCGCAGAAGTAGTGTAATGAAATTTTTTCCAGTCAAAATATTTTCCATGACATAAGACTTTGTGGTATGACAGGGAGTTTGTGATGAAATGGACATATTTCCCCATCAGTTTACAGGTAAAAACGTGACCATGCTTCCTTTGATTAGCTCTTAGGAACTCAAGAGGATTAGATCCAAATTTCAGAGCACAGCCCAGGTACGGAATCAACCCGTTCTCCAAAGGAGGTTCACCGACTTTCCTGGAAGACAGAGATTTGAGAGGTTAGGGAAATGACATGTTTAGTGTTTTCTATTACTTAGTTCAAGCTTCATGACTACAGTTTGTAGATACTTTTTTTGATGGTGGGGGTCCTGCTCTTTTACTAAAACAGTGGCTTTTTTGAGCCTACTAAGATATTGGTGAAAGGTGATTATTAAATCTACCCACTCACCAACCCAGCCAGCAGCCCACCCATCAGTCTATCCACCATATATACATACATCATCAAATTGTTTTCTATGCCTGTGTCAGATTGCTTTTTCCCTATGACAGGGCTTAAAGTGTTAACACAGCCAACAAGATTCTTGTTCTTGGTGTAAAAATGAAACTATCACCTAATGATTAGACTTGCTCTAAGAATCATTTCCCCGAATGCCTAAAATGTTCCATTTGCTTGGTTTTTTTTTTTTAAGGATGTGAAACATCAAATAACAGAAAGGGCTACAGCACTAAAGTTTTAACAACCTACATAATTTAAAATATTGGCATTCTGAGGGCTGGAGGTGTTACTGAAGAGCAGAGCTCGTGCCATTGTGAAAAAACCCTCCATTTGATTCTCAACTCTGAAAAAAAAGAACGTTAGTATTCTGCAATGATATTTGGAAAGAACAGGAATCTCGTTTGAAAAATTAGATAATTATAAAATGAAACTGGGTCAGGTAAACATTGACAGACAATGAACTATAATCCACTACTCTTTTACTCTCTCTTAAATGTTTTATTAAAATTATAAGCTTATTTATCTCCCAACATAAACGATTCAATTTCTTGTAAGAACAATTAAGTATAATTGATATTTCCTTTCCTAGCATGAAAATTAGCAGTTTAATTAAAACTGAAAACTCTCAGGTTTGAATTAAAATAGCCAAAGGGGCAAAGAAATTTCTTTAAAGTAAGACAGCACACAGTGGTCTACCTCTCTGAAGATAATGCCAGGGGCATTCTCCTATTTTGATGTTGACATAACAGAAAATATCTTAATATCTTAATGTCCCCAAATGTTCTTTGAACTATTCAAATTGGTGTCATGTGCAGGTGCCAAGGTTGCACAGCCACACAGCTGATTACCACTGGAAAGAAACGTTAGAGGCAGACAGACTCACACTTGGAGCTCTCACCAGGCTTAGACTGAGTCTGAGGAAAACTTGAATGAATGCGTGCTTGCTGAGGCAGTGCATCTATTCAGTTCGTGTCACAGAAAGATCCCTCCCAAATACTACTCTTCTTAGCTTAGGTTTGTTCCACCCATGCAGGCATAACCTTACATCAATGACTTGTGATTTCTTTAGTTATATTTCACAAGATCTGCATTACCAGTGGCGTATGTGAATGTTCCAAGGGGGAACTATCTACATCTTGCTAGATTTAGTCAAAGAAGTACGTCTTTAAATTTTAAATTTGAAAATATTAATGCATTAGTATTTTTTGCACTACATAATAGTGAAGGCAATGAATACTAGAAATAAGCTAAAAGACAAATTTTTAAAAATCTTTCCATACCTTCTCCTTATCCCAACAATAAACCATATGCAACAGCTCACCAACACGGCAATTCCCCAAATCAAAGAAACAGTCATCATTTTGCAAAAGCAGGAAAATTTCCAAAGGGGAGACTCTTTGCCTAGCAAAGCAAGGCTGTCCCGAAACAGTGGGTCTGACTAGACTTTATATGTGCACAGGACCATGATCCAATAACTTGAACTTGAGTGACCAAAGCAAACACTATTTGTCCTCCTACTAGAAAAAAAGAAGAAAAAAATAGCATTACCCGGCCTTGAACTAAGTCCATAGTCTCAGAAGAGGCTCCAGAACAAACAGAGAGCTGCAATACTCGATAAGCTGAAGGTCTGTCCCTCATGTGCTGACATAACATCCAAAGCCGGGACAGCAGCTAACGCTGTGCTCTGTGTGTAGAAAAAGAAGTAAACAGATGAGCACATCTGTCAAAGGCATGGAGCACGACGCAAAGCAAAACAGGCAGAAGCTTCCCATCACAACACTGGCTGCCCATAATGTTAACCTTCGGGGAAAATTATTTAAATGAACCTCCAGAAGTATCCCGCAACCAATCCTAAGGGATGCGAACTGTGTGGAACCATTCTCCTGCTTGACTGCTCGGTGTGTTTACAAAGCCACAGGTATTTCATGTGGTGTATGACAGGCTACCTATCTACCATCATCGAAATAGAGAACCTCCCAGGACTCATCTACCAGGAAGCCACAGCTTGAGAATTCACTCCTTACCAATTGCTATTGGTAATTAAGATGTATTTTATTTCAAATAAAGACTACAACACTTCTTGTCCGAAAAGTAAATATGAATTCATAATTCACCTCCTATACTACTCATAGACTGATACATCCTTCCCAACTTTATTCAACATAATCTTTCATTCTGTGCTTGAAGTTGGAACCCATGGCCCAACTCCTCCTAGGCAAGCCCTCTACCTCTGTGATATACCCCAGATCCCTGTTTAACATAAATATTAATTGAGCATTTTTATGTCCCAGGAACTCTGAAGATATTCTTGTTTCAGGTATTAACAAGATATGGAGTTTCTCTACTGAAGAGTATATTTTAATGGGGAGACAGGTGGCAAATATGTGTTGTGTATCCATAAAATGAGGTGTACAGAGCTACTGGGGGGTGAAGAGGGCTTTAAATATGTTGATAAGAGAAGCTTTTTTGAAAAGATGGTCTTGAGATGGAATAGCCAAGAAAACACATTTCCAGGAGACCGGACAGCAAAAGTGAAGTTCCTGAGCAGAGGATCAGCCTGATGTGCGAAAATATAGAATGAATGAATTAGAGCAGAGTGAATAGGGGAGGAGTTGGGTTAAAACAAGAGTCAAGAAGATAATCAAACACTGGCTCATGGAGGGATGCTTGGGAGTGGGGAGAGGATCATGCCGGTTGCCTTGGAAGGCAGTACATCAGTACAGTGTGCAGAACATTTGAAAATCCAAGAGACAATGTCAAATTGTCAACTGAATGTAAGAGTCTGAGGTAAGGAGAAAGGAGAAATTGGGGATGTAAATGTCGAGCCATTAGCATTTTTTATATTTAAACCCTTTCGGGTCACCTAGCACAAAGTAAAGCCAAAGAAATAGGTAGAGTGTGACACTAGGCCACAGTGAGTGCATTCTATTCCTTGATGTCAAAGAGGGGAGAAGAAAATAAAAGAGATAAAATGTACATGTGTATGTCTCTAGATACATATCTGTATGGTGTGTGTGTGTGTGTCTGTGTGTGTGTGTGTGTGTATTACCATTGACATGTGCTTAAAATTCTGCAAAAAGTTATCTGAGGGGACATTTATTCAATGTATTCATTTTTTCAAGATTTACTTATTTTATGTATATGAGTCTGCATGTACACCTACCTGCATGCCAGAAGAGGGCATCACAATATAGATGGTTATGAGCCACCATGTGTTTGCTGGGGATTGAACTCAGGACCTCTGAAAGGACCGTGTTCTTATCCACTAAGTCACTGCCCCAGCTCATCAACTAATTCTCGATTGGTGAGCATTTGAGTCCCGTCTAGTTTTCTCTATAGGCTCCATCTGCAATGGTTTTTTACCTCCCTAAACAGAGTCCACAGATCCTTTATCATGTGGTCTGGGACTATAATCATAAACATCAGTTGCTACACAGCAGGATAGATTTTCTCAGAATCTATTATCTCAGACCTCCTAATGCTTTGTGCACATTAAGTATATTTATATTGCTTTTATAAAATGACACATGGCTCTTGAGGGGCCTAACTCTAATGCATCCAACCACAGAAGAGTAACTGAGGAAGCAACAGCCTCATAGCCAAGCAAGCCAGGTCTCTAACCCTGTCCCATAAATCACAGCAGACAAAAATAGACAGGAGAAGCCACAGGTGGCCTCTCAGTATTCTCTTTACAAATTCCCATGAACCTGGAATTCTCTGCAAATAAGGATGTTTCAACAAGGGAAGAGAAAAGCACTCTCGGAGCCTCAGAAAGCTTCCTGAGGGCTTGTCTTCTTCACCCACCTTCAGAGCAGCGCAGACTCTCTCCAGTCGCCCTGGCTGGCATTCATCTTGATGTCCACTACCCTGTCATTTTCTTGTTCTTCCCTTACTTGTAACACCTTGCCATGTCAGGCACCAAGCACATATATGGAGACACAGACACACGAGAGTGGAGATTCGAGATTCATACTGGAGATTCGAGATTCATACTTAGTTTTCGTTGTTACACAGGCATTGGCTTTCCTTCTAACAAGTCCACTTCTTGCTGCTGTCCTGTCCTCGCAAACAGCATCTAGCAAAGCTTCTAACCTGGGGCTGGAAATGCTAGTGCTCTCTGAAGTTGTTAAAACTACACGTAGACTGCAAGGGGATGTGTGTAAACGATTTTCTGATGAACAGTGCATGAAGTTTCATGCCCGGGTGACGACATCTGGGTGTTCTTAGCATAGTACTGGGACTTTATGGTGTTGAATTGATTCCCTATTTTAGTTGGTAAAATTTTATTAATTTTCTGTTTCTGTCTTTGTCTCTCTCTCTGTGTGTCCCACACACATGCACACAAGTGCGACGCACACACACACACACACACACACACACACACACACACACGACACCTATTGCATAGTAAGCACTGAACTAATCCTGGGGACACTGTGTAAAACACAACAGCTGTGACCCTGACCTGTGGAGTTTCTATTGCAGCAGTGCAGACAGATGCCCTGAAAAGACAGGGTTATTATTGTCCAAAGTCCTGGCATACCAAGTTGAGTTTATTTCGACTCTAATGCTGCTCTAATGGGTCACTTTCTTTTCCATTTCTGTGGGATACTATAGATGACCATAAATCCTGCAGTTTGGATGAACTTGATCTTGGCCTCAGAGAATATAAGGCCTAAGCCCAGTTTCCAGTCATCATAAACAGAAATGGGCAAAGCAGGCTAGAGAGTCAGTGGTTAAGATCCCTTGCAGAAGACCTCAGATTGCTTCCCAGCACCCACACAGGAAAGTTCACAAGTGCCTGTAATTCTAGTTACAGGGAACCTCTGGCCTCTGTGGATACCTGTGCACCTGCCGTACACACAGACTCACACTGACAACCACACATATGCATGAAAAAAGAAATCATTAAAAAATAACTGATAAAACATGGGGTCTTACACACAGAAGCATAGAAAGAAAAATCAGCCACTACAGCTGTCAGCATGCATATTCTGGTGGCACATTTGATTGAACTGTGTATTAAAAAATACAATAGCAGAGCGAGGGTAGAGCTCAGTGGTGGGAGCACTTGCCTGGGATATGTGAGTCCCAAAGTTCAACTCCTAGCACTGGAGGGAGGGGAGGAGGAGATAGAGATAGAGATAGAGATAGAGATAGAAAGAGAGATAGAGATAGAAAGAGAGATATAGATAGAAAGAGAAAGAGAGAGAGAGAGAGTCAGAGAGAGTCAGAGAGAGAGGGAGAGAGAGAGAGACACAGAGAGACACAGAGACAGACAGAGAAACAGAGAGAGAGGCAGAGAGACAGAGAGACAGAGAGAGAAATAGAAAGAGACAGGGAGAGGGAGAGACAAAGAGAGAGACAGAGATGGAGAGAGACAGAGACAGAGAGAGACAGGGAAAGAGAGAGAGAGGGAGGGAGGGAGGGAGGGAGGGAGGGAGAGGGAGAGGGAGAAGGAGGGAGGCAGATATGCAATAAACAAAGCAGGTCGATTGCTTTACATAAAAATAGTTGTCAATATGGTCAAACAACTGAGTCAAACTAGCTGCTGTTCTGAGTTCAGCTGAACTGAATTAAGGTGAGTCTTTGACTTTTCCATGCCTGCAAAATGAAAAGTCCATGTGAGGTACCTATCCCAGAGCCAGTTCACAGAAGTGCAGGTCAGGATGGGGTGGTGAACCTGGCTGTGATTACCTTAGGGCAATTATAGTAAGCTTTTGGGAAACATGTCTATTCACTTTTGAGTTAAAAGTGTATGAAGGTGTAGAAAATAACTACTTGTGTAATAGAATAGATTGTCTGATCCCCAAGATAATTTTAGCTAAGCAGAGTAGCACAGCCCTGGAAACCCAGAACTCGGGATGCTGAATGAAGCAAGAGGACTGCCATGAACTCAATCACAGCCTGGATTTTATAGTCAGTACCAGCATCCAGGGCTATGTTGCAAGAACTTGTCTTGACAAAAAGAAAATGTACTTTTGAATCATAAATGCCTGGTTTTAGAATTATAGGTATCTAGTAAAACTCAAGTATAAAAAATATATCTGTTAAGTCATTGGAAACTACGTAAGTTTAAGGGTGCCGTCATCCAGTGATATACCACCACCTAACTATATATTAATTAGTATTTATTTCATGCATTTTGTTTACATTAACGTATCACCTGTTTTGTGAAAGACATTTCTTAGATGCTGGAGATAAAGAGATAAATGGACAAAATGAAGCCTCTACCCCACGTGGGGATACAGCCAATCAAAAGTTAGGAGAGACAGTGCTTGGCGTCTGGCAACATTTCTATTATTAGGAAAGGTTAAAGCAAGGCCTTAATGTTTTGTGCCAAGACCGTCAGTACTTGCCTCCCTAACCACATGATAGCAGTGTGAGATGAGTGCTGCTGTGTCTCTATGCAGATGGCCTGATCCTGTGGGTCTCTGGCACCAAGTCCACATCCATCTCTGCTGCACCCACTATGCTGCATCTAGGGGAAACCATATTGCCCAAGTTACAGAGATCAAGGTCCTTCCTTTGCTTTCATTAGAACCCTCATCCCAATCTCAGGTTGGTCTATAAAGTTCAACTACGCCATCAAACTGATGGAACCAAATGAAATGAGCCTCATGGGGTGAGGGTGCAGAGATGCACAGACGGACAGACAAGATGGACAGACTGGCGGACAGGTCTACCAGAATTAGAATGTGTTCTTACTGTCTTGATAATTTCCTTAGATGCACACAAGACTTAACATCAACAGAATATTAATTTATAATGTTCCTAACTGCTTTGTCTTTCAATGCCACAATCAAGGTATTTCTTAGTTCTGGGCTATGAAGATTTATACTTTCATTTTGCTCTCGTGGCTTTTAAATGGTTTGCTCTTAAATTTAGACTTGATTAATTTGTGACAGTTTTGTGTGTGTGTGTGTGTGTGTGTGTGTGTGTGTGTGTGTGTATGACATGGCATAGGCGTTCAGCTTCATTCTTTTTATGCATTGATTTAGCTGTCACAACACTGTTTGTAGAAAAACACTTTTCTTCCTTAGTGAAAGCTTTTATAAAGATTATTTTATTTTATGTATCTGAATGTTTTTGATTGCATGTATGTCTGGGCACCACATCTATGTATGGTGCTGTGGGAGGTCAGAAAAGGGTGTTGAATCCTTTGGAACTGGAGTTATGGACAGTTGTGACTGCCATGTGGGAGCTGGGAATCAAAGTTGGGTCCTTTGCAAGAACAGCCACTGAGGCATTTCTCTACCATTCTCCCTCATTGAAAATTTCTTAGATATTTGTGTAAATTAGTTGACTATACATGTGGGCTTTAGGGCTAGAGAGATGGATCCGTGAATAAGATCACTTACTGCTCCTCCAGAGAACCTGGGTTTGTTTCCCATCATCTGTATGTTGACTAACAACCCTACCCAGTTCCAAGGGATCTGACACCACACCCTGAAACTCACACAAACAGTACATTTACCCATAATAATATATATATGTATATATCATTACAAATAATTATGTTCTGAAATTTTAAGTCTATTCGATTCATTCTATCAGTGCTTCTCCTTATGTTCGTAGTACGCAGCCTTGGTACAAGTTAGGGTAGACTTGTGTTAAGATTTAAAATCAGTAAATATAAGTCTCCTCATAGCATTAATTTTAGAGACATTTTTGAGGATTGTTTAGTGAGTACTCTGTATCTCTTATATTTCCACGTAACTTTAGGATCATCTTTGATTACATCTAATTTCTTGTCTAGATCAATTTGAGGAGAGGACAGTCCATCAGAATTAGGTTCCTTTTGATTGGGGAACATGAGTTTCTGTTTGCTTAGGTCTTCTGTAGTTTTTTTTTCAATAATGTTTTGTCGCTTTTATTGTATAGTTTGTTGCACTTATTTCTAAGGACTTTATTCCTATTTATGCTTTCACACAAGGAGTTGTTTAATAACTCCAGTTACAGTGTTCATCGCTACTGTACAGAAATTATAAAGCTAGACTGAATTTTTGAAAGTTCGCCTTGCATCCCCTAACTCTGAAGAACTTATCTCTCAATACTATTGTGTAGATTCTTCAGGTCTTTTAATAAACAGGCTCATTTATTTTTTGAAACTGTTTTCTCCTTTTATTTTTCTGGTCCAGCTGCACCAGATACAGCCATTAGTAAAATGTAGAACAAGTAGTGAAGACAGATATCCTTGTCTAGGAGAAAATATTAGTCACTTATTTCATTAAGTGTATCAGCTGTGGTATCTTGAAGTCTTCTTTATAGATATTGTTTTCTTGCTTGTAGAGTGTTTCTCATGGAAGGGCGAGAGATTTTTGACCCATTGTTTTTCTTTGTCAGTGAGATTCTTTGTGTTTCTCTATGCTGCTGGGAAGTATTCCATTGTTTCCTTTGCTTGCTAGGCTATTTCTATTGGTGGGATAAGTCCTGCTTGTCAGGGCTATAAGGCTATTATGGTTATTATTGCAAACTTTGTTTATGGAAGATTTCTCAATCCATGGATACTAGGGACATTGGTTTGGAATGGGTCTCATATAGAAGATCTTTGACTTTAGTAGTAGGCATGTCTTAGTTTGGGTTTCATTGCTGTGAAGAGACACCATAACCAAGGCAAGTCTTATAAAGGAAAACATTTAATTGGGGCTGGCTTACAGCTTCAGAAGCATAGTCCATTAGCATCATGGCAGGAAGCATGACAGCATATACAGGTCTGCATGGCCCCGGAGATAGAGTAGAGTTCTACATCTTGATCTACAGGCAGCAGAAGGAGATTCTTCCACACTGGGCAAAGCCTTATCATATTGAGGCCTCAAAGCCTACCCACACAGTGACACACTTTCTCCAACAAAGCCACAACTCCTTCAGTAAGGAAGCATTGAAACATGGGATTATATGGGGGCCAAACTTATTCAAAGATATGACTGCCTCGGTATGATGGTTTTGAAGTTTCTTCCAAATTCTAGATGAGTACACAAAAGGTGGCTGCTAGCTCTACATTAGATATTCAGTACAATTCACTTAGAAAGCCATCTGGTTCTCAAAAATTTTACAAACTTTCCTACTTAAACCCTTCTTCTAGGACAGATATATTCAGACTTCTTAAATTCTGCCTGAATCAATTTGTTTTGTCTTATTTTACCTGGCTTTGTTTTCATGGTTCTGGGTTTTTATTTTTTTTCAGTTTGTATTAATTAATTAATATATTTATTTTGGTTTTGCCACACATACAACAAACTTTAATCTCTATTCTAAAGGTTTCAAAATACAAACCTCAACCACAATTGGTGACTTCTACCAAAACACGTGTGTGAACATGGTAAATAATTTATTTCTTTCAAGGCTATGATGAAGAAGAGAAGAACAGAATGTTTTTGTTGATATTGAAAACATCTCTGATGCATACACTCTTTACCAAGTCACATGAATAGAGTTTTTATCTGGTATAAGTGTTTTTTCCTATTTACTGACATTGAGATGACATAAAAGACTTTAAAATATTTATATCACTATAGACATGCCCAAGAAATTAATATAAGTTCACTCCAAGAAAAAAACAAGGATTTTGACAATGTCATGTAATTCCTGCTATAAGATGATACAAGAGTCTAATTTTCCTGGAAATCAGCATGAATATGAACATTCTTACACAAAGACATAGCCAAATCTCATAATTAGAATCAAAGGAAGTTGATGAACAAATAAAAATTTACTCATGCTATTTAGTAAATGTTCATTACTACAACCCAGGGGTTGAGGTATTTGAAAGCTTACCCACAGTTTTTCTTACCACAATTTTCTCATGAATTGGCTCATGTAACAGAAAGCAATCATGTAGGCTTTAAGTCAGAGAAATCAATCCTTCTCAGTTGGTGGTATCTTTTGGGGAGAATTGGGAAATCCTCCCCTGTTGGAGAAAATATGTCACTGGGGGTGGACTTGATATTTTTACATACTCACACCATTTCTAGTTCCTACACTCTCTCTAATGCTACAGGTTGAAGGTGTGAGCTCTGAGCTCCCTCCTTTAACTGCAACATTTGACACTTGTGGCCCTGACACTTTCATGGTGATCAATAGCTCTCCTGAACAGTAAGTCAAATTAAATGCTGTTAAAAGTCTCCTTCCTTTTGAGGTTTGGTCTACTGCTATGTATTGTAATGCTAAGGGCAGGCCCCCAAATCCTGGTTGAACCAGAGAAGAAAGAGTCCGCACCTAGACCCATGTGATCCCGTGGGACCTTGCCCCCAGGTTACTTCAGATCAGTGACTAAAGATGACAACTGTCAATAGCAGAAGAGACATAGACAGGGTTCAGGGTCACTGGACTTGGGGTCAGAGGATAACTGCCAGTAGGAGGAGAAGGTAGAGAGAACAGAAAGCCACCATGGTTTAGGGGAGTCATAAAACAATGGCCATGTGAGGTGGGTAATTGGAGTTAAGATCAGCAGCCGATACAAAACACGGCAAATCATATGATGGGGTTATTGGCTGGGAAATAGACGTAATAGGATAGACAGCACATGTTTGCCATGCTCCTGTGCTGACTAAGACTTATTATAAATATAAAGATTATGTGTGTTTTATCTGGAAATAAATGGCCAAAGCTGGGAGGAAACCTTGGGGTGGGGTTAAATTTGTGTACAATACCTTAGAAATCTTATCACAGAAACAGAAAAGGCACTAATATTCACCCATAGAACTTTACATCTGAATGAATTTGGCAGTTTTTATCTTTATAAGAAGCTAATTCGTGGGTTTTTATTGGTTTCATCGATTCCAATTTCTCTCTGCTATTTATTCTGGCTTTGACCTTTATTCTCACTTCTTATTTTTAAGATTTATCTAGCTCCCATTTTTATAGATCACCATGGCGAAAGAGTGAGCTGCTTGGTACCTTTCTTGGACTTTTATAAATGTATTATTATCATGTGCATTAGTATCATATGTGTGCATAGGGTGTTGGGGAGTGTCCCATGCGCCACAGCATGTGGAAGTCATAGGGCAATTTAGTGAAGCTGTTTCTCTCCTTCCTCTTGTGTGGCTTTATGGGCTGAACTCAGGTAGCTAGGCAGGTTTGCTCACCCTCTTCTTGTACTTCGTGCAGCCATCTTGGTTAAAGCTTCCCCCTGAGCGGTGCTGCCACTTACCATAATATTTTGTTGGTTTATTGTACTTTATGTTTTGAGCATTTTTTTTGTTTTGTTGTCGCTGTTGTTGTTTATTTTTCAAGACTAACTCACCATGTAGCCCTGGCTCTCCTGAAACTCACCTTGGAAATCAGGCTGGCCTCACACTCACAGATCTGCTCGCGTCTGCCTCTGGAGTGTTGGGATGAAGACCTGCACCATCATGCCCAGCTTGTACTTCATTATACTCGCCACATTTTTATCCAATTTGTGATTTCTTCTTTGATTCACTGGTTATTTAGGAGTATATTGTTAAAGTTCCACATATTCGTGATGATTGAAATATTGTACTATTTCATTCTAATTTTATTTCATAGTTATTAGAAGATACATTTTGTATGATTTCAATATTTTTAATTATTAAGATTGATATTATGACCTGTTGTATAAATGTCCCACAGAATGTCACACATGCCCCTGAGAAGAATTTGTGCTCTCCTGTTGTTGTACAGAGTTTGCATTCTAAATATGTCTGCTATGAATACTTTAGGTACAGTGCTCCTTAAAGCTTCTAGCTTCTTACTGACCTTTCTAGCTGTTCATAACATCATTAACCTGAGGTTCAAAAGTCTCTAAGTTTAGTTGCTGAACTGCATGTTTCTGATGCATTCTGCATGGCTTCAAGGACTGGACTAACTGACATGAGGAGTAAAGATAGGGCAGACACATGTAGGGATGATGGGATCAAGTGGGCTGTCTTCACTTTGGTGGGTGGCACCAAACACACAATCTAGAAACTCAGTTCATTTATTATACACATCTGAATCAAGGAGGTCAGTTTATTATACCAATCAATGAGGGAAGAAGTTTTATACTGTTGAACCGATCAGGGGATAGGTTTAGCTAGTCTCGGTAGGAGGCCTCTACAGGGGAAGTCTCAGGCTCCAGACAGCCCAGAGGAGGAAGCTGTAGCTGATGGCTTTGGTACATTCAGTCAGTGTTCACACCTAGAGGAGAGGAAGGCTTTGTTATCCCTCTGAGCCTCATTCTGGGAAGGCTTTGCTTCTGCCATGTAAGTGTCCCTGACAGCAACACCCATTCTCTCAGGACTCCATCTGCCCCTTACACGTCCAGCCAGGGTTTCCTCTGCTCCTCTTCAATTCTGTCAGTTCGCTTCAGTCATTTTTGGAACTTTGTCATGAAATGTATATATGTCCATTGTGGCTTTAACTTCTTTAGTTGCTTACTGTCTTGAGAATTATAAAATATTCTTTGCCTCTAATAACAATTTGTGGTTGACATTGTCTTGCTTTTGCCCTGGTATATACAGCTCTGGCAATAATGGAATACCTTTCCCTTACATGATTCATTTCTGGCAAGTTTGAATAGTTATAAGCTATACAGTATATACAACTATTCACAGTATATATAGTATATACAGGAATATAAGATCAGAATTTTTATTGTTTTAGGTTTCATTCAATCTTTTATTTCCTTACTCTTCCTGCATAAACATATTTGTACAAGAAACTTGGTTAGACATCACATTTAAAGAGATTAATGAGTATATTGCCCTCTAGTGGACACCTTGACTAAATTATAGTAGTCGCCTTTTATTGGTAGAAAATAAATTTCAAGACCCTTACTGAATGTCTGAAACTTCCAACAATATCATACCCATACTGTGTTTTTTCATATACGTGCATACTTGTGATAAAATTTAACTAACATATGAGGAAACATTGTAGCATCTAAATAATAATTAGAAATTGTAACATACTGTAATCAGAGTCATGTAAATTTAGGCTCCCTCACTGTTATAGTTTGAATGAGAAGCATACTCCACGTACGCTTGTTTGAAACTTGGCCTCATATTGATGGTGCTGTCTTGGGATTTGATGAAAGCAATGGATGATATGGCCTCCATAGCTTTGGTCACTGGAGGCAAGCCTTAAAGTTACATCTGCTTCTGGCTGTGCCCGAAATGCTTTGCTTCCTATTATGCCAAGGGGTAAAAACAGCTACCTCACAGAAGCACTGACAAAGACTGAGCCTCTCCTACCATCACTCCTTCCCTGGTACCATGCACTGAAACGTTCTGAACCCGGAAGCCAGATGAACCCTTCTCCCTTGAGTTGCTTCTGTCGGTAATATATCACAGCGATGAGAA
Source organism: Rattus rattus (assembly GCF_011064425.1). Taxonomy (NCBI): domain Eukaryota; kingdom Metazoa; phylum Chordata; class Mammalia; order Rodentia; family Muridae; genus Rattus; species Rattus rattus. Next base: position 136,691,393 of record NC_046154.1, on the reverse strand, counting down.
AATGAATATATATTGTCCCTAAAGCTATCTGGTTTTGTTGTCTTCACCCTTCTTCTCCTGGTGATATGACATAATGCAGTGTCTATTTAGAACATGCCCACAGTGAACTCAGATAGCACTTTGCTTGTTCACCGAGTGCGTGAGCCTTTCCTCTTAGGGGTTCTTCCTAAGAAGTTTCTCAATCTCCATCTGAAAGAGACCCCTACTGTTCTATCCTAATATCATTGACTTATCCATATACATAATTCATGTTTTCCACTCCTCTTGATCTTGAGAGTAAAATTCAATACCTTCCATAAAAAGTTAATCTCTTTCCATTCATCTCTATAATTCCATTAAGCTGATTCTAAGAATGTATTCTGTGAAGATCGAAAATGGCTGCTAATCTCCTAAGGATGTGGGCATTTGGTGTGGACCCTATGGGCAGCGGATTATGAAAGGTACCCTGATTCCTGGTTGAGATGGGTCGAATCCCCGGAAGACCCTAAAAGGGGTGGTAGGCACATTCCCATTCTCCCAGGATATCAGGGGCTCACATAGCTGTGCCCCCCATGAACCCCTGTAGAGAGGTTTGAGACAGACCAGTCATATAGGTCAATGCCCCAAACCTCTCCTCCACAGGTGAAGACATGACCACAGTTACATAGGCTCAAGGCAATGTCCCAAGCCCCTCCGCCACAGGTGAGAACTTGACCAAAGGTCATGTAGTCTCAAGACAGATCAATCACAGAAGCAGGACTATGCCCCTGAATATATAGACGAGGTCTTCCCAAGCTCTCAGGACAAACTAATAAGAAGTACCTGTCAGACAATGACCCATCCAAAAAAACTGTATTTGAGGGTTGTGTTCAGAATTAAATGTGTACAAGAATCATTCCATTGTCTGAGAGCTTCTGTCATAAGAGCTATAACACTGCTGCTTGGGGAAGAGATCTGCTCTCCCAAAATCACCGCCAGAAGCCCTCCTCTACCCTTCACTGGCTAGTCCATCACCTGCTGACTAAGCCTGGCCTGAAACAGAGGCAAAACAACACCTGCTCGAGTTCTCTTTCTTTCTCCCGGACCCATGAACTAGTCGGACCAAAGATCTCCGTGAAAAGCCTCCAGCATGGAGGCCCACCCTACCCCCTAGATATTCCTGGCAGCCCTGCTAATTCTTTGCTTCTAGACAATCTCCATTTCTTTGTGACTCCATCAACCTACAGAATCCCTCTCTTCCAAGGAGCCATTGCACCACAGTGGTCTGGGATTATGTAGGGGACATTTGTCCTCCTTCCTGTCCTCCATTCCAGTCTCTCTTGACTTACCCTTAGTCCTACTTCAACCCACCTGTCTGAGCCCCTCTTCTGAGATCATCTCTACCCCCTAGGAATTTGACCTCCTGGTACAGACAGAGTCTCTAATTCTTCTCTGGTTCGCCTTTCAGCCTTTGATTCTAACCCATCACAATTTACTTTTAACTCCCCCACACTGGCCTCCAGAACAGCTCTTCATCAGGTAACCCAAACATAGCATACTTGGCAGAGACTTGGGGACCCCATGTGGCTAAACCCCAGAATGAAAAACAGCAACCAAAGAACAGAATAACCACTCAAAAATGATAACACTGGATATCTACACTAAGAAACACGTCAAACACCATAGCTCCAGTACTTAGATCCCAATGCAAAACATCACAATCATAAATAACCTATACTATATCCTTCCTCAAGATGCCAAAAACCCTATTGTGTTAGACCCCAAGAAAAGACATTTAAATGAAATACAAGACATGACTAAAATAGCAATTGTGAATATGTTCAAATACCTTTAATAGGATATGAATAGATACCTTAATGACGTCTATGAGAACACAAACAGTAGAATGAGATAATGAAAACAATTCAAGACAAGAAAGAAGAATTTAACAAAGAAACAAAGCTGAAATAAAACAGGAAATGAAAAACTCAGATGTCAAACAGAGACCTTAGAGATAAGCATTAACCACAAAGGCACTAAACATCCAGGAAATCTGAAACTATGAAAACAACAGGGCTGGAGAGATGGCTCAGAAGTTAAGAGCAGTGCCTGCTCTTCCAGAGGTCCTGAGTTCAAACCCCAGCAACCACATGGTGGCTCACAAACATCTGTAATGGGATCTGATGCCCTCTTCTGGTGTGTCTGAAATAGCTACAGTGTACTCATATACATTAAATAAATAAATCTTTAAAAAAAGAAGAAAACAACAACAAAAACAACAACAACAGAATAGAGGAAGGAAAAGGAATCCAATTCAAAGGCACAGGAAGCATCTTGAACAAAATAAAGGAAAAAATTTTCCCCAATCTAAAGAACAAGTTGTCTATCGAGAACAAAAATCATGCAAAATTCCAACCAAACAGTGCCAGAAAAGAAACCCCCTAAGGCACATAATAATCAAAACTTTAAATGAGTAAAAAAAAAGTATATACTAAAAGCTACAGGGAGAAAGGCCAAATCACACCTGACATCAGGCCAATTGCAATATGACCTGAGTGTGTAGGCTCTGAAGATCTCCGATGCTCACGGATTTCTTGGGTTTGTGTTAATATTGTAAAAATGACCATCATGCCAAAAAGCAATGTACAGACTCAATCAGTTTTTGACAGAAACTGAAAAGGTAATCTTCAACTTAATATATAGAAATTCAAAAAACCCAGGACAGCTTTCTAAAATCCCGCATAATAAACAGATCTGTTGGAAGTATCACATCCTAGATTTCAAGCTCTAATAATAAAAACAACATGGTATTGGCATAAGAACATACATGTTAAACAAAGGCATCAAATTAAAGACTGAACATAATTCTGCACACCAATGGATAAGTGAATTATGACCAAGATAACTGGGGGGAAAGACAGCATCTTCAACAAACAATGCTGGACAAACTGCTGACTAGTGTTTATGTTGCTAGAAGGTGCTTTGCATGGTACCAGAGGAGAAAAGTCGTCATCAGTTTCACCTAGCTTCAAACCCTGTGACCTACAGCAGAGACTTGCCTGCAATATATACTAGTACAATAGTGGCACAGCATTATGGGAGTAACTCACTACTTTTTAATTATTATTATCATTGGATTTAAGGCCAATGATGTGGAGGCTTTAGCATATTCAGTACTGCTAAAGTGGCCAAGAATATGAGACTAGATAGGTCAGGGGCCTAGTAGGAAACATTAAACCATTGTTCTGCTAAAGGAACATAGCAACAAGAAGACTCCTAATGGCATTCTGCTATACTCATAGATCGGCACCTCGCTCTATCCTCATCAAAGAAGCTTCTTCTTGCAGTAGGTGAAACACTCAAAACAATGTGCAAAGAGTCAGAGACCTTGGAGCACTCAACCCTAAATGGGATGTTTTTATCAGACCTCTCCCCTCAAGTCTCAGGAATCCATGCAAAAAGAAGAGGAAGAAAGATTGTAAGAGTCAACTGTAGGGACTAGGTCCAAGGAAACAATGCCTTCTAGACACAAAGGGCTGATCACATATGTGCCCACGACTGAGAGCATGCGCAAGACCTACACACGTTCAAACCAGACAAAACCCCAGCACTGGGAAGAGGAGGTAGATCCAAGGTCTCACCCTTAAGCTATTTGCAGTTGATAGCTTCTGGGTAACAGAATATCGTTCTTTCCAATAGATTGTCACTGGGTTTGTCAACCACACTCTCGGCAGCATTCTATATCCAGGAATAGTTGGCCAACAAAAAATAGACTCCATGTTTCTTGTGTGCTTTTTGTTTTGCTTTGTTTTGGGTTTTTATCTTATTTTCTTTTGTTTAGTTTCTCTGTTTTTATTTTTGTTGTTTTGTTATTTTTCATAGGGTTTAGTGGGTGGGGTGAAGAAGAATATGAAGTTGGGTGCATAAGGAGGTAGAAAGAATCTGGGAGAAAGGGAAGGGGAAAGAATATGATCAAATTATATGAGAAAAATAATATTTTTATTGAAAATAGATTTTTCTCAGGGTTGGAGAGTTGGCTCAGTGGTTAAGAGTACTTGTTCTTGCAGAGAACCAGAGTTCAGTTCCCAGCATCCAGTTACCAGACATATGTCAGGTAAGCACTCATACACAAAAAATAATAAATCAAAACATAGGGGGGAAGAAGTGGTAATGTCATTTTTAAAAGAAAGAAAATAGATTATCTCATAAAATACATACCCATCCCTCTACTTCTTCCAGCTTCCCTCAACCCCCTGCTCCCAGATCGACTCCCCTTCCATTACCCTTCAGAAAAGAATGACCTCCAAGAGGCAACAACCAAACATGACAAAACAGGACATAATAAGAAATGACGAAAGACCTGATACTGAGGCTGGTCAAGGCAACCCAACAAGAAAAAGAGTTGCAAGATCTGGCAACAGAGTGAGAGATACACCCACTCCCACTCTCAGGAGTCCCACAAAAACACCAAGCTGACAACTATATGCAGAGAACATGCTACAGGCCCGTGCTTTCAACTCTAGTCTCTGTGAGCCCCTGTGATCCCTGCTTAGTTGATTCAGTGGGCCATGTTCTTCTGGTATCCTCTATCTCCTCTGATTTCTAAGTTCTTCCTCCCCCTCCTACTCCTTCCCTTCCTACTTCTACTTCTCCTCTTCCTTCTCTTCCACAGGGTTCCCTGATCTCGGAGGGTAGGAATTATATGGAGACTTACAAGTTAGACTTTTCCCACTTGATATCTGGCTGTAGGTACTTGTATCCTCTTTCATCTACTGCTGGATGAAGCAGCGACAATTCCACACAGCAGATCTGAGTATAGCAGAATATCACTAGGAATCATTTCATTGTTTCGCTTTTTGTTTGTTTTGTTTTTGTTTTTTCAGTTTGTATTTGGTTCTAGCCAACTCTCAGGGCTGTCTAGTCTCCAGTTCCCAGCAATGAAGGCAGAGTAAGGCCTGGGCTCCCTCTTGTGGCACAACCTCGTATTAAATCACACGTTGGTTGACTATTCTCACAAGTTCTGTGCCACAATTGCCCCAGCACATCTTGCTGACATAACACAGACATTGTAAGATTCTGTGGCTGGTTTAGTGTCCAGCGCAGCTCTCACAATGGACGTGGCTAGTTTCAGGTGTGTGAGGAAGTCAGGAGACTTAGTTGCAGTCCCGGTCGCCATCTTGGGACCCGCTCCACACACGTGCTGCCTGAGGAAACATACTGATCTGAGTGCCCTATGCTGAGACATTGTGACATCTAGCCATATGTGCTGCCAGGAGTAATGTCTGGGTTTATCCATGGTTCTATCACAGCCAGGGTCTGTTTGTGGCCCATGTTACCACACATGTTATCTGGGCTGCTTTCTAAGGTCATTTTGATGCCCAAGCACTACACCAACCTGGCCCCGGCACTTGACCAGTCTTCATTTAGAAGGCTGGTTCTGCACATTTTCAGAGACATTTAAAAATTGACAACTGCCTTGTACATTTGCCTTACATTTGTAGTGGATAAAATTGGGACAGGATATGTATCTCAACAAGTGTTAGGCTCTTAATCTTTTATTAATTGTTCATGTTAAATTACTTTTGTTTCTTCTATGGTATTTAATCTAAGTTGTATTGATTCACTTTCTAAATTAGTTACTGTGTTGAAATCTGACATGTCTTTTATGGTGATCTATGAACTAGCTTTTGTTTTATTGCCTGTGAGTATTACAGGACCTTGGTATTCTGAAAAAGCCTTGCAAATATTGGAAGAAGTGAGTCAGGCTTTAAGCAGAAGCAAGAGGAGTGGGCTTGATTATTGCTAGTATAGCAGCTTTAATTACATTAATAGTTAGCGCCACTTCTGCAATTGCTTTAACACAAGAAGTTAAGAGAGCTACTTTTGTTAATTATTTAGCAAATAATTTAACTAATGTTCTGAGTATTCAAGAGGATTTAGATAGGCATTTGGAACTACGGATTGATGATATTTATAATACTTTTCAAAGTATTGAAGAGGAGGTTCAGAGTTTAAAAGTAAGAAGCCATCTTGAGTGTCATGCTAAATAACTATTTGTGTTACTTCTAAAATTTACAATGATAGTCACAATAATTGGGAAAAAGTTCAAAGACATTTGCAGGCTATTTGACATAATTCTAACACCTCTCTAAATGTTTTAACCTTGCATACTGAGACTATGAATTTAAAGAATGTTGCTCCCCTGAGCTTTGATGCTGAAGATATTGCTGATAAAATTATTTCTGGCCTGAGGTCAGTATTTCCATCTTGGTCAAGCTTCAAGAATGGCATATATAGCTTGATTATGCTATCCCTTCTTGTCCTGGGAATACTTTTATTCCTACCCATTGTGATAAAACTTGCCTTTAACAACATTAATATGTTGATGGCCAAAATATATGGCTTGAAACTAAAAATGGATCTCCATACATAGTCATTAATTTAACAGGCTGGCAGCTAAGGACAGGTAAGGTTCTGCACAGAGCCTTACCAACCTAAGACAAAATAGCATTGTGTTTTTATAATGCATATTCCACAATAGATAAGGAAGGCATTCTTGACAGAATACCTAAGACAGGCACAGTTTTGTTTATGAAATAAAAGGGAGAGATGTGGAGAGTTTTCCAGGCTGCTTCTAGAAACTTGGCAGGAATTTGACATCAGGTCAGGACAAAGAAGTAAACTCAAGGTGGGAATCTGACTTTGGGCTAGGACTCAGGAAATAGGCTCAAATTAAGAATATTTACATTTGAGTTAATGCAAAGCTCAGAGAAGGCTCAGCTGAGGCAGGTGTGGCAATTCTTTTGACTTGGTCATCCTGATTAGCCCCTAGAAAGGTGTTTATGAGATTTTGTTTATTGTCTTGCTTATTCCTTGACCCAGAACTGATCTTATTATTTTGCATGTACTTAAAGTAGTATAAAAGCAGGCTGGAAAAAATAAACCAACCTCAGCCTCAGAACTGGTTACAGTATTATTTAATTGTCATTTTTCTTTTAATCCTCATTCCTGTCCTGGAGAACTTGTTGAATGACTGAGCTGGCTCAGTCACCAAGGAAGTTAACTACACCAGTGAAAATACAGGAAATAAAAAAAAATCACAATCCCAAAACCAAAAGAAAGGAAATATATACCACCATCACCACCACCACAAAAACAAAACCAAACAGGTATCAACAGTCATTGGTCATAGATATCTCTCAATATCAATGGACTCAATTTCCCCTATAAAAAGACACAAACTAACAGAATGAATTTAAAAACAGGATCCATCCTTCTGCTATATATAAGAAAAATACCTCAACAACAAAGATAGACATTACCTTCAAGTAAAGGACTAGAAAAAGATTTTTCAAGAAAGTGATCCTAAAAAACAAGCTGACCAAACAATTTTAATATCCAACAAAATAAACTTCAAACCAAAGTAATCAAAAGAGACAAAGGAAGAACACATCATACTTATCATCCACCAAGACAATGTTTCAATTCTTAATGTCTATGACTAAGTGAAAGGGTATCCACATTTGTAAAGGAAACATTACTAAAGCTTAAAGCACAAATTGACTCTCACACATTGATAGTGGAAGATTTCAATACCCTACTCTCACCAATAGACAGACAGGTCATCTAGCTAAAAACTAAACACAGAAATATCAGATGTCATAAGTAAGAGGGATCTAGCAGATATCTACAGAACATTTCACTCAAACACAAAAGAATATACCATCTTCTCTTCACTTCATGGACCATTCTCCAAAATTGATCACATACTTGATCATAAGGCAAGTCTCAACAGATGAAGGAAAATTTAAATAACCCCCTGCATCCTATCAGACCACCATGGATTAAAGCTGGATTTCAAAAATAACAGACATAACAGAAATCCTACAAGCTCATGGAAAACAACTTTCTACTGATAACCACTGAGTTAAGAAATAAAGAAGAAATTAAAGACCTCTAAAATGAATAAACAACATACCCAAACTTACGGCAACAATAAAAACAGTGCTAAGAGGAAAGATCATAGTACTAAGAGCCTATATTTTAAACAAAAATCGGAAAGATCCCATATTAGCAAATTAACAGCACACCTGACAGCTCAAAAGAAAAAAAAAGTAAACTCAACCAAGAAAAGCAGATGGCAGATATTAATCAAACTGGGGGTCGAAATTAGTAAAATAAAATCAGAGCAATGCAAAGAGTCAATGAAACAAAGAGTTGATTCTTTGAGAAAATTAACAAGCTAGACAAACCATTATCCAAACTAAAAGACAAAGAGACAATATTCAACTTAACAAAATCACAAACAAAAGGAACACATAACAACACACACCAAGGAAATCCAAAGAATCATTAAGTCATACTTGAAAAACCTGCACTGCACAAAATTTAGAAAATCTAACAGAAACTGATGATTTTCTTGGTTGATACTACTTACCAAAGTTAAATCAAGAACATATAAACACTTTAAATCCATAACCCCTAAGGAAATAAAAGTCATTAAAAGTCTCTCAACCAGCCTTGTTGGGCACCAATGGAAGGAGAAGCCCTTGGTCCTGCCAAGGTTGGAGCCCCAGTGTAGGAGGTGGGGAGAGGGCAGATGGATGGTCAGGGGAATACCCTTATAGAAGAAGAGAAGGGATATGGGATAGGGGTCCTATGTCCGGGAATCCTGGAAAGGGAATAACATTTGAAATGTAAATAAAAATATCCAATGAAAAATGAAAAAGAAAGGTCTCTCAACTAGAACAAGGCAGAAGCCAGTTGGTTTCGGTGCAGAATTCTCCCACAATTTCAACAGAGAACTAATACTAATGCTCCTTAAATTATTCTAAAAGAGAAACAGAACGAACATTGCCAAATTCATTTTGTAGGACCACAGTCAGCCTTATACCCAAACCGCAAAGACTCAAGAAAGAAAGAGAATTTCAGACCAATTTCCCTTATGAACATAGACACCAAAACATTCAGTAAATACTTGAAAACCAAATCCAAGAACACATCAAAAAGATTACTCACCACAACAAGTAGACTTCATCCCAGAGATGTAAAGATGTTTCAACATATGAAAATCTGCTAATGTAATCCACCATATAAATAAACTGAAAAGGGGAAAGAAACTTATGTTCATCTCACTGGTTGCTGAAAAATACTTTGGTAAACTCCAACACCCCTTCATTTTAAAAGTTCTGGAGAGATTATGGATATAAGGCACTTATCTAATATAATAAAAACAACATATGGCAAGCCGAAAGCCAACATCAAATTAAATGGAGAGAAACTCAAAGGAATTCCACTAAAATCAGGAACAAGACAAACATTTCTACTCTCTCTCTCTATCTATTCAACAAAGTAATTGAAGTTCTACATGGAGAAGTACAACAATTGTAGGAGATTAGAAAGAAATTAAAATTAGAAATCTCAAATTAGAAAGAAAGAAATCAAATTTTATTATTTGTAGATGAGATGACAGTATATCTAAGCAACTCCAAAAATCCTGCAGCTGATAAACACCATCAGTGAAGTGACTGGATACAAGAAAAGGAAAGAAACAAAAAGAAAAGAGAAAAGAAAGAAGGAGGGAGGAAGGGAGGGAAGGAAGGAAGGAAGGAAGGAAGGAAGGAAGGAAGGAAGGGAGGAGGAAGGAAGGAAGGAAACCAGTAGCCCTCTTACATATAAATGATAAACTTAAAAAGAAATCTGGAAAGCATCACCCTTCACAATATCCACAAATACTATAAAATTTCTTGGCATAAACCTAACCAACTAAGTGAAAGACCTGTATGACACAAATGTCAAGGCTTTATAGAAGGAAATTGGAGAAGATATCAGAAGATGTAAAGAGCTTCCATCTCATGGGTTGATAGGATTAACACAGTTAAAATGGCCATGGTACGGGGTTGGGGATTTAGCTCAGTGGTAGAGCGCTTGCCTAGGAAGCTCAAGGCCCTGGGTTCAGTCCCCAGCTCCGAAAAAAAGAACCAAAAAAAAAATGGCCATGTTACCAGAAAGCAATCTACAGATTCAATGCAATCCACGTCAAAATTCCAACACAAATGTACAGGCAATATTCAAATTCACGTGGACTACAAAAAAATGCAAGATGGCTAAAACAATCTTGAAGTATCATAGAACTCCCAAAGTTATGACTGTCACTGATTCCAAGCTGTACTACAGAGTTTTAGTAATAAAACCTGCATGGTATTGGCATACAAAACAGGTACACCGATCAGTGAAACTAACTGAAGTCCCAGACATAAATCCACATACTTATGGACACCTGATTTTTTTATTAAGAAACAAGATATACAAAAGAAAAAAAAGAAAGCATCTTCAACAAATGGTGATGGTCTAACTGGATGTCTGCTTATAAAAGAATGCAAATAGATCCCCATCTATCACCCTGCACAAAATTCAAATCCAAGTTGATTAAAGACCTCAACATAAACAAGATATGCTGAACTTGATAGAAGAGAAAGTGGGGAATAGCCTTGAATATATTGGTAGCCACTTCTAGAACAGAACACCAATAGCACATGCACTAAGGTCAACATTCAATAAATGAGACTTCATGAAACTGAAAAGTTTACGTAAGGCAAAGAACACTGTGAATAGAACAAAACTGCAGCCTATAGAACGGGCAAAGTTTGTCACCAAATCCACCTCTGATAGAGGGGTAAAATCTAAAATGTACAAAAACCTCAAGAAACTAGGCAACAAACCAAACATTCCAATTTAAAATTGGGGATCTGGGTGGTGGTGGTGCACACTGTTAGCACCAGCACTCAGGAGGCAAAGGCAGGCAGATCTCTAAGTTCAAGGCAAGCCTGGTCTATACTTGAGTTCTAGGACATCCAGGGTTATGCAGAGAAATTCAGTCTCAATATATATATATAATTAAAAGTGGAATGCAGATCTAAACAGAAAATTATCAATACTGGAATCTCCAATGACTGAGAAACACTTAGAGAAATGTTCAACATCTTTAACCGTCAGGGAAATGCAAATCAAAACTACTTTGAGATTCCATCTTACATCCGTCAAAATGGTTTTAATTGACAGCTCATGAAGTCAAGGATGTGGAGCAAGGAAGGGGAACACTCCTCCATTGCTGATGGGAGCCAAGCCCACTTAAACACCCTCTGTTTCTGGGAAACCTAGCCAGTTACAATAAAAGAAGTACACCTGCCATTTGCGGTTTAGGGTTCCAGGAACTGAAAGAATATTGGGAGGTTGGTGATGGTAATGGACTGACCTTGGGTCCTGTGTGACCTTCCTGCTTGCTTGCCTTTATAAGCCACTGCCCTGAAATAAAGCTTGAGAGCTTGATCAGACAACAACTTGCTCTCCTTCTTTGCGCCTTCTTTCCCCCATTCTTTCACACCCTCCTTAGGTCTCTGCTGAACCCCACACAAATCAGGGCAACTGGCGCCCAACATAGGACCTCAGTAAGGGGCTCCGACGGAACAATGCTGGCCCATGAACGTACCCCTATCATATGATCGCCGCTTCCCTGAGTATGTGAGAGAAGATCCGCACTGTATTTGTAGCAACCACCGACTGTGAGTCCGATCTTCGTAAGGTAAGACCACGCAAAATGCAATCTCGCCCACCTGTTTGGCTTTCCCCATATCTATAGACCCCATTGTACACGCCCAAGAGAGCCACTGATTACATCACTTAAATGCTCAGACACTTGGACCACTCTTTAGAATTACCTGAGAACAGGTATGTCAGTTTGTTAAACAGTGCCCAGCTTGTGTCACATAGTTGCCTAACCTTTATTTGGAGGTCAACCCCAGGGGCCTAATCCCAAATGAGATATGGCAGATGGGTGTTACCCATGTACCTGAATTTGGACATCTCAAATATCTTCATGTGGTAATAGATACCTTTAGTGGATTTATTTTTGCCAGCCTACACACTAGAGAAGCCTCAAAAAATGTTATAGCCATGTCCTAAATTGCCTTTCAGTTATGGGTGAACCTAAGGTTATTAAGACAGACAATGGCCCTGGCTATACGAGAAAATAAGGCTGCTATGAACACAGGATGCTTCTTTCTACTTGGTTGATTTCAGCCCTGCATTTGATTATTTCCTACCATCTACTTCTCTTGAGTGTATTTGCTTCCTTTTGTTCTACAGCTTTCAGATGTGCTTTTAAACTGCTAGTATATGCTGTCTCCAATATGAACATAGTGGAGCATGTGTCCTTGTTATATGTTGGGGAATCTTTTGGGTATATGCCCAGGAGAGGTATAGCTGGGTCCTTAGGTAGTACTATGTCCAATTTTCTGAGAAACCTGCAGACTGATTTCCAGAGTGGTTGTAACTTGTAATCCCACCAACAATGGAGGAGTGTTCCTCTTTCCTCCACACCCGTGCCAGCATCTGCTGCCTCCTGCATTTTTTATCTTAGCCATTCTGACTGGTGTGAGTTAGAATCTCAGGGCCATTTTGTTTTGCATTTCTCTGATAACTAAGGGTTGAACATTTCTTTAGGTGCTTCTTGGCCATTTGATACTCCTCAGTCGAGAATTCTTTGTTTATCTCTGTATCCCTTTTTTTAATAGGGTTATTTGGTTCTCTCGAGTCTAACTTCTTGATATATATATATCACTCTATCAGATGTAGGATTAGTAAAGATCTTTTGCCAATAAGTAGGTTACCATTTTATCCTGATGAGTATTCAATTCAAAAGCTTTTCAATTTTATAAAATCCCACTTGTTTATAGTTGATCTTAGAGCCTGGGCCATTGGTGTTCTGTTCAGGAAATTATCTCCTATGCAAATGTGTTTTAGGCTCTTTCCCTCTTTCTCTTCTGTTATATTCAGTGTATCTAGCCACTTTCTTGAGATTGTTTCTCAGGTTTAGGAGTTGGTGGAAATTTGGGGGTCACCTAAGTATACTATTATATCATCTGCAAATAGTAATATTTTGACTTCTTCCTTTCTGTATCCCTTTGACCTCCTTTTGTTGTCTAATTGCTCTGACTAAAACTTTGAGTATTATATTGAATAGATAGGGAGAGAGTGGCCATCCTCGTCTAGTTCTTGATTTTAGTAGAATTGCTTCAAGTTTCTATTTAGTTTTATTTTGGCTACTGGTGTGCTGTACATTGCTTTTTATTATGTTTAGGTATGGGCCTTAAATTCCAGATATTTTCACGATCAACATGAAAGGGTGTTGAATTTTGTCAAATACTTTTTCAGCATGTAATGAGATGATAATGTAGTTTCTTCTTTGAGTTTGTTTATGTAGTGGATTACATTGATGAATTTCCATATATTGAACCATCCCTGCATCCCTGGGATGAAGCCTCCTTGATCATGGTGAATGATGGTTTTGATGTGTTCTTGGATTGGCTTTGCTAGAATTTTGTAGCTTGAAAGTTTTTTGGTTTTTGTTTTTTCTGGAGCTGAGGACTGAACCCAGGGCCTTGCACTTGTTAGGCAAGCTCTCTACCACTGAGTTAAATCCCCAACCCTGGCTTTGCTAGAATTTTATTGCATATTTTTGCATCAATATTCATAAGGGAAATTGGGATTTCCTTTTGTGGGATTTTGGTATCAGCATAACTGTGATGTCATACAACAAATTAGCTAGTGTTCTTTCCATTTCTATGTTGTGGAATAGTTTGAAGAGTATTGGTATTAGGTCTTCTTAGAAGGTCTGATAGAATTCTGCACTAAACCCATCTGGTCCTGGGCTTTTTTGGTTAGGGGAACTTTAATGACTGCTATTTCTTTAGGGGTAACGGGACTGACTGTTGATCTGATCCTGATTTAACTTTGGTACTGAGTATCTGTCTAGAAAATTATTCATTTCATCCATATTTTCCAGTTTTGTTGAGAATAGGCTTTTGTAGTAGGATCTAATCTTTTTTTTTTTTAATTTCTTCAGTTTCTGTTTCATTTTCAGATTCAGTTTCATTTCTGATTTTGTCAATTTGATTACTGTCTCTGTGTGCACTGGTTAGTCTGGCTAAGGATTTATCTATCTTGCTGATTTTCTCAAAGAACCAGCTCCTGGTTTTGTTGTTTCTTTGTATAGTTCTCCTTCTTTCTACTTGGTTGATTTCAGTCCTGTATTTGATTATTTCCTACCATCTACTTCTCTTAAATGTATTTGCTTCCTTTTGTTCTAGAGCTTTCAGATGTGCTGTTAAACTGCTAGTATATGCTCTCTCCAATTTCTTTGTGGAGGCACTTAGAGCTATGAGTTTTCCTCTTAGCACTGCTTTCATGGTATCTCATAAGTTTGGGGTGTTGTGCCTTCACTTTTATTAAATTCTAAAATGTCTTTAATTTCCTTCTTTATTTCTTCCCTGACCAAGATATCACTGAGGAGTCGTTCAGCTTCCATAATTATGTGGGTTTTCTGATGTTTTTATTGTTATTGTAGACCAGCCTTTGTCTATGGTGATCTGATAGGATGCGTGGAATTATTTCCATTTTCTTGTATCTGTTGAGGCCTGTTTTGTAACCCATTATATGGTTAGTTTTGGAGAAGGTACTATGAGATGCCAAGAAGAAGGTATATTCTTTTGTTTTAGGGTGAATTGCTCTATAAATATCTGTTAAGTCCATTTGACTTATAACTTTTGTTAGTTTCACTGTATCTCTGTGTAGTTTCTGTTTCCATGATCTGTCCATTGATGAGAGTGAGGCATTGAAGTCTCGCACTATTATTGTGTGATATGCAATGTGTGCTTTGAGCTTTAGTAAAGTTTCTTTTATGAATCTGGTTGCCCTTGCATTTGGAGCATAAATGTTCAGAATTGAGAGTTCATCTTGGTAGATTTCTCCTTTGATAAGTATGAAGTATCCTTCCTCATCATTTTTGATAACTTTTAATTGAAAGTCAATTTTATTTGATATTAGAATGGCTACTCCAGCCTCTTTCTTGGGAGCATTTGCTTGGATTTTTTTTCCAGTCTTTTACTCTGAGGTAGTGTCTGTCTTTGTCACTAAGGTGTGTTTTCTGTATGCAGCAAAATGCTGGGTCCTATTTACATACCCAGTCTGTTAGTCTATGTCTTTTCATTGCGGAATTGAGTCCATTGATATTAAGAGATATTAAGGAATAGTGATTGTTGTTTCCTATTATTTTTGTTGTTAGAGGTGAAATTATGTTTGTGTGGCTATCTTCTTTTGGGTTTGTTGAAAGAGATTACTTTTGTGCTTTTTCTAGGGTGTGATTTCCCTCTTTGTGTTGGAGTTTTTCTTCTATTATCCTTTGTAGGGCTAGATTTGTGGAAAGATATTGTTTAAGTTTGATTTTGTCATGGAATATTTTGGTTTCTCCATCTATGGAAATTGAGAGTAACCTGGGCTGGCATTTTTCTTCTCTTAGGTTCTGTCCTTGTTACAGTTTATTATTGTAAATAAACACCCTGACCAAGGCAAGACTTATAAATTACAACATTAAATTGGGGCTGGCTTACAGGTTCACAAGTTCAGTCCAGTATTATCAAGGGAGCAACGTGGCAGCATCCAGGCATGCCTGGTACAGGAAGAACTGAGAGTTCTACATCTTCATCTGAAGACTGCTAGTGGAAGATTGACTTCCAGGCAGATAAGGTGGGAGGTCTTAAGCCCATGCCCATAGTGACACACCTACCTCAACAAGGCCACACCTCTAAATAGTGCCAGCCCCTGGGCCATGCATATACAAACTATCACAGGGTTCACATGACATCTGCCCAGGATCTTCTAGCTTTTTGAGACTCTCTTGAGAAATCTGGTGTAATTCTGATAGGTCTGCTTTTATATGTTTCTTTACCTTTTTCCCTTACTGATTTTAATATTCTTTCTTTGTTTAGTGCATTTGGTGTTTTGACTATTATGTGACCAGAGAAATTTCTTGTCCAATCTATTTAGGGTTTTGTAGGCTTCTTGAGTGTTTATGGTCATCTTTTTCTTTAGATTAGTGGTTTTCTTCTATAATTTTGTTGAAGATATTTACTCTTACCTTTTGAGTTGGGAGTCCTCACTCTCTTCTAACCTATTATCCTTAACTTTGGTCTTTTTATTGTGTCCTGGATTTCCTGGATGCTTTGGGTTAGGAGTTTTTTTGCATTTTCATTTTCTTGGACTGTTGTGTCAATGTTCTCTGTGATATCTTCTACACCTGGGATTCTCTTTTCTATCTTTTGTATTCTGTTAGTGATGTTTGTATCTATGACTCCTGATCTCTTTCCTAGGTTTGCTATCTCTAGGGTTGTCTCCCTTTGTGATTTCTTTATTGTTTCTCATTCCATTTTTATATCCTGGATGGTTTTGTTCAATTCTTTCACCTGTTTGGTTGTATTTTCCTGTATTTCCTTAAGGAATTTACATGTTTCCACTTTAAGGGCTTCTACCTATTTCCTTGTGTTCTCATGTGTTTCTTTAAGGGAGTTATTTATGTTCTTCTTAAAGTCCTCTATCATCAACATGGGACATGATTTTAAATCAGAATCTTGCTTTTCAGATGTGTTGGAGTATACAGGGCCTGCTGTGATGGGAGAACTGGCTTCTGATGATGCCAAGTAGCCTTGATTTCTGTTGTTTTTGTTCTTGTGCTTGCCCCTCACAATCTAGTTATCCCTGGTATTAGCTGGTCTTTCTGTCTCTGACTAGAGCTTGTCCCTCCCGAGAGCCTGTGAGCCTTTGAGCCGGTGAGTCTGTGGTCTCATGTATGTCAGTTCTCTTGGGAGACAAGCTCTCTCCATGTGGGATTGGGATGCAAATAGCTGTGTTACAGCCTCAACTCCAGGACACAGATAGATCCTGTCCCTGGCTGTTCTGCAGTTCCTGGTTCCTGTGGGCTCCTGGTTCCTGTGAGCTCCAAGTGTGTCCCACTTGGGCCAGGTATTGGGGCAGTAGTGGTGGTTTCACTTGTGATCTTAGGTGTGTCAGCACTCCTGGGACACAAGCGCTGTCTGAAAGGGATTGGGGTTCGGATAGCTGTGGCACAGGGTCATCTCTGGGGTGCAGATAGAAACCAGAAGTGATTTGATGGGTCTTATGTAAAGAATCTGTTGTCCAACTCCCCAACAACGGTAAGCTGTGAATTGGAAGTCCAAGAATCTCGTAGTTTCTCAGTCCCACAAGGCTAGTTGTTTCATCTGTCTTCTGTAGAAGTAGACTCCAACAGATGTGCTGGCAAGTAAATGCAAGTGTTGAAGAAAAGAGATTCTTCCTCTTCCAATGTCCTTATGTAGGTCTCCCTCATGTCATTTTCTTATTGGCAATGTGTCTCAACTTTATATCTCCTAGATCTACAAACATCTGTCCATGTAATCTTGAGGGGTGATTGTAATGTTGACTTTGGTGCTTTAAATGAGAAATCCCCCAGAAGCCCAGATGCCTTGATGTACTGGTTAGTTTTGTGTGTCAACTTGGCACAAGCTAGAGTTATCACAGAGAAAGAGCTTCCCTTGAGGAAATTCCTCATAAGATCCAGCTGTAAAGCATTATCTCAATTAATGATCAAGAGTGAAAGGGCCCATTGTGACTGCTGCTGTCCCTGGGCTGGTAGTCTTGGGTTCTATAAGAAATCAAGTTGAACAAGCCAGAGGAAGCAAGCCAGTAAGTAGCATCCCCCCATGGCCTTTGCATCAGTTCCTGCCTCCTGCTCTGCTTGAGTTCCAGTCCTGGCTTCTGTCCCCGCCAGCGGGGACCCAGTTATTCAGGGTCCCGAAGAGGCTTTCTACCTGTGGGCCAAAATGGGGGTGAAGAGAAGAAGGAGACCAAGCAAAAGTTCTGTTGTCAAGGTCTCGTTTATTGAGAGAAATGTACAGCATTTAAAGCTCTGAGGCAGGAATAGAAGCGGGAACTGAAGCTTAGGGTGGGGGAGTTTGGGAAGTGCCCAAGGATAAGGTGAATCACTACACTGCAAGATGTCCTCCTATAACAAAGAGGCAACAGTCTTCCGGGGACATGTTCTTTGAAAAGGTCGAACCCTTCTGCTCAGGGACATCCGGTGTTTTGCTCAGGCTGAAACATCCTGTCATTGCTCCCAGGGTCTTCCTGGGAGAGGCTTTAGTTCAACAATCTCATGTCCGTATGGCAGTCATTTCAAGGTTAAACCTCTGTGGCCATGCAGCCCAGAGTCAAGTAGCCACCTTGAGCTATGCAGTCACAAAGCGGCTAGGCCCAAATCCAATACGGCTCACTACAGGCTTCCTTTAGTGATGAACAGCAATGTAGAAGTATAAGCTGAATAAACCCTTTCCTCCCCAAGTTGCTTATTGGTTATGATGTTTTGTGCAGGAATAGAAACCCTGACTAAGATACTTGAATACTTTGTCCCCAATTGGTAAAACTGTTTGGGTAAGTTTAGGAGACATGGTCTTGCTGGGGGAAGCATGTCTCTCAACACGTTGTGTGTGGGTGCAGAGGTTTCAAAGGTCAGAAACCATGCTCAGTTTGCTAACTGACTTTTGTTTGTGGTTTGATGTATGAGCTGTTAGCTCTCCACTTCCAGTTTTACCTGCCATATCTGACACAGGATGCTATGCTCTCTCCACCATTATGAACTCTGACCATGAGCCTAAATAAATTTTTCCTTCTGTAAGCTGCCTTAACCATTGGTATTTTTTCCACAGTGATAGAAAAGCAATATGCCATATTATCAATATAAACCTTCCTATATTCAAAACATATGTAGGCATAGTTGTTATATGTGTAGAGTGATAATCTATGGTTGGAATAATAGCCTTAAATAAATAATGAATAGATGATAACAATTTATGCACATTTTCTGTTTATTAGAATTCTGACATCATATACATACATGTTAGCCAGTTTTCTACAGGCATGTGTAGTATCTGTACTTATAATGATTAATTCAAATTGTCAAATTGGAACAACCTGAAGTACTTGGAAAGAGAGTCTATGGGCATGTTCATAGGTGGTTGAGTTGATTCTTTATTGATGTAGTAAGACCCAGCCTACTGTGGAAAGCATCAATCCCTGGTAAAGGATACTGAACTGTATAGGTGTAGGGAAGACTTGAGCCTTAATAGGCAGGTATGCATGCATTAATTCTCTATATGCCTATGACTATGGGTGTGAGTAGCTGCTTTCAATTCCTGCCTTTGCTATCTCTGCAATGATAGACTATAACTTCGAATTGTAAGCTAAGTAAAACCTTTCTTTTGTAAGTTACTTTCTGTCAAGATATTTTATCTCATAATACATCACTTTAGGGGTATGATTTCAATCCTTCTGCCACTGATCAGCTCTGTTTTGATGATGCGGAAATGATGGTGTCACCAAGACTTTCCACTGCAACATTTTCTTCCCCCACAGAGCACACACATCCCCACCAAGGGGAACAAACAATTCAGTCTCATCCAGTTATTGCCTTTTACTCAAAATCTGACCTCACTGGGTCATTAACTGTCATTGTGTTCAGGTGTGTCTTCTTCAGGTCAACTAGCATATTAATTTAAAACAAGTTATTTACTCACTGTATTCCAGTCCTATGTGCAGTGTTGAATAGTGTTCACTACTCTAGTTGGCAGTGAACCTAGAAATGGGGTGGACTAAAGTCTCATGCAACAGCCAACTTTATTCAGAGCATCGGGCGATTTATACCCTAAGGGCTAAGAAGAGTCACCTGAGTAAAGTATCAGAAGGGCATGCCTCACATGGCAAAAACAAGTTTTCCATAAAGATATATGAATAACAACAGCTGAAGTAAACTCGATCTTATCCACTGTACCAGGGAGGAGCACAAAAAACACATTTCAAGAGTCGTTCTCCCCAGCTCTGAAAAAAAAGAAAAAGAAAAAGAAAAAAGAAAAAAAAAGAGTCGTTCTGTGTTCTGAAGAAACTGGAGTCACAAGACTTGTCTAGTTTTTTGGAGTTTACTCACAACCCTTCAGCATTCTGAATTAATTTAATTCTCATCACATGACTCTATTCTTGAACTGTGCTGCAACAGAATATCACTAAGATAACTGCAGTAGAACTCCGAAGACGTAGAACATAGTAATCAGTGTATCACAATTAGCAAGTGCTACTGATGGGATATACCAACTGCAGAGCTATCTGAACATAATGGCTTAGTCTGTGAGCCTCTGATTCCAGGTATTGCTTACCCATGATCCTCATTGTTAACATTTAAAGTGACAATTATACAGACTTTTCAAGCGAGGTAGCTTTGAAGGTGGCTTTAGTGCTTCGTTAAGAGCAATTATCAGGTTTATGGTTTGTTTGGCAATAAAATACCTTCAAAATCTTGACTGGTTTTGAACCTCCCAACTGACCATTCTCACATGCTGGTGGCCACTGAGTAAGATTCTTCTCAAAATGCAATTTGTTTAGATTTTAATTTACCTATTTAGAGTTTATTATAATCTCTAACTATTTTGTTAACTTTTTATAGGGAAAAATGGGCAAACACCCCCAGACAGTAAATGAACAACAGACTACAATAATGACTATGTCCGATGTGTCGAGCCCAGGAGTTCACTGGGGTTACTTACAGGAAGATAGTTAAGGGCTATTTATAGAATGGGTGACTCAAAAGCAGCTGCAACAGCAGAAAGCCCACCCCAGCACGGATGAATCACAGAAGCTGTATCCATAGAACTCTCTGCACGACTTTTAGGGAGCTTGACAGGTAGGAAAGTCTCCTCCAGGCAGTTGAACTGGTCAGATACCTCCTATCCCTAGAAACTGATTACTGCTTCTACAACATTGAGTGAGGGACCTATGAGTCTCTAACATTTCCGAGTTCTATGACTTGTGGGTTGTTTATTTCCTGAGTCTCAGGAACCTCCTTCCTCCTCTAGCAATTGCTTGTATATAGTATTTGTATTGTCTATATACTTAAAATGTTTGCATACTTGTGTTTAATTTCCCGATGAGGTAGATACCTCAAGGAATTTTTTTCATAAAATCAACACGGTAGGAATGAAATTACACAAAATTTATTTTAGGCAAACCTGAGCTTAAATCTCTTGCTGGTACACAGTAGGAAATGATTGTAGTAATGGTTGTGCCGTGAGCACCAGTAAAACTGTGTGTTTCATAAAGTGCATCTGAGTATTTGTAAATATATCAAGTGCATTATTTTTTATCGTGTGCTTATATTAGGAAAGTTTCTATTTCTAGATTACTAAGAATTTTAAAACCAATACTTTATTTTTATTAAGTGTTTTTTTTTTCAGAATCTATTAAGTTGTCCCTATACTATCTTAATCTTAACATTAGTATTATTGAAAAGAAAAACATATATGATTCTTGTCTCTGTGCTTTCTGTGCAACCAATCCAAGACCCTAGACTGGGTATATTCGAAAGCAAAGAGAACCGTTTTAACTCACTCAGATGGTTCAAGGTGGAGCAGCTTCCTGTAGTGATGGCTGTTTGCTGCAGAGTCCTAAGGCAGTACAGAGCATCCCAAGACAAAGTGCAGGTGACTGTGTCCATGTGCATGTCTTCTTATAAAGCCCTGGTTTTCGATCGCGACAGCTCCACTTCAATGACCTTACATCATTCTCCTTTCGAAAGACAGTATCTTGCAAACCCATAATCACAGTGAATTTCCATTCACTCAGTGCCTCCCAATGGAAATCACCTTCAACATGAGTTTTGGATGAATCTACTGTATTTAAACAAATAACACACCCAGTTATTACTTACATAAGAGTTAGCACACATAACAGGAGACCCTGGGTATCCTTCCTCCATCCTCTTTCTTAACGTTTTGCTCCTCCTCCTAACCTGGGTTTGATTTTCGCCTGTTCTGACATTGCTTGCACTTTTAATCGCATGTGTGTTTCTCCATAAGATATGTGATATTGTTCATGCCTTTAACACATCCTGTAAGATTTTTGCATTGCAGGTGGAGCTCCATACATTACTCTTTTTCTTTCAGCATTGGCTCTTTGAGGTTCCACTCTGTCCACAATGTGTATTAGTTTGTTTTAACCACAACTTAATGTTTACTGACTGACTACACAAAATGTTCTATCCACCTACTGGGAATGGTCGGTCACGCTGTCAACACTACGTTTTGCCTGTTTCACTGCCGTGTATTTTGCTTTAGGTTTGTACATAATTTAGGGTGATTGAATTTAGTGGACGATACCAGACACACAGTCCTATTTGAGTCTCCCAGAAATAATAAGTTTTCAGTATGTGTCACAAACATTACTCCTGCAAGAATTTCATTCCAAACCCAGTGAGAGGACAAGCACCAGACACGCTATTACCGGCTGTTACCTCAGCATCTAAGACAACAAAGAGGAGATCAGGAGTTCAAGACAAGCCTGGCCTATATAATGAGACCCTGACTCAAAGAAAACAATACAAATGCTCCACAAAATTCCAGCACATGCACACACAAAGAGTAATTAAAAAGAAAGTTTGCTCAAACGATAGTTGATTTTACTTATTGATATTCTGGTCTTTTTTTTCTATTCAAATTTATGCTTAACTACACCATCTTATCCCACCCACCCCCATTCATAAGAAACAAAAATATGGTTCTACTACCAAATAAATTAATTCCACCCCATTACTAAGGGGCCAAGCAGGTCCCACACTTTGAAAACAGTTACAGGGTAGACAGCCAGGAGTAGAATGCTAATTTGTAAGCATTCCATTTGGGGCTTTTCAGAACAGCCAAACTATTCTCCAGAGTGCAAGCAAATGAACGTCCTTGTGGTCTGCAGAAAGTTTTACTCTGGTCAAAACTTTTGATGCAAAGCCCTCAAACAACAACAACAACAACAACAACAACAACAACAACAACAACAACAGAACAAACTAAGAACTAGAGCTTTGCCTGGTACAGACAGACATAATTCCAAAATTTCTTGACTGCTGGAGTCTGCCTCACTTCGGCACACATGGCTGTCACTGGTGCCAGTAATGCTTAGAATCATTTTTGTTCTTGTTGATCACGAGAAGGTCGTCCTCAGTGAACTGCCAGTTCAGCCTTTGCTTTTCTTGTGGGCTACCTGCCTACTAGTACACTTCGTTTCTGATAATCACGCAACAAACACCTAATCTGAGGCGTCTTCCCATTTGGTTTCTACGGATACTTCTTAATGTGAGAGTATTTTAATATGGCCAAATATTTGAAAATATTTAAATAGTTGAAAAATAATATCTACCTTTTACAACTTGCTTCAATAAATGTAGTCTGCTTTTCTTTGTAGTGACAACCGAAAGCAGCTTGGGAGGAAAGGATGTTTCCTGTTAGGCTTCATAGTCGTCACTACAGGAACTCGGGGCAGGAACTGCAGCAGGGACCATGGAGGGCCACTGCTTACAAGCTGCCCTCTTGGCTTGCTCAGTGTGTTTTCTTATATAAACCAAGATCATCTGCTCAGGGGTGGTCTCACCCGTAACTGCTAGACCTTCCACATCAATCACAGATCAGGAAAATACACATACATTCTGGGAACCCGCAACGGATGTCTCTCTCCCCAGGTATCTCTAGCCGTGGCAAGTAAATAAAAACTCCCCAGCATAGTCTGGGAACGAGGCGAATTTCTCCGTGCTTACTCCTACGTCAGTGATTTTGGTCTGGTTTAGTTATTGCTACTCTATATGGCAAATGCCTGAATGACTGTTAGCGCCTGACAGGCTCTGAATGCTTGATGAGTCAACCGCAGTGTGTAACTGCCAACGAAGAAGTCAGGTTCTGGGGCGAGCCCTTCGATAAGGGTTGCGGGGCGGGGCCTGGAACCAGAGTCCTGGGTGTCCATAAACAACCTTGGACCCTCAAGAGAAAGACAGAAAAAATTTGCCCAGGTAAAGCTTTAAAAGGATCATTATTCTATTTTATCTAGTATTTGAGTGGAATACACGTGAGATTTTTGAGTTACTTATCCTACAATCTCACAAGAAATTTATAGTTTGAATTATATTAATAGACTTTTCAACTTCCAGGCACATCTGCCTTCCCAGGATATGCCATTATTAAAAACAGAGGTTTTATTTATGATAAGGACTGAATCCAGGGTCTCCTGGATGCTAAGCGAGTACTCTATGCTCACTGCTTAAAATATTGGATTTTGTTTATTAATAACATTTTATAGGCTTTCATATTTTATGGTTATAATTTTTCTAATAGTATCTTTTTTCTAATAGCATTATCTGAATATGTAGATCAGGAATTATCCAGGGCATTCAGTACTTCAGAGATTTTAATGATGACTATTTTAATTTTGAATTTTAATTATGAATTTTGCATGGAGACTGTCAGATTCTGTTACGCTGCCAGGGAAAAATCTTTTTACTTGGTCTCTTTGGATTTTTAAGCCTGGAATGAATTTAATTTGTTTTTTATAAAGATCTTAACTGGCACCTTTACAGTCTCAAGATTTTAAAATCACATGTATCTGCCCGTGTGTGAAAGAGGGGGTGGGGGTTGTAAGCGTGTACCACATAGAGGACAAAGGACGGTTTGCCGGAGTCTATTCTCGCCTTCTGCCACGTGGGTCCTAGGAATAGAATTCAGTTGCCATGCTTGGCAGGCAGGGCCTCTACTCACTGGCTCAGAATCTCCAGTGTTTAGCAGAGCAACACGGATAGTAGATGTTCTGCACACAGCAAGCCAAGAAGCTGTGAAAAACATGAAAGACTAGGTTGCTGCAGACCCTAAGGGCCTGGGTACAGCGGTGAGGCAGTCCATCAGTCGGGGAAGTGAGCCGTGGAGCCTCTGAAGGAATTGTCAGCGTGCTCTGATTCCAGATATTCTTGAAGGGAAGCTCTCTCCCTTCTCCTCAGACATAAAGAGGGGTTTTCACAGGTCCACAGGAGCCTTCTTGTGCCTCTTGAGGACGTTTGACACCACAGATGATAGGCCTACTACAGCCAGGGTAACAGACAAGGAGAGGATCTCTCATAAAGCAAGTCCCGGGACACCCTCAGAGAAAATCTTTCATGTTGAAATATCGTGGGACGATTTGAACATCATGGTGACTGTCACACAGTATAGCCAAACTCGAAAGCTTTATGCTGCCTACCTTTCATATATTTAATCGTTATCGGATAATGAAATATTTTAAAACATGCCCAAATTACACTCACCCATTTCAGAGAGCTTTCCAACAGACAAGCTTCTGATTCCGTATGCCACGTCTATGCTTTTGTTACTTTTTGTATTTTTTTTTTCAATCAGTATGTATGCCAGGGCACATGTGTGGAAGTCAGGTGACTGTGGAAGTTGGTTTTATCTTTCTATCCTGTGAATCCTAGGGATTATTAAGCCCAGGTCATCAAGTTTGGCCACAAGCACCTTCACCTGTTTAGCCCTCTCACTGGCCCTGCCTTTTTATTCTTTGGTTTTATTTTTTTCTGTTCTAATAACTTCTCATATTTATTGGTCCCTTTCTCTGAGGTTATTTGGAAGGGTCACTTCTACTTTTTTTTCTAGTGTTTACTTTGCTTGCCTTCTAAGTTGTACTTATCACTAATCTTTAATGCTTTTATTATATTTTCTCTTTTTGATTAGTGCATACTACTTCAAAGTAATGGGCTTCGCTGTGACATTTGGACTTGAGGGGCCCACGCTTGCTTTCTCCCTCATCTGTATCCCCTGGCTCCTGCTGGCTGGGCCTTTCATCTTTCCAAATGCTGCCCCTTCTACTTTCACATCTTTCTTAAAAATCCAGGGCTTGGAGCGAAGGCTCAGCAGCTAAGAATTGCTGTTACATAGGTTTGAGTCCTAGCACCCTGTCTTAGTTGGGGTTTTATTGCCATGAAGAGAGAGCATGGCCAAGGCAACTCTTAAAGGGG
Organism: Rattus rattus; assembly: GCF_011064425.1. Classification (NCBI taxonomy): domain Eukaryota; kingdom Metazoa; phylum Chordata; class Mammalia; order Rodentia; family Muridae; genus Rattus; species Rattus rattus. The sequence goes on along the minus strand of NC_046154.1, from coordinate 136,665,685 downwards.
ACAACATTTCATTGGGGCTGACTTACAGGTTCAGAGGTTCAGTCCATTCTCATCAAAGAGGAGCATGGCAGTGTCCAGGCAGATGTCTGAAGGAGCTAGAATTCCACCTCTTGGTCTAAAGGCAGCTAGTAGACTGGGTTCCAGGCAGCTAGTGGCACACTTCCTCCAACAAGGCCACACCTCCAAATAATGCCACTCCCTGGGTCAAGCATGTTCAAACCACCACACACCTACACTATTGCTCACCACCATCTCTAACACCAGTCCTAAGGAATCGGAAGCCTTCTTTTGGCCTCTGTAGGCACTGTACAAATGCATATGGCACATGTAAGTAGGCACAGAAAGAAGCCGACAAACAAAGCCACTCAGTGAGGGAGAGAAGCAGTTTACTAAAAGCAAAAAAACCTGCCAGCTCCTCCCATAGACAGTGTTGGAAAGTGACAGCTGGGACCTTGGATAGTGTAGGACAGTGACTCCCACAAGAGCTTCTTAGGTGTTATATGGATATATGATATGTGAGGGAAGGGAGACAGCTGGAATATCCAGGTGGCTAGTGAGGGGCTCTCAAATAGTGGGGTACTGCCCTTTATGATTAGGGCTGCTCATCCAGCCATTATCAGCTTCTGAGAAATGTTTTATGTGTCTACTTTGTAGCAAACCCCAGCCCAAGTGGAACCCTCTTTGTAACTTAACAGCATGAAGGCAAAACACTGTTCACAATAACGTAGCAGTAAGTATAGCCTTTGTCTTTGCTCTAAGATGCTGATCTACAATTCCACCCATTTTCCTGCATAGGACACAGTTTCACGTTTGGCCGTGGCACACTTACTGTGCTTTCCTCTCTCCACTCATCTGTGGATGGGTAGCTAGGCTGGCTGCATAACTTGTGACTTGTGCCACAGTAGCCATGGGTGTGCAGATGTTTGTTATATGCTCACATAGACTCTGTCTGATAGATACCCAGGAGTGATGTAGCTGCTGGCCCACATTATAGTACTGTGTGTAGGGTTTTGTTGTTCTATGGGTTTGATTGTGTTCTGAAACTCCCACACTGAGTTTCATGATGACTGAACAATTTTACATTCCCAACAACAGTGTATTTTTCCATTTGTTCTAATAGCATATGTTGTTTATTTTCTTAAGGATATGCGTTATGGTAAGGGTATGACATAACCTCCATTGATTGATATTTGACTTAGATGATGAGCACTTCATTTCTTGTATTTATTGGCCATTTGAAAAATTTCCCCCATTAACTTATTTATTTATTCACTTTACATCCTGGCACAGCACCCCCCTCCTCCCAGTCCTCCTCCCACCATGGCTCCCCCTCCACTCTCTTCCTTTCACCTTGGAGAAAGGGGAGGTTCCCCCTGGTACCAACGCACCCTGGAATCTCAAGTCATTATTGGCCTAAGCACATCCTCTCCCACTGAAGCCAGACAAGGCAGCATTTGAATTTCTTTTCAGAAATATCTATTTAATCCATTGGCTCATTCTTGGTTAGATTGTTAGTTCATTGATGGTCGATGTCTTTGTTTAGAATCCAAAGTAATAGATTTGATTAACACATTCTCATACATGTGCATCCCTGCACACCACTCGCTTGCATATCCATGCACACCACTTGCATTCAGCCTTCCACTGCTCTCTGAGTCCCTACCTGGCCCATGGTACTGTTCCTCCATAGAAAAAGTCCATTTACCTTTGTGTCAGGTGTCTGCACATGTATTAGAATCTTAGTTATGTAGTGGAGAAAGGAGGTGATACTGGCCTTCTCCATCATACTCTCTTCCACCTCCCCTTTCTGTAGAGCCTGTTTTATTTTCATTTCTATTGCTGGATAAAGAATTCCAAATGTCCCCAGTGATAGCACAGTTGTGGGTGACTGCGAGCTACCATTTTGTAAATGATAGCAGTGAGAAAGGAACGCATTGCAGTGCTGTAAGCACTCAGTATGCATGCTGCTACCCTGTATGCAAATGCACCTCACCTCTGTATAGTTGAGAGTCTCATCAGAAATGACCGTGGTGCCTGGAACCTGAGCTCCTCAGTGGTTGTTCAAATACAAGTGTATGTAGTGGAGACACATCAGATGATAAAGTCGTCATGAGAGTATCCTTGATTTCTGGGTGTCTCATTACTTTATTCCAGTATACTGACACATACTTCAAGACATCTTTCCCAGAGTGCCTCAGACCTTATTGCTTTAAGAGAATGATGATAATATTTTCATGACTTTATTTTAATGATTTAGTAAAGTGATTGAATCTAGTGTAGACTTCTGGGTGTGTGTGTGTGTGGGTGTGTGTGTGTGTGTGTGTGTGTGTGTGTTTAAAGTTTTTATCAAACTGTAATATTTGTGAATGGAATGCCTTGTAATATGAATGTTAATATAATATGTAAAGGGAGATTAAACGTTTGAATGATTAAACAAAAAAAAAAAGAATTCTAACAAAAACGTGCCTTAGGCTTGGCTGTAACACACCTGATGTTTCCCTAATGTATACAATAGGCTACTGTAATGACCTGAATCTTGCACAGCTTTGGCTCTGGCTACCTGATCATGGTGTTCCCAGGGGTGCCATAAATGCTAAGTTATTAGGTTCTTGCTTGAATTCTATAATAATATGGTCTTTTAAAACTACCAAACAATTTTTAAAAAAGAATCCCTCAAGCCATAGCAATAGGCGATCACATCCTGTCAGATCCCAGAGTTGGGTTGGTTTACCCATGTAGAACCCTTCAATGAAGTCATGCCCTCTTGAAGAAGAACCTTGTGCAATATCAACCTTTCTTCCATCCTTTCCTGAAAGGACTCATAGCCTCTTCCTAAGACAACTGCACACAAGGGAAAGGAAATAGATCTGCTGTGACCTTCTAGATGTGGGTTCTAAATTGATATACGTAAAGCATTGCTGTCCTTTAATCAAAGTATAGGCTGGTAAATGGCGGCGTTTAAGCCTAAGTCCAACTCACAGCAGGTACAGTGGACCTCCAAACTCATGCTGTCCTCATTTCCCCAGCTTCAGAAAGCAAAAGTTGGCAAAAATCCTCATTTTAGTTCTCTGACTCGTGGAGTGAGACTTGTTATGTGTGGTGGGACGGGCAAAACCGGACTCCATTAGAGCTGTGTCTACCAAAGAAACTAGGGAATTAAAAAGCAGTGTTGCATTCCTTTTGTATTCTGTAATTGGATTACGGAATTTAGTGCCACCACCAAGGACTTCAAAATTGCAAGGGTGTAGTTCTCATAATAGCTCATTTTACCTCTTCTCTCCAGCCTGTGCAGAAAACAGATGATGAATCATAGACAATGGAGAAAACAGATGAATCACAGACAATGGCAGCTGATCATTGCAAACTTAAAGTAATTACTCTAACTGCTGCTTCTGTACCAGGAATGCTGTCCGCGTTTGAGCAGAGTAAGGGTTCTCCTGCAACGTGGTAAACAGCTGTTGATTTTGCAAACGCCCTTTGCTTCATACCTGTCCATGAGGACCACCAAAAGGAGTCTGCTTTCAGCTGGCAAAGCCAGAAGTATACCTTTACTGTTGTGCTTCAAAGGTCTCTCAGCGCGCCAGTCCTATGTCATAATTTAGCTCATGAAGATTCTGACCACCTATCTGTTCCACAAGACATCACACTGGACCATGACATTGATGACATCACTGTAACTGGAGCAAGTGAACATAAGGTAGCAACCACTCTGGACAAGTTGGTAAAACATATGCATATCAGAGGACTGGAATTGAATACAACCCAAAGGGCCTTCTACTTCGCTGAAATTTTGGGGGGCCCAGTGGTGTAGAAGATGAAGAAATATTCCTTCTAGTATAAGGAGAGTGCATGTGGCTCCTCCCACCACCACGAAGGACTCACAATGTGTCGTGGGCCTATTTTGGAGGCCACACATTCCCCACTTGGGTGTGTTGCTCAAGCCTACGAACCAAAAAAAGGAGAACAGAGAAACCTTCCTGTTTTCAGTACGGTCTGGAATGAGAGAAGGCTTTTCAACAAGGTTAAGCTTTTGTGCAGTTGCTCTGCCATTCGGACCGTATGATCCAGCTTACCCAATGGTACTTGAAGTGGCAGTGGCAGATAGGGATGCTATTTGGAGCCTTTGGCAGGCTCCTATCCATGAATTACAGTGGAGGCCCTTCGATCTTTAGAGGAAGTCCCTAATGTCATCTGCATACAACTATTCTCCCTTTGAAAGAAAGCTAGATGTTGGGCCTTAGCAGGAACTGAACAGTTAACAATGGGCCATTGAGTATCATGAAACCTGAGCTGTTCATTATGAGCAGTGTTATCTGACCCATCAAGGCCTAGCAGCCACTCTGTAAAGTACAGTAGCAACCCATCATCAAATGGGCATGATGAAATCAGGTCTGAGCAGGTTGTGATGACGTGATTGTGTTTCATGACGTTCCTACTCTTGCTTTCTGACTCTAAGCATGTACCTATAGCCTCATGGGTGTGCTGTGTGATCAGTTGCCTGGGGAAGGGATTAGGACCCAGTTTGTGAATAGTTCTGAACATTTTCAGGTACCGTGCAGAAGATGGCAGTTGCAGCATCGCAGTCCCACTCTAAGACAACCCTGGAGGACATTGGTGAAGAAAAAGTCTTCACAGTATTCAGAACTTCAGACAGTATACATGGCTGCATTTGCTTAGAAAGGAAAATGGCTTGATGTACAATTACATACTGATGCAAAGACTGTGACAAATGATGTGGCTAGATTATCAGGAACTGGGAAGGAGTTGGTGAGGTAACTGGTGAGGAAAACATTGGAAAAGAGATAGCTTGATCCCTGGGCCTGAGAGAACTGACTCCCCCAAGTTTGTACTCTGACTTCCACATGTTCACAGCAGCATGCACACACACACACACACACACACACACACACACACACACACACACACACACACGCACAGCAAACTGCTTAAGTGTATTGGTGCAATCTCCATGTATTTGTGTAGTTCCTACAGTTTCACTTGCTACTGCTTTCTAATTTTTTTCCACTATGATGTGTTAAATACAAGAAGTCACTTTGATTCTTTTACTTGCTAAGAAATTATTTATTACTATAAGTGTGACCTATTTTCAATGGATTGTTGAGAAGCATGTGCCTTGAATTTTTGACATTGTCTGATTGACATATAGTGCCAGATGATTCTGCAGTTTCTTTAGTAGTTTTTTTTTTTAATTTGGGTGATCTACTGATCCAAGTGAGACACTGAAGTCAGCCATGGTTATTGTATCTGTACTTCTCTGTCCCTTTGTGTCCAGTAGCATTTGCTTTGTGAGTCCAAGTGGTGCAGTAGTGTTTGGTAAAGATATTTCATCACTGTAGCTCTTTGATAGTGTGTGCCCTTTGTAATGTTGATTGAATTCGTTTTCTGAATGATTTTTGACTGGAATATGCTCTATCAAATGTGAGCAGAGCTGTTCTTGCTCACTTTTGGACTCCATATTCCTTGAATATAATCTTCAGTCTCTCCCTCTCTCTGTCTCTCTGTGTCTCTCTGTGTCTCTGTCTCTGTCTCTCTCTCTCCCTCTTTCAGTGTCATGTCAGCCTTCTCCCTTAGCTTCCTCTTTATTCATCTTTGTGATTTAAAATGTAGGATCTTTCCTGTGTCTCACTGGTTTATTCCGTGATATTCATTCTTTCCCAAGCTCTTACATCTCTATGTATACTTTTTTTCCTATGCATTGAACTCCTTCAAATATCGTCTACAATGATTGCCTAGTGCTTATTAACTGTTTTAGTTTCTGATTACCATGATTACCTTTGTCAACTTGTGCAGCTCTTGTCTGGTGAATCTGATATCTTAATCTTTCAAGACTTGGGCATACATTAGAGTATGCACTTGTGGGAGCCGAATTGGATTTGGGCCTGGTTGCCTTGTCACTGTGTGGCCTTAGTCTTAGATTGTAGGATCAAAAGCCTCTCCCTGTAATTTACCGCACAAGAAGTTTGCATTCATGGAATGTTTTCAGCCTGAACAAGACCCTCCTGGGTCTCGTTTGACCCCTGCTGAGCCCTGCCCTTACATGTGGGAGCCTTTTGTTCCCAGTCTGGCCAGGTACTTCTCACCTGAGTCAAAGAATTAGGCTGGCCTTCCTGGTTATTTCCCTAATTTATTCAGGTCACATAGTCGGTCCTTTGTTACCACCGAGCTTCACAGATACCTACTAAGTGCTGTACTTGGGATATATAGTTTGGTCAATAAAGAAACCAGAGGCTCTCTTCCTCTTCTGGCTTGACACAATAACCTGTGTGTGTGTGTATGTGTGTGTGTGTGTGTGTGTGTGTGTGTGTGTGTGTGTGTGTGTGTTTCTTTCATCCCACAGGCTTTCGCCCGATTCTTGGTACCGTGTCGGTGCAGGCGCCGACATGCACTTAAGTGAAAATATGTTATCAGTCTGATTCTGTTTCATTTCAGTTAATGCTTCATTCTTCATGTGCCATGATTTTGTTCTTTTTTTATAGCTTGGTGAAATCTCACTGAACCATATGTACTAACTTTCTTTATTCTTTAGTCAGTTGGTGACTACATAGACTGGTTCTTCTTCTTGGCTATTATGGACAGAAGCATAATGTGGCACTAAGCGTACATGTGCAAGTGTTGCTGGGATGTGCTAACAAAGTACTTCCTATATCATTCCCATGAGTTATGTAACTTTGTCATGTGGTAGTTGCAAGTGTAGTTTTTTGAGGAAGCTCCACAGGGGCTCCCATAGGGGCTGTATTACTTTTCTCTTCCCCTAGCAGTAAGTCAGGGAATATCTTTTTTTAGGTCCTCACCAGTGTTTCTTGTCATTTATTTCCTTGACAACAGTCACTCTGACTAGAGTAAGGAGGAATTAAAAAAGCTGCTTCAAATTTGAGTTTCCATGCTGGTTAAAGATATTGGTTAATTTCAGAAATATATATAATGGTTTCTTCCAAACTGTCTTTCATTCAGTAGCTTGTTTATTGAGTGCATGATGGTGGTTATGTTTACAATTCTCATTTCTTCATATATTTCAGATACCAATCCCCTGTCTGTTTAATACATAGTTGGCAAAGATTGCTCATCTTATAGGCTGTTATAGTGTCTTTGCTGTGCAGCCTTTTAATTTCAAATAAACCCAACTGTCAACTCTTGGAATTACTTCTTGTGCTATTGGTTCTGCTGCTGTTGTTGTTTCTTTTCTTTTTTCAGGAAGTCCTTGCCTAGATACACTGTGTTTGAATATGCTTGGCCCATGGGAAGTGGAGTTGTGGCCTTCTTGAAGTAGATGGGGCCTTGTTGGAGGAAGTGTATCACATGTAGGTGGGCTTCCAGGGCTCCTAGTGCTCAAACTCTACCCAGTGCAGAAGAGAGCTTCCTGGTTGCCTGTGGAAGACTCCTTCTAGATGCAGAACTGTCAGCAACTTCTCCAGTACTGTGTCTACTTGGATTCTGCCGTGCTTCCCACCATGATGATAATGAACTGAACCTCTGAAACTGTAAGCCAGCCCCAATGAAATATTTTCCTTTATAAGAGTTTCCTTGGGGGCCAGAAGATGGCAGTGGCCTCGGAGTTGAGGCTACTAGAGAAGAGTCTGGGACTGAAGCCAGGGATAAGCACAGTGCTCAGGGTGAGCGACAGATTCTAGTCCTACAAGCAAACAATGGGCCAAGTCTAATGGGATTGGGTACCATGGAGACCCATCTAGTCAAGCACGTCAGAAAGGAGCACTTGCGGGGGAGCACTACAGAAGAAAAGGTAATAGTTCAGCAGTGGTTAGAATTCAGGATCACTTGAGTAGGTGGACACTCCAGTAAACAAGACACCCAGGCTCTGCTGAAGGGTCTTAACTCCTATCTTGAAGACACAGTCTACCTTGGAGAACATAACATTACCACGACAGACATCCTACGGTACCATGCGCTCTACCACTTTATAGTTGACCTGACAGTTCAAGAAAAGAAGAACTATCTCGATGTGTCTCCTGGTTTTGTCACATTCAACATTACCCAGACATCAGGCAGCATATGTCTAGTGTTGTCTTCATCAAGAACAGACTGTATGCTAACTCCCACTAGGAGCCCTGCCGGGCAGCAGCCAGAATAGAAGTGTAATGGAAAATGGACCATGGTACTGATGTAAATTAATACGACGTCGTTGTTTCTTTGTTAATGTTGGTAGAATTTTTAAAGTGTAAGCTCAAGTCTGAATGTTTTATTTTGTCCCTTAGTTGAGGCTTAGTAAGTTTTTAGTGGAAAAGTTCAGCTGTTACCCAAACAAATCATGATCAGATTACAGATTTTGTTGTTTTATGGGCGAAGTTGATTTTAGTAACAGTTGCAAATCAGTGGCTCAACTTAAAACAAAACAAAACAAAACAGTCCCTGTTTGTGTCACATCTGAATGCTCACCTTTGTCCTGTTTGTAAAATTCATTTTTCTCTTAGATATTTATTTTAGGTTACTAAAACCTATGACAAATTATGCTGAGGAATCAGAAAAGGAAAATAGATACATTTGTTCTCAAAATATTTATGTGAGCTAATAAATGTGGTTTTGTTTTTTTTTTAAGAGTTGCTTTGGTCATGGTGTCTCTTCACAGCAATGGAAACTTTAAATAAGACATATACCTCTTTTTTTTTTTTTCTGGCAGACTTACAAATTCCTTGCTATTTCAAACATTTTAGACATTTGGGTTCCAATTATTGAAAACCTGAGAACCTTTAGATAAGCCATATTTAAGCCATATTGCTTTGCCTTTCATATTTCTTTTGTCCCTGAGTTTCAACTTGGGCAATGTTGGGGCGAATAACATTTCCAGTTTTATTTGCAGTGTCTTGCTGTTGGGCAGCCTTCTCTTGAAGGTCCCGCCCCAAGTGTTGCTCAGAAAGGAGAAAACAAATTAGCACATTACAGCCAAAGCAAGCCAGACATAGAAACACAATTACTGCCAAGTACTACACCCACTAACAGCTGTAGAAAGGAAAATTGAAAAAATGAATAATGTAGAAGAAAACCATAGCAGTTAAAATTTAATTTGGCAACCATAATAGATAAATAAATAAAAGAGTGGGAATAAATAAAAAAGAAGGAAAAAGAACCAGCAATAAATGAAAGACAGTAAAGGGGGCGTGGAGAAGAAGCGATGGGGAGAGAACGAGCAAGAGCTGGAAGATGATCCCGCAGAGGACAGGAGCCCTGTCAGAAGCTTCGTTTCTGTTGTTTTAGGGCCATCCAGAGACTGCCCCACCTGGGGACCCATCCCACATAAAGTCACCAAACCCAGACACTATTGGGGATGCCAAGAGCTATATGCTGACAGGAACCTGATAGAGCTGTCTCCTGAGAGGCTCTGCCAGAGCCTGACAAATACGGAGGCAGAAGCTCACAGCCAACCATTGGACTGACAGCAGGGTACCAATGGAGGATTAGAGAAAGGACTAGGGTAGCTGAGGGGGCTTGCAACCCCATAGAAAGACCAACAATATCTACCAATCAGACACCCCAGAGCTCCCAGGGACTAAACCACCAACTACAGAGTACACATGGAGCGACCCTTGGCTCTAGCCGAATTTGTAGCAGAGAATGGCCTTGTCGGGCATCAATGGGAGGAGAGGCCCTTGGTCCTGTTGAATGCTCGATGCTTCAGTGTAGGGGGATGCCAGGGCAGAAAGGCAGGAGGGAGTGGATGGGTGGGTGGGGGAGTACCCTCATGGAGTCATGGTGGGGAGATGGGATAGGGGTTTCTGGAAGGGAAACCTGGAAGGGGAACAACATTTGAAATGTAGATAAAGAAAATGTCCATTAGGGGGAAAAAATGAAGAAAAAAAAAAGATGAGCTGTCCCCTCAGTCAGTCCCTCAGGCCCTCCCTCCTTATCTTCACAATGGAATCTGTCCCATCTGTTTACCCCAGGGGTCATGGAGGTCTTTGGGTTCACAGACCTGCACTAGGTGAGACTGGAATGGTAAACACTCCCGGCTGTTTCTTCAAGGGAAGGAATGCAATACCCGCTATCTACCCCGAAGGCTAGCAAATAGTGAGTGAGGTCTGCTACCAAAGATAGCAAAGAGGTCACCAGGTCATTAACGAATCCACCGCCAGGCTTCTGAGCAGGAGAACCGGTATTTTATTTTCTCCACTGAGGGCAGACCTCTGCGTGTTTAACAGTCCTGGTTCCTTCCTGGTTCCTTAGTGTTCTCTGGGTATGAGGACATTTGTGCACTCAGCACTCTGCTTCTCAGAGAGATTTATGCATGCTTTCCTGTGCATGACGTACTGAGTCAGTCACCACCAAAATAGTGTTCACCAGTTTGTGCTGTGCTCAAATATGCCTGGAATAAACCACTCAGGGTCAAGTTGGAACCATCACAGGTTACTACCTCCTCCAACCCCACCCCACCGCCATAGTCCCACTCTCTGAAGTTTGTAAAGGTACTAAGAGATCTCCTGCATTTCTGCTTTCTAATATTGGCTTTTAAGGTTCTATTTCTTTTGAATTTCGTTAGCTCTTATTTTGACTCATTTTTTGCTTGAAGATAAAGGATCCCTTTCCTAATAAGCAAGTCAGTTATTTTTACAATGCAATGAAATTCAGAATATTACAATGCAGGCCCAGCTGCAATCATTCTTCAGGCTAATTCCTTCCACATGTTCTCACTTTAAGCTCATGTAACTAGTCAGATATCTAGATATCTGTACTCTGACTTCCCAGCCAGCTTGTATCTAGACATTACCATAGTGGAGGAGATCTGGACAGTGATGATGGCATGGTTTATCTACCCCCCCAACCCCCATCCCCAAATGAAGCTTTACAACGTGGCAAATTGGTAAGAAGTCTTAGCATGGAAAACAAAGCACACTGTCCATGTATTTCTATACTTACAGTTTTTCATGTGTCTCTAGCCATGTTCTGTGCCTCAGCACTTGTCGTGAACTAGAACATGACATCTCTTAAATTGGGCCATTATTAAGGCAGAGCGACAGAAGATAAATGTTGTCTGTTCCTACTGTAACATAGTTAATTCAAGAATGACATTCAAAGACAAGCCTAACACCCACATGTTGTTGTAAAAATATAAAAATAAAACGGTAATGTTGGTCTTTTACCCCGCTGGGTCTACACCTCGGTGTCCCACAGTATCTGCTAGATATCTTGGCGGAAACACATCCCAGCCGCGCACTTTCCTACACTCAAACCTTCACATAAAAGAACACACAACACAATAATCTTTGACCCAATTGATAAGATATAATCGCCCACTTAAACATACAAAGCCTGGTACCATCCATCCCTTGAGAACATTAATAACAACCTGTAAATACACAGAGCAGAATCTTAATGTCACCTGCCATCTTGTCCTGCCACAGCTTCTCTGCCTCTCTCCCTCCTGTCTCTCCTTTCTCTCCTAGTCTCCTCCTCCTCCTTCAAACTTCTCTTCTGCCCATCCTTCCTTCTCCTCCAATGACAGGCTTCCTTCTATCCTGTACCTGCCCCTCATCTGTACTTTACAAATTCAATGGGGAGGTGGCTCTGGCGAAGTCATCTGACTTCTGAGTACTTGACTAGGCAGCTGTCCTTGGGGCAGTGGAATTAGCATCAAAATACAGATAACTCCAGGGCAAACCACAACACCCACAAATGGCTTTTTCCTGTTGTCTAGGGAGCACTATTGGTAAGTTCTGAGTTGTTTGCCTAACATGTAATGTTTCCAGGCAATTTTTTGGTTTGTTTAATAATTAATTCTAAACAATAATTATGTCCCTCCTTCTATTTCTTCTTCTTCTTCTTCTTCTTCTTCTTCTTCTTCTTCTTCTTCTTCTTCTTCTTCTTCTTCTTCTGCTTCTGCTTCTGCTTCTGCTTCTGCTTCTGCTTCTGCTTCTGCTTCTGCTTCTGCTTCTGCTTTTGCTTCTTCTTCTTTTCTTCTTCTTCCTTCTTCTTCTTCTTCTTCTTCTTCTTCTTCTTCTTCTTCTCCTTCTTCTTCTTCTTCTTCTTCTCCTTCTTCTTCTCCTTCTTCTTCTCCTCCTTTCTCCCTCTCCTACCCCTTCTCCTTCCCCTCCTCCTCCTCCTTCCCCTCCCCCTCCTCCTCTTCCTCTTCTTCTTTTGAGACAGTCTCCCTATGTAGCCCAGAAAGACCTCAAACTTCCAAGTACTATGTATACTCAACATCACTGACTTCACTATGGCATATTAGTCTTTCATAGACTGTGATCACACTGTTTAATTTAGACTTTAAACTGATATAGCTTGTCTGATATTTAATCTATTGACACAACGATATCATTTCTCAATGTCTTTAGTTTTGGTCCAAACATCAGATTCACCCTCTCAGTCCCTTATTGTTTAGTGTATAGCGACGTCATAGCAGTATGCAAAAGGACAGTCATTGGTTTCATTAGCTTGATGGTCCTTGCTCTTTGAACTTTCTGAACCCATGGCACTAAGCTATGATTTCCACTGCCTACTAAGCTTAAACAAAAGATATATTTTCCAGAAACTGCAGAAACCTAGTTCTAGTGTTTTTACACGGAACTGTAAGATCCTGTAGAGCTATGAACACAGGAAGGGAGGATAAAGATCAGATGAATAGGTTAAAATTTTTAAATTGGGAGGATAAACAGAGAATGGATACTTGAGCAGAGGTGGAAACTGCCTGGGCAGATCTCATATCTTAAATACCACAGATCTTGACAATACCCATCAGAACTGAGGCATGCTTTTAAGGCCTCTTGACAGTTTTTCTGCATTTATTGACACTGTTTCCTGAACGGCATGCATATTTAACATACCATCCTTATTACGAACACTGCTTTCCAACTCTGTGAAGGTGTTTCAGCATCTCATTGCTTGCCACTGCTTGGTTTGTGGTGTCGATTGATTGGACATGGGCGCTAGCTTGAAAAACTGAACCCATGAAAACCGCTAAAGATTGCTGGTGGCTACAGTGCGTTCATTCACTTGGGAGCAGCGCACACTTGCAATGTGCCTAGAGCCTTCTACTGTGTATTTTTTTCCACATCCTGCATACATTCCCTCGACAGGTCAAAGTTGATTGTTTTCTACACCCAGTTATCTGTCTCTGAATGTTTCACTGGTTCACTTTTTTTTTTTTTTTTTTTTTTAAATTTTCCTTCTTTGTTTTTGTTTTATATGCATAGATGTTTTGTCTGGGCACCACATGCATGCTGTGCTCACCGTGGCCAGAAGAGGGTGTCAAGTCCCCTGAGACTGGAGTTATAAATGGTTGTTAGCCACCATGTAGGTACTGCAAGTTGAACCCCAGACCTCTGAAAGAGAAGCTAATGCTCTTAACCACTGAGCCACCTCTCCAGTCCTATCCACAGAATTTGTAATAACTGTCTGGCCATGATAAAATGTCCCTATATGGTCTTCCTCTCATATAGCACAGTTATAAACTTGAAAAGAATTTTGATAAAGATCCCATCAATTTAAATTTTTTCAGTAAATAATTAGTGTAGGTTTTCCTCGCTGGTAAAAAATAATTTATGCTTCTACTTTATTGGATATTTTCAGAATAATTTCTCAGGCCATACAGCAACTAGCTAGACACTGCTTCAAAGTCTAATAAGTAGACACCAATTGTCACTCTCGATTGTTTCAGCAAGATCATTCTCACTAAACAATTTCAAAAAGTATGATCACCTCTCTAATGGGAGTGGTACTTACGTAGTTTAGCTTTTGCTTCATATACTTCCCAATTGTCCCTCTGGTGCTACCTATCTGTCTGTCTGTCTGTATAGATATTGTATGAAAGTGTGGTATGTATGTGTGTATGTGTGTGTGTATGTGTGTGTGTATGTGTGTGTGCTGGGAACTGAATCCAGTCCCATTTATGCTAAGTCTATACTTGATCACTGAGCTACACTCTGGACAATTCTTTTTTATTTAGAGTTTTGTGGTGTGTTGCGACATCCAGGCTAACATGTGGAGGAGGAGTAATACACAGTAAGCCTTTCCTCAATGTGAGGATTTATCAGATACTTATCAGTCCTGTTACTTGTCAGCAGAGAAAAGAGAATGTCATTCCAAATACTCTCTTGGAGTTGAGGTTTTGAAGCATAGATACTGTCAGGGATAGGGGGTCGGGTAAGCATATTGAAAAAGAAAAATTAAAGTATCAGCTCGGGGAGCACGGGACTGTAAAGAATAACCCCATGTCCATCCTTCACCTGTCAGTTTAGACCATTCTGTCATCAAGGTTCTGGTCTGTAGTTTAATTCCTGAGTAGTACATCTGAATAAAGTCAACTTTGCTTGTTAAGCTGGGGCATATTAAAAAAGCTGTGAGTTCTTATCCTGGCTTATTCAGTAAATTACTATTGAATTGTTTTCCTAGTTTGTGTACATAGAAATTCATAAAAGCAAAGCAGACAAATAAAAAGTTTGATCTAATCCAAGAGGTGGATGATAAAAATCAAGTCCGCCCTTATCGAAATGCTGAAGACGTCCCTCTTTTGGTCTGTTTTGCTTTTATGTATAATATAGATAATATAAAAATAATACCTTGAGGCAGTTTATGTCAGGCTTTGTTTATGTATTATCTTCATTCAAAGAACCATTAGAGATTTTCAAATCAAAGGGATTTATTTGGTTTTGAGTTTATATACATTTTCTGAATTCCCAGTTATTGCATGGTCATCAGAAAGCACAATCTTGGGTTGAGTGTGCTTTTCAATAGTTTTGATATATATATATCAAACTATATATATATATATATATATACACACACACACACATATATATATATATATATATATAGAGAGAGAGAGAGAGAGAGAGAGAAAGAGAGAAAGAGAGAAAGAGAAAGAGAGAGAGAGCCATAGTTATATTTTGAGGATGGTTTTGTGGTTATTTTAAAGTAAGTTATCTATTTCTCTGAACCAGATGTGTAGATCTACACTCCTGTGTTGAGATGGAAACATTGCTTGTATTTAAGCTGTTGCACCTTTAGAATTCTTCCCCTGATACTCACATTTAAGTGTTAATGTGCTTTTCCACTATGTTTAGAGACTTGTGTATTTTTCCTTCTGTAAATCTTTCAGCTTTTGACTGCTTTATATTTGGATCTGTTTTGAAGGTGTATGTTTGGTATTGTGGACTCACCAGATTGATTTCTATCAATAATCAAATGCTTTTGCCTACACCTGAATTTGTTTGTTTTGTGTTATTATACATTTGTGCTTATTTGTGTTTACCTCAAATGTCTTCTTTTTCTTCTTCTTAGATGTAAAAAATTTTAAAGCGTAATTTTTAATGACAAAGAGCTTCAGTTTGTTCTTAACATTGCAGTGGAGTTTGTCTTTTAACATGTCATTCCTTTCAGCTGGGTGATGGTAGATACTCTAATCCCAGTACGAGGAAGGCAGAGGCAGGCAGAGCACTGTGAGTTCAAGGCCAACCTGGTCTACAGAGCTAGTTCCAGGACAGCTGAGGCTACATGGAAAAACTCTGTCTAGAGAAAAAAAGAAAAGAAAGAAAGAAAATATTATTCTCGTGTCCTATTGGGTTGTCACACCTGCTCATCCGACTTTTTTGTTTGTTTGTTTCCCAATAACCACTGCTGCTTTTCGCTTCTTCCTGCCTGTGTTGGATCGAGGAACTCCTATTCATATCTCATTTTTTATCTGTGACGTAGGCACTACAAATCTTTAAAATAAGATTCTTATTCCTAGGCGTCATAATGGTCTGAATGGAAAACGTGTCCCACAATCTTGGGCATCTGTACATGTATTCTGCAGTTGAGGGTGCTGTGTGGGGAAGAGTGGGAAGTCGAGGCCAGCTGGGGGAACTGTGTCACTGGGGAGTGAAATAGCCTCCCTTCTAGGCTTCTCTCTGTCTTTCATGCTTGCAGTTGAAGATGTGAGCATTCAGCTTCCCTTCTACCTGCCTCCTTGCCTGCTGATAAGCCTCGATGCCGTGAAAGCTCCTTACCTTCTGAAACCTTAGGCCAAAAGAAAACCATTCCTTTTTTTAAGTTGCTTTGGGCATGGTACTTTCTCACCACAACAGGCAAGAAACTAATATGGTGTTTAGACACACATTCATTCCGATTTGGCGAACTGGTTCTTGATGTGTAGTCATGGCTTACCTGATACTATAGACTTTGTTCTTCGTGTTGACATTGATCTCTTGGCAATCCTCCTGCTTCAGTCTCCAGAAAGGTGGAATTAAAGTGTGAGTCACCACCCCTGGCTTTCTGATATACTCACATCATTAACGGATGCATTTAATTTATGCCGTTCTAGCAGCATCAGACATAACCTATGCCCTTTAAAATCATTCTTTAACCTGAGAGAAGATGAACAAGCTGTGAATCTCTTCATCCTTAGCACCTGGAAACCATATAAAGATAATGAGATAATTGCTAAGGGTTTTTTTCTCCATATTATATGCCAGTTGTTAGATTCAACCACAGATTTTGCTAGTATGTAAAAAGTATTATTTTTAAAACTCTTACATTCATCCTGTTTTATATAGTCATTAACTTGCTTAATTTTCCTCAGTTCTTTCAGAAGAGAATGTGTAGACAAATCCTGCGAAATACTCTAATTTTTTTTGCTTCTTTATCTACTTTAGTTGTAGTTCCTCTAAAACAGACATGATCCAAATTAGAATTTGTCTGCCTGTGCTTAGGGCTAAATATGATGCTCTTCAGTGTGGTTGCCCTGAGACATTGCAACAGAAGCCATTGCACAACCACTGCCATCAGTGTGCTTCTGAGTGTCTCCAGCAGAAGGACTTGGTTTCACTGGTTCCTACTCCTGCTCTCAGTGAGCAACAGGGGCTGCCAGCTATGGAGAACATGTCGTCCACAGGTCACATCCAAAGCTGAGAAGTGTCATGGATAGCAGTACAGTAGATGCAGGCACTGTGATGATGTAATAAGGTAGAATGAGGTCTTTCAAAGATGCCAATGTAAAATTCCTCTGCACTTGAGAATGTGAAGAAACAAGGGCTTGTGTGAAGAACTCTTGTGAGCTTAAGTTGCATGGAATGTCCTTGAACATAGCATGAGGAAGAGATGGTCT
Organism: Rattus rattus; assembly: GCF_011064425.1. Lineage (NCBI taxonomy): Eukaryota > Metazoa > Chordata > Mammalia > Rodentia > Muridae > Rattus > Rattus rattus. The sequence continues at coordinate 136,648,638 of NC_046154.1, read as the reverse complement.
GAGCCCAAAGCCTCGCTGTTGACGGAGAAAGGCGCCATTTGCACTTTACTAGTTTATGGTCTGAACATCTGAATTCTGAAATGGAATCAATGGACTACATCAAGGGTTTTGCCAGATCTGGTCTCTCTTAGACATTGTAGGGGAGAATTGGTTTCTTTGCTTTTTTCTAGTTTCTAGAAGCTTCCTAGATCCCTTCACATATGATGATTTGTTGCCTGGAATACTTTGCTTATCACCCATCCTCCCAACACATTTTGGATTAGCATATTTTAGGAGGGGGGAAAGTTTCCCCAATGCTCTTTGCTTCTCCAACACCATGTCTGCCTAGATGCTGCCATGCTTTCCACCCTAGTGATAATGGACTATAAACCTTTGAACCTACAAGCCAGCCACAATTAAATGTTTTCCTTTCTAAGAGTTGCCTTGGTCATAGTGTCTTTTCACAGCAATAAAACCATAATTAAGGCAGAAGGTCAACATTTTCTTTCTTTCTTTTTTTTTTTTTTTTCTTTTCTTTTTTTCGGAGCGAGGGACCGAACCCAGGGACTTGTGCTTGCAAGGCAAGAGCTCTACCACTGAGCTGAATCCCCAACCCCAACGTTTTCTTTGTTGTTATTATACAAAAAGGAATCTAGAAGTAAAATCTCAGGTTACAAAAACATCTGCTCTGCCAGTTACCACACTCCAGAAAGCAAGAGGGAGCTAAGGTAGACAAGGCCAAAACCTCCTTGAGGTTTGAAAACACTTAGATTGTATCTCACCAGTCATATCTAGCTGCAAAAGGTCTAAAATATTACTGGTTTTCCAGCAGAGTTCCCAGGTACCTGATATTAAGGAAGAAAGATGACCAGATAGGTGGTTGTAACACAATTGGCTTTCTGTGTTTCATGCTGTTATTAAAAGTATGAATATAATATACCATAACATCTATTAAATGGGGAACAACATAAAGATCTAGAAAACTTGGCTCGTCCCATCACAGACACACACTGTAATATATGAGTTCATGGGAGGGGGCTAGGATAGCTCAGTTGGTAAAGTACTTCCTGTGTTCTAGCCCAGATCCCACAAATAACCACAGCATACTGGCCAGCCAGCCTAGCCTACAACAGGAGCTCTAGGCCAGTGACAACCTGGGGAAAAAAGTAGGCAGTACCTGAGGACTGACACCTAAAGTTGTTTTCTGGCCTTCACACACATGCACACACATGTGCACAAGTACCCATGATTACACATGAGCACACATGTACTCAAACATGAAAGAGTGAACAGAAAGCCACAGAGCAAGCCCTCCAAGGCCACCAGGAATTCTCCTTCCAATTCCTCCCAGGCCTCTCCCCAAACTGATAGCCACGCACGCGCACACGTGTGGATATGTATACAGAAAGACATAAGTACACCTTGCTGAGTCTGGTTTTGTCCCTTGTGTATATATGGGTTCATGACTGGCAACTTTATATTGGCCAAACAATAAGAGGACTCACCTCTGAGAGAAGGTAAATCCCCCTCTCCCAGCTACCAATCCCCTTCAAAGAGGCTCCTCTTCATAGCAAATGGAAACCATCCCAGAACACCGTGTGTATAGGTCATGTGAATTGGCTCACATAAAATTAATAAATGGGAAAATGAATCAATGTAATAATTTGAGTCCTATGCATGGGATGTCTCCAGCACATCACCCCCACGTAATCAGTGACAATCTTTCTCCACAGTTACAGAACGAGCTTCAACAATGCACAAGCCCATAAGAGAGACTTAGCAGTGGTGCCTTCCCTTAATGTTAGTGTTTGCAAGAGCGCCTAGGAGTCTCTTGAGGGTTATGTGGTTAGTAAGGTGTGATGACAGATAAGGGAGCTGCTGGAACACAAAGAAAAGTTAGAAAGAAGGAGTGGGGAGCGGAAAAAGAAAAGAATCCCTCTTGATTAAAAAAAATGATGATAGCCCATCACTCAAGCCTTTAATTTTTATAATGCTAGTCTGCTAGAACACACACACACACACACACACACACACACACACACACACACACACACACACACACCTTGGAAAAGTGGAGACAAGCCCCTGCCTTCAAAGCCATCTCAGAATAAGACTGGTTGGGGACAGCCTCTTTTTAAGGCATGCTTTTAAATAGCTGCCTTGTTTTTGCTCGCTGCTCCTATTTGAATACCGAGCACTGTGTTCTCTCTCTCAGTCTGTGTGTGCCATCTGCCATGTTGTTTATAGTATGTATTTTTGTAGAAAACATTTTGATAGACCCATGAGGTTTTATAAAGAAATTATAATGAGAAAGCAAGGAAACTAGAACTAATACAACGTTCCCCTTTCAGATCTTAACACCATTTTTCAGCCAAAGTTGGCTTTCTAGCCGGCTTCACTCCCTGCCTCCTACCATGGCTTCATTTTATTTAATGTTTAGACTCAAATCTTTATAAAGGCAAAGCACGTCTCTTTGTAGTCTCTTTCTCAAGAAGCTGCTGGACGATGCAGTGCCTACACAGAGAGCAGAGAAAAGGCTTGGGACTCTCCAACTCAACACAACAGAGCCATGGGGAAGGAGTTCAGGATGCTGGACAGCAAAGTCAAAGACAGATGGTCGTATGGCCTCCTCGAGTGCAACTTGTCCATCTGCTCCTTGGTCTAAGAGATAGCTGCCAGGAGGAAGACGGAGACTAGAGCTAAGAACTGAGGATCACAGCAGTTCCCCCTTATGACTAGGATAACATTCCAAAATACTGCAATGCTCTAAAATTTAGAGCAGCGCTAATCTCTTTATAGACTATGCATTTTCTATCCATGCAGGTCTATAACCTAAATTATTTTATAAACTACACATAATGAGTGTAAGGAAGATGCTAATAATAGCATAGAACAACCACAATCGATGGAGTAATGGAAAGCATGCCTTTCCCCTCTCCTGAACTGTCTATCGACTACTTAGCACCTTCCTGTGATGGTAGACGATGAGACAAGCCCATCTTGAGTACCAAGGATGGAGGATAGTAAGGAGCCAGTTAATTAAAGGTTATGTGCACGGCTGCTGGAAGATGTGACATAATTTATGCAGGGCTATGTTGCAGTAATTATTAAAAAATAGAATCTTTTATCTTGCACAAGTGCTGGCACCATTGGGCCGCATGGCATCTTCAGGATATTCTCATCTCAGCAGTGGCCAGTTCCAGCGTGGCACCATTCCATTTTACCTCTAGTCCTGGCAGTCTCTCATCCCCCATTGCTAGCTGCCCTTTCCTGGCTGTCTCTCTGCCAGCCAGGAACTCTCTGGTCCCAGCTACCCAGTAAAATCAGGACACTAGAGGTCCAGCAGTGGCTGGCCCTATCACGGCTTCCGGTTGTGGACTCTGCCCACACTCCCAGTAACTACCCCCTGATAGTTATAGTATAAGCTCCCAGCAACCTGTTAAAATCATGATTCACCAAACCGTAATTTAGCAATCAGATTTATATGTTAAATTCTCAATTCACAATATGCCCACACAGTAAACTCACAACAAATTGATAAAGATATAAAGCACCCACCCAGATAAGATAAACTGACCTACAGAAATCCGTCCACTAAGAAATATTCATAGCTACCTATGGCCATTTGAGGCCACACGGATCTGAGTTCTCCTTCTCTGCCTTCATTTCGGTTCTTCTCTCTCTCTCTCTCTCTCTCTCTCTCTCTCTCTCTCTCTCTCTCTCTCTCCCCCAAAACTTTATGCCTGCCCCACTTTCTCATTCTCCAAATACAGGCCTTTGCTTAACTTGTGCCAGCCCTCACCTGCATATAGACATCAACCTACAGGGCTGGATCATACGCCCTTGTTCCCAAGGGCATTTTATACATAATCACCCCAAAGTGACTTCTTTCCAGAATGCGTTATATAACCCACTAATATATATGGTATATTAATGGTATATATGGTATATTAGTTAGATACCAGTTGCATTTATTGCTTATGGTTCTACAGACATTTAGTAGCAGCCATCTTAGTTAGCCAAGTCACCCTGGATGGTCGCACTGGTGCCATGTCTAAACATTTATCTTGCCCTTACAGCCTTTATTCCCTTCATTCCACATACCCCAGGCACCTTGTTAGAACTGCCCACAGGAGCAGTTCTTGGGCCCACAGTCCACAGCCGCACTATAAAGAAGAACAACATTTGACCCGTAAACAGGCTCCGGCATCCTAAAGTTATGATGGCTCACTTTAGGCTATGGAAATGCTGTGGTTGCCTCCGGTCAGCCTGGGCAATACGATCAGCAAAAAGAGACCTGTCAGCATACCAGTACTTGTAATGGCATAAGCACAATCTTCAGGCACAGGAAGTCACCTGATGTAGTCGACACGCTATGTGCTAAGCGTACTTCTTGCCCTTGATCCAGCTAGGCTTTATTGCCTGTCACTACTGTTGTGATAGAGTCATGGCTCCCATATGGACAGACCACACTAGGCCACTGTAGTTCCACATGAGAAAGGTTTATAGGGAGGGGCTACAGAGATAAAGGAGGGAAAGAGAGAGATTCTGGGATTTCAGGGTCCAGATTAGTGTAATGCAATAAAGCCTTTGGGAGGCGTTCTAAAAATTGAGATGGGTTTTCCTGTTTGTCCTAAATGACCTCTTGGAGGTTTTCAAAATTTACTCGTTTTAAGGCTGCCTTATGGAGACCAGCCAGGAGGCAGGTTATAATTCTATCTCTGGCTAAAATACCACCTATGGAATTATAATTCCATTGAGGATTTTGGTCAGGTACTGCCTCAGATCCAATTGGATATTTTCTGTTTGATGAATTTTGTCTGCATGTGGTCTCGCTTGTTCCCAAACTCGCCTACGTTCATCGGGAAGTAAATTATTAGTAAGGATCATGTGTACGTCGTGGAAAGTCAAGCTATAAGACTGAGGAGTGTACTGAAACTCTTTAATAAAGGCAGAGGAGTTAGAGGTATAGGAACCCAGTCTGCTGTCCAGTTGAGAAAGCTCACTCACTGAGAAAGGACCATGCACTCTGGCAAGGCCATCTACCCCAACAACTTCCCCTAAAGGAAGAGCAATGCTGTGTCAGGTGTCCCTGGGGGAAAGGCACTTGGGCCTTAGAGTGGGTGATAGGATGGGTGAAGGTAGGTGCCAGTTCATGGTGATTAGAGCGACCTGCAGCTGGCACAGGAGGGGAGAGGTCTTGAGAGGTCGAGCAAGGAGGCTCCGAGGTAGCCTAGTGAGAAGGAGAAACTGAGGCGGCAGTTTGGGTTTTTGGAGGCGTGGAAATAGTCTGCATCGGAGAGGAGGCCGTTCGGTAGCTGAATCAAGGGTTGTAGCGTCCTCTAGCGGAGGTTTCATGGCTAAGAGAAGTTGGGTCCGGGAACAAGAAGAACACAGGGAGGGGTTGGAGCGAAGATAGGTAACCGCTTGGGCATAGGGAACCTCTTTCCATTTACCAAACCGATGGCTGTATGTATGTAAGATAGTCTGATCTAGTGTGTCATTAAGTAGACATTTGGAGCCATGGTCTAATGGGTAGTGAATCTAGACCATATTGCAGAGTTGTTCTTGTTTTGATGCCCTCATGTCGGGCATTAACTTAAGAGATTTGAAAATTTCCAGGAGACATCACAGTGGGGAGCCTGGAGGTTTGTTTGAAGAAAACGAGTCACTCATGGGGGGGTGTTGTTATTGAATTATTCATACTGGTGTCCGGAGAATAATTTCAATAACAAAATTTCAGCCAGGCTAGATGTCCTAGTCGTCACTTAGACCCTCTAGAGGCTATATACGGCGAGACCAGACTCATCAGAACACGTCTCTACCCAGGCCTGGGATTTCCTGAATAGCCGCAAGAGCCCAGAGGTAGCAATGCGAGAGGCACTTTTGAGGGGGTAGTCATCCAAGGAATGAAGTCTTATCTTGTACTTCAGCTAGGAGGCTGGTCATAAGGACTGGCCGTGAACTGCCAAACCCTTAGCCCATAAAGGCTGGCCAGGCCCTATTTAGGAAATTAGGGTCCTCTCCACCAACTGGCAAAAACCTTACCTATCTGCTGACGTTCATGTGAGAATTTTAGCAGTCTGGTAGGAAACGTGAAACTGTATGGTTGGTGTGGGCCTGTCTGACTAAGTAACCTAGAGGGCAGGAGCTAGCACCTCATGGTGAGCCATGGTGGACAGCAGCTCAGGTGATGGAAGTCCGTGAGTCCTGCAGCAGCCAGCGGGGGGGGGGGGCATTTGGGGGTTGAACATGGTGGCAGTGATAGAAATCCATCCACGTGGCCACTTCAGTGGGGTGTTGGTGGCAGCTGTGGCTCACGGCCCCAGAGCAGCAGCTGTGCAAGAAATGGAGTGGCAGAGCGGAGGTGGCACAGTGCTGTAGCCAGCAGCTCACAGACCCTGGCCCAACAGCCGCAGCAGCTGCCGGCTGGCACAACTGGATCTAGAGGTTCCTGAGTGTTGGCACCAATGTTGTGATAGAATAGCAGGTTTACTGGGGGTGTAGGGTGGGGCGGTAGGGGGGCGCAAAAGAGGGAAAGAGAGAAAAAGAAGGTGCGAAGGTCAGGAAGGGTCTGCTTTTTATTTAAACTATGACGTAATCACCCACAGGTAAAGATGGGATCTTAACCAAATGGACGCTGGGATTGTATGGCCATTGCCATGACAACAGATGCCCAGGTTCCTGTCACCTATGTATGACATCACCTCTGAGTTGAGGAGAAAGCTGGATCCTAATACCAACAACTATTGTTTGGGGGTTGCCTGGATACACATAAAACATTGCTGAAAGGTATGCCACAGTCCTTCCTTCAGAAGACCTATTTTTCTATTGGGCTTTTATCTATGCCACGACCTTGCTTCCTGTATGTCCCAGTCATCAGTACAGACATATAGCAGAATCCTCTGTTCAAGGTCTCCCACCTTGAACATCATTTTGTCTGAGGTATTTGCTTAGCATCACCATTTGCCGTGGTTTGGTAGCTTGGGTCTTAGAATTCTGAAAACATCCCCAGACAAGACAATCACTTTGGATAGTTATTGTGATGCTACCACGCCGACTTCTGACTCTGGCAGATCTGGAATCAGCAGCTGCGAGCCTGAGAGCTGCCCATGAATCACCCTCCCAGGTGAAGGCAAATTTTTCTTGACTCTCCAGGACCATGCCAATGGAGAGAAGAGGCTTTGCCAGATCTGCCACATGTTGGCATCAACCCAAGGACAAGTCAGTTGATCCATCAAGTCCATGATGGTGGCACCACAGCACACAGGAGTGGAGTTTCCTCTTTCACTTCCCTTTAGCCCACAATCATCCTCCAGATTCCATTGACTTCTGCAGCGGCCACACAGGGGAGTGTAAGGGACTGTGCTGTCTGTATTGTTATATCAGCTCCTCCTAATCGCTTAATAGTCTGAGTAATCTCTTCATGCTCCCTAGGTCACTGATACCTGTGTACCTGAACTCTGCTCGGGAAATCGACAGTGTTTGTGGATAGTGCTATAGATGACCTCATACCGCTGTCACAGCTGTGACTTACATTGTAAACTCACTGGCTGTCGTTTGGAGGGTTGCCAGCACTCAGAAGATATCCTCTCCCACATATATTTAGCCACTAGAGACACATATATTGTGTATGACCAGGAAGTCATGGTGATGTTGATCGTGGGGCCACCATAGCTATCTATGTATGTAGTCAGCCTAGGAAACAGAGCAAGGCTCCCATGAACTGACGTACAGTCAATCCCAGTATCAATGATGGCCAACACTCTTCATTCCTTGGAGGACAATTGAACATGAGGCCTTTGGTCTTCCAGAGTCCCCTTAGAGTAGCCCCTCAGCCCCACCCCTAGCTCAAAGGGCAAGGTAATGCAACTGAAGTAGTGCCAGAAAAGCCTGGAGAAATAGCTTTCATTTTTCTGCTGGTCCAGACTTCATTTCCATGTCTTTAAGGAAGCTCTGGAACCACAGGAGGAGGAGGGGTTCAGTTGGTTCCACAATGCTAACAGCACCTCTTTGGCTGGTGATCTATCCCCGCTAGAACGAGTTCTACCCATATCTGCGCTCCTGACTTCTGCTGGAGAGTGACTTAGCCTGTGCTCTGAATAGTTCATAGTGCTCTGCCTCCTTTTCTGGCTTTGGTCACCTCTTGTATATGCTGGTCTGTATAATACTACAGCCAAAGACCCAAATGTACTTTCAGAGCAGTAGCAAAAATCAAACCCCTCATTCTGGTCATAAAAATGCCTTGTATCAGGTACCTGGGAGTTTACATCAAACATAATCTCTACCATCTGGATAAAGACAGTGTACAAAGTCCATTTATACACAGTCCCTGGCAACTTGTCAGCCTCAGACCATACCAGAGATGTTCCAGCTGCTATCTGTCTCATTATCAAGCGTCCTCCCAGATCCTGTGGTCTCAAGACAAGCAAACATTTCCTTAAAGATCAATGGGTGGTGATGGAAGTCAATTTCTTCACCCCTTTGCAGTTCACTGCCTGCACTTCCCTTGTAGAGGTGCAGCGATCAGGCACAGACTGGCTCCCCTGGACTCTGCCCTGCTTTCCAAGCTGCTGCAGCTCTGTGAGATTGTAGGACATGTAGATCATGTGTGTGTGACTGTCATGTGCCTTGGGCCTGACCACACAGACCCAGGGGCTGCTCTGTCTCCGGCTTATTTGCCAGTAGAACTTACAAGAGGAGGTGGGGCATCGCTTCATACCCTGCCTCACCTTAGATGATGGGCCCTAGGCAGCTAGAGTTGTAAATCACGTTCCCAGGATTCTAGTTTCTCCACAGCTCTTAGCCTGCCTTGGCTTCACACTGCAGGGCATCTTTATAACCAGCAGCATAACTTTCCTACTGCTATTTGTTTTATTGTCTTGTTTTGTTCTTTTGTTTTTGTTGTTGTTGTTGCTGTTGTTGTTGTTGTTTTTCCTGTCAGGGCATCTACCAGGACCCCCAGAGCCTTTTCCCAGGATGCAGACAGTCTGAGCACCTCATCCCAGATTTCTGCTGGGAGCCCAGTAGGAAAGAAAAGCTACCAAAGGCTATCAAATGCTGTATTCGAGCACATATCCTCCATGCCTCCTTCAACCACTGTGGAAGATAGTTCATTTATTTCTGAGGTCCTACCCTACCATGTTGCCTATGCCAAACACTGAGGCAGAGTTCAGGGAGTCAGGGGTTGAGGGTCATGAAGAGCTGGGAGATTAGAAAACAATGTGTGGATGCTGCCGCCAGCAGAGCCCCTGGCAGGTTGAGCACACGCCTTTTAGTAGCACTTGATAGAGACATTTTATAGAGAATCACACAAAAGTGGCGTCTTGCCAGAGCTGGTTACATAATAAGTTATACAACAGTCCCGTTTCCTGATTACTCATGGCTCCCTGGATATGCAGTAGCTACCACATGAATCAATCCCCCACCAATGCCATGCTGTCCAGGCTGGAAGGACATGAGAGGTGAGGTAAATGCTGTAGGCATTGTGACATCTAGTTGCTACAGTAGAAGGGTGACTGAACCATCTGCTTTGCTTTATCTCACAGTCAGGGAACCAACATGGCAAAAAAACAAAACAAAACAAAACAAAACAACAACAACAACAACAACAACAACAAACCTTAGTAGTTAAGTGGCATACGCAGTGTTGACACACTGGCTCAAGGGCAAACCATGTCTTAGATAGAGCAGAATAGGAGAAAGCAGACGGTGTGAGATTTCATCTCATATCCAAAGGAACAATTCAAAATCAGTGACTTATTTATGTCTAGAAATTTCTGTTAGCATTTTTATAACTCTTGCCCATAATTGAAATCAATGGAACCACACACCACAGTAAAGGAGGGCATAATGTGTCTGCATAGTTTTGAGTATAAGGAACGTGACACCCAGCTTTTGAGTAGATGCTCAGATCAATAATATGTGAGGCTATGAACAGCTAATTCCAGTTCGACTTGCAAAACAAAAAAAAACAAAAAGACAATAAAACAAAACAAATAAAAAACAGTTGAGTGTCCCCGCCAGCGGGAACCCAGTTATTCAGGGTCCCGAAGAGGCTTTCTACCTGTGGGCCAAAATGGGGGTGAAGAGAAGAAGGAGACCAAGCAAGATTCTGTTGTCAAGGTCTCGTTTATTGGGATGAATGTTACAGCTTTTAAGGCTTTCAGGTAGGGGGAGTGTCCTTTGTGAAACACAGAGGAGGGGGAGGTGTGGATATAGGTAGTGATAGCAGGAGGCAAAGAGGTCAGGCGGTGGAGACACCGGGTGTTGATTCAGGAGGTAACAGGTATCTGCTAAGGGAGCTGAGGCATCCCTTGAATGTTATCTTCCTGTGCCATAAATTCATGGGAGAGGCTTTCATTCAACAATCTTAAGACTTATGGCAGTCATCTTAGGGGTGAGTCTCTGTGGCCAAACAGCCCAGAGTCACCTAGTCACTTTGAGCCATACAGTTCAAAAAGCGGCTAGGCCCAAATCCAATATGGCTCCGTGCAGTTGAAGGTATTTGTATCTCCTCGATACGTAGAATGGATTATGGGTCCCGGGATTCCACTTGGGATTTAATAAGAATAGTAATGCTCAGAGGGTTGGGGATTTGGCTCAGGGGTAGAGCGCTTGCCTAGCAAGCGCAAGGCCCTGGGTTCGATCCCCAGCTCCGAAAAAAAAAAAAAAAAAAAGAATAGTAATGCTCTGTGTATGTATGTGCAGAGTGCGTGTGTGCATGTGCCCATCTGCACACACATGCATGTGCAGACCAGAAGACAGCCTTGGGTGTTACTCTTTCTCAGGAACCAGCCACCTTGTGACTCTGTTGTTGTTATTGTTTGTTTCTTTGCTTGCTTATGAGATGGGGATTTTCATTGGTTGACCTAGAGTTTTCTAGTTAGGCTAAGCTAGTCAATAGACAAGCATCAGGGATTCTCCTGTTTCCACCTCGCTAGCTCATTTCTTCATGCTTTTCAAGCATTTGACTATAACTTCAGGCCCATGCTTAGAATAGGTTTCTTTATGCTAAACCCAGAATGCAATCTCAATTTTATGCCAGTGACCTAGATTAGCCGATCAATCTACCTTCCCAAAATATAGTTGAGATCCTATTTTTGTATTCTCTCCTAGAAAGCACAGTGACACCTCTGCTTGGGTTCCATCCATATTGCTTATTGAGGATGCTCATGGAGATCTGACTTTAAATGCTGGTCAAACTCTTCTTTCTTCCAGTACCTGGGATCCCACACAGCTCTTGCTCCCAAGATCCACTTGTTGATTCTCTAGGACTCTTACATAGCTGTTCTGTGCATTGGACCAATTACATGCACAGGGTCAATTATCAGAGAAGAGTTCAAAATCGTTAACGAGGACCAACCTCCTTATATGAATGCCAGAAGCACAGGGCTCTCTGGCTTCCATTTGTGGTCTTGAGTTACCTCATCCTATAATGATTTTCAAACCATCTTTATTGGCAACAAAGAAACCCAACTTAAGTTAAAAACATAATCAGTTCAGTGGTGTCACTGCTAATGTTGCAAGGGAAGTGACAGTCTTCTTCTGGGGCAACTATAGCACATGACTGAACTTGACCAGGCAGAGAGAAGCAGAAGCATCTCAACTTACATTTTTTCCAGACACCATGGCCACTGAAACCTTAAGGTCTGAACTGTTAGGATGTAGAAAGATACGGTATAGATCTGGGGGAGAGGGGTGGCTATTACACACAGGAACCTCTTCAACTCCTTAGACATTGCTCCAGGAGCAAAGATAACAAAAAACAAAGCCAGTTCAGCTCTCAGGCAGTTCCTAGTTAGATTCATAGATGGTTAATACTCAAGAGACCGCGGGGAGGAAAAGACTACGCCTGCTAAAATGTAAAACCGTGTAAAGGCTGTAGCAAGATCCGAAGGCTAAGATCTCATGGTTGGACTAGTGTAGCTGTTCAGTTATCTGCACTTGGGAAAAATAAAAGAACTATATGATTCCCTATAGGAATAGGATTAGAAATCATGTACACCCCTGGACGGGTAAATAAATGTGTGGCTGTGTCTGAGCATCTGGAACATCTGCTCTGAGTAACTTGGAAATAAGCCTTTGGCACCTTTCTTAAGGGTGTGTAGAGTCACAGTTTAGAGCAGAATCCCGGGGAAAGTTCCAGAGTGGGAAGCAAAAGCAGTCAGCACATTGAAGGAGTTCAGCCATGTCCTAGGAAGGCACTGATCCACCAATGATGGTACCAATGTCACCATGGCACACACCTGGCAAGGGACAGATGTCCTTAGGTTTGTTAATGACTTTATTCAGTGTTCTTAAATAGTTAGTCCAGAGATTATTAAAATTTAAGCTGAGTATAAGTAGCCACCCAATATTGTAGTATTCCTGTAAAAATTGCCCTCAACACTGGTGTGTTATATCCTTCTTACTAACATGTCAGTATCAAAGCTACTATAATATATCCTTGTATATTATTGATTGCTTCTTTTTATTTTCTTGTTAGAGGACTCTTGTTTCCAATGGGCTAATACATCTTAAACTTCCTCTCCTTATAAATATCATTCATGACAGCCAACTAGACAAGATAGACTTTTGAAACGCCCTTAGTGACTAAGTCACCATGCCACGATTGAAACTTTCTTTTTAGAGAAAGTCACAAGTCACTTTTACATTGCCTTAAGCTTTTTTTAATATATTAAAAATATATTTAATAGAGGGAAGATATTTCAAAACTAAGTAAATTTTATTTTACTTTCTTGGAAAAACATAAGCCAGACTAGAGGTATAGTTGAGTAATAAAGTGATTGCCTCACATGCCTGAGGGCCTTTCAGTCAGTCCCTGGCAGGAGGTGGGAGGGTCAGGGTACAAGGGGTGACAGAAGCCAATGTATTACTTCTTAAGGGGTTTTGATTAAAGGGTCTAGGGGCTCAAGTGTTGTACAAATTAGCTTATATTTTACAAATTGTGTTTAACATGCCTTCCATCAATTAACAATGTTTTGACCATCTCTAAGAGATAAGGGTCATGTGACTCTATAGTATAGATAATGTGTCACAATGAAAACATGCTGTGATAGAACTTGAAAAAAATAGCCTTGTAATATCCAGTTTAGCAATGGGGACTTTATAACTTACACAGCTATCATCTCCGTTAAATCCATCTTTTAAATGATATTAAGGAATAATGATTCACCTTCATAAATACCAAGGCTTCACACAATGATTTATCCCACTGTTCTCTGTGCTGTTTGTTTGTTTGTTTGTTTGTTTGTTTGTTTATTGAACCCACAGCTTTCCTGGTAGGTAAGCACCCTACCAGTGAGCAGCACTGCTAATCTTCGATGCTTTTTTAAAATATGGTGCCTCCCTTGTACATCTAGAGTGCCACACAAAAGACAGTATGATGTAGTTCTTTTCGGAGCTATAGTCTCTTCTCCATGAGATTCTCTAGGATGTGCTTCAGCTGCAGTTGCCTGTGTTAGACCTGTACAAGATCTAGTCAGTCATAATTCCAGGATGAATGGGAGAGGCCCCACTCCCTTTTTACTAACTATTGGTAGTTAATGACTAGCAGGGGAAGGGGAGTCAATGTTCTTGAAGGATGTGGCCCTCATAAGTTGCCCTTGCTCAGATGGTGGCCCTGGACCCACATCCTTATAGGAAGCTCTAATTGGGCTCATTGGGTTATAGAAAAAAAAAATCAGTAGGACGACATGAAGTTAGCAGAGGGGTGGGTGCGAGGAATGTGAGAGGAGTTGGAGTGGTTTATAATCAAAATATATTGTAAACAAGTATGAAGTCACAGAATAAATAAAAGGAATAAAAAAAGAACGGCAGCCAGAGATTTATTTCCAGAGGAAGGCAGCAGGGGAGCGTTTTTTTAGGTGATCTATTGTTTAACAAAACGCTTATAATCTTGCTAGTGCTTTGGGGTGGGGGGAGCTGTTCTAGAACAAAGGCCGACCTAAGGACTTTCGGGAAGCTGCTTTGTCATGTGCCCGAGACTTTTGCAAGAGGAAGTTACATCACTCACAGAGCATGTGACCTATCAGGGATCAGCTCCTCTCCGATTTTTGGTAAAAAGAAACCTTTGGAGAGCAGCAACGCTAATTTTAGTAGCTCCAGGCAGCTCGAACAGAGGAAATTCTGAAGATTGATTTTTTTTCTGATAATTACTTGCAGTTTTACTCCCTTCGAATAAATACCACTGTACTATAGGCATAGCAGGAAATACCAAGGTGACTTTTACAAGCAGCTATATCATGCAGGTTGGTCATGCTCTACCAGAATGATTGTTAGAGTATATACACACTTACAGATTTATTTTTACATCAAGTTACTGAAAAATCCCTCTGTAGCCCAAACAGGTTGATACTGGATTTTGGGGGTGGGGGTGGGGCTCACTAGATGATACCAAGGAAACCAGGGCCACCTCTTAGTCCCATTAATAATAATTTTAGGAGACTACAGGGATGGCCCAGTGGTTAAGCGAACTGACCACTTCTTCCAGAGAACCTGGAACTCCCAGCAACCACATAGCAGCTCACAACACAACTGTTTGTAACTCCAGTTCCATCAGATCTGACACCCTCGAGCAAACAAGCACGCAGGCAAAACATGAAATGATAAGAATACATAAAAAGATAAAAAGAATTTTAAAATGGAATCAAGCAGAAGCTTGAGACCATTTTCTTAGGATTTAAAAAGAAAACAGCACAGGGTAGTGTTGGACCCCAAAGGGAGCCCCCCACTCAAGTCTCGGGTGAGACGCGCACCCAGTAGGACACAGAGACCGACCTGCTGCAATCACATGAGGAAGTTTTATTGTGAGCAAGATGGTATGAGAGCTCAGGCCAGCATGCTGGGGTCGAGACTCATACACCACACAGGGAGTAGAGGAGTTCGACCACGACCTGAATTTTCACAGAGCTTATAAAGGAAAAAAACACAATTTAGGGGGAGCAAGAGGGAGGGAGGAGGGGAATTCCAAGACCATAAACAGCTCACACAGCTAGATCATATGCTAGTCATGTGCAACACCAGGCAACACACCTAGGGCTTTGTGACATTCTACAGGGTCATTAGAGCATCGTGGCCGGAGGCTATGGGTCATTGTGGCTGTTCCAGAAAACTTTTCATGCAAGAATGTTCCGGGAACCATTGTACAGCAGGGAGGGTGAAAAGTTCAAGCTCTTACAGACCCCACTTCTTCTTTTGGGGTAGTTAGGTTTATTATTAATTTTTAATTCTTCATTCCCCACTTCTTCTTTTTATCGCTCTAATCCTAGAGCCACTGTTCATCCCATTGTAGCTCTTGGTACTGTTGTCGCAGGACCAGTACCTGAACAGCACTCACTCTTTCTTTTATAAAAGCCACCAGCCTATTGAGTATACATGGCCCGAAAGTAAGTAGAAGCATGAGAATTATAATGGGCCCAACTAAAGTAGAGAGGAGAGTGGTTGACCATGGGGACTTATTAAACCAACTTTTAAACCATCCCTGATGCGCTTCTCTGTCTGCCTTTTGTCTAACCTTTTTCTAAGTTTATTTATGGAGTCTTTAATTACTCCTGAATGGCAGTTCTGAATTCTCTATAAGCCTTGTATTGTAACAGCAGATGTCCTTGTGCTGCCCTTGCAGCACCTAGATAGCCTTAGCCCTAAGTAATTCTCAACTCCTTTTTTGTGTCTTACTAAGTCGTTAGCATCAGGATTCCAATCTGGACACTATCTAAACCTGCACACCAAGGTCATGACTAGCTTTCAGAACTTCTAAACTTATATAGATTGTGATCCCTGAGGCACAGTCCCAAGAAGTGTTAGGAGTACTAACGTATGTAGCGTTACATCATTTGTAATGGAAATCAAGCCTATCCCACACCTATCTTGATAGAACCCAGGACAAACATGACTGACTTTCCCTCTAGGTCCCAGCTCTCAGCCCCAACAGCTAGTACACGGCTGGTGAGAGAATTGACAGCTGTCAGGGTGGTCAGCAGCACCAGGTACAGTCCTTTCCAGCGAGGCTCGAATGTCTGGGCTCAGTGTAGCTGCAGTCTCCGACCTGGAACTCAGGGTCTCCGGGGCATAGGCTGCTGTCAGCTGTGAGCAGATTTCTTTCTGTATCACCTGTAGGTCTTTTAACTTGGCATACAAATCATTATTACTATGGCACTATGACATGTTGGTTCAGTAACATCATCTAATACAGTCAGGGGAGCAGAGGCCCCATGTAAGATCTCAAAGGGGGTAAGGCTTAATCTGGAAGGGGTATTTCTTGCTCTAAAGAGAGCAAGAGGGAAGGAGTGTCACCCAGTCTGCGCCAGTCTCCATGGTCAATTTGGTCAGGGTCTCTTTTAGAGTTCTATTTATTTACTCTACCTGTCCTGAACTTTGAGGTCTGTAAATACAATGTAATTTCCAATCGACCTCTAAATACTTGGCCACACCCTGGCTTACCTTGGCAACGAAAGTAGGCCCGTTGTCTGACCAGATTACCTTGGGCACTCCAGACCTGGGGAAGATTTCTTCCAGTATCTTCTTGATGATTGCAGAGGCCGTCTCTCGTTTGGTGAGGAAAGCTTCTATCTGTTCCTGGAAAGGTATCTACAAGCACTAGGGAAATACTTGATCATATTTTTCTGGTTTTATCTCAGTGAAGTTCACTTGACTTTTCACTAAACTCTCTAGGTCTCTTTGCCCTGTTTGCTTGCTAAGCATTCACTACTGACATACCTTATATTTTTTTACTGTCTCTCTGGCTAAAATCTTAAAGTCTATTACATACACTTAACTACTTGGACAAACTTTTTATCTCCTAAATGAATCCATTTCTGTATTTGGCAAAGTGAGTCTTTTCTTTGTTCTCTGGGGAGTATAGCTTTCCCCTCAAGTGTGTCATTGTCTTTTTTTTTTTTTCCGTTTAATCAATTTTATCCTTTTCTTCTGTTTTACATTCTAAGTGAGGCCATCCCTTAGTCCAATCCCAGTTCCCAGTGGCTGTCTCTTGCAGGCCTGTAACCAGGATAGGCTCCTGCATAGCCATTTCCCGAGCCACTTTATCTGCTTTGTTACTGCCCCATGTCACTGAATCTCTTCCCTCCTGTTTTCCTGGGCAATGAAAAGTACTCACAGTTGTTGGCTTCACCAGGGCATCCAAGAGATGGCAAAGGCATCTGCAGTGCTGATGTGCTGGGGGCGTAGAAGTTCAGCCATCCCAGATGACATCGTTTTGTCCACCATGGCAGCACCCACTTATCTCTGACCTTCATTCATGAAGAGAACTGTTCCCATCTGTGACAAGGTCCTCGGCTTTCAGCAGCGGTCAATCAGCCAGTCGCAGAGGTCTTTCCTCCACCCATGGGCTTCTGCCAGTGCTTGACACTCGTGCTGTGGTGGTTCCAGGTCCGGACTGGGCAGCAAGGTGACCAGATTGTCCCCACCAGGTGGAGAATCTAGTCCATGGCAGCTGACCAGTGGTCCCATCTTTTGGGACACTCTATTCAAAGGCAAACATCAGCCACTCTATCACAGTTTAAGTCCTGGATTGGGTGATAATTGTTAGTGCCCGGCTGGCAGGAGTGATATGTTCCAAGCAGAACAGCGCTAAGCCATTCATCTCCCAGCATCAGGTACTGGTGCACTGAGACAAGTCTTAAGCTCCACATATACAGTCTGTAGATATGCATACACATGGCCTCACCCAGCCATTTCAACCCACGCAAGCCATTTTGGAGAGCAATTTTCTCATGAGCAAGGGATAGGGGCAGTCAGGGATGACTATGAACTAGTGGGTTACCCGGCCCACGCCAAGGTCCACTGTTCTTCGGGCAGTCCATAAGTATTGTTCGTTGCCAGTAGCCCCTTACACTCAAGGTCTTTGGATATTGGCCCACTGGGGGGCATAGGAGCACAGAGCATTGGGTCCCTGTATCCACACTTCCCTTCTATCTCTGTACATAGCCAGCACTCTAGGACCAAGAAGCTCTCCAGTGGCCCCTCTTGTTCTTTCTTGGGCAGTCACTGACCCAGTGTCCTTTTTCTTTGCATTAGGCACACTGATCTTTAGCCAGGAATTCTCTTCTGTTGCCAGGTACTATCTTCCTAGGTTCCCTAACTACTGTGGCCAGTATATGTTCCTTTCTCGTCTTTTATCTCTCTTTAGCTCTCTAACTTCCTCTTCTTTTTGTCTCCTTTCTTCCCTAGCTTTCTGCTCTTTTTACCTTCTTTCTCTTTTAACCTTACTTTCTCTGTAACTTACACTAACTCTCAGCAACTTAACTTAACCCTTCAAGTTTCTGTAACATTCTCTTCATATCCTTTCTTTATCTTGGCCAGATTGGTGGGGCACTTTCCAGCCCCTCAGAGACCCACCCTTGGAGCCTGGCGGCAGACCTGGAGCACTCCCTACCTTCAGGCGTCTGAAGAGAGCAGGCAGAAGTGAGGGCCTTCTATCCGTGTCTGGAACATTTTTTCTGGCCTCTAGTAGGATTCCGTCTTTCCTCAGTGGTAAAGAAGACCTGTAACAGCTACTAACAAGCATCTCAAATGGGATGGTGAGAAAACATAATGGATTCAAGAAGCCTGGTCAGGCCTGCAGGATTTTCTGAAAAGGAAGGGTGATTATTTTTCCAATTATATAGGTCAGCTGAGGAGAGAGGCCAATACTGCAAAGGGACGAGCTCATCGGGGCCCGGTGGTGGGCCATAGGCGCGGAGGGGCAAGGCAACCGTGAAATCTCCCTCTGGGCTGCGGCCTCTCCGGCTCCGCGTCCCCGCCGCGGGCCCCTCCACCCCTTCCCTCTCGGCAGGTGCCGGGTCCGGGGGTGCAGATGGCCGCGGCAGAGGGTAAGGGGGAGGCTGTGGCTCTGTCCATGAAGGGTCCTCGATCTCAGGGTAGATCTTCGGGGGTGCCGAAGGGCCCGCCGACGGTTGGGTCTGCTTAGGTTTAGCTGCCGCAACTGCCACTGTCACTCCGGACCCTACGGTCCAGGGCTTAACCCAAGGTGGGGGATCTTGGACTAGATCTGCCAGACGGTGATATAGGGGATCTGGTCGGGATGTCCTCCTACTTCCTGAAAGATAATGCGCTTGACAGCGAAAATGAGAGACAGGTTAAAGGCTCCCTCTGGTGGCCATCCTACCTTAAAGGTCGGCCATTCAGATGAACAAAAAGTCTGCCAGGGTCCCTTTTTAACATCTACTGAAAAATTGTGAGCTCTAGTCCTTACTTCAGTCCAGTGATCCAAAGTCAAAGTCAAAGGAGTCGTTACTTTCTGTCCCATGTCGAGCTCGACAACACACACCACACACACGAACACAAACAAAAAAGACAACAGAAAACAAAACCGACGTCGACCTCGTGTCGACCAGAGGCACTGAAACTGATCGGCAGGTCCCAGACCTTGCCTAACAAATCGGTCGTCAAGGAGTAAAGTCTCCTCTGGACCTACCAGAAGGGGTCCACCAGGCGTCCCTGGTCCTCCCCCGTCTCCTCCTGGGACGTCTCCCAGGGCGAACGGACGGTGGACACCTGGACACGTCTATCTTATCCACCCCGCCCTCCTTCCAGGAGTGCGGTCTCCTGAGCGTCCATGAAACCGAAACTGCGATCGCACAGATTTCCAGACAGAACACAGACACAGCGCTGAGACAAAACAGAGAATCTTACCTCCAAGTGGGTCTTTGGACCCCTGGGTGGTCGCGCTGATCCCGGACGAGCCCAAAAAAAAAAAATGTTGGACCCCAAAGGAGCCCCCACTCAAGTCTCGGGTGACGCGCACCCAATAGGACACAGAGACCGACCTGCTGCAATCACATGAGGAAGTTTTATTGTGAGCAAGATGGTATGAGAGCTCAGGCCAGCATGCTGGGTCGAGACTCATACACCCACAGGGAGTAGAGGAGTTCGACCACGACCTGAATTTTCACAGAGCTTATAAAGGAAAAAACACAATTTAGGGGGAGCAAGAGGGAGGGAGGAGGGAATTCCAAGACCATAAACAGCTCACACAGCTAGATCATATGCTAGTCATGTGCAACACCAGGCAACACACCTAGGGCTTTGTGACATTCTACAGGGTCATTAGAGCATTGTGGCCGGAGGCTATGGGTCATTGTGGCTGTTCCAGAAAACTTTTCATGCAAGAATGTTCCGGGAACCATTGTACAGCAGGGGAGGGTGAAAAGTTCAAGCTCTTACAGACCCCACTTCTTCTTTTGGGGTAGTTAGGCGGCTTATTATTAATTTTTTAATTCTTCAGTAGGTGTTAGCTTCAGAAACCCTGCCTACTTAGTGCATCTGAGAAAACCTGGTCATTAGCTTCTCCTTGCATCCCTCAGGTCCATCCTGTCACGAGGCCCTGCTGGCTGGCATTCCCCACCCGAAACTTCTCCAGCACAAGAGGCTGCTGGGTTTCTCTGCCCCCACAGCTGCTCTTCCCTACAGAACCCAGCCAGTGTGCTTACCCCTCCTCTTTTGGGACTCATAGGTGTTGCACCTGTGCCCCCGCCAGCGGGGACCCAGTTATTCAGGGTCCCGAAGAGGCTTTCTACCTGTGGGCCAAATGAGGGTGAAGAGCAGAAGGAGACCAAGCAAGATTCTGTTGTCAAGGTCTTGTTTATTGGAGTGAACGTTACAATTTTTAAGGCTTTCAGGTAGGGGGAGTGTCCTTTGTGAAACACAGAGGAGGGAGAGATGAAGATATAGACAGTGATAGCTGGAGGCAAAGAGGTCAGGCGGTAGATGATGATGAGGTCAGGCAATGGAGACACCGAGTGTTGACTCAGGAGATAACAGGTATCTGCTCGAGCTGAGGCATCCCTTGAATGTTATCTTCCTGTGCCGTAAATTCATGGGAGAGGCTTTTGTCCAACAATCCTAAGACTTATGGCAGTCATCTTAAGGGTGAATATCTGTGGCCAAACAGCCCAGAGTCACCTAGCCACTTTGAGCCATGCAGTCAAAAAGCGGCTAGGCCCAAATCCAATATGGCTCCGTACACACCTGGTTCCCCTCTCTTCCTTCCGCTCTCCCTTCTCCTCACCTGGTTCAGGATCACGTCTCTTCTGGACTCTCCCGGATGTCCCCGCCTCTCTCTGGCTATGTTCTCCCACATATCTGTCATAAACTTTCTCCTCCACCATACACAGGGACAGTCAGTTCCCTCCTTTTTCATTCTTTTGTTCATTAAGTACAAAAGCTATAAACCTCAAAAGCTACTCAGAGAAGGAGAGTAGAGGAGAGAAGAAAATTGCTATGCTTCTTAGCTGGCATGGTGTCAGAGACATGGGACAGGCAGACCCATGATGGAGAAAAGCCGGTAGATTTAAGCAGCATTGATGATGCTCTGGGAGAGTTGGTGCTGGGGGCAGGAATTGTGGAAATTAAAAATATATTAGCCCATTCAAGGAGAATTATTTTGCCTGTCTCTTTAGAGTGGCTTAAGGTAATCCTACTTTCTAAGGAAGGGTTCTACCTTCCTAAGTGGTGGCCCCTGCCTAGGCCAGAGACTAGGCCAAAGACTCTAGTCTCTTGACCAAAGGAGTATTCCATTGATGGTTCTTTATTGGTGCTCTACCATGATCATGTTTGGACCTAAAGTAATAATACTTTAATCTAACTATGTTTACATAAAGACTGTTCAAACATGAGAGTCATGTATAGTAAAGCTCTTAACCTTTGAGTCATTTTTCCAGACATCTTTCAGGCGCCATTAGTAAATGCACAACTGCTAATGCACATGCGTCTTCAGATCTAATCAGTCCTGCAAACTTCCAACTGTCTTGCCTCCTCTCTGTGTTCATTTCGGTGTGCTCCACCTCAGTCTGTCACTGTCCAGAGTATGCTTATGTCAAAACACTGTCAAAAAAAAGGAAAGAAAAAAAAAACCCTAAAAAAAGGGGTTGGGGATTTAGCTCAGTGGTAGAGCACTTGCCTAGCAAGCGCCAGGCCCGGGGTTCGGTCCCCAGCCCCAAAAAAAAAAAAAAAAAAAAAAAAAAGGAAAGGAAAAAAAACACTGTCAATCATCTTGTTAGCTCCCCATAATGAATCCAAACCTGACTAATCATGGAGTCTTTCTAACTCCTTTTCTTAAAGTTATTTAAATTTCAAGTTGTCTACATCTCTACCCTCAGTAACTGGAACATAAATACTGCTGTAGAGCTCTCCTATACGAGTTCGTCTTTCAGTTGCTCTGTCAAAATACCTACAGCTGGGCATTTAGAACTTTATTGAGCTCATAGCATTGGAGGCTTAAAGCCCAAGATATCGATGATCCCATCTGTTTAGGCTCTGGTGAGAATCTGCTTGGCTGTATCACAGTTTAGCCTAAATATAAAGAAGTCACCAACTTCAGAAGAAGGCCACATGGACAAACAGGAAGCCAGAGCATGATTGTATAGTTTGGTTTTTTTAGTTTGGTTTTTTGTTGTTGTTTGTTTTTTTTTTTTTTTTTTTTTTTTTGGTTCTTTTTTTCGGAGCTGGGGACGGAACCCAGGGCCTTGCGCTTCCTAGGCAAGCGCTCTACCACTGAGCTAAATCCCCAATCCCATAGTTTGGTTTTTTTATGTCAGCTAATTCCACAAGCCAGGTATGAGTTTCTTTCCAAGAGAATGTCACCGACGGACGATCCATCACCTTTAACTAGGCCCCATCTCTTAGGTTCCAAATACTTCTTAGTCCCACCATATTGGGGATCGGCAATGAGTCTGTGGAAGCCAGACCCCATGGAAGTCGTAATTAGACCTGTCCTTGCCTGTAATCTGTCCCCCACGCAGCAGCGGGAGCAGCGCTTTCAATGCGAACCGATGACGCTCTCAATGCGAACCGATCCTGCTCTCTGCGCTTAGGAAGCATTTCCTACTGCCCAGCCTCATCTTAGCCATCCATCTTTTATCCTGGTGCTCTAAGCACAGTGGCCTTTCAGCTGCCGAGTGCATCAAGGCTCTGTTCATCAACTGAAAAGCTTTTCCACATTCTTTCCCCTTTGCCTGGGACACTTTTCTTCCATTAGTCACTTGGCTAATCCCTCCCCTTCCGGCTAAAAGCTACATCTCCAAGGAGGCATTAGTGAACTCCTAGGCTAATATCGATTCCCTTGTAATGTCATTTTGTAGTGCCTGAGGTTTTCTTCTTCGAATGTCTATCAGAGCTTTGTAGAGTTATTTTAGTTCCATATTATTGTTACTCTTTAAAGCAGTGCTTTCAAGCGGGTATAGGAGCACCTGCCTTTAATCCCAGCGCTCGGGAGGCAGAGACAGGTGGATCTCTGAGTTTGAGGCCAGTTTGATCTATTTGAAGCTAGCCTGGTCTATAGGGTGAGTTACAGGACAGTGAGGGATATGCAGAAAAAGCCTGCTTCAAAGGACCAAACAAACAACAGTCTTTTGTGTTTCCAGGAAAGTTGACCTAACGGTACTGAGAGTTCACACATACTCCCTGTACTCAGAACACAGCATTCCATACTAAATGTACGTTTCTGCAGTAACACATTTAGTATAAATCATGAGTCAAGATGGATAATTAAATGAAAACCACAGTTTTCATCAGAGCCCTCTATGTGTTACACAATGTATCCTGTCAACAATTCTCTGACACTGAGTGTTCCAGTATTCTACTCAATTTTGATTCAGCGTGCTTCCAGTTCACAACAGACCCCCAACTAGGCAAAGATCTCCAACAAAATTGCCCTATCTTTCCCATGCATTCACACTGCTCTCTAACTAGGGCAGGCATTTGAAAGTACTCACCTTCCCCCACTCCAGGCTCAATGATTAGCTGGGATGACTCACTGAAGTCACCCTGAGAACTGTACTTGTGAGAGTAATTTTATGATAGAGGATATAGCTGGACAAATGAAAAAGTCCAAAAGCTAAGGTCTGGAGAACTAGCAAAGGCCCTTACCCTTGTGGAACTGGCCTGAGTGTAGCACTTCCTACCCACCAAAGGCTCCAGGAGCCGTCACGCAGAGATGTTTTATTTGAGATTTCATGGTTTGGTCTTGGACATGAACTCAGACTTCTGACCTCGCCTCTTTGGATGTGAGTGGTTTTGGCTGAAAGCTTTAACGCTAACCACGTGCTTAGCCTTTGTGACTACCTCTAATCTGAAACTCTTTAGAGCCCTCCATCTCAGCCCAGTCATAGACCATTTCATTTGATTAACAAAGACCCTTGTCACCCAGAAAGCTACAGTCTGAGGGTCTTGGAAGATTTGTAATAGGAGCTGGGGATAAAAAAGCACATAGATACCTATATAAACATACATATATATCATATAAGTAAACAGATAATGCAAATACATGCACACACATACTGTTCTATCATATGCTCTTTGACAAATTCTTAATATCATGTATCTACTATTTTGTTTATTACTTTTTTTTATTTTTTATTTTTTTATTTTTTTGGTTCTTTTTTTCGGAGCTGGGGATCGAACCCAGGGCCTTGTGCTTCCTAGGCAAGCGCTCTACCACTGAGCTAAATCCCCAACCCCTACTTTTTTTTTTTATTAACTTAAGTATTTCTTATTTACATTTCGAGTGTTATTCCCTTTCCCGGTTTCTGGGCCAACATCCCCCTAACCTCTCCCACTCCCCTTCTATATGGGTGATCCCCTTCCCATCCTCCCCCAATTATTGCCCTCCCCGCAACAATCACATTCACTGGGGGTTCAGTCTTAGCAGGATCAAGGGCTTCCCCTTCCACTGGTGATCTTACTAGGCTATTCATTGCTACCTATGAGGTTGGAGCCCGGGGTCAGTCCATGTATAGTCTTTGGGTAGTGGCTTAGTCCCTGGAAGCTCTGGTTGCTTGGCATTGTTGTTCATAAGGGGTCTCGAGCTCCTTCAAGCTCTTCCAGTTCTTTCTCTGACTCCTTCAATGGGGGTCCTATTCTCAGTTCAGTGGTTTGCTGCTGGCATTCGCCTCTGTATTTGCTGTATTCTGGCTGTGTCTCTCAGGAGAGATCTACATCTGGCTCCTGTCGGCCTGCACTTCTTTGCTTCATTCATCTCGTCTAATTGGATGGCTGTATATGCATGGGCCACATGTGGGGCGGGCTCTGAATGGGTGTTCCTTCTGTCTCTGTTTTAATCTTTGCCTCTCTATTCCCTGCCAAGGGTATTCTTGTTCCCCTTTTAAAGAAGGAGTGAAGCATTCACATTTTGATCATCCGTCTTGAGTTTCATTTGTTCTAGGCATCTAGGGTAATTTAAGCATTTGGGCTAATAGCCACTTATCAATGAGTGCATACCATGTGTGTTGTTCTGTGATTGGGTTACCTCACTCAGGATGATATTTTCCAGTTCCAACCATTTGCCTATGAATTTCATAAAGGCATTGTTTTTGATAGCTGAGTAATATTCCATTGAGTAGATGTACCACATTTTCTGTATCCATTCCTCTGTTGAAGGGCATCTGGGTTCTTTCCAGCTTCTGGCTATTATAAATAAGGCTGCGATGAACATAGTGGAGCACGTGTCTTTTTTATATGTTGGGGCATCTTTTGGGTATATGCCCAAGAGAGATATAGGTGGATCCTCAGGTAGTTCAATGTCCAATTTTCTGAGGAACCTCCAGACTGATTTCCAGAATGGTTGTACCAGTCTGCAATCCCAACAACAATGGAGGAGTGTTCCTCTTTCTCCACATCCTTGCCAGCATTTGTTGTCACCTGAGTTTTTGATCTTAGCCATTCTCACTGGTGTGAGGTGAAATCTCAGGGTTGTTTTGATTTGCATTTCCCTTATGACTAAAGATGTTGAACATTTCTTTAGGTCTTTCACAGCCATTAGGCATTCCTCAGCTGTGAATTCTTTGTTTAGTTCTGAATCCCATTTTTTAATAGGGTTATTTGTCTCCCTGCGGTCTAACTTTTTGAGTTCTTTGTATATTTTGGATATAAGGCCTCTATCTGTTGTAGGATTGGTGAAGATCTTTTCCCAATCTGTTGGTTGCCGTTTTGTCCTAACCACAGTGTCCTTTGCCTTACAGAAGCTTTGCAGTTTTATGAGATCCCATTTGTCGATTCTTGATCTTAGAGCATAAGCCATTGGTGTTTTGTTCAGGAAATTTTTTCCAGTGCCCATGTGTTCGAGATGCTGCCCTAGTTTTTCTTCTAATAGTTTGAGTGTATCTGGTTTGATGTGGAGGTCCTTGATCCACTTGGACTTAAGCTTTGTACAGGGTGATAAGCATGGATCAATTTGCATTCTTCTACATGTTGACCTCCAGTTGAACCAGCACCATTTGCTGAAAATGCTATCTTTTTTCCATTGGATGGTTTTGGCTCCTTTGTCAAAAATCAAGTGACCATAGGTGTGTGGGTTCATTTCTGGGTCTTCAATTCTATTCCATTGGTCTATCTGTCTGTCTCTGTACCAATGCCATGCAGTTTTTATCACTATTGCTCTGTAATACTGCTTGAGTTCAAGGATAGTGATTCCCCCTGAAGTCCTTTTATTGTTGAGAATAGTTTTAGCTATCCTGGGTTTTTTGTTATTCCAGATGAATTTGCAAATTGTTCTGTCTAACTCTGAAGAATTGGATTGGTATTTTGATGGGGATTGCATTGAATCTGTAGATAGCTTTTGGTAAAATGGCCATTTTTACTATATTAATCCTGCCAATCCATGAGCATGGGAGATCTTTCCATCTTCTGAGGTCTTCTTCAATTTCTTTCTTCAGAGTCTTGAAGTTCTTATTGTACAGATCTTTTACTTGCTTGGTTAAAGTCACACCGAGGTACTTTATATTATTTGGGTCTATTATGAAGGGTGTCGTGTCCTAATTTTTTTTCGGCTTGTTTCTCTTTTGTGTAGAGGAAGGCTATGTATCTACTGTTATGGTATCACATAAAATGTCTACCAACCTCTGTAATTCACATACTTAACCATTTCTCTATGTTCCTCAACCTCTTGGTAATCCCTGGTATTTTTAGTGCCTTTAATTTTGCTGTTTCTGGAATTAAATATTGTTGAAATCACACATTGTAGTCATTGTAGGTTAGTTTCTAAAATGCATTTAAATAGCTTCCTTTCAAATAAGAACTTACTAGGTAGGTAAGTCTGGCCTCCAACTTATAGTCTTCCTATCCTCCTATTCTTAGTGGGGCATTAAAGCTACCTACTGTAATGGTGACCTTTCTCATGTCTTTTTGTGGCTTTATAGCTCATTAGGGGTGTGTGTGTGTGTGTGTGTGTGTGTGTGTATGCATTTGCACATGTATACAAGAGTACACACATGCACGTGTGTACATAGGTGCATATGCACATTTACATCCATGCATAGGCCCCTCAAAGATCAACCATGGGTATTATACCTTCCTCAGATACTGTTTGTGGGAAAACTTCGCCAAGTAAATTTGCAGTCCACCATAATAGTCTCTGAGCTTGGCGGAAAATGGGAGACTCCCTTGTTAGCAGGTTTCCCCCTTTCCCGATCTTGTCCCCCACATTGGCCTCTACCTGAGGAAAGTCACATAGCATTAAGAACCATGCTCATGAGGTATCTAGATAGGCCCTGAGTGTTCAGCGAATGAGCATTCCTCCTCGGCATTTCTCCTGCAAAAGGTATTTAATCCTTGGTTCTTCCGGAGTAAGATGTATGCACTCACATTCGCCATCAGATGTGTCTCTCCATCAAGATTGCATTTCTAGTAAGGAGCCGTGACTAAATCCCGGAGAAGGCCTTCTCTTTTCCAGCCCGCAACAAGGCTCTCTGCCTTCCCCTTCCTGCCTGCTGCATGAACTCCCCGAGGGAAAGCATGGACAGGGACTCCATGCAGTATGCCAGCAAAGCCTGGCTACAGAGGAGATTGGGAACTACAGCAATTGACCCAGACTCTGCTATTTCCCTTTGGGGAAAACAGGAACTGAGGATCTCCATTATGGACCGTATCTGCTTACCCTGAGCAGCCTGCTGGCAGCACTCCTGAGACCTCAGCAGTGAGCCAGACAGGCAGCCTGGCAACTGTCCACCCTAGTTTTTTGTTGTTTTTTTTTAATGTGAGTTCTGAGGCTGAGACTCGGGTCTTTGTACTTACAAAGCAGCACTTTGCTGATGGAGCACTTGTTTCTCTACCTCTTGAAGAACATCTTGTGACCGGATTTGGTAATGATAAACAACTCTGATAAAAATATTCACAAGCAGTTGTTTTGTGGACATAACTTTTCAGCTAAGTGCCCAGAAGCATGGCTAATGGCTCTCAAGCATGATTCATAGGACAACATCACAGTTAGATTGGTAAGGAAGTTTAGATTGCTGTCCAGTGGCTGGGCTCATGAGTGTCTCACCATTCTAATTGGCATTCGGTGTTATCACTGCTTTGGATTTTAGCTTTCTGACGGATGTATATTGTGGTCTCATTTTAAATTTGCTGTCTCCTAGTTTTACAGGATTCTGAACTTCTCTTCAAATTGCTCTCCTTCTGTATCTTCTTTCAGACCTTTCGCCCAGTTTTTATTTATTTTCAGACAGGGTTTCTCTTTCTCCATGTAACCCACTCTTGGCTGTCCAGGATCTTGCTTGTAAACCAGGTTGGCCTTGAACTCACCTATCCTCCTGCCTCTGTCTCCTGAGTGCTGGGGTTAAAGGCTCTTACCACTAACACTTGACATTTTTATTGTTGAAATTTTAGTGTTATTGGTGTCTTGGGAATACACATCTTTTCTCAAATGTGTTTTCTTGTTTTACCTCTTGGTCTGTACCCTGTTTTCTGTGAACTCTCATGACACACAAACTTTTCTTTTTAATGAAGGTCAGCTTATCAAGTGTTTCTTCTGTGGAATGTACAGCTAGAAGCCTTTCCCCAAACTTTCCACAGATCTCCTATATTATTTTCTAGAACTTTTACAGATTTGCATTTTACATTTATCAAAAATTTTTTTTGTTTTGTTTTGTTTCATTTGGTTTGGTTTGGTTTGGTTTTTAAGATAGGCTTTCTCTTTATAGCCCTGGGAATCCTGGAACTTGCTCTGTAGACCAAGTTCCAGGCTGTTCTGGAACTCACAGAGATCCTCCTGCCTCTGCCTCCTGAGTGCTGGGATTAAAGGCTTGTATGCTACCGCCAGGCTGAAAGTGATTATTATAAAAGTCTAATGTCCATATCTACGTTCATTTTTACCTGAGGACATCCACTTATTGAGAAACTACCCATCCTCCACTCCTTTCTCTCTCTTCCTCTTCCTATTTCCCCTCCCACAGTCATTGGTCACCCATAGCCAAGTAGGACGACTGCCGTCAGGTTTCCTGCTTCTTCATCTTCTCTTTCATGATCCTGGGGGTCAGACTCAGAGCTGTGTGCTTTCGAAGCAGGCGCTCTTTGGTTTTCTGTCAGAGATCTCTTCCATGTACTTGTTGACTTTATTTCTCTGCTTCTATTTGTCTGTCCAATCTGCTCTGTCTTAATTACTACAACATCGAAGGAGTTTTGTACTGAGTACTGCTACGAACAGAGTGTTTGTGTCTCTAATCCCCAATTCCTACATGGAAGCCCGCTCTGTAGTATGATTCACGAACTCTCCCCTCTTCCCTTCATCTTCCGATCTTTTTTCCTCATCATCCCCTTGTTTTTCTCTCCTGTCCTTCAGATGGCTATCTGCAAATTAGGAGGTGGTGTTGTTATTAATATCAGATATCAATTGTTAATAATATCAGATATTGACTGCACCCGTGGGGAAAGAGCACACCAAACCAACACCAACACGGTTCCACATGGTGAGGTTTTAGTGGGGGAATGAGACAAGGGAAGGGGCTAGAGAAAGAAGAGAGAAGAGGGGGAGGGCGCAGGGAATCTGCCTTTTATTTAGAATGTGACATAAAGGTTCCTAGGTGGAGGCGCGAATTGAACCGGAAGGTCTTCTGGGGATGTATGGCCATTGCCATGGCAAGTGACCAAACAGTGTCACTGCTAAAGGCAATTCCTGATACCAACAGGTGGGTCCTTGTTAGATCCACAGTCTTTATCCAGACCCAAGATACAACAGGTATTCCCAGATTGCACAATCGGGAGGGGGGAGTTTCTGTTGCTTCAACCACCTAGCCCTTGGTAATTTGTTCTCATAGCCACAGTAAAACACCATCAAGCTATACTTTATTTATACTTTCTTTTGAGATTAGTTTACTTACTGTTCGCGTGTGCACCGGTGTGTATGTGCACAGTTCTTATGTCACACAGCACAAGTGTGAAGTCAGAGGACAGCGTCTCAAGATCTGGTTCTTTCTTTCAGGTTGACAGTTTTGGGGTTTTGTTTTGTTTGTTTAAGCTCTTGTCTTAAAGGGGATGAGAGATAGTTTATTTTGGAGTCATTTTGAGAGATCATGGCCTGGGAACACAGATTTAGGTTACCCCAAATTCCATGTTGTCATGTGGAAGCAGTTTCACTTAGTTCTGGTAGTTTTACAGAGCAGAGGAAGTCGTCAGTCTAGGCAAGTTTATAATATGGAGGTGTGTACATCAGAGAGGCAGGTACATGGGTGTGGGGGTGAGGGTCAGGGAACCTGTATGTAAGACCCAAGGTGTTTTCTGATGACAGTCTAAGCTTTTGGATTGGTAAAAGCCTGTTGCCGGCTAACTCAATATATTCTAAAGACCTTTTATCTATTGTCACAAGATAAGATGTTAGTTTGGACGGGGGTTGGCGGGGGTGACTGTTCTGGAGGGCCAGGATTTAAGCCCAAGAGAAGGTGATCTTCCTCTGGACTTGCAACATTCCAGCCAATTTCCACAGTATGGAATTCTTTTTTTTTTTTTTCTTTTTTCTTTTTTCTTTTTTTTCGGAGCTGGGGACCGAACCCAGGGCCTTGCGCTTTCTAGGCAAGCGCTCTACCACTGAGCTAAATCCCCAACTCCCACAGTATGGAATTCTAGGCAGGAGTTTTCCTTCGCACAGATATACATTCAACTATGCTTGTAGTTAAGTATTTTTATCTCGATATATTTTTAATATTGAATTCCAATTGCTCATTTTGAGCAGATAGGGAAGTAATTGACTCATGTACATTAACCTTGTATCCCAGCAACCTTGTTGTAGCTGCTTATTGGTGTTTATTTTGTCTTTGTTTACATAGATAATCATGCCATCTGTGAATAGAACTGTATTTCTTCCTTTTCAATTCTGTAACTCGTTTTACAAGTTTTTCACCAGCTCTGTCATAAGCTCCCCAGAGCATCAAATTTTCATTCTTCTTGTCTTGCAATGTTTATTGTTTTACTGGTTACCGGAGATATCGAGTTATTGTAATGGGGAGTAATTTAGGTAGACGATTGCTTGCACGCCAATGATGTCATACGCCGCTACTAAGAAACGGTCAGGTAATGGCCTCAGCAATGGAATGCTGTAGATATTGTCAGTTTCGCATATTAATGTAGACCCCAAACATCTGAGTTCTCGTATCAGCACCATCAATTCTCAGAAAAAGCATAGTCTTTGTTTTTAAGATTAGAATGTGGCTTTTATTTATTCATTCTTTGTGTGTTCAATACCGAGAGTAACAGGCAGCAGCCAATGAGCATTAGCTCTGGGAACAAAGGGTAGTAAAAGGCGGCGGGGCTGCCAGGGAAACGAGGCTGGAGTGGGGTCTTGGGCGGATTTCCTAGAGGGAGACTGGGCGGGAGGTCGCTGGGGCTGCGCCGCGTTGTCATGGGGACGGAGCCTGCGCCTGCGCCTGCGCGGCGGAAGGCGGGGGCGGTGATGACGCGCAGGGCGGGCCCTGAGGTTCGATTGTGTGGAGCCGGAGCGAGCGGCAGGAACATCGCGGTGTTCGGGGCAGGTGAGTAGCCGCGGGGGTCCCGGACCCCGGCAGGTCTTGGACGCTGATCGGGCGCTCTGTTCGGGGATCGGGTGGGTCTGGCCGTGTCCTCACCCGCACTCGGTCGCGTCCTCGGCGGCGTCAGGACGGCTGGGCGCGGACGGACCGGAGGTGACAACGGTTAGCGGCCGAGCCGCTGCTCTTGGAGGGGGCGGGGAGGACCAGGGCTTGCAGCAGGGTGTGTGCACAAGGAACGGTCCCCAGAGGTCTGGTGACTCAGATCTCCTTTGAGGATTTCCTTCTAATGCCGGGCGGAGGGAGGCGCACGGACGTGGAAAGTTTCCAGTTTCAGAAGTGCAGTTAGGGAGCGGTGGAGTGGATGGAGTGTGTGGGGATCGTCTGTTTTATTTGTCCTTTCTTCAGACACTTAGCTTTTTTGTCTTGTTTTGTTTCCATTAGGTAAATTACTTAGAAAGTGTAGGGTTTGAAATTCTTAACACGCACGCCTTACACTGAGAACTAATGTTAAGAACGAAAGTTACCTTGAAAACAGCTGCTGCCCTGGTCAGTTGTCTTGCTTTCTAAATGTCAAGGTGATAGCGTTAAATAGATTTGTACTCTCATTTTCCCGATCTAAGGACGAGGACAAGCTAAAAATGTGCCTTTCTATCCTGTTAACAGCTTAGTTCCTTAAACTTGTAGGTCTTACGTGGTACATAAGTATTACTAACCAGATGATTTGCACCAGGAAATAAGGAAGTGGAATGACTAAAAGGTTCAGTAAACAATCGCTCCATTATAGCCGAAGTTACTTAACTTAGGAATCAGATTTTAGCTGTACTGGAACTATTAAAGAGGATTTAAAAATAACGAACAAGAAGGGGCTGATTAACATTTTGATGCACTTTTTAATTAAGCAGCTCTTTAAAATGAGCATGACTCACCAGTTTTACCCCCGTTTTTGCCACTTTCTCTTAGGTAGTAAACATCAAGAGACTGTAAGACACCCACACACTTTAAAATACACATTTAGTAATAGTTCTCTTTGTATTTATTAATTGCCAAATGTTGGAACACTTACTGAAAATTTTAGTTTAGTAAACATATGGCTCAAAATTTAAGTATGAAAAAGTGTAAAACGTACACTTTTTTCATCTCCCCTGTGCTTGGATGATGCTTTGGCTGTAAGTATGATTGTCACTCTTTGCAAGTTGGTAACAACTAAAGACATGAAACGTCTTCCTGTGTGTGGAGTTATAATTGGAACAGATATCTAAATTGAGTTACTCCCATTATACTTTGTTTTCTTAAAGTTGTACAAGGCTTCGAACCAACTGTATTAAAAATTGACAGTTTTTCCCCCCTTTTGCTAGCTTTTTAAAAAAGATTGTGTTTGTGTGTGGGTGTATACATGTGAATGGGAGTAGGGGGTGTAGAGGTCAGAGTCTGAAGATCCCTGTAGGTTTGGATTCAGCGCCTTTGTCAACTGCCCAAAGAACGGGTGCTGGGAACTGAACAGCACGTGATCTGAAGAACCGCGCACCCAGAACGGCCAGCAGAGCTAGACCCCCAATGCCCAGCCTCAGGACAGCTCTACATTAATAACCTTGTCACCTTTTCAGTACCCTCTGCTAGTGTACATGGTCTGAATCTTCCTGGACCCCACTCCTGATGGAGCATAAGCAGAAACTCCTTTTGTGTTCCGAGCTGAAGGCTCTCTCCTCTTCAAGACTCTTGTCTTCTTACAACAACTCCAGGTCTTCTTAACAGCTGTTATGAAGGGCAACTCAGTTTAGCTCTCTTCAGTAGACACTATAATGCCTTTCCGTAATCTGTGACACATATGGGAGCAGTTCTCAATGGCTGATCATCAGAATCCCCTTGGCTTTTGTTTAAGAGGACAGGTCTCAAGTCTCTCCTAGACTCCATAAGTCTAAGGAAGTTTTTTTTTTTTTTTTTTTTTTTACTTTTATTTTTATATAGTCCAGTCATTGCCCCCCTCCTGGGAACAGTTTTTTTTAATGCCTGAGGTAGTTTTTATCTGAAGATTAGCCAAAGTCAAGTCGTTCTCTTAGGACCTGAATAAGTGTGTTCTCTGCCACTCTGTGTGTGTTCCATGTCACAGGATGTCTGTTAGGACGGATTCAGGTATGTTCTTTGACACATTATATGAACTACAAGCTCCTCACTGTTTTGAGTTCAACACAGTACTTCTTATTTTTGCTTTTAAATTATTTATGTATAGTTGTCCAAAGTGAAAAGTTTCACACTAGTCATCTCTCTTATTTATCTGCTCTTGGCCTCTTCAAGTGACGCACAGCAAATTTGGAATACAGATAAAAGTTATTAAAAACTGTACTGTCCTCTTAGCGAGGGAGGACGGGGCTTTTCTTAATACTGCAGGACAAAGTTCTTCCTGTTGACTAAGGGATTTTGTTTCTCCAACTAATAGAAATATGTTGTTTACTCACTGATTCTCAGGTTTGAAGAATTTAGTTGAGGAGGATTTCATCTGAAACCTCTCAGTGTATATATATGATCAGGTTATTCACATTAAACCTAGACTTCACCAGAGGGTCTCACATGCACCACCTTTCTCATTAGCTTTCTTTCTGCAACTGTGGCTGAGAGAGCAGAATTCTAGCTTGCTTTTTTTTTTTTTTTTTTTGGGGGGGGGGGGGATGGGGACCGAACCCAGGGCCTCTAACACTGAGCTAAATCCCCAACCCCTAGCTTTCTTATTAGACGCAGCAGCAGCAGCAACCAAATCCTAGTTCTTCCAAAATCTCACTTCTCTCATTTGAATTGTGTGGGCCTAAGCAACATATATTGTTCTGGGCGTTGAGGGACAGGTAGAAAATTCTTCATGATGTAGAAGTTCCTTCATCGGATGCTGATTTTTCCCAACTGTGTCTACAGAATAACAGGATCTCTGACCAGCAGCAGAGCAGTTGACAGTGATAACGCATCACTCTCAGTTTATCCCACCTGAGTAACCGTCCTTTCTAGAAGGCACCATGTCTGGAGATAACATTTCTTGTAGTCTTTTGTTGTTGTTGTCTTCTTGTTTTGAGGAGACTCCGGTATTATCCAAAATTAGGGGGAAAAAAATCTTAACAGAAACTCTTTGGGGAGTTATTTTCTAAAACCTACTGATAACCATGGGTTCAGGGTTCTTCATAAGACATGACAGAGTATTAAACCAGTATGGGGTGAGCCACACATGCCTCAAGGGCTGATTTTTTTTTTTTTTAATTTATTTATTTTATGTTATGAGTACACTTTTGCCGTCCTCAGACACACCAGAAGAGGGCATCAGATCCCATTACACATGGTTACGAGCCACCATGTGCTTGCTGGGAATTGAACTCAGGACCTGTGGAAGAGCAGTCAGATGGCTCTACTGAGCCATCTCTCCAGCCCTGAGACTGATTGTTGAAAGGATTGGTTCTTTCCAAGGAATAAAACCAGTACAGAGTGGAAGGTTGCAGGCAGATCTCCACAGATGGCAAGGACTTCCTGTGCTGGTTTGATTTCAGGAACACTGGATGATGTATCATGCCATCACTCCTGAATGGAAGCCCTAGAAGCAGAATTCTTTGGTTTAATAGGAGTTGTAAAGGATTAAAATGAGAACTCTTCACTACTGTAATCTCGTAATTCACATTGGTCATTGTAAAGAGCTTCAGTCAAGGAGCTCTAGTCAAGGGTAATCATGGTTCTGCAAAAAGAGCTAAGTACTTCTGACACTTGGAATCAGATCAGAGACTTAGTGCAGGAGCTTTCTTTCCCTCAGCCTTGTGATTGGGGACAGTGGGAAGCCAGGCAACAGCTATGGCAAAGGTAATGTTTTGTATCTTAATCTGAACACCAGATTCAAGCTCAGTGGATAGGGTGCAGTCCCAGTCGCTTAGGGTGTTTTATAACTGACTGCTGTGGAAATAGAAATTAAATGATCCACTTCAACTTGGAAAGCATCTCTTTGTTTTCCCAGTCTGGAAGATAGATGCCTATGATTCCATCCCTCTATAATGATAAACACTGAGCTTGAGTGATTTTGTTGGAGTTTTCGAGCACTGTTATTTGTGCAAAACTAAAAAACTAAGGAGTGCAGAGGCTGGAGCCAGTCTTGATCACGCAAAAGGAGGTCATTGAAGGCCCAGTTTTCTCCAGGAGTTTCCTGCCTGTGCATTCCTGCTATTGTCAGCTATGGGAGGAATTTTATGAGGAGCTGGGAAGCGAGGGCTGCTTGGGGAGGGTACATAGGTGGATGTGTAGAAGACTAGGATTGCTGAGGGAAGAAAGGCTGTTAGTAGCTTTCCTGTGCTCTCTTCTAGACTGTGGAGTTAAAAGGTGACTTTATTCCGAAGGAATATTGCTAGAGCAATTGCTGTGCATAAGATCTGTGGCATCTCATTTGATCTAGGCCAAAAAACAAAACAAAAACTGGCTGGATTTTAAGCAGAGAAGAAACAAGGTGAGAACAGCAAGGGGGATCAGCAGGTGGGAGAGTGGCAGACTCAAATCCTAGTCAGAGAACTTAGCCAGTTCTTAGAGGGAGGAAGGGGCCAGAAAGAAGGGCTAACCCTTGGCTCAAGCTGAGAAGTAGAAGGAAGTGTAGAGGTTTGAGGGAAGAGTAGTGTTAGCAAAGGTTGAGAAAGCTTGTTCAGGGAGAGGAAAACTAACTCTTCAGTTTACATGGAGGCAGTGATTGGCCTGAAGCAAGAGAGCATCTGGTCCCGATGGAGAGGTGCTTGTTTGCTGTAATGGGAAGAACACAGGGTAGGAGAGCCTTTCATAGCTGCTTGTGAGATCAGCTAGACACTTCTGCTCCGAGTCCCTTTCTCCTGCGTGCTGCATGTCTGTATGCTCGATAATAAACTGGAAGTAAGTCGTGCTTTACGAGATTTGAGTAGCTCTGTCACATTACTGAAGCACTTGATTTGTAGCCAACGTGCTGATACAGAACTTGTTGATCCCACTGGCGAAGAATAAGGTGACTTCCACAATTTTTGAGCCACATTTGAGCAAGCTTTATTAAATAGTAGCCAGAATGATGGACACCGGCCAGGTCTATACCAGAGATTCCTAGAGAATGGCTAAGTTACATTGGTCAGGTCCTTATAAAGGCAAAACCCACAAGGCTATAGACTGCCCACCGTCATCCAGTGGGGACAGGCATATACTTCCTGCTGCTCATGTGTGGTCAAGCGTATCCTGTGCAGTTGGGACAACCAGCCTTGTGTACAAAAGTGAAAAAAAAAGTGGCTTGTTACCTTAGGTGAGCAACAGCCCCCAGCATTCCAGGAAGTGATCTGTCTTTGGGCAAGTGGGGCTTACAGTTAGAGGCATTTTTGTCTATAGATCATAATGTAAATATTTCATATGCAGGATATCTGATGTGGGACCCCTCTGAAAGGGTCATGCTATCCCCAATGGGTGGGGTCATAACGTACAGGTTGAGAACCACTGCTCTAAGTCTTGACCTTCTATCTGCTCTCTGCATGAACCATGTGTAGCCCTTCCTTCTGACCTCTTCCTCTAAATCCATTAATTTGACAGAAGTACTTAAATTGCAGCAAAGTACCTTCCCAGTGTTTAAATGTATTGTTATTTTATGATGGGTTGAGCATGTTTCCTGTGGTAAGCACAGGACCTCAATCTGTGGGCTGTTACCCTTTTGAGAGTTGAACGGCCCTTTCACAAGAGTCACCTAAGACCATTGAAAAGCACAAATATTTATCTTATGATTCATAATGGTAGCAAAATTACAGTTACGAAGTAGCAACAAAAATAATTTTATGGTTTTGGGAGGTGGTCACCACAACATGAGGAGCTGAATAAAAGGGTCACATCATTAGGAAGGTTGAGAACCACTGGCTTAGGACACTCAAAACAAAGGTGTGGTGTTGTAATGCTGAAAGCAGCCACTCAGTAGGTTTTGTGCACGTATAAACTCAGACCTTTAAAATGCATAGAGTCAATTAGGACAGAGGAGAAACTGATAATAGCATATAGATTTCCTTCTCAGCTCTGACAGTGGAGAGGATGTGGAAATGATGGAGCATTAGCAAGCAGAGGAGGACTTGAGTAGCACTGTAGACCAAATGGACCTAAAGCCATCAACAGGACATTCCACCTATTTCACAGAAGACATTGTGGGTACAGCTCATTTCACTTAACAATGAAAAAACCCTGAAATATTAAGCATCATTTTGACCACAGTAAAAGTAGAAAGCAAAATACACTCTTGATCACCCTTGTAGGGTAAAAGAAGAAATCGAAGGGGAAACTAGAAAATATCAGAGACAAAAATGAACTAGAATGTGTTTAAACTCAGGGAGCTGTTATAGGCAGTCGTCAACTGCCCAACATTGGTGCTGGGCACTGAATTTAGTAGGTCCTCTACGGAAGCAGTGAGTGCTCTTAACCACTTAGCTACCTCTCTCTAGCCCCAGATCTAAAAATATGCTTATAAGTACCAATTCTATTCTTAAAACTTAGTCACAGGTCAGGAGTAGGGAGGGGAGCTAGATTGTAAAATTCACACCAAATGTATGTAGAATAACCATAAGGATCTTTAAAAGGAGTGGGGTGGGAAAATTCACACTCAACTTAATGTAAAGGTACAGTAATGAGCAGCAGGACTGGTAAAAAGGAAATCAGAGTATTAGAGGCCAAGAGTGATGACACACTTAACCATCAACCGATTTTCAACTAGGCTGCCAATGCCATTCTTTTCAAGGTAGAATTCTATTCTTTTCAAAAAACAGTGCTAGGAACAACATCTTGATATGTAGGTAGAAAGAATTAAATACATCAGTGCTTCAACGGTGTTAAAAAAAAATTCAAACTAGATAAAAATATCCAAATGTAATAGCTAAATCTGTAAAATTCATAGCCCAAAGCAGTGTTTTAATGACCATGAGTTAGTTCCTGTATGTTGTCTTTAATGTACAACTAACCGGGGGAAACACATTTAACTTTATCAAACAAAAAACGTTCGTGCTACAAACAACACTCAAAATGAAAGGCTATCTAAAGAATGAAAGGAAAGTATCTGAAAATCTTATCAGATAGGAGTCTGCGATATGTTTGAACATAGACCCTCCTTCAAAATTCACTGTTTAAGCTGTGCCAGCATGAAGGTTAAAGTGAGTTTGGGCAGAGAGATCTGAAGAGCTCTGCTCTAGTTTAGGACTAGAGCTAGTATCCTTACAGGAGAGACACCACAGAAATGCCTTGTCCCTTCTTCCTTGTGAAGGAACAATCAAAAGTTGCTGTCTGCGGCACAGGACATGACACTTCTATCTGTTCTTGGACTTTCTAGTGTGCAGAACTTTGAGAATTAAATTTGTATTTATAAACTCGCCAGTTCCATTGATTTTTGAAACCTGAATGAATTTAGAACTTGACACCTAGAATTTAAGCAGAACTGTAACCATTAAAAACAAATCCAGTTAAATAAACAGGAGGTGGTTTTAAGTAGGCATTTCTTCATAGATAGAAGATGTAGGTGTATAGGGTCTGCCAGTGGCCAAGCACCTGAAGCATTATTTGTTAGGAAAATGCAATTTTGACCACATTGAGATGTTATTTCACTTCTAGCATGGCTGTTACCACAACCACAGACTGTAGCAGTAAGGAAATGGAGAAATTAGAATACTGAGAGTATAAAAATAGTATGATCCTTTTAGAAACAGTTTGATCGTTTACAAAAAAAGTTAAATGTAGGTTACTGCACTGATTTAGAAGTTATGTTCTTACCTATATATCAAAAGTATAGAAGGTCATCATTATGCAAAAGTTCCTAAAGCATATATATTATTTACCAGTAATAAAAAAGAATGTTTGATTATCAAGAATATTATTCACTATGGCCCCACGGTACAGATGAGAATGAATAAACATAAAATGGTGTATAAGCAGTCTAATGTATGCAGTTTTAAAAGGTTGAACTGCTGATTGGTGGAGGCCACAGCATGGATGAACTTTAGCATACAAACATGGTAGAAAGGAAGCCAGCAAATGGATATTAGTAATCCTAGTTAAAATGCCTACGGTAGGTAAACCCAGGGGCAAAAGGTCTACATACAGTTGTCTGAAGCAGCAGTGGATGTCATGGGGGAGGAGGGCGGTGCCATTTGAGTGCATAATAGTATTCCTGTATTAGATGTGGGATGATGGTACAGCTCATGTTGATATGAAAAATAAATTCTTAAAAGGATATGTTTTTCTGTATGTGAATGGTAGTAAAATGTCAATTACTGCCCATCCAAGAAATAGAACTCTAGTGATCTTTTAATAAAGTTTAATGTACAGAATTAATACCTATAGCATGGTTGAATAAATGGTGATTGGTTAATGAGCAGGAAAGAGTCCTCTGGAGAATCTAGAAAGGGTAGGTTTTTTTTTGTTTTTGTTTTTTTTACTTTTGTTCGAAACAGGTTCTTTCTATGTATGTAGTCCTGAAACTTGCTGTGTAGATCAGGCCGGCGTGGAACTCAGAGATCTGCTTTCCTTTGCTTCTCAAGTACTGGTATTAAAGGCATGGACCACCACCACATCCTGCTTCTTATTTTTGAGATGATAAAGTAATTACAACATTTTTCCGTCCCCTTCCTCCCTCTGACCCACCAATATATACCTCCACGCCATCTTTCAAATTCATGGCATCTTTTTTTATTTTTGTCATTTGCCTATATGCATATATATTTATATTTCTAAATATAATCTACACAGTCTGTATGCTACTTGTATGCTTGCTTTCCAGGGCTGACCATTTGAAATTGAATAACCAATTAATACGTTTTCCCTGGGGAAGATCTCCCCCTCCCCACCAGCATCTTTGATTGTCTGTATTTCTTTGTGTAGGGTTGAGGCCTTGTGACCGTTCCCTGTCTGTATTGTCATGTATGCTGTTGTCCCTACTGGAGCTGGGTGTGTAGGCAGTCATGTTGGTAGGCAGTCGTGTCGGTGAGGCTTTGCCCGGGCAAAGCTTCAACAACCCCTGGTTTCTGACATAGAGCCTCTTTACCCCATCTTCTGCCCGTGTGCCTGAGCATTGGTGGAGTGTTTTGTCCATTTATCCACTGGGGCTGGGCCTCCCAACACCGCATCTTGATTTGGTTTTCTATATTGGTCTCTATCTGTTGCAAAGAGAAGTTTTCCTTGATGAGGGGTGGAACCGTGCTTTCTGAGGATGGACACTTGGAATGTAGTGAGGCCTGTGCTGGTTTGTAAGGTTGTGGTTGTAGGTACACTTCCGTACCTACAGCCTCACTAGCCCTCAGTGCTTAGCTAGGCTTGTGAAGTAGGTGGCATTCTTCACCTCCCGTCTCTAGGGCAGTAGCTAGAGGGCGCATGTTTTGGACTCTCTTAAGACAACCCTGGGCAATATCTCGAAAGAGGGCTTCTCATGTCTTTTATTGGGGTTTTGTTTTAGTAAGTAACCACTACTACGACTGAGAACGTGCACAGAAGGGACAAATTGGCTGCTGATAGAATTGTTCTGGGTCTTGTGAGATGCTCCTTAGTAGACATGGTCGAATGTCCAGTGAGTTTTTACTTTAGCATGTCCCACTTTAGAATTTACTACAGATCCATATGGAAGGATTTCTGAGTGAAATGTTCCTTCAGAGAGAACTTGATGGCTTTCTCCTGCTTTTCTGCTCAATAGAACTGGGCTAAACTTGTTGAATCTTCTTCCTGTGGTGGAAACTCCTGGAGAAGCAGGTTGTGCAGGAGCCTGGTTGGAGATGTACCAGCTCCAGCGTGGCAGAGAGGCGGGCTCCTCGGCTTGCCAGCTTCCCTTGCCTAGTGCTCAGCATTTTCCTCCTGTCAGCAGGGCAGCGTTTAAAAGGTTCAGCTCTGGTTTTGGAGAACAGGAAATAAAGAATAGATTTGGAAGTAGGAGGTTGATGGAACTGGCTCAGTAATTTGCCAAGCCTATTAGAAATTAGGATACATTGTTTTATTTGACTAAGCGGAAGTCTCAGGTATTTATCTCAGAATAGCTAAACAAAATTTAAAATACGTGTCTGAGTAATTTTTCAGGTAATTTTATTTTAAATTTTTGCAAAACGCAATTTATGGTAGCTTAACAAACACTGAACTGTATAGAAATGCAAACAATGAAAGGCAGTAATTGGGCTGGAGAGATGGCTCAGCGGTTAAGAGCACTGACTGCTTTTCCACAGGTCCTGAGTTCAAATCCCAGCAACCACGTGGTGGCTCACAACCATCTGTAATGAGATCAGATGCCCTCTCCTGGTGTGTCTGAAGACAGCTACAATGTATTTTTATATAATAAATAATTGTTTTTTTAAAAAAAGAAAGACAATAATTTCCTTCTTACATCCCGTTCCTCCAGATAAAACCATTGCTATAAAATAGATGGCATACGTTAAGTTTTTTCATATACTGTTATCTTCCTAGTGCTGTTTTACATGCATACTGTTTGCTCTTGGCTCTTGTTGTTAGAAGGTAATGTCCCTGCCCAACAGTGTCTTGTGAAAGGTCATTTTCTGACCCTGGTTTAGCTGAGGGGCACTGTGTTAGCTAAGGGTAAGCCACATCCCTTTCTTCTTTGATTTTCACAACTTGTGAAATGAAGGGAGCTTTTCTTGACGTTTGAAGTCCATAATGAATGTAGTTAAGTATCTATGGGAACAGAGAGACAGTTTGGTAACAACTGTTAAATGTCTGTTAACTATGATATGCCTTAAATAGTCCTGTTGTTTCGTTTTTTGGGTTTTTTCGAGCTTGTTTATTGTATTAAACAGTTGTTAAATGTTTATATGCACATTGCTGGCTATACATACTGTGCGATACATTTCTATGGCATTTTAAAAAATATGCTTTTGTTGTTTGTTTGTTTAGAAAACACCTGCAAAAATGTCTCTCTATCCATCTCTTGAAGATTTGAAGGTAGACAAAGTAATTCAGGTATGTTTGCTTTTAATTAAAAAGTGTTTCATAATGTCTTCATTTGTTAAATGAAACAGGAAGTATGCATTTGTTGATGTATTCCTGAGTCTGCTTAGGTCTCTTATAGACTAAAACATTAACTAGAAATCATTTTCATTTCTCTACCTATGAGCACTGGGATAGAATTTCTTTAGCTAAACAAGTGTGTGTTTGTGTGTATGTCTGTGAGAGAATGTGTGTATGTACATGAGAGTGTGTCTGTGTGTGTGAGTGAGAGTGTGTGTGTGGTGTATGTGTGTGTGAGAGAGAGAGTATGTGTTGTGTGTGTGTGTGTGTGTGTGTGTGTGTGTGTGTGTGTGTGTATACATGTGGCGGAATAATTATCTTGGGGTCGGCTTAAGTGGGGCTTTAGATCTGCTGTAGTGGATTGGAGTTGCATGTGGTTGTGAGCTGTCAGGCTCCAGTGCTGGGAACTGAATTTGGGTTTGCTCAAGAGCATTCCACTGTCTTCATCCTCACCACTGAGCCAAGTCTCCTCCAAGTAGTATTTCTTTTCTTTCCCCTTCCTTCCTTCCTTCCTTCCTTCCTTCCTTCCTTCCTTCCTTCCTTCCTTCCTTCCTTCCTTCCTTCCTTCCATGTGCATTGTGGTTTGCCGGCATGTATGTCTGTGTAGTCTCCTGGATCTAATTATTAGTTATGACGGTTGTGAGCTGCCTTGTGGGTGCTAGGAATTGAACCTGGGTCCTCTGGAAGAACAGTCAGTGCTCCTAATTAAGTCATCTCTCCAGCCCCAGATAATGTTTCTTTAGATTTGTTTTTACAATCTTCAAAGATAGCTTATTTCCTTAGTACAGTTTAAATTACAGAAGATGTGTGTTAGTTGAGCTGTAGATGTGCACGCCAGCCCTTTGCATAGTGGTTGTTTAGGTGCAGCGTTGTGTTTT
Source organism: Rattus rattus (assembly GCF_011064425.1). Taxonomy (NCBI): domain Eukaryota; kingdom Metazoa; phylum Chordata; class Mammalia; order Rodentia; family Muridae; genus Rattus; species Rattus rattus. The sequence goes on along the minus strand of NC_046154.1, from coordinate 136,605,053 downwards.
TGTTTTGTTTTGTTAGGTTTTTAGGTCTTTAGGTATGATGAGTCCTAGAATAAATATGCCTCCTCTCTGGGGATAAAATGAACAATGAGATGATTGCCTTTTGGAGCAGGAAAAAGCTCAGGGGGACTAAGTAACAGGCTAGCTTGTCAGCTGACCTCTCTGAAAGCAGATTTCCCTCTGGGACGTTTGCTGTACAGCAGAGAGCCTGCTGCTGGGGAGATGGAATGGTGGAGGGCAGGGAGTGGGGTGACTCTTCTGTTCTGCAAGATTTAAAAATATTCCAAGTCCAGCCCTCAGGGAGTGTTCTGTACGTGTGCTTTTGATCTTGAGATGCCCTGGGAAGAAGCTACGGAAGAGTACAACATTCCTTCTTGGTGTCTGCCCTTTTCAGCACAGCAGTTCATATTTTGTAAATTACTTTACAGTAGCCATTATGCTGTTGCATTCAGCACCACATAATTGTAGAACTTCTTTCAATTGCAGACTCTTAGCAGCCTGTGCTTGTCTGGTCTGTATGCAGCCTTGGATTCAGTCCACCCCCAGCATTAAATAAACTGAGCATAGGGGCACATGCCTCTCACCCCGGGACTTGGGAGGGGGAGACCAGGGCGGCAAGAGTTGATGGTAATGTGACACTCAACTAAAGATGAGTTTGAGGCCTGACTCAAACACCAAAAGAGAAAGAGCGTGCGGTTACTTTGTTTGCAGGCACCCTGTTAAGCACTGACCGTTAAGATGTGGCAGATGGTGTCCTTCAGGTTCGAAGTACTCCTAAGAATTTTAATTTACAGGTTTCCTTTGGGGGGAAATGATTGCTGAAGTGTTTCAAGTGAAACTTTGAATAAAACTTCAGTTGTTAGTTTGTTCTGGGAAGTACTAGAATTAACATGTAAATAATATAAGAAAGATGTAGGCATTTTTGTTATTTGCTAGAATTTTCTTTTCTTTTCCAGGCTCAAACTGCCTATTCTGCTAATCCTGCCAGCCAGGCCTTTTTTTTAAATGTGGTCGATTCTGCTGCCTTCCCTCCAGATGGAAGTAAGTCTTCCCTGACACTCAAGAGTCCAGCATTCTGTTTGGACGTTTCGGTTTATGAAAGGACTAACTTGTTTAATCAAGAGTGATCTATGAGTATGAAGATGAGTTTGGGTGCATAATAGAATGCTTAGTTTGCCTGGTAATCCTTATCATAGTCTATTCTTTAGTGAGAAACACTCCTCCATGGGACCACAGTTTTCCCAACTGCCGCTCTCTCACACATCTGGAACTACCTCTTCCTTACTTTGCCAGGGAGCTCAGGGAGTTTCCAACTGTGTTCTTTTGGGAATTTCCTTCAGAACTAAGAGTTGCTGTTCAGACTCCATAAACTATAATCTGTCTGCTTTCCATCCCAAATCCAAAGGCTCTAGGACCCAGCCGCTGTAAGGCACTAAGATACAAAGTAAAGGATTAACTTAAGAGTCTCTGGCCTCTCATCTTCTCAGTCGCCCTCGCTTAACTTTATTCTTTGTAATAAATCTATTCTGAAGTCAAAACAGATCATGGAAAAAGATTTTGGAAGTAGCTCACTTCAAAAAATGTTAACCATTGTTAATGTTTAAAAATTCTGTTTGTCTTATTTCATTGGAATATGCCTGTCATTCTTAAAGTGGTAGGACAGAGTAAATCACAAGCTCTGGCAGTGTCTCCTCTTACGTGAGAGGAGCCATCCCATCCAGGGTTAAGCAGCTGAAACAGTAAACATTGGGTCTTGTGAACTGGAGGCCCTGCCATGATCCCTCAGTGTCTAATGCATTAGGGCTATGTTACAAACCCAGAAGGTCAAGCAAGGTCAGTTATTTGGAAAATTATTTTTTACCTTTGAGTAGTTACCCCTCTGTGTCTTTTATTTCTGTCTCTAAATTCTGTATTTGTACTGTGATCATACACAGTTTTTTCTTATGTTTCTTAAGAGAAATGCAGCAGCTGCCAGTGTTGGGTGGTGTTGTATATGGGGAGTCTCCTGCAGAGGTCAAGCAGACAGGATGACCAGCACAGGTCTCCTGATGGCGAGACCACCTTCAGCCTTTAAGGTGTTGTGATGTAGCCATGGAGGGCCTCAGATTTGTGGCAGTCCTCCTACTTCTGCCTCACTGGTGGTGCTCTGGGCTTAAAGCCATGTTGCCACCATGGCCAGCTTGAGCCATCTTAAATGAGGGACTTGAACACCTGCAAGTGTGGCCTATGGTGGGTTCCAAAGTGCCTCATGGCCACAAATGGATGACTCACTGGGTTAGAAAGCTAAGCCCGTTTCAGCATTAAAGTGGTTATGGACTTTTTCATTCTAATTGTGACAGAGATGGGAAGATGTCCTTCCATTTTATGCATGAAAAATAAGACACAGTAAGTCCATACTAAGTTGTTATTTTGCATATTCTGCCAATGCCTTTGTCTTTGTTTATATTAGATCTCTATCCTAAACTGTATCCAGAACTCTCTCAATACATGGGACTGTCTTTAAGTGAAGCTGAAATATGTGAAAACATGCCTGTGGTCTCTGGAGCGCCAACCCAAGGGGTATGTACAGTGTAATCTTGAGTCTATCAAACGTACTTTACACAGGTATAAACTCTCATTTGTAGGGAACTCACCTATTTATAACTTTAGGGCTGAACTCTCCTATGATTATTAAACTCTACATCTCTGACCATTGTCATCCACTGTTGAATTTATTAGGTCATTGTCTCTCCTTTGTCTTCTGCATTTTATCCTTCCCCGAGACACTGTGATGGGGCCCCTGACATGTTTACAAGTTAGTTTTATCCTTTCTAGCTGTGTAACTACACTGAGGTTTGTAATTCTGACATAGACCTACTAACTAGTACAGTTATTTCTTAACAGACCTCACAGCAAGTCTTGTTTCAGACAGTATTTCATTCCTGGCAGATTAGTTATTTGAAGTATATATCTGCCTTATTATTTTGTCCACAATCTTAACATTCCTCCTCTTGTAATTACAAACCATTTTTTTGTAGTTAGACTGAGATTTTAGGTTTAAATGTAACATGTAGCTTTTGCTCTAATTATAGTTACATGCTTCATGACTAAATCCACTTCTGTCCTCTTGCTACTGCTTAGTACAGAACCTGGCTTTTATATATTGAAATTTCAGTATTTATTGAAACCTTGTATTAGTTATGATTTGTACAGTGAATTTGTTAATCCGCTTTGGCCGGTCAGGCTTCAGCCACACGCCCAGGAACTCTTTGGATTTGCTAATGGGAGACACACACATGCACATATGCCAGCTAACTTTAAATGCCTTGGCTCCCTCAAAGGCTGGGCACTAAAAACCTTCCCCCTGCTACCCAAGCCCAGTCGGGGAAGTGGCCAGTCACCTGAATTCTCACATTGGCTTGCTTTCTTGTAGTTCCTGTGTCACATCCTTCTATACATGGTGATCTCTCTTCTCTCCCCTGCATCCCAGCCTGAGCAACTCTCAGGGTTCTTCCCTGTCTCCCTTTGTCCATCTGTTAGCTGCTGGCATCATTATTGATGGATTAAAAACCAATTGAGGACAAGGACCTTTAGTGCTTGGACATGCAGATTCCTGATTGAATCAAAGCATTAGAACCGGTCTCCACCAGTATACAGCATATTACATATCAATTTGTGTACATTGTGAAATATTTCTACAATCAAGTGAAGCAATCTGTCTATCACCTCCTAGAGTTACAACTTTTTTAGTATGTGGTTATAACACTAGCAAGTTTCAGTTGTAAAAATATTAACAGCATGGTTACTGTGCTGTTCCTTCAGACTTATTTTTATTATTGAGCGTTTGTATACTTTGTCTGCCTTCCCATTTCCCCTCCATTCATTTATTGGCCCTGTCGAGCTCCTCCTCTGCCCAGCTCTTACCCCAACAAGGGCCTTCCTTCTGCTTCCTCCTGCTGAGACTGTATAGAGAGAGTTTACATAAGATCACACTGTACTAGCTTTTTGTCTCTTATTTCCTCTAGTATAATGTCTTCCAGGGTCAATCTTACTGTTCCAATGCCAATGTTTTTATGGCTTTAGTAATAAGCCATTGTTCATTTACAGACAACATTTTCTTTATTTAGTCCTCTGTTGACAGACACTAGTGTTTCTCAGCTTTGACCACAGTGATGAATGCTGCAGTGAACACGGGAACGCGGGTGTCATTGGCATGTAGGGATTTTATTTCCCTTTTGGAATATACCTACAAGGGAGATTGTCTGATTGTATGGCACATGTGTTTTTCACATGAGGCTCCTTGTTACTATTTCATAATGGTTATTCCAAATATGTTCACTGTCTGACAGTACACAGGAGTTTACGAGCACTTCTGTCTTTTCGATAGGTAATATTTGCTGTGGGGTCTGCTTGAATCCAACATGGATCCAATGTGACAAACACCAGGTTAATGCAGATGACAAAAGTTATTATAATCAAGCCACTACTCGTCAAATAGACTCAGGGACTGAACTATGACCCTGAAAGGATGCTGTATGACATAAAGGATGAAACCATAAAGCAAAGGGGAGTGGGGTGGGTTGTACTATTGTCCAATTATATTTCGACATAAGGGGTTGAGCAAGGGAGTTTTCACCAATTGGAGGAAGTTCCTGGGTCTGGGAACATGAACTTAGTTTGACGCTGCTAGCAAGATGGAGAGTTGTCCTTAGATGGCTGGACTCATTCAGCTGTTTCCTTATAGTAGAAGCTGCTCAGCTCAGGAAAAGTCCCCAGCTCCCCTAGGGCTGGGACCTTAAATGTAGTTTCTCCCTAGGATTAACTGGAGTCTGAAAACGAAGTGGTGGGACTTAGTTTCTTTTGCTTGTTCCCAGCTCACTGACACATGAGGTGGTGATGTCACTGACACATGAGGTGGTGATGTCATTGTTCTGGCTTTGACTTTTTTAACGATAAATGATCTGTCACACCCGTTTGTTATCTTTGGGAAAAGGTTGTATGTAGGCATTTTGCCCATTCTTAAATTGAGTTTGCTTTTTCCGCTGTTGAGTTTTGGTTAATTATTCCTTGGGATATTTGCCCCTTACTGCATGATGATTTTTCAGTCACTTCTCCCATTCTGTGGGCTCTCAGTTTGGTGAATGCTTCTTTGGTTGTGAAGAGCTTTTTTGTTTGTTTTGAGATAGGTCTTGAGTCTGGCCTCAAACCTGATCCACCTACCTCTGGGTGTGCACCGTCCTGCCCCACTCCAGCTGTGAAGACTCTGGTTTTGCTATAGCTCTGCTTCTGCACTTCTGCTTATGCCTCTGGTGTGAAGATTAAAAAAGGCACTGCTAAGATCCGTGTCGGAGATCGAGCTTGCGTTTTCTCCTAGTTGTTTGTGTTCTGCAGATCTTAGCTGTGGCTTTGCAGTCCCTCTGGAGCTGACGTACCTTTCATATAAGATCAGCCACAGTCCACTGCCCTGCTCTTGGCGCCTTGGTTTTCCTAATCCTGTTTATGTACAGATGGAGATTTTGTCAAGAGTAGTTTAACATGTTTTTATGTTGTCTCCTTATGTCATTCCTGGCTTAAGGCCTTGTTCACATTGAACTTATTTATAAATTGGTAATTTTATGATTACACCACAGAAAATCTTGGAAAATTAATGTTGCAGAAGTCTAGTGTGACGTTTAAGTTCTAGGAAAATATGTTTGAAATAAAGGCAACCCCCAGTGCTGTTGTCAGCCACAGAGTGTCTTCTGAGAAATGACTCATGCACTGCTCTCAGGGGCGCACCAGCTACATCTAAGTGCACTTACCCAGGCTGAGGCCGCATGACCTCGTTGGGCAATGCAGACGTTTGAGACAGCTGTTGTCACTTATGTGGTCTCTGGCAGAGGCACTTCCGTAGTATATGCTGATCCCGTACGCAGGGGTGCCAGCTGACAAGTCACTGAGTCTTATCTTCCCAAGGTTATGGGGGAGTAAATTACAAAAGAATGAGGAAATAAAACCACTATCATTATTGTGGGAATCAGACTTGACCTGAGGGAAGTTATTAATGGAGCGATATTTGTAAGAACTATAACCGAATGTGTTCCAGTTAGTTGCTGTGTTTCTAAATACTGTCAAATTTTGTATTTTTCTTAGCAGTTGGTAGCAAGGCCATCCAGTGTGAACTACATGGTAGCACCTGTGACAGGTAACGATGCGGGGATTAGGAGAGCAGAGATTAAGCAAGGGATTCGGGAAGTCATTTTGTGTAAGGATCAAGATGGAAAAATTGGGCTCAGACTGAAGTCAGTAGATAATGTAAGTATTTATATTTTTGAATTTATCTAAATAGGTCTCAGAATATTAATGTCAAACATTGAAATGAAAACAGTTTGGCTAGTCATAACCACCCATCTACAATGGGAATATTATGTATCTAGAGTTTTTACGTGGGGACACCCGCTTAAAGAAGCCGTGCTGGCACTTGCATGCAGATCCCACAGTTTTCTTCTGAATTTCTTTACTGAGACGAGTGCTGTCACTGGGTTTATATAATCATATGAAAGCATGCGTGTGATAGAATTCTGGGCTTCACATAGGGCAGCATATGTGAAAGTAAAGGAAGAGTGGACCAGTGGGAATTGGGTGCACATTTTTAAACTAAGTGATAATTACTTATGAGGTGGTTCTGCAAGTTTGTTATTTCTGTTCATAAAATTTGAACTTTTACTTACTATGCCTTGTAGAAGGCGGGTTTGGCTTTTTTTTTTTTTTTTTTTTTTTTTTTTGGTTCTTTTTTTCGGAGCTGGGGACCGAACCCAGGGCCTTGTGCTTCCTAGGCAAGCGCTCTACCACTGAGCCAAATCCCCAACCCCATAAAATTTGAACTTAAATTGTGAACAGTTCTTTGTAATTGAGTCCGAATCCCAGTCACACTAACGACATGAAGCCAGTTCCTCTGATTCATTTTAAAATGTTAAGAACATGGTAGGTCTTTACCTCAGTTTACAATTTCTTTTCCTTTTTCTGTCTCCTTCTCCTCTTCCTCTTCCTCCTTCTCGTCTTCCTTCTTCTTCACCATTATCTTCCTGGGTTCTGTTTCAGCCTAACTGTTCCTTAGCTTCAGTGTGTCCATCTTTCCACATAGAAAATAAGCGTATCACAGTATGTAACTGAATGAGGCTGATGTAGGCAGGAAAGACGAACACCACCCTTCCACTCAAAAGGCTGAGGGCATGGTTGTGTGTAGTCCTCTGTCCATGCTTAAGATCCGTCACTGTGCTTGTAAAGCCCTGGCCTCACTGAAGCTCCAGTGTGGCATAGTTCAGCAGAGATGCCTTAGCACCGTTCTAGTTTACTGCTTGGCACAGGTCAGTCAGTGGGATGCTGCCTGTTGCCACTGTTTCATGGCAGATCTCCTGTCTGGTCCACCACAGACTGTAGGCTTGTGCTTGGTTCAAAGTCTGATTGAACCAAGAGAAGTTCAAGATAAGTGTGAGTGTCCTGGGAGTTTATTGTTAGAAGTACTTTGTTGTTAATGTTGTTTATCCCCAGTTTTATTATTTTAAGAGATGAATAAAGTGGCCTTTGAGCTAAAAAAATATGGAATTGTTACCCCAAACTATCATTTAATTGTCTTTATAATTGTTTGTGTTGAGTGTTGGCCGGCATATTTATGCACCATATACATGCCTGGTATCCTTACAGGTCAGAAAATGATGCCAGGTCCCCAGAAACTGGAGTTACATGTAGCAGTGATAAATTATTTTCTTGTTCTCTAGGGTATATTTGTTCAACTAGTCCAGGCTAATTCCCCAGCCTCCTTGGTTGGACTGCGATTTGGGGACCAGGTGCTCCAGATCAATGGTGAAAACTGTGCCGGCTGGAGCTCCGATAAGGCACACAAGGTGCTCAAGCAGGCCTTTGGAGAGAAGATTACCATGACCATTCGTGACAGGTGAGCTGCTCCCCACCAGTGACACTGAAGTGCAAGTCCATATTTAAATAGAGTTGTCTACTTTTTATTTTTAAGGCAAATGTTGATTTATTACATCTTGCTGTTAGGTGTTTTTCTTAAGTAGTTAGATTCTTTTCATAGAAGTCTACATTTGCATATACATTTTACCCCCCTGTCTGGGAATCTGTCCTCTAAGCAAGCTTTCCTGTCTCTCTCTCTGGAAAGGTTGTATATGCATCAGGAGTAACTGATGTAGGAAGGGCTGTGGCCTCACTCTGTAGCACACTGCCTAAGCGTCCAGTGCCAGGGCCCCTTGTCATGAGGACTAAATGTCAGAGAGTTCCTAAGGACTCAGTTTTGAAACCAAATCTGGTCTGGGGTGGTTGTGCAGTTAAGTAAAAGAGGATGAGTCATTCTGCATGGTCGGTGGTCTACTTTTAACCTGGAAACTGTACAAAAATGATTTGCCTCTTTTCTTCCCAGCTCCCACAAGTATTAAGACCAGTATCACCACTCTGTGAGAGTAAAAGTGACATTGATCAAAAAATGTTTATTAAATTCCTAAATGTAATAAAAATGGAAAAGTCCATAAAATTGTTTTAATGTGTAAAGCAGAATTTCATAAAAATTGGACCAGGTCTGGCAAGTTTGGTTCCCATACCCAATAGGGTGGGTCACAGCCGCCTGTAATATCTGTTCCTTTCTTCATAGGCACCTGCAGTCACATGCACAGGCCCACCTGTGCCATTTTTTTTTTTTTTAAAAAAGCAGTAACATTGCAAATACAAAGACATCACATGTTGGAATTCACCAGACCCAAACATTATAAACCTCAGGGAACCTCTGTACAGATGTTCATCTATCCGGAATCTCAGGGAACCTCTGTACAGATGTACAGCTGTCCGGAACAGAAGCTGTGGAGGGAGCTTCATGGTGGATTTTATATTTTCACCATAGAATGTATTTTTGAGTTACTCACAACTATAAGCAAATTCATGAAAGAAAAAAAAATCACTTTAACTTCTTTTATAACTCAATGTGGACTACCTGCATTTAGTCCTTTCTTTTGCCCTAACCTTTACCGTATTCCTTTTCATGTTGTATCGTGTGCACCTTTGTTTATGTGCATACACTATTGGCTAGGTTCCGACTGTGAGGAAAGTGCATCTCGGTTAACTCCAGCTCATTGCTGTAGTGAATAAAGCAGGACTCAGTGTGGGGCACAAGTGTGCCAGCAGCAGGCTGTGGGGTTCTCTGCGTGTAGTGAGTGCCTAGGGGTGAAGTAGTAAGGCCATGTGCTAATTTAATGTTTTGTTTTGTTTTTTGTTTTTTTGTTTTTTTGAGAAGCTTCTAAACTTATTAGTGGCTATATTAATTTGTACCCTTGTTTTTTGATAATAGTCATTTTGATGAGTGGAGGGGTAGTATCTTGAAGTAGTTTTAATTTGCATTTTCTTGATGGCTAGTAATACTGAGCAGTTTTTGTGCGCTGAGAGGTTGAGACAGTTTCTCTGTGTGGCCCTGGCTGTTCTGGAACTCACTTTGTAGACTGTTCTGTCCCTGAACTTTAGAGATCTGCCTGCCTCTGCCTCCCGAGGGCTGGGATTAAAGGGTGGAATTAAAGGCATGTGCCACCTCCCTGCTGAACTTTTTAACATAGTTCCTAGACCTTTTAAGTTATTTTGAAAAAATATTTTATTAGTTCATTTGGCCGTCTGTTGATTGGTGGTTTTATTTCCTTAGTATGTAATTTCTGCAACTGTTTATAAATTCTGGGTGTTAGCAGCTTGTCTGAAGTTTGGTAAAGGCTGCCCATGCTGTGGCCTTTTGCTGTGCTGATTGTTTCCTCTGGTGCACAGAAATATTTTGTTTCCATGTGGTCCCATCTTGAATCTTGGGCTTCATCCCTTTACTGTTGCTGCTCTACACAGAGTTGTTGTCAACCTCAAGTGCTTGAAGGGTGTCCCCGTGGTTTCTTCTAGAAGTTGGAGCCATTTAGGATTTAGGATTATGGTCCATTTTTATTTTATTTTAGTACAAAGTGAATCTAATTTCACTCATCCACAGGTAGAATCTGTTTTGCCACTGTTGTTTTTTCCCCATTATATGATTTTGCTTTTGTTGCCAAACATTCCGTGGCCATGGCATCGCCATCTTTTCGTGCACTCACTCCGTTGCGGTGGTCTTGTGTTTACTCCAGCCCCGCGCGTTCTTCAGACTGTAGCGGTGGGTGCTCTGCTCCTGAGTATGGCAGCCCCAGCAGTGTCCTCGCTCCTCAGCATCCCTTTGGCCCGCTGCACTCTTCTAAGGGTCCAAGGGAATTCTTGGTTTGCTTTTTTTTCTAAACCTGTAAAGTCCAATATTAGAATTTTGATAGGTATTGCATTAAATCTGTAAATTAATTGTGTTGTAGTAAAGGTATTTTTATAATAATTTGGCCAATCCAGTTGCTTGGACTTGCCATCATCAACTAACTTCTGTGGTTTCCTTTTTCAGTATCTTTTGCATTGGGAGATCTGTCACTTACAGAAAGGTCTTTCACATCTTTGGCTAGATATATTCTTAAATGATTAAAAAGTTACTTTGAATGGAGTTGGACTAATAGGAAGGTAGAGCTGCAGACTTTCCTGCTGTAAACAGAGCACGTTCAGACAGTCAGGCAGTGAGCGTTAGTGGCATGACAGCTTCTGCAGGCCGAGCTGTAGCTTGTGCCTTCCCGTCCAGTCAGGCCTGAGGAACCCCCACTCACTGCTTCTCTGGTGGGTCTTTCACATTAGAGCCAAGTTTTGCCTGTAATCCCGGCCACCTAGGTGGGGTCCTGGCGCACGTGGTGGGGAGAGCTCATCCTGCAACTTACACTTTATGCATAGCACACCTAGTAAGTAAGTGAAAGGAACGAATCCAGTGGAAATGTCAAAACTGAGATGTGGAAAGTGCAGGGAGGTTTAAGGCTTAAATGTCTGAGACCACTGGCTCCAGAGCTGCTGGAAGGACTTGGTGCTTTAGTGGAAGGGCATCTGTCTCACTGTTAACGCAAGGTGTGTGGGCTGTGGAGGGAAAGCGCAGTGATAACTCCATGGAGCACTATGCTCTCCTCACACTAACAGGGTATCTCAGTAGTGAGTCAGTCAACCCGTGTGACACGTTAACCATGATAGATTATTAGAAACACCCAGCGCTTACTGTAGCAACATACCCCATGTGGCAGGGTTTGTAGGCATGCGTGTGTATGGAAATAGGAAGTGGAAGCTTCCGTCTAACCCAGCCCTTATGCTTCAGACCCTTTGAACGGACAGTTACCATGCATAAGGACAGCAGCGGACATGTTGGCTTTATCTTTAAAAGTGGAAAAATCACATCTATAGTGAAAGACAGTTCTGCTGCCAGAAACGGCCTTCTCACTGATCACCACATCTGTGAGATCAACGGACAGAACGTCATTGGCTTGAAGGTAAGGAACTCACATGATCCTGGTTTCGGTGTCATTTTTTTGTAGAAAACATCATTTGGGTGGCAGGGCTTTTGTGATGACCCCCAGTCATTGACACTTGGTGGGAGGTAAGTGCAGGAGCTGGGGCTCTGGCTCTAGCTTAGGCCGTCCAGAAGTAACTTTGGGTTGTTATTTGAATTACCTTTCCCATGCCAAGGTGGCTAAACTGATTACGGGCATTCCTTAAGCTAGAATTCTGTTGAGACACGGGCAGGGAAATATTCAGACATTCTGAATGGATGCATGGCCAATAAAAATTCCAGAAATACAGAAAAGGAGTAAGTCTTGGTACTTAGTAATCCTTTGTGTTTTTGTAGATTTTGACTAAGTCCATAAATTCTAGAATACAGTTAACTGTGGCGCAGGTAGTTCTCAAGCAAGAAAAGTTTTGTTCCGTACCTTAACTTTGCTACTAGCTTAAGAAAATTATATGTCAGATTAAAATCAAAATTCTGACATACCGGGACTGGGACTCCAGCGATATCAGCAGGACAACATCAAAATATAGTGCGTTTCTTCCCTAACAGTAGAGAACGCCCTAGTGAAACTTCATTCTGTTGTTTCATCAGGATGCTCAGATTGCAGATATCCTGTCAACAGCTGGGACCGTGGTCACCATCACGATCATGCCTGCCTTTATCTTCGAACATATTATTAAACGGTACGTGGATTGGGGGCTCTTCCACTTAGCTTGCCAGCACCTGACACACATGTAAACACTGCCTTCGGCTTGCAGCTCTACTGCATATTAGATTAGAAGTCTGGTCACGGTGGTTCCTGATGGGTGGCTTGCCTGCGAGGTATTGAGAGCGGCTGTTGCTGTTCTCTCCAGTGTTTTAGGAAGTAGAGAGCTGCATGGTGCTCACTATCTGTCCTTGGGAACCGAAGAGGGTAGTCATAGGCCAGCAAGGTGGTTCTATCCAGAGCTTTTCAGATCTTTTGTTCCTTCATAGCTGTTGCCAGGCTGTCTTGGACACACTTCTTCCAGAGCCCTGATACAGCACATGAAAGTGAGATTTGGAATATACATAAACGTAACCTTTGTAATGGATTTTTGTTTATATGTTTGGGTTTTGGGTAGAATGAAGCTAGCTACCCTCAGAGCAGGAAAAAGAGTTGATTGTTGTACAGTCTTTTTTTAACTATGGTAGGTTCTTTATCCTCCCTCCTTTTCTCTGAGTCATCACAGTCTTGCCATTTCAGTTAAACAACCAGTCTTAATGTAGAGGCCTCGCACCTTCTCTCATGTCTATCCCTGATGTAAATATCTATTCTTCCTGGACAGTTTGTGACAACTCAGATATTAGTTCCTTAGATCTGTGCTCATTTAAAGACCTTTCCTTCTTCATCAAATTCATTAGCACAACAGGTGCTAAACTGGAATTGGGGTTGTCTTAGGTGAACATGGTATTTTTGAAAATAAGACGCCAGTTACATGAGTGGCTCTCTTGTAGGATGGCTCCCAGCATTATGAAAAGCCTGATGGATCACACCATTCCTGAAGTTTAAACCTTGTACAGTGCATCACCGCCGAACGCTTCCAGTATTCCTCTTCGGCAACTTCTCTATTTCACCGCACACAAAGCTTTCCCGGATCCAGGGAGACTATGCTGCATGGAGACCTGTCTATCTTCCATCATGGCTGGGAACCTCACTCTATCTGATAGCGTCTTCAGATTTTAAGATAGGTGTAGCCTTATCCTGGTTTTACAGATGTGAAACTCTCAAAAGATTCACTGACTTTCTAGACTTGGTTCTTTACTGGGAACCTGATGTTTTTCTATAAGCCATTGTGATTAGGATGACTGGTGTAGGCTTAGCTGTGTCCGAGAACTGGTCCGCTTTCTCTGAGAAGTGCACAGTGCTAGGCACGTGCTTCAGTTCTGTGGCCTATGTGGATTGTAGTACATCAGCATAGTACCTGTAGGATGATTGCCTTTGATCGCTACTTTTTAAGTTTGTGAGTGAGTGTGTAAAATTCCAGTTAATCAACACTTCCATTCCACAAAAGCATTATACAGTTCTGTGTAGGTGGCAAGAGACTAATGATTGTCACTAAATTCTAACTACCTTCACTTAATGTGCTTCAGTTGTCGCCTTAACTACAGTAAGCATTTAGAATAAAAGCCAAAATAGAATTATTGCTGCCTTCTGAAACCTGAGAGGTTAGCTCTCTATCAAGCTGTTCTATGCTAGCCCTGAGCAGCTTACTGGTGTCGCAGAGCTGCCTAGCTGTATCAAGATTTTCTAGTCACTGCATAAAGGAAACGCCTAAGAGTTGCCGTATTGCTTTCTGAGATACAAATTGCTATATATTTCATGTAAAAGTTGTTATACTAAATAGAATAAATTTTGGAGTCTCTTTTTCACTCATAGATTAAGTGGGTAATATCTAATTTGGCATTTGAGTCCTAACATTATGTAACTTTAGCTAGGTTGGGGTGGGTTTAGAATGTTTCCCTAGTCATCTTAGTTTGTTCCATTTTCTGACTCTGTCCTGCAAACAAGAATGGCAATGACATTTGATCCTGACTCTTTCCTTCTTAGTTTGTGCCTATCTTATTATTTTATGTGATATTATCCTATTAAATGTATAAAAATATTAAATGTCAATCTGTCTGTGATTGCATCAGTCCTTACTGTGAGGTTGCCTGACACCCAGGGTCTCTTAAGACAGTCCTAGAGCTCAGACTGTCTGGAAGTACACTAGCTGGGAGTCTTTATTGGCCAGGCAGTGGCCCTCTTCACCCTGCACACTTGATGTCATGGGACCACACTTGCTGGGAGGCCTAGATGCCCAGCCTGTGGCCACCTTCTCCCTGCATACCGGGCAACAAAGGAACCTGGAAAGGCTGCCGGGTCCCTAGTAAAGCCAGAGACCATCCACATGTATTAGTGACACTTAAAACTAACTCGGGGTTCTACTACTTTAGTCTGGCTCAAGAATTTGTCCTTTTCACTGTAACCATGCTTCCAATAGCACAGAAAATTTGTAGCTGCTGTTCAGAGACTGAATGGAAAAAAAAAATCTTTGCAGGCTCTATATAGGCTACCTTGTTGGAAATTTATAATTCCCAGTTTGATTATCTACCTTGCTCTATGGACTTGTTCTGAATGTAGGTCCAAAAGAAATGAAATTGTATTTGTGTCATTAAGTATGGTTTTGTAGAAGGATTAGTACTTGTGATTATTTAAATAAGACAAGGGAGAAAGTGCTTTCATTACAGAAAAATATTTTTAATGTAGAAAAGATGAACATTTTGTAGCATAATGAAATATAAACCATTGCTATACACAGTAATAGACTTCCTGTTATAAGAACAGCTACTCCTCCCCCAGATTCTCAGAAGCTGGGCACACAGCACCGCAGAAAGGAACCAGTCCATGAAACACACGAAGAACGGTGTTATCATCAGACCTGGGCAGCTTGGATCAGAGGCTGCTTCGCCTCTTGGGGACTGAGCTGGCCAGTGTTGTCCAATGTTCCTCAGTCCAACTGGGTATCTTTCTTGTCCTGAACCACCCCGTACTCTTCTAAGTGTTGTCATGTGTGACAGTCCTTCCTCTGTCTTAGAATTTCCTTTCCCCTAGCACGGCTGTGTTTTATCTGCTTAATGGATGGCAACAAATGGCTCTGAATGAAGTCACCATGATTTAGGAAGTTGGAACCACAAATTCTTCATGTGGTCAAACTTCTAAGTACTATCATTGCACATTCACCAGTTAAAAGTTTGGTTTAAAAATACATTAAATAGAATTGAACTTGATAGAGAGGAAAAGGCACTTAATACTGCAGTTTCCAGAACATAACTTGTCTGTCTTCCCCTCCGGTGATGATGCTGCTACACTGTTCATTCATCCATATGCATGTCACGGCACCTGGGAGACATTTCAGTTAGGAGTGCAACCAAAGGCAGACAGTGCGTGCCACGCTGACTTCTGAGCCCTGACACAGAGGAAATAACCTTTCATTCCTATATAAACTATCTAAAAACACTTGCTTCTACAAAGAACTTACAAGGAGTGAACCATTTCACTATGAATCTAAAAGCAAAATGATTGATGGAAACACACACCTTGGCGAATGCTACAACTAGAAACATGGAGAAATTTATGGAAAGGGAAGGGGCAGCCTGCAGCCAGCCTTGTGATTTTATGCCTTTTCCATAGAAAGGTTCAAATTGTAGCTATAAAAAAACCTAAACTTGAAAGGGACAACATAGCTACACAATTTTAAGATACAGGTTTAAGAAGAAATAAATCATATGAGAACTGTATAAGGAGAGAGAGTTACAGTAGGCAGTTACAACTTAGAGTTGAAACAGTCCTCCAGATGACCAGGACAGCATGCAGTGTAAGCACGCTACACTGGGTCTCCAGGAGCGTGCAAAAGAGAAGGGAAAGGGAGCAGACGAGCAGATCCTGATACTGTGCATGTGCAGGGATTCACTGCCAAACCCCTCAAGCCTGGGATGCAGGAGGTGCAGCAGTAGGCAGGGAACCTTAGTTACCATGGTACTTTATTTTTGCATGGTCTTTTGGTGACTACATTATTTTTAAAAATCAGTCACTCAGCTTTGCCATAGTTTTTAATTCTCTTTGTGGAAGTTAAGACTTCTTTCAGAGGCTAAAACAAATATAACCTTAAGGAAACTAAAAGACACCCACTGGCCAATCAGGATGTGCAAGGGAAATGTTAATGCATAGAGCACATAGGGTTGTGTCTGTCTAAGAAAAGGGCTCAGCAGCAGATGAAGACAGCCACGCTCCACTCACCTGTGTGGCCCTGTATCCGCTCACTGACTTTTGCTCCAAGGAGGTCCCAGACAAGCAGCTCACCAGACCGACTTCCAGATAAGACAGAGTTTCCATCCCAGACAAAGCACCTGCAAGCATGATCAGGAGACAGTCCATCATAAAGGAAGGGTGTGACCTGCTCAAGCATGACCAAAGGAAAAGATCACAAATCACGTTATGGCCTCTCCCAGGTGGCTGTACCTCTGTGGCTCCTCTGAGGCCATGGAGGAGATGAGCATGCCCGTCTGCACATCAATCACGTTCAGGCAGCCGTCTACTCCTGTGCTGAGGACGTGGCGACTGTCTGCCAGAAAAACATGGAGCTATTCACAAAGCGGCTTTATTTCCCAGTCCACTCCCTGCTTCTTCCTGGACCTCCTTGTATTCTTGAAATGGTTTGTTTTGTTTCTTAGACCCTATAATGAGTTGACCCTTCTCCTGGTGAAGAATTAAAAGCAGGGTCCAGTTTATAAATTACCAGTGCTGGAGTATATGTATCCAGACATGAACCAGCCTAGAGGCGAAACCTCTCATGTCAGGAAGGAGTGCTGCTCTGTTGAACTTTTAATTTCAGAGTTCAAATGAACTGTCATTTGTATTGAAAAGGAAAACACCTACCTGGGCTAAAAGCAGCATCACATACTGTCCCTGAGTGGCATGAAATCTGGTGTAATAGAGTGGCTGTAGTGAGGTCCCAAATATTCACCAGGCCTTCCTTGGTGCCAGAAACTAGCAGTGTGCTCACAGCATTTAAATTGATCGTATTGACCTAAGAAGAAACAGTGATAAAGAACTGATTCAGAATACTCATTAACTATGTGTGTCCAAAATGAAACTACCGTGCGATGTGCTGGTATAGCTAACGTGACTGTATTATATTTTAGTGGCATCTTATCAAATGGCCACTTGTTTTAAAATGAAGTAAACTTCTAAGGATGCCAGAGAAAAATCCAAGTATGAGAAATAATTCAGGGAATTTACTGCTGTTCTCAAATGGCCTAAAATAGTCTAAAAAAAAAAAAAAAAAAAAAAAAGTTTGTAGGATTGTAGAGATGGCTCAGTGGTTAATAACATGCACTGCTCTTGTAGGAGAACCAGAGGGAGGTTATGAGCGCCCAAATCAAGTTCACAACAGGCTGTAACTGTCACCAGCAGATCTAATGCCCTATTGTCTTCCAGGAATACTTGCACTCAGGTGCCCACGCACATGCACACGTACAAGTGCACGCACACAGAATCTTTAAATAAAATGAACTTCCCTCCAACCCGCTGTCTGCAAACTCACCATCCTAACTGTAGACTTGCAGCGATGAATTCAACTGTGAATCCCTTTGCCTGGCCTACATCTAGGTTGGGAAGCTGCCTTTTCTTGTCCAATTAAAGAGCTCATTCAGCTTCACATGACCCAGCTCAGCTGGTGCATCTCCTGTATTGGCCCCATCTAAGGAAGGCCACACTAACACCAACCAAAGAACCAAAGAAGTGCACATGCCCAGGTCAAATCACAGAACTAAACAGGGAAAGACCACAGCAGCATGTCTCGTCACTCACTAGTCCTATAGGCGTGTTCTCTACTCAACTCCCTAGATGAACCTTAAGATACAATTTAAAAGAACAAGCATAAATTTTTATCAAGTAATTCATTTAAAAATGTAATGAAGACACAAATACTTCATTTAAGTCCATGAGCATAACAAACACCTGAAAGACATACAAGACTTCAATAAAGATAATTTAAGATTTCAAAACTGAATTTAATAAAAATATGGAAACAGTGAAGAAAATCACAAGCCAAGATGAATTGAAACACTCAATAACCAGATGAGAAAATTCAGGGGAAAATCCTCCAAGCAGAAGACAGAATATCAAGACTTGAAGACAGAGATTAAATAAGGAAAGAAAATATTTTTTAAATATACTCAAAGGAATTTACAGGAAATATGGAATACCATCAAAAAACCAAGTCTTCAAATTATAGGCATAAATGAAGGAGAAGAATCCCTGGTAGCATCGACCAGATCATAGAAGAAAACTTCCTCAAACTAAGGAAAGACACCCATACAAGAAGGTATGGGCACAAGAAGCACACAGAACCTCAACTAGGCAGGACCCAAAAAGGAAACACCTCACAGTGTATCACAGTCAAAACATTAAATGTTCAGAGAAAATAAAACTGCAAGAGGAAAAAGTCACAAGTAAAGGAAAGCAAATCAGAATAATTCCTAATTCTGCAATGGAACCTCTGAAAGCTTGAAGAACTTGGAACAATGCAGCCTACCTTCTAAAAGGCTAACTGCCAACTTTGTCAAAGTTTTGTATTCAGCCAAAGTGTCTGCCACAGTTGAAGGAGAAAGAAAAAGTTTCCATGGTTTAAACAGCTTGGAATTCAAAAAAATATCCAAGTTAAAAAACTAAATAAAACAAAACCACTAAAGAGAATACCTGAAGAGAGGAGAGGACCAAGCTCAGCCAAGTCACTTTAGAAAGAAAAGAATGAAGCCTAATTTAATAAAAACCAAGCAACTGAGCACAAGGCAGAAAAACAAAACCCAACTGACTGCAGTTTACACATATCTTTCAATAGTAATTCTAAATATTAATGGACTTAAGAAATCCATTATATGCTGTCTACAAAAAAATCTCAGCTTTAACAATAGGTACCACCTTGAAAGAATGGAAAAAGTATTCCAAGCAAATGGAATAAAGAAGCAAACAGGCTTGCCCTTCTAATAGAAGAAAAAATATTTCAAACTGAAACTAATCAACAAAATTATGAAGGGTACTTCATTCTAATCAAGGCATCAATTAGTCAGAAAAATATCACAATACTAGACATATATACACCATACTCTGGTGTACCCAATTTAGTTACAAACATATAGGTGGAATTAAAGAGAGATTAGCACAGTCACAATCACAGTAGATAATTAAACAACTCACCCACCTTCTCTAATAGATAAGTCATCTGGACAAACAAGACAAAGACAAAGACAAAAACAGAGAAATGTTTTCTTACCTACTTCACATGGTCCTAACACATTTAGAGAATCTTCTACCAAAATACCAGTTAATGTACATTATCTCATCAGCACATAGGAGCATCTCTAACACAGACAGCATGCTGGCACACAAAGCAAACCTTTGAACTAATCCAATGTATCCTATGCAACCACTATGTAATAAAATCAACAGCAAACAAAACTCTAATAAGTGCATAAACTCATGGAGATTTAGCAACTCATGATTCAAAGATATATGTATGGGTCAAAGAAGAAATTATAAAAAATATTCTTGAGAAGAAGTGAGAATGAAAACATAACCTGTGGGACACTGAAAGCAGTCCTATGAGGGACGTTTATATTTATAGGCTCAGATGGACTGGACATTTTTAGGCAGAATGATGACTTTTATTCACAGCAGAACTACTGGATTTTCAAAGAACCACAACCGATCCTTTCTAAATTCTTCATAAAAATAAAAGGATCTCTCCCAAACTCTTTTCTGTGAAACCAATATTACTAAATTCCCAAACCAGGAACAACAAAAAACAAAACTACATACCAATATCCCTTTTGAATATAAAATAAAAAATCCCCAATAGCATACTGGTAAACTGAATACAAGCACATATCCAAGAGAAAAAACATCTCAATGGCCGCAGAAAAATCCTTTGTCAAAATTCAGCACACTTTCAGGATAAAAGTCCTAGCATCGTAGGACTGGAGGAACATACATCAACATAATAAAGACTGTATATGACCAGTGTACAGCCAACATTATTCTAAATGGAGAAAAATTTAAAGCGGTCTCCTAATAGGGAACAGGATAGGGCTATCCGCTCCCCACAGTCCTTTCCAATACAATGTAGAAGTACTAACTGAAGCAATAAGAGAAGAAAATGTAAAGGACACAAACAGGAAAGGATGTTAAACCATCCCTACTCGCAGACGGTTTGATACTGTACATAAGAGATCTCAAAATTTCTACCATAAAACTTGGAGAAAACAATGTCAGCAAAGTGGCAAGGTACACAATCAACTTACAAAAATCAGTAGCCTTTCTATGGATCAACAAACACTGAGAGAGATCATAGGTACTTCTACTTATAGTAGCATCAAACACAATAAAATAGCTTTGAAGAAACTCAACCAAGGAGGTAAAAGACCTCTACAATGAAAACTTTAAATCTCTGAGGAAAATTTGAGAAAGACATTAGAAAATGGAAAGACATCCCACGTTCATGATCGGTATTCTGAAAATGGCCATCTCACCAAAGCAATTAATCAATTTAATCCCAATCAAAATATTCACAACATCCTTCACAGAAAAACAAAAGAAAACAAAGCAAAACAAAAACCTAAAATTCAAGAGGAACCAGAAAAGACCACAGATAACCAAAACAATCCTGAACAAAAAGAAGAGTAAGAGAGAGACTCTTGTTCTAGACTTGTACTAAAGCTTGGTACTCACACAAAAACAGACATGCAGACCAAAGGAATAAAAGAGAAGACACAAATATATCGTATTCATAACTACTGCCATTTGATTATTTAACAAAAGTCAAGAAACATACCCTGCAGAAAGACAGCATCTTCTATAAATATTGCTGGCAAAACTGGATGTCTACCCATGAATTACACTGATATCTAATCTTTTGCACAAAAATTAGATTCAAGTGGATCAAAGATCTCAATTTTAAATATGAAATAATAAAACTTCTAGAAAACATAGGCAAGTACCCTAGAAGATACAGGCGTCAGAATTTTCAACATGACTCCACTAGCCAAGGGATTAAGGCCAGCAGTTGAAAAGAAGGCCTACATAAAATTAAAAAGCTCCCTTATAGCCAAGGAAACAGTCAATGAGGTAAATTAATATTCAGATTAATATTTGGATTAACATTCAGAATATAAAAGGAACTAAAAAAGCTGAGTCAAGGGAACAAACGACTCAACTGAACAATGGGCTAAGGATCTAAACAGAGAAAGAAGAAATAAAAATGGCTAAAAGTACTGCAAAAAGTATATATCATCCTTAGCTTAGGAAAATTAGAATTAAAACAACTTCGAGCTTTCATCTCGCCATGATCTCAATGGCTAAGACAGCAAACTGACAAAGGAAGCTTCAGGCACAGTTGTGGGAACGCAGATTGGTGCAGCCACTCTGGAAATCAGTGTGGAGAATCCTCAAGAGACTGAAGCTTAATGGACTATACGGCCAGGCTCTTAGGTAGGCCCAAAGGACTCTCGCATCTGTGCAGCAGATATAGCTCAGCCATGTCCGTTAGTGCCCTATTCACAATGGCTAGGAAACGTAAACAGCCTAAATGTCCGTCAACAGATAACTGGATAAAGAAAATGTGGCACTTATGTGGTGTGTATGTAATGGAATTCTATTTGGCTGTAAAGAAAAATGAAATTTGCAGGTAAACCAATGAACCTAGAAAAGATTATATTGAGGGAGGAAACCAAGACCCAGAAAGACAGATGCTGCGTGTTCTTTCTCATCTGCAGTTCCTAGCTCCATATCTTCACATGTGAGTGAGTAACACAGGCACCAGAGAAGTAGAGAAGAACCATAGGTGTGTGGAAGGAATGGGAAACAGAATAATGAAGAAGGGGATCCAGCTCGGGGAGGTCAAAAAGGAGAGATGAGGGACAGGGTTGTCTGATAAAGCCTCAAGGAATCATATTACTTTATATTGACATAAAATTATACACAATGGTATATACAATATGAAAGTGTACACACACACACGCACACACACACACACACACACACACACACACACACACACACACACACACACACACTTAAGCCACTTGGACTGACAGTTCTCCCCACAAGAATCATAGACTAACCAATACTCCAGTACCAGGCACAAGAGATTGCCCTTTGAGTGGTCACAGTAGTCCAAGTGACTCTCCAAACAATACAGATTATTGATAGAGCTCTTGGTTGCCTCTCAGGGGTTGACGGTGGACCCTTATTTCTGAAAACACCACACCTTAGCTGAGACACAGAATTCAAATGACTTGAGCTGGATCTGATCTGAAAGCTTCTTTCCTGTGGTCTTGCTTCCACAGTTACAGAATTACTATACAAGCTGCCGAGGGAGGGAAGCCATTGAATAGTCCTACCCAGCTGCAATACCTAGGAATCGAGACAATTGCTGGCATGTTCAGAGATGCATGAGAGCATAATAAGTTACACTCATATCAGTGGCAACCAACAGCTCTCTTGTCCGACTTAAGGTCCCCTTAACAAGAGGGAGAGCATTCCTGGGACATTCCTAAGCTAGGGGACCAGTGAGGTCATGACTTTAGAAAAGAATCCAGTACTACTACTTTGGTAGTAATTGTTACTTCATGCTAAACTTATCCTAATACCCACAGATAAGGATAATTACCACCCCTCACTAAAGAAGCCTCTCTTAACAGCACATGGAGACCATCACAGAAAACAAATTGAAAGTAACCCAGCCCCAGTGGATACATTTGTATTATAGCTCCTGCATTTATGGCTCAAGGAACATCAAGGAAGAGGGGACAGAGAGAATGTTAGAGCCAAAAGTATCAGGAAGTCAGACGTGTGTGAAATCGTCTCTCTTGGAAATGGCTAAACAAGGCTGGAACCGTGGCATAGCAATGGACATGTTAATGTGGGAAGGGGAAAATGATAGAGGGTCTCACAATAGACAAAACTGCAGGCAACTGATGACTGCGGGGAGAGGGAGAATTAACCTTTCCTAGAGATGAGCCTGGTTGTCGGTTGTTCAATGCATAGTCAGCCTTGAAACATCTCCACATGGCCAACAGACACAGACTCGGCAGGTTGCATTTATATATTTTTGTACATACACATATACATATGTGTATATAACAATATTAACTTGAAAGTGGGTAAGTCCTGGTAGAGACCTAAGGGAGGTTAGGTCAGAGGGATTAAAGGGAGGGAAAGGAGGATAGAAAATGATGTGATTCTGTTTCAATTAAAAGCATTTTTAAAAGTTAGCTGACTAATAAATCCTATGGAGGTGCCAAACTGCTTGAAGCAGGCTGATCCGTGGTTGTTTGAAGGCTTTTTGGAATGAAGGATCTCTCCATTTGAACACCATCTTGAACTGAATACTGAGTATCTTTAACCTCAGGTGAGACTGAAAACCTAGCATCAGTTCACAGCCGCTGAACAAAAGCAGTGCTGCCCACTACAGCCTAAGGCACAGCAGAATGAAAACAACAACAACAACACAGGAAAAGCTTTACTTCGGCTCTGCTACAGGCTGTGCATTCTTGGCCATCCAGACAGCTTGTCACTGTTCTCAGCTTTGGGATAGGTATCTCCTGAACAGACTGATGGTCCCTTCACCTTCTAGGCCAGAAGGCAGTAAGATACTGGGTCCCACCTTAGAACTGACATTTTGGAAATTAATTGGGAACAGAAGTTAATTCTCAGGGAAATGTACAAAGGAACAAATTAGAGGGGGAAAGGAGGGCAGAATCAAATACTTAACAGGGTTACCCAAAGAACTTGCCTATACTCCCTAACATGTACAAGAAAAGGAGGAGGGAAAAACCATACACAAATTCAAGTACTTACTCCCCACCCACCCCCGGACCTAAGGCTCTGCTGGTGGACTCACACTGACGTCATGCTCAAGCTCAGCCAGTAAGTCAAACTGGTGCCTTTTTGTGCCTGGCATTTCTGCAGGAACGCCGGACCACACCTAGGACAGAGCACATTGCAGAAGGTATTTTTAAACCTTAATACAAAATTCTCAACACATTTGAAAAAACCTCCCATCCGGCCTGCCTCTCAATAGATGCTGGGACAGGTCCAGCTTTTCCCCAGGGGCCTCTTCCTCACTAGGACACCCCTGCCTCTGTCCACGTCCACCCCTGAATGTGTTACTCAGCGCAGTCAAAGCACTGTGTGAATCGAGGGGATGGGAATGTGAAAGTGCAGTAGTGTCTAGTAATGTTTTAAGAAATAAGTAACCTGAACATCCAAAGAACTAAAATTATGTAAAGGAAACCTCTCTATAAGATTAGAGAAAAAATTCTGACAAACGCTGCAAAGATCATAATAGATTTCTCTCTCTCTCTCTTTTTTTTTTTTTCCTTGTACACAGAATCAAACTGGAAACCTAAGGTAAGAAGCAATGGAGTGGCTTGTACGGGAAAAACACCTAAAGTCTGAAGAGGCCTGTGGCATCCTGCAGCACAGAAACAGTGAACGAGTACACGGATGCCTGCTTCACATGTAAACACACTGATCTTTCAACGATTCCTCAGCATAACTTGCACTGTTAGGATTAACTGATCAACTCGTAGTTCCAGTCATCAAGCAAGAAGAGCTCTGATTCTGATTCTGAACAACGAGCCTGTCAACACCGAGGCCATCACACTGCACAGAAATGCATAGCGAAACCCTATTATTGAAGACACAACACACTTGTATTGAAGGATGTAAGAAATCAAGTTGGAAATGACCTAGAAATGTTCTTCCCTGCTGGCTAGCTTTCAGTGTCAGTCACTGGAGGTAACATTTATTCAGCAGTGGACCCTGTTTGCTACTAGACTGACCTGCCAGTCAAAGTGTGCCTACTTTGTACAACAATGGCTTTCCACTGGATCTGAGGCCTATTCCAGAGGGAGGAGCTCATGTCTTGCCCTATAAACCTGGTCAAAAGCCCACAGCTGGGGAAGCCAAGGCCTTAGGTGAAGCCTACTATTGCTGAAGGGCCAAGTGGCCAGTGTGCCTTCCTAGTATCAGACCCATAGACAGGTGCTGCCCTCAACCTCGGTCAGAGAAGCTGCTTCCTGAAGTACAAGAAGCTCCTAACAGTCTGTGGGATGGGCAGGAGTGTTATGAAATATTGTTTTCTGGATCCAACATGGCTATAGCTCTCATGAACTCACAACAGGTGGTTACCTGCATGACACTCCCATAATATTCTGTCAAGATAGGAGGGGCCCCATGAGGCTCTATCTATCCCTAGCTAAGAAACTACTGGCAACTTGTTGGGTGGGGTGCCATTTTCCTTCAGTGGTGTTGCATCTGATGAGTTACTCAAGCTGTACATCCATTCTCCATGCAGGCAACACTAACTAGAGTCTGGGTTTAAAGGAAGAGCAGGAGCAGGTGAAGTTGGGAGAGGGAGGCACTGGGAGAGTCCAGGGTCAAAAGGAGAGGAGATTTGTGTTGGATATGATCAAGATATACTTTATGCATTTATAAAACTGTCAAAAAAATAAAAAAGATATTTAAGAAAAGGCAGTTAATAACATATATTTATATATTATTTATATAATTTCTGAAAAAGTGAAGTGATTGAATATATTGACAGGAAGCTGATGGCTCACAATATTTTATGACCAAACATTTTCATTTAAAAAGTGTATATAAACCTTCACAGTAGAGTCCCAAGATGCAGAGTACAGCCTGTCATTATGCCAACAGATCTTACTGACAGCATCGTCATGTCCCATCAGTGTGTCTTGGCGTCTTCCAAATGCTATGGAATAAAAATAGCTAAAAGATAACAACAACTATTAAAATAATATCCAAGCTTAATTTTAAGATTCTCAAACATGCATTTAAGAAACAAATATTGGATTTTTTAAAATTCTAAACTACTGAGGCTTCCTGAAATTACAAATTTCTTGATCTTGTATTATTAAGTGAAAAATATAAAACATTTGAATTTGAAATTAGATTATTTCCTAATTGTTTTAGCTACATTTCACCTGAGTTTAATAGTTAGAAAAATAGATTTTACTGGAGAAATTCTTACAGTAAAATAATGGTATTTGAATCCAGCAATACTGTCCTCTCATCTCCAGTGTGTATCCCTCACATGCACACGTAAGACAGCCACTAAGCATGCAGAACTAATTTCAAAGAAGCAGGCATGGATACATACACGTTGTTATCCCAAGAAGAACTTATGACAGTGGTGTCTCCTGGCAAAAGTAAACAAGACGATAAAGCCTGAAATAGAAAAGGTTTGATATCAGTCATTTGCAGTAAAGTAGGTCCTTCATTAGTATGGTAAGACTGATGTCAGAGTCTTTCTATCCACGGTTTTCCTCATAACTACCCAGGGCTCAGAGCTGGCTAAGTCTAGATGGAGGGCTTTCTCCCAAATGCTTAAATTTGCCAGGAATAACATGGCCCATCATGATGCCTCTTGTGCTTCCATAGGGCTGGAGGACTGTGGCTAATCTGGAATACATCATGGTGGAAAGATAATTCTTAAGAATGAAATGCCCCTCTCTGTTTGGCAGACATGTGGTTATGCAAATTATACAAGATTCGTAACAAAATTTCAAAATCTCCTGGAGGACTGACATTAAAGATAAGGCACATTCTTTAATAACTTGTTTTATAGTACTGATCAATCAGAAGCAACTAAATTATTTAAGTAGTATAGAAATATTTCTTTTCTGATAGCTAAAAGAAAGGATAGACTTATTAAGGAGAATTCTACTGGGTATTTAAGATTTTTGGTTAAAATGAAATCATACTAGAAAGAAGCAAGCAGAAACTAGCCCTCCCTCCTCCCTGCCTCCCTTCCTTCCCTCTCTCCTACCATTCCTCCCTCTGCATCCAAGACACAGGCAGGGCTTTGCACACGCTCGGCAAATGCTCAAATCCCCAATGGACTTTACCATAACACTGATAGATGAACTTACCATATTTGAAAATGATATACTTCTTTGTAACATTTTGGATTCCTTAGAAAACATCTTCAAAGTGGAATCTAAGAGTTAGAACACAGACAATGAAAGGCTTCCCAAGGTGCCAGAGGACGGCTGCCCTTGCTCACTAACTGTTGGAGGGTAACATCAGTGTCGTTTCACAGAGAACTAAGTATACACCGACTGAATGGTCTGAGACTGTGCCAACATTAAGACTCTATGAGCTATAACTTCACGATTAGCTGAAAACCCACAATCGCAGCACAGACATGGTATACCATGACACTTCCAAAGGCCTTCTTCACCCACACGGAAGCCCCACACACAAGAGTTACAGAGGAGGGAGCCAGAGATCTCGATATCAAAACAAATTTAAGAAAGATTTACGGGCCTCTCGTGTGTGTGTGTGTGTGTGTGTGCCTGTGCGCGTGTGTGCCTGTGTGTGTGTGCCTGTGTGTGTGTGCCTGTGTGTGTGCCTGTGTGTGTGTGTGTGTGTGTGTGTGTGCCTGTGTGTGTGCCTGTGTGTGTGTGTGCCTGTGTGTGTTTTGGTTTTGCATGCATGCATGTGTAGACTACATGTGTCTTGTGTACCTGCTGCTGTGAAGGCCAAAAAGTGTTGATTTCCCTAGAACTGGAGTTGTAGATGGTTAGGGACTAGCAAGTGTGTGCTAGGAACCTATGTTCTATAAAGAGTAGCAAGTATTTTAAACCACTGAGCTATCTCTGCAGGCCCAATTTTTACTTTAAGCAAACAAAAATTTTGGCAATAGAGGTAATTTTTTAAAAACTGAATGGCCTAATTATAGAGTGATATTCTTGTTCTGAACTACTTATAGATGAGAAGCACTTTTATTTTTATTTTTATTTCCTTTCTTCTGAGTAAAAAAAAAGTTTTGTTGTATAAGGAATAGTGCCTAAGGCAGGCACTGAAAATCCTGAGCTTAGCCCAACACACGCCTATTTTATAAATGAGCAGAGCAGTTGCCTACCATGGAGCAAAGTCTCAGGACAACCTTCAGTACTTCAAACAAAGCCAAGCCTCACAACTTACTTTAATGTTATTACAGATATTCCTCCATGCATAACGTACTTCCTAGATATCCAACATGGTACACTGTCAGAATGAACTTTAAATAAATTTTTTCTCCAACAATAAAACTTCACATTTCAACCTAATTTTTGCAACTGAATTTAAGGAAATGTATAAAAACCTGGAGCCTCATGTGACCTTTTCTTGAGGGGTGGTGTTACTATTGGGACACCCTCCCAATTTGCTTTTGACTCTTAGGCATGTCTGAGTGCTCCCCACAAAGTCTACTGAGGACAATGTGACCATTTTACAGAACCGAAAAGCAGCTAGACACTTTTCTCAAAACCAAAGATGTTCTCCTGCTTAGAAGTTGCCAGCTTAAAGGCGTGTCCCATGCATGTTCACAAAACCTAAGCAGACTGTGCACCTGAGGGAAGAAATGTTAGCCTTGAGGCAAATATCAGTAAGTGTATAAGCTCGTAATATAAATCCCGAAAGTCAAAACTTCAGAAGTTGAAACAAAAATACAATTGTTTGACTGTAACAAAAATGCAGCCTTTTACTTAGCAAACTCTCAAAGCAGTGGTACAATTCTTTTTTTTTTCCCCCATCTTTATTAATTTGAGTATTTCTTATTTACATTTCGATGGTTATTCCTCTTCCCAGTTTCCGGGCCAACATTCCCCTAACCCCTCCCTCTCCCCTTCTATATGGGTGTTCCCCTCCCCATCCTCCCCCCATTACCGCCTGCCCCCCAACAATCACGTTCACTGGGGGTTCAGTCTTGGCAGGACCAAGGGCTTCCCCTTCCACTGGGGCTCTTACTAGGCTATTCATTGCTACCTATGAGGTTGGAGCCCAGGGTCAGTCTTTGGGTAGTGGCTTAGTCCCTGGAAGCTCTGGTTGGTTGGCATTGTTGTTTATATGGGGTCTCAAGCCCCTTCAAGCTCTTCCAATCCTTTCTCTGATTCCTTCAACAGGGGTCCCGATCTCAGTTCAGGGGTTTGCTGCTGGCATTCGCCTATGTATTTGCTGTGTTCTGGCTGTGTCTCTCAGGAGAGATCTACATCCGGTTCCTGTCGGCCTGCACTTCTTTGCTTCATCCATCTTATCTGGTTTGGATGTATGGGCCACATGTGGGGCAGGCTCTGAATGGGTGTTCCTTCTGCCTATGTTCTGAACTTTGCATCCCTATTCCTTGCCAAGGGTATTCTTGTTCTCCTTTTAAAGAAGGAGTGAAGCATTCACATTTTGGTCATCCTTCTTGAGTTTCATGTGTCCTGTGCATCTAGGGTAATTCAAGCATTTGGGCTAATAGCCACTTATCAATGAGTGCATACCATGTGTGTTTTTCTGTGATTGGGTTACCTCACTCAGGATGATATTTTCCAGTTCCATCCATTTGCCTATGAATTTCATAAAGTCATTGTTTTTGATAGCTGAGTAGTATTACATTGTGTAGATGTACCACATTTTCTGTATCCATTCCTCGGTTGAAGGGCATCTGGGTTCTTTCCAGCTTCTGGCTATTATGAATAAGGCTACTATGAACATAGTGGAGCACGTGTCTTTTTTATATGTTGGGGTATCTTTTGGGTATATGCTCAAGAGAGGTATCGCTGGGTCCTCAGGTAGTTCAATGTCCAGTTTTCTGAGGAACCTCCAGATGAATTCCAGAATGGTTGTACCAATCTGCAACCCCACCAACAATGGAGGAGTGTTCCTCTTTCTCCACATCCTTGCCTGCATCTGCTGTCACCTGAGTTTTTGAGCCATTCTCACTGGTGTAAGGTGGAACCTCAGGGTTGTTTTGATTTGCATTTCCCTTATGACTAAAGATGTTGAACATTTCTTTAGGTGTTTCTCAGCCATTCGGCATTCCTCAGCTGTGAATTCTTTGTTTAGCTCTGAACCCCATTTTTTAATAGGGTTATTTGTCTCCCTGCAGTCTAATTTCTTGAGTTCTTTGTATATTTTGGATATAAGCCCTCTATCTGTTGTAGGATTGGTCAAGATCTTTTCCCAATCTGTTGGTTGCCGTTTGTCCTAACCACAGTGTCCTTTGCCTTACAGAAGCTTTGTAGTTTTATGAGATCCCATTTGTTGATTCTTGATCTTAGAGCATAAGCCATTGGTGTTTTGTTCAGGAAATTTTTCCAGTGCCCATGTGTTCCAGATGCTTCCCTAGTTTTTCTTCTATTAGTTTGAGTGTGTCTGGTTTGATGTGGAGGTCCTTGATCCACTTGGACTTAAGTTTTGTACAGCGTGATAAGCATGGATCAATCTGCATTCTTCTACATGTTGACCTCCAGTTGAACCAGCACCATTTGCTGAAAATGCTATCTTTCTTCCATTGGATGGTTTTGGCTCCTTTGTCAAAAATCAAGTGACCATAGGTGTGTGGGTTCATTTCCGGGTCTTCAATTCTATTCCAGTGGTACAATTCTTAACAAGCTGGGGGAAGATCTGAAGCCTTGATGGCCGGTCAGAAACATAAAGCCCATGGTTAACAAGCTCAAACCATCTCAGAGAAACCTTGCTAACCACTAAGTTCTCAACCTTCCTAATGCTGTGACCCTTTAATACAGTTCCTCATGCTGTGGTGACCCCCAACCACCAAATTATTTTCGTTGCTACTTCATACCTATCATTTTGCTACTGTTGTGACTTGTAATATAAATATCTTATATGCAGGATATCCGACGTATGGCCCCTGTGGAAAGATCATTTGATCCCAGGGTGTTGCAACCCAAAGGTTGAGAACCACTTCACTCGTGCCTTTGTTAAAGGACACCACAGTGTCTGCTGGCTGCTTCCTGGTCAGCACAGCAGTTGGAAACCCTTCAAAGCACAGACGTCTTCCTCCTTCCAGCAGCACTGTCGGTACCCTGATGTGTTCAGTCAGTGTGGCGCTCTACACAATCATTTTGTACACTGTGTACGAAGCTCAACTTTACAGGATCCTAGGTGGTGTGGGAAGAGAAAAGAATGTGACGCCCAGATAACGCACCGCAATCACAGAATGTGGTAGTGGGCGCTCATCTACCTGGATGTGGTTAGCTCTCAGTATCATTTCTAAACACCACATGTGGAAGATAGTTTCCTGTGGTAATCTGGGACTGAGACGAGGAGCCCCATGGAAACAGTCAGTAGCTCTGTCAGAACTGGCTGTCCTGACGCTAAAGCTGAACAGTGATGTGCCCTCTCTGGGACACACTTCAACCAGCAATGTACACACACCTCCAGGAGAACACATGCGCTGTAAGAGATGGATATTGCTAGTGCTGCTTTTCTAGATCAGGATATCCAAAGTCTAGTGTATCCTTAAGATACAGTTTTAGTCTTATCAATAAGGCACAGGTAAATGATCAATATATGAATTCAATGTCATATCCTACAAAAAAATTAAAGCTATATGCTGAATGTCAAGGTAAAACTAGCAGCAAATCTGCACTCCACAGGTGAACATGCAGCACAACAGTCCAGGCCTGCCTCAGCCCTGCCTACCACTCACACCCTTCTAAGTTCTGCAGGCCACGCAACAGACCCTTGTAGTAAGATAGCCTGGAGTGAGCAAGGCCATGGCCTTGTTCCTGCCCTGTGACTTCATCCAGGGAGCCAGGCCAGCTTCAGGAAGCTTTTCCTTTTTTGGCAAACTATGACAAAATTTTTCTAAAGTCTATTTTCTGTGAACACAGCTCATACCAGAAAAGCTTAGCTCAGACTCTGTGCTTGCAGCTAAAGTGCTTTTCAGGCAGGAAGACATACCTTGTGAGGTGGTAAAGACTGAAGACCCATTGCAAGACACTGCTATCCCTGTAACCGCCCTGTTGAGAAGCAAAGTTTTACCGATTACTGTTAGCTGTGTGTGAGGACACTGTTCTGCTTCACTCTCACTAGGCTTCCTTCATTTTGTCTGCAAAGCTTCTTCACTTGAACTGTTCTCGGCATGTCCTTGCCACTCCAAGCCAATCCTCAGCAATGCCCACCTCTGCTCGGACAATACCCTGCTGATAGAACACACTCTCCCTCTCTGCTCTCCAAGCTGCAGCAGACCATACTGAACATGTTTCTGGCAGGAGGAAACTTCTTCTCCTACAATCCCGCCTTACCTGGCCATCCCCAATGAGATGTCACTATTCTTTACCATGGCTTGCCTCATTCCATTCAGAATACTCTGTCCCTAATGTCTGCCAATGGTGTACGTATGTGGGTCTAGTAGCCCCGTTCACAGATCGTCCAAGATCAATCATTAACCGTTACATGTATAAGTACTAGAGGTTTATTCACACCTTCACTGGACTGTCTTGGACTGCGTAATCACTTCCTAGATGCCTTTGGGGGGACAGTTAAGGGGAGGAAGGCTAGCATGTATCTGTGTGTGGGGGTGTGCATGTGGAGGCTCACAGTTGATGACAGACGGCTCTCCACTCACTCACTGAGGCAGGGTCTCCAGCTAGCCAGCTTACCGAGGGACCCTCCGTCTGTTGAGTTCTGAGATTATAGATGGCTACCCTACCTGCCTGGCTTTTACATGGCTTCTAGGGACCTAAATTCCCGCCCTGACACTTGCATGGCCTTGTTATTATTATAATGGTTTAAGGTGTGCTTTTTCCTACACTATCTGTAAATTTAAAGCTTGATAACAAACGTGCTTGCTCCACACTTTCCCACATTTTAAGTTTTGAGGGGTGGTATGTACAGCTTAGAGGTACAAACTACGGGCTGCCTGCATCCTAATCTCAGCCTAGAGCAACATATGACAGAAAGATATACGAGAGAGCATGGTGGCCCAGACTAATTTTTCTTTGCTACATTGACTTCACATGGCAAATCCCCACAGACATTTTGTAGGCTAGAAAGCAGTGAAGAAAATGTTGGATGGTCATTTTCACACGTGACTTGTCTTCTGTAGTTCATTCCCATGCCAAACTCCCAGCTTTTACACAGACTAGGTTCTCAATTTTCCTAATGCTGTGACCCTTTAATATATAGTTCATCAGGTTGCGGTGACCCCCACCATAACATTATTTTATTTTTTATTATTTTATTGCTATTTTATAACTGTACTTTTGGTACCATTATGAACTGTAATGTAAATCTCTGATACGCGATGGCCAAAGGAGTTGTGACCCACAGGTTGAGAACTGCTGGATAAGAGGCATGTGAGGTACTCTTACTCTTTGTGGATCTTGTACTGCTCATGTAGCTGCAACTTGGTGATGTTATTCCAGGCCAGAGTTTTGCTCTCCTCAGTCAGGTCTTCAAATGACTCCTCCCCTGGAGAAACTACATGAAACTGATACTGAGTGAGTCAGTAAAGTACAGAAAGTCAGCTGTTTCAGATCACAGGATCTGAAGGATTCTATCAGTGTTAAAGAACAAGAAAACAAGCCACAACCAAAATATGCTTTCAAAGGTACAAATCATACAGCCCAACATTAGCTAAGAATAAAATTATACATAGACCATTGCATTGAAAGCTCCAGGCTTCCTAGTGTTGGCAAAGTCCTGACTTGACCAGTTGCTTGGGCATCACAGGGAATAAAAGTCTGAGTGGCCATTTCTGTCTCAGCCCTTTCTTTTGGAAAACGCAACAGTTGCCTAGGAACACTAATGCTTTATTTTGGTTTTGAGAAGGAGAAAAAAAAAACCCCAAGAACTCAAATAAGGCTTCTTGTTTCTCAGGAGAAGAAGTAATACTCTTACTTCTTCATGAAGAGAAGCTAGAGGATTTGCCCTGCTTAAAGTAGCCACATGATGGTGCTTAGGGTTGGTGACCAAGGGAAGAAGACAGTAACCTGACTTTCCCCTGTATGTCATCACACAGTCCTTCAGGCTGCCCTTATCAAGCCCTCACAGTAAGAGGCTGGAGAGGAGGGTTAGCTACTCTTGTAGCAGCATGCCTGACAGGCTCAGCATGCCTGGGTGTCATGAGACAAAACCGGAAAGAAAGGGAAATCCTTTGCTGATGAGAGGCTCGTGCCATCATCACATGGCTCCCCCTGGGAGGCTATGGCATAAGAACTGTGGTTATATGGATGGAGACGTATGACTCTTCCTTTCTTAAAGTTTATCTTAGAAGCCATTGTGGCCTGGATGGAGGAGATACTCTATATACATTTGCCACATGTTAATAGAAAATTATTAAAAGGAAGGAAGGAAGGATGGAAGAAAGGAAGCAAATCAAGAAAAGGAAACCAGGTTAAAAAGCACAGCAGTTTGAGCTGAACTCAAGACCTTTATGTAAGTTTGCAAGTCTTCTCTAGAAAAGCGAGGTGCAGGTGACTGACTGCCAAAGCATGCGTGTGTGGGAGTATACGTCGGACAGTACTGCTAAGCGTGGAGCAGGAGCTTTCAAACCACAGAAAAGGAAGCAGCCAGGGAATCACAGTCATAATGGATGGCCAGAAAATAAGTGACTTAATTTCTTCCAACAAACAACCTAGAACAGAAACAGGAGTGGAACGAATATGTTTGTTTGCTTTGTGGTGCTTGGGGCTGAGCCCAAGGCCTGGCACGGAGGACAAAGGCAGGGCTTTGCCACTGGAACAGCCCAAAGCCTCCTACAGAGGCAAACATCTTTGAGCAACTCAGGAGTTCATGCTTCATCTGTTTCAGACTCTTCAGAAACACATCCCTCACAAAAGACAGACAAAGGGGCCACTCGACATTCACTCTTACAAGACTTACCTGGGGAGTCTGTCATAGACGCATTGTAGCTGGACGCTTGGGACAAACTTTTAAACTTGGGGGTGATCCTTCGAGGATGTGGTGTCACAAACAGCTGTTTTGGTGTCTGCCCAAATTCCAAAATTTGGGTCAGCATGGCTACTTTGTCATCGGGATCCTCAATGCTTTAGGAAGAAATACAAAAGATGGCATAAAGCACCAGGTTCACGTTCAAACTGCAGATCAGCTGGAGACAAAATACCCCCAAAGATACTACGAGCACAGACTAAACTTGTTCATACACCTTTCCATAATACGTCCTTTCTCGAATGATTGATTCCGATTATTTTTATTTATTTGTGTTTGTGTGTGAGGTAATACCACACACGTATGGTGCCTGAATAGGCTAGAAAGGATCACCAGGTTCCTCAGAGCTGCAGATCCAGAGAGCTCTGAGCTTCCAAACAGGGCGCTAGGAATCAAACTCAGATCCTTTCGAACAGCAGTAAGTGCTGTCAGTAGCTGAGCTAGCTGCCCGGCCCCTGTCCTCTGTGTTTTAGCAACTTGAAAGCAAGATATAAATAATTTCATAATTTAACCTCTCAATACATGCATTAATAATCAAACAGAACTGTTGTGTAGTGAAACGTGCGTACCTGTTCAGGTCTACACCGCCTTCATAGGTCAGGGGGTGAAACACTGAAGGAGAGAGGTAAATACTATTGAAAATATGTACATTTAGTCATATATACTCTGTACAGAATGTACGCAATGCAACTTAACTGTGCGCATAGAAACTCTTACTCATTTGTAAAACAGACCAATGTTCAAGCTGAGTAAATGCTAACTTGTGGTATTCTGTTATGGCTGCTATCTTGTATCTTCCTTGGTTAGCATTGCTTTCACTTTAGGGAAGGAAGCCTTAGACACAGTACTGGAGTGACTGGGCTTCCCTGGAGTCACTTCTGGATTTCAGCTCAGGTACCTTGTTACTGACGAGCAGAGGCTGATGAGGCTGACTGCTGCTATCTTCTTCCTGCTTAACTGAAAGCCAACTCTGGCCTTCACGGACACTGACGTCACTGTCCTATCAGAGATTTCTATTTGATTTGCAGTCTGGACACAGCCCAGACTGGTCTTGAGCTCCTGCTCTCCCTTCTGCAGCCTCCTGAGGTTTTTTGCCCACATTCTCACAGGACACTAGGTGAAATGCCAGCCAATATTACATACCGTTATGGGCCCCTACGGCCTCACTCCCTTTTTGCTTATAGCCAAATATCAGATCAATCCACTCATGAAGGTGCTCAGACACATAACTGCTTTCCAAGGCGTCCTTGTTCTTCTGGAGAAAGTCTTGGGGACCTATCAGAGCAGACTTCATCAGAACTTTAAGCCACCTCTACTGTATTTTCTTTCATTTCTTGTACCTATCCATTTGTGCATAAAACTTCTCAGAGAGAGATGCTTTTATGTTTTTTCCTTTTTACGTATTTCTAATTAAGATTTCATCTTACATAATTTCCCCCCCCCCAAAAAAGTGTCAGGAACCATTTTTACAACGTTTAGATCTGGCCAACATAAATAGATCTCCTTACAATGTAGACTCCGCACACTTCTGGCTGGGATACATGAACTCATAAGTGACACAATACAACAAATATCACCGCACCACTCCTGGGAAGGCAAGTACAGACACTCACTTGAGGCCCATGCCGGAAGCTCCACGTCGTCAACCATCTGCCCTCCTTGTCTCTTCCCCAGATCCAACTTCAGACTATTGATCAAGAAGCTGGCCTCTTCATCATAGAATTCTGGGATCAACTGCAGGTTGGAGGTGGGGGTACACAACAGATGCTCTAAAGCATTCAGGAACCAGAGCCCCGTGGCTCACCAGCTTCCTGGGCTACTTACCTCTTTGAAGTCCGTCGCACCATCCAAACAGTTTTTCCAGGTTTCTGCAATGCTAGACATGAAAAGAGTGCTGTGCTGATTAACCGAGCTATGGAGACAGCAGCAGCAGGCTGCTCTACGTCCTTCAACTGACCCCTACTGTTCCAGGCTCTGGTGATCTAGCTTTCTCACTGACACAGGTTGTAACATCCATGTGAGGCCCCTTGACTCGGGGTTGGTGGCATTCACTAGCCCACAGGAGAGTAAACCACACCCCACGGCACCCCACGCTTCCTGCCCTAGGTGCGCACCCTAGGATCCTATTGCAACTGCTTTGTGGCTCCAGAAAAGATCAGACACAAAGGGGCATTGTTCCGTTTTTGTATTCTGGTAGGGAAATGTTTATCATATAAATGTGTAAGCAATTTTAATGCTTTCACCATAGCATAATTAGTAAAAAGAATAATTTCTCTCTTTGGAGAGAAATGTGATTGCCCAATAGAGAATAATAGTTTGAGTAATTATGGTATATTCTAAAACAGGACACAATCGTTTTTAAAAGCATTCTTTCAAAATAGTATGGGGAAAACTGCTCAGCCTGCACAGGACAGGAGAAAAACCTACATTTGAAAATTTGTTCCTTAACCTAGTGTGGTGGCACATCCCAGCAATCTGGTGGCAGAAGCAGGTAGATCTCAGGATTGGAGGCCAGCCTGGTCTATGGAGTGAGTTCCAAAACAGTCAAGGCTACACCACAGAGAACCTTTGTCTTGAAACAAAACAAGGCAAACAAAAATCAGTTCCTAGGACTTTAGAGGTGGTCCAGTGGCTATGAGGACCAGTTACTTCTCTAGAAGATGTAGATTGGATTCCTATCATCCACATGGTAGATCACAACTGTCTCTAAGTCCAGCTCCAGAAAAATCTCCCGGCTCCATGGGCATAGCATACACATGGTGCACATTTATAGATGCAGGTAAACACTCAGATGCATGAAATACAGTTAGAATAATTAAAAACATATATTTTCCTATACACACGCATTATGAAAAAGCCTGAAAGAAATCACTTGTTTCTGAGACAGGGTCTTACTAGGTAGTCCCGGCTGTCATAGAACTCTGCATGACCAGGTTGGCCTAGAACTCACAAAGATCTGCCTGCCTCTGTCTCTTGGGGGTTAAAGGCATATGAATCCAGACCTTTCAGGTTTTATATTTCTTACCACTTTTGTTTACATCTAGAATTTTAAAACAAACACACTATACATATATAATCAAAAAGCTTTAAAAATGGTGAAGTGTTGTTTCCAAACCTGTTGAACATCCTATCTGCATTATCAAATCTTCCATTTTGTAGACACAGCATATATTCTGGTGCTAGAGGGAAACAAATCAGGGTTAAGTCAGACTGTAGAGTTATCTGAGAATCTACGTGAAACAGTACACTAGGGCTTCAGAGATGGCTCAGGGTTTAAATGCCACTGAGGCCGGCCTTACCGATCCTAACGAGGTAAAAGAGCACATAGCCTGGGGAAGAGTAGTGGCTCCCATACATGAACTTCGGCTCAGGCATTTCCTGGTATCGGGTCTACAAATAAGAACAAACAGCCATGGGTCTGTGTTGACTGTGAGACAGTAACGGGCTGAGGAGTCAACCCTTAGCAGAGAACTGGACACACTACATTCCCAATCCCTGTCTTAGGAACAGCAGAGGGCCAGTGAGAAAGCACAGCTGTCGCTAGCAGCACTCCTGTTGTAGACTCTCATTTTCTGGGGGCAGGGTGTTGATGGGTGCTGACACCCAACAAAACACAAATAATTTAGTGTGTAGGGAGAGGTTCTGATGCTAAGGTCCTATTCCCCAATTGGTTCTTGATCTGCCAGTAAAGAAAGTCGTGGGCCAATTGCTGGGCAGAAGGGACAGGTAGAATTTCTGGATTCTTGTAGGCAGGAGCGGAACGCAAGGAAGGAGATATAGTTCACCTTGCTTTGGAGAGAGGAGAACTGAGCAACCATGTGAGACCTCAAAACAGAGCAGCCACACAGGCTGATCCTACAGGCGAGTAGTTGGGGAGCTTAGCAACTGAAGTTTAGGGCGGGTGGAAGAGACTGAGATAGTAGTGCCCTGCAATTGTGCTAAGAAGGCAAGGTTAAAGGAAACCCTGTGTGTGTGTCTTTTATCTGAGGATTCAGGGGAAGCAGGGAGGGGGCTGGTCACTTCCCGGAGCTAAAGGTGGGTAAAGCTTAAAAACACGAGCTGCACTTGTCCACCTCTTTTGCAATTTATCAAACAATATCTGCATGAAAATAATTCAAGCAGCTCATCCTCCCACTTCCCAAATTAAAGCAAAGCACACAGAAAAGGTGGTCACAGAAGGGTGAGGACGTGTGTCAACAGCGCACCTAAGCCTAGGGACTGAGATTCCCTTACTAAGCAAGCACAGGCCATGCCCCGCAATGCTGTGTAGAAACAAAGAGCCCACACGGTACCAGCAGTCTCTCCAGCCTCTCTGGATTTAGGGCTCCCACCGGCTTACTAAGATCTCGGAAGGTTGCAGGATTTGACAAATCTGTGAATACAAACACAGTAGCAGTATACCATTACTCTCCTGAAATGAGCCAAGTTCACGCCTGCTTCTACAAAGTAGTTCCAAAAACTGAAATAAATCCACAAGTAGTAAGTACCTATATATTTATAGAGCTGCAAAAACAAGCAAACAAAAATAATAACAAAAAAAAACAAAGAAAAATATCCTGAAACAAAATTACATTTACTTAAAAGTAACATCTGTAGTATGAGATACCTGGAATATAGATTTTTTTTGCAACAGACCAGATGGATCTGTGGGTAAAGACACCTCCCATGGAGCCTGACAACCAGAGTTCAATCCTAGGACCCACATGATAGAAGAAGAGGACTGACTCCCACAGAGCTGTCCTCAGGTCACCACATAGGCTCTCCACGGCAGATGTCCCCACCCACAGCAACCTCCAAACGCAAGGAAGGAAGGACGGAAGGGAGGGGAGGAGGGAGGAAGGGAGGGGGAGGGAGGAGGAAGGGAGGAAGGGAGGATGGAAGGAAGGAGGAAGGAAGGAAGGAGGGAGGAAGGAGGGAGGGAGGAAGGGAGGAAGGGAGGAAGGAGGGAGGGGAGGGAGGGAGGAAGGAGGAAGGGAGGGGAGGGAGGGGAGGAAGGAGGGAGGGAGGAAGGAAGGAGGAGGAAGGAAGGGAGGGAGGAGGAAGGAGGGAGGAGGAGGGAGGGAGGAGGAAGGGAGGAGGGAGGAAGGGAGGAAGGGAGGAAGGGAAGGGAGGGAGGAAGGGAGGGAGGGGGGAAAGGGAGGGAGGGCGGGAGGAAGGGAGGGAGGGAGGGAAGGGAGGAGGGAGGGAGGAAGGGAGGGGAGGGGAGGAAGGGAGGGAGGGATGGAAGAAAGGGAGGGAGGGAGGGGGAGGAGGGAGGAGGGAGGAGGGAGGAGGGAGGGAGGAGGAAGGGAGGGAGGGAGGGAAGGGAGGGAGGGAGGGGAGGGAGGGGAGGGAGGGAGGAAGGGGGGAGGGGGGAGGGAGGGGAGGAAGGGGGGAAGGGGGGGAGGGAGGAAGGGAGGAAGGGAGGGAGGGAGGAGGGAGGGAGGGAGGAAGGAGGGGGGAGGGGAGGAGGATGGAAGGAAGGGAGGGAGGGAGGAAGGAGGAAGGGAGGGAGGGAGGGAGGGAGGAGGGAGGGGAGGGAGGAGGAAGGGAGGGAGGGAGGGGGGAGGAGGGAGAAGAGGAGGAAGAGGGAGGAGGGGGGAGGGGAGGGAGGAAGGGGGAAGGGAGGGAGGGAGGGAGGAAGGGAGGAAGGGAGGAGGAAGGGAGGGAGGGAGGAAGGAAGGGAGGAAGGAAGGGAGGGAGGGAGGAAGGGAGGGAGGGAGGGGGGGAGGAAGGGGTGGAGGGAGGAAGGAAGGGAGGGAAGGAGGGAGGGAGGGAGGGAGGGAGGGAGGAGGAGGAAGGAGGAAGGGGGATGGGGAGGGAGGGAGGAGGAAGGGAGGGAGGAGGGAGGAGGATGAAGGAGGGAGGAGGAAGGGAGGGAAGGAAGGAGGGAGGAGGGAGGAGGAGGAGGAAGGGAGGGGAGGAAGGGAGGATGGAAGGAAGGGAGGGGGAAGGGAGGAGGGGAGGGGAGGAGGAGGAAGGGGGAAGGGAGGAAGGGGAAGGAGGATGGAAGGAAGGGAGGAGGGGGAGGAGGAAGGAGGATGGAAGGAAGGAGGGAGGAGGGAGGGAGGAGGAGGGAGGAAGGGAGGAAGGGAGGAAGGAGGAAGGGAGGAGGAGGAGGAAGGAAGGAGGAGGGGAGGAGGAGGAGGAGGGAGGGAGGAGGGAGGAGGAAGGGAGGAGGGAGGGAGGGAGGAGGAGGAGGAGGAGAGAGAGAGAGAGAGGAAGGAACAAGTGTCATTTTAAGTTACTTTCTAATCAAAAACGAAGGAAGCCCAATTCCAA
Organism: Rattus rattus; assembly: GCF_011064425.1. NCBI lineage: Eukaryota > Metazoa > Chordata > Mammalia > Rodentia > Muridae > Rattus > Rattus rattus. The sequence continues at coordinate 136,564,104 of NC_046154.1, read as the reverse complement.
ATAAAACTCAAAAACAAATTTTAAACCCATATTCTCCTACTAAGGTTTATGTTCTATGTCTGAATTGCAGCGACTATTATCTTGTGTTGTCAGTAACATTTGAAAGTCAAAATATTTGAAAATTAACTAAGAAATATGATCTTATATTCTTAAACAATTTGTTAGCACTTTCTATGTCAAACTTCAACTCACTAAGTTGTTAAGCGAGCTGTTGTTTGTAGTACATAATTTTTAAATGCTATGATATAAAATAACAATATTAACACATTATTTAGGAACATTATTTAAGGGACCAAGAAAGAAGTGTTAATGTCACAAAAACACGAGTGCTACTTGTGATAGTCTGAGTGCCAGCTCGCGTGGCCTGAGAGCCTGTGTCCTCACTGGCATTTCCCGAGACAATCAGGGGGATGAGGAGGTTGTATTCCTAATGAATGGACGGATCCTTTAGTTCATTCATAATGAGATGCCATTATTAACGAAGCAGTGAGAAGTCAGAGGCAGAACCTTTGGAGAGGGTCACTGGGACATGTCTTCAGGCTGTATCTTTCCTAGCCCTCTGCCCTACTCTCTTTCTCTGCTTCCTGGCTGCCATGCCCCCTTGCTATGGTGCATGGAGCCCTTTGAATCTGTGGGCTGAAATCAATCTTATAACTGCGTTTTCTCAGGCGTTTCATCACAGTGACACAAGGCCTGAGTGTAGTCACCTCCCAAATATGACTGTGGGTGACTTCCATTTCCTCCTGTGAGCCACAGTAGATGCTGATCTTTTTTTTTTCTTTCTTTTTTTGGTATTTAAAATCTCAATGTAAATTTAAAATAATGAACTAATTTGAAATTTTCAGTGAGAAACTTAAATATTTTAAAACTTGACACTTACACATAATAGCAGGAAGACTGAATTAAAATTTTGCACATATTTTCTATGTATGACCTTTGAGAATGTGTAAATACACAAAAAACACTATACAACATTTGTCCAATATTTTGAAGTGGAAATTGGTAATCTTTGGTGAGAAAACTGAAATGAGTCCAAATTTGTCCTGTAATGAGGTCTGATATAGAAGGAATCACATCTGAGGTGATTTGTATGTGCTTGGCCCAGGGAGTGGCACTACTAGAAGGTGTGGCCCTGTTGGAGTAGGTGTGCCACCGTGGGTGTAGACTTTACAACCCTCATCCTAGCTGCCTAGAAGCCAGTATTCTGCTAGCAGCCTTCAGATGAAGATGTAGAACTCTCAGCTCCTCCTGCACCATGCCTGCCTGGATGCTGCCATGCTCCTGCCTTCATGATAATGGACTGAACCTCTAAACCCATAAGCCAGCCCCAGTCAAATGTTGTCCCTCTAAGAGCTGCCTTGGTCATGGTGACCATGTGCAGCGGTGAAACCCTGACTCAGATGCCATCCTTCCCTGTGGAAGCCTGCATGACAGTGCTCACCTAGCTCTGGGCTGGAGTAGTCACTTATTACCCATGGAAACACAGGGTACTGGGACAGGTCATTGCAGCTGCGGTCGGCCAGGTTGTTGAGGTGGAGCAGGTACTGGTGAAGTTGGAGAGGTGCCCTCGCTGCCACTGCAGCATGTAGCTCTCAGCAGTGTGTTCTGCCAATGGTGTTCTGAGGGGAGAGGGGTTTTGGCAGTCAGTGCCCTTGCAGGACACTGGCTAGCTTTTGACGAACGTGTCAGAACAAGCCTCCTGGGTGTGGCCCTTCCACGAACTTCTGAATTGTTCATTTGTTCTCACAAAAAATCCAGGAAAAAAAGTTAAGCATCCTGAGCTACCAAGCCACTCCTCCCAGATATTACATAACTTGAGCCCATACTGAGAATATGAAATGAACACACAAGTGGTGTGTAGCAACAGATGGCAATTTCACAGAGTAACAAAGCTCCACCGGACATGCTGGGTTTTGACAGGCTTAAGGACCATGGCCACTATGTACACTGCCCCCACATGTTTATGAAACCAGAACAGAACCATATGGCTTCATTAACTGTTTTTAGACTCTGAAGAAGTGGGCCACTGTCAGTTTATCAGCTTCATGTTCTCTATGATCTCAAGAAAAAAAAAAACTCCAAAGAAAAAGGGGAATTTTGCAGCAGGGCTAAGTGTCAAACCAGAGAATCCAGGAAAGCCGACGTCCCTGGAAAAATGACCTCTTAGTGAGAACTCTGGATTTAGAAAGACTGGGGATGACTCAACTTACCCACAAATGAGTGGACTTGCCATTTTGTTTAGAAAACTCTGCTTTTCTGAGTCTAAGCTCTTTCCTGGATATATCAAACAACAGCTCATTTGCTGTTCTGCTCTTTATGCGCTCGTATTGACTTTTTACCAAGTTTCTAGTTAATTACCAGAGAAAGGCTTTAAGAAATGAAACATTTATTTTAGCTCTTGGGCCCTTTGGGGAAAGCTTGAACAAACTTAGAAGTGAGCTCACATAGACTGAGTGGTGGCTGGGAAGCCAGGGGAGGGAGGGAGGGAGCAGCTTTGGCAACAACCTCAGCATCCACCTACATACAAACATCCTCTCCCACCTCAACACCCTCTGGGTTGGTATTCACGACTAAGTCATCATGTGACTGGACATGAAAACGCTTGAGTAGTCTCTTTGTAACTCACTCAAACTGGAGGTCATTAAAACAGGGATGTAGTTAAACATAGTCACCAAGAGCTTTAAATACACACAAATGAATTCACCAAAACAAATTCACATTTCTCTTGTTTTTAAGATACTGTATCAGAACAAACACGTCTAACTATGGTGAAGTGATGTCTCTTCTCTTATGTGCTGTCCCGGCTTCTTAGGTCCTTAACTACCTTCAATAAACAGACATAAGGAGACCAGCAAACCTAGGTACGTGGCAATATAAAAATAGAGGTCATCTCTGTCTTGAGGCTCATAGAACTTTAGGTATATGTCAGAACACAGGTCATCTTCTGTGCAAAACACTTCCAAGCCCTAAGGAATCAAAAAGAATAAAACCAATAGCACCACGTTCATCCTGAAATCACATGTGTACATCATCTCAAAAGTCAGGTAAGCATTTATAAGCTTAAGTTTTTAACCTTGTCTACATCTATAATTTGATTCAAGGATATGTATCCCTATAGTCATATGTGTTGTCTTAAAACTTCTTGAAAACAAGAGATATACCACCTTACACAAACAATGTAATTCTCTTTGGTACCAAATCCTGTTACTGACTATTGCTTTTATTAATTTACTATTCTGAAATTTAAAATTAGATGACCAATCAACCCTCGTTTCTTCCTTGGATACAAATGTTTAGCTTTCTTGTACATATTAAGTAACCATGAAACATAAGAAATTAATAAGTCAAATAGGCCATTCAATTATGGTTACTTAAAAAAACCTATGAGCTGAATGTTTTCCCAGCACTTGGGAGGCTGATGCAGGAGATCATGAGCTCAGGGCCCTCAGGTCTGTAAAGTAAGGCCAACTCTCACGAGAAAAGAAAACTACAAGCTTTGTGGGCTTCACCATGCTGGCAAGGTGAGATGGGAAAGACAGCAGGGAGAGCCCAGAGGAGTTAGAAGTTAATCCTGGATTCAGGGCTGCTTTCTCTGTATGTACAGCAGCTGTGGTGGAAACAAGGAGAGGAACCAATGAATTCTGTCGCTTTACTGACTGTTCTTCTATATACGAGTGAGCACCAGATTTCTAATAGGATCTCTTTCCCTTCACTTTCTACCAACATTAGAAATGGACGGAAAATAGGTACTTGAATTTCACAAATTAAAAGTACAAAAACGGGCTGGAGAGATGGCTCAGTGGTTAACAGCACTCACTGCTCTTCCAGAGGTCCTGAGTTCAATTCCCAGCAACCATATGGTGGCTCACAACCATCTGTACTGGGATCTGATGCCTTCTTCTGGTGTGTCTGAAGGGAATGACAGTGTACCCACATAAAAATCAATCAATCAATCTTTAAAAGTACAAAAACAAGCTAGTTATAATCTGCAAGAGAAAATGAATTTATATTGCTGTCAATTCCAAACACCTTGGAATCATCTATCAGTGGTGATTCATTTCTAAGGTGCATATGTGAGACAAATGTAAGTGATGTGTGTGTATGTGTGTGTTTGTGTGTGTGTGTGTGTAGTAAGGGAAGTGGTGGGTAGAAGCAGTTGAATGCTTTAATGTTTGCCTTCCCTATTTCTCTTTTTTTTTAAAGATTTTTTTATTTATCATATATACGTACACTCTAGCTGTCTTCAGACACACCAGAAGAGGGCATCAGATCTCATTATAGACGGTTGTGAAGCACCATGTAATTGCTGGGATTTGAACTCAGGACCTCTGGAAGAGCACTCAGTGCTCTTAACCACTGAGCCATCTCTCAGGTCCCCTATCTCTCTTTCACTGAGCTCAGAGGCTACATTAAACACTGTGACTGTCTGCCTGTTCTCTCACTGTACTAAAGGACTTTGAGGGTCTTCCCAGTCTTACTCTGAGACCCAGCTGTAGTGGGTATGAGGTGGGAGGAACCCTGGACTTAGGTTCTAGCCTAAGGCCAGAAGTTCCGAAATTTCAGGAGTGAGAAGCTTAAGGACCCTCTAGTCTTTTGCTCTTTGAGCAAAAGTATTTTCTGCACCAAAACCTCTTATTTCCAGAAAAGTTATTCTTGTATCAATCTCTAGCCTTCACGTGCTCATATACAGCACACTGGAGCTTCCAGGCCTGTGCGGGGCCCTGTGAGTGAATCCGCTGCTACACTGCAGGCAAGACAATCCCCCACAGGTACAGCGCCCGAACTCACCAAAGGCATGAGGCCGTGCCTCCTTTTGTAAATGCGCCGGACATCTTGGAGTGTTATCTGGACCACAGGTTTCTTTAAAAAGTACAAAGATAGTGTCACCATTGTAGCTCAATTAAAAATTGTTCGTTTGTTTCTTACAGCAGTGAGGGAAAGACATACAATCCTTGCTGCAAGTAAACACCTAGGAGGGATCTTGGACAAATCATACCTGGCTTTGCATTCTGCTCGGACACCTTCCTGACCCTCGTCAGCAATCTCAGACGATAATGCTATCTTCATCTCTCAGGTATCACGAGGACTACTGCACGGTTTGCAGCATTCAGTAATGAGTAAAAATGGCTATTCAAAAAATTTGCTCTTTTAAAACATTGTCTGTCTGTCTGTCTGATTGTCTGTGTACCTTGGAGTATATGCAATCACCTGCGTATACAGGACTACATGTATCTTCACTCATATGTGAAGGCCAGAAGGGTTCATCGAATGCCTTCTGAGCGCTCGCTCTCGCGCTGGCTCTCTCTCTCTCTCCACCTATCCTTTGGGGCAGGGTCTCTCCCTGAACCTGTCTGCACCTGGCTCTGCGCTGAGGTTACTGGTATGCATGGGACGCCATGTATTCTGAGGGTGCCAGCGCTCTAGCTCCAGTTGTGACGACTGGGCAGGACAGGCTCTTACTACTGAGCCACTGCTCCAGCCAGCCATGAGGTTGTCTATAGTTTGTTTTGTTCTAACATCTTTTATTTTAAAGAATTATGTTTTTCATTTCCTTAATATTACAGTGTTAAAGCTGATAAATTAAAACATAAGGCAAGACTTTAAAACTTTCTTTTTTAAAGGAAAAAACATTTTGATTCTTTGATACTTGAAAACAGTTATAAGAAAGAATCAAAGTTAGAAATTATTGTATGCTTAGATAAGGCAAAGCTTCAACATCCCTGCTCCCAGGAAACAGGGAAGCCAGGCTAGGGAAGCCTGGTCAGCAGGTTGGGTATACACACATGTACACTATGTCCCCTGAGGCTGTGGTGCCATACATTTTCTGCAAGTTTCTGACCAAAAATAGTAACCGTGTTAGCTAGTATCAGAACACCAGGCCAGCCAGCCACGTGCCACGTCACTGGAAACTTTGCCCAGTATGTGCCACCACCTAGTGGACAGAAGTGTTATGACACCATGTCTGAGCTATTTAGAGCCAATGACTAACTACCTCAACAGTTTCCACAGCATTCTCTTCTTCCACAGAAAACGGCCCCCGGGGAACAGGTGCTCTGCCAAATGGCGCAGAGCTGTGTGGCCAGAGGGATGGGACTTGTCCTGCTATCATGGCCCACTCAGAAAAGGACCTTCTCTGGATAAGCAGCAAGTCTTTACTAGTGTCGGTGTAGATCCGAGGTTATGGTCACTTCCTGGCAGAGTTTTAGGTCTAGCATTCTTTTCAAAGAGAAGATGGTTTCCTAGACGGTGGGATGGTTCCTACAGCTCCTGACTGTGGTATCTTACACGACTCCACACTGGCTGTGAGAACCCTACACTACCACTCAGAGAAGTCAGAGAGCCACGGTCTGCAATGGTGAGAAACAAGCAGCCCCCACCCCCATGCTTATACACAGGCAACTGCACACGAGGATCCATTTCCCATTCATCACAGCACTTCCTTGGTGTCCTTCCCTGTGCTTCCTAGCAGAAGGATAAGTCCCCCTCGGCTCATCCATAATCAGGAGGGGTGGACACTCTACACACCACTAGGTACAAGGTCCTTCAGAATGGCTGAAATTCAGGGGAGTGTGCACCAGACTCCGACTACGTAGGGCACTAGGAAGTCACTTCTCCACTGGGTTGCCAAATGACTTTGACCTTCCCCAAGATGTGAGGGCACAGTAATAATGTCAGCTTCCTGGAAAATCTAGCTGGAAGACCGAAGCAAGCACTGTATGGCCCCGTGATCTACGCACCGGGTACCCGTTGAGAGGCTGGAAATACAGGTTGGTGTCAGTAATGCACACATGCCCAGGGTTCGTCACCAGAGGTGTCACCATCTCTGCTTTGCACTCCATGTGCAGCTTTTCTGAAACGCTTTGGAACCTGCAAAGATGGTTTGCAGCAAAAGTAAGAAGAGTTAGGAACTGACCTGCTGTTGAGGCTTAAGCACAGTGTGAATTTGCTTGCTTATCTGTCACACTATAGATATGAGGTGGCTGCTTAAATAAAGTTGACACACTTTCAAATGGCATAGTGGAGGCCTGGCTTTTTTATTCATTGCAGACCTTACATGTCACAGAAACAAGTCTCTCCCAAATGATCAGCCCTGAGGCTTGTCCTACATTCATGCGACTTCCTACTTTCACACGGTTAAGACCTACTTTTAGAGCTGAGAGTGGTGCTGTGCACCTCTTATCCCAGCACTTGGGCTACGGAGAAAGACACTACTCTTAGCACATTTACCTTATTAGGGTTGTAACACATAATTACAGTTGCTTTTAGGTCAGTTTCATTTCTCCATATAAAAACCACTCAATGATGCCTTTTCTACTCCTAAAATGCTTTTTAAAAAAGCTCCATTTCTGATTTGTGAGTTAAAAAAGTAGTGTGAAAACAACTAAATTATTTATATTGTAGGGTGATTACTTAGTCAAATAACCGGATTAAAAGTAAATCACAGGGGCCTAGGATTCGGCTCGGCGCTAGAGGGCACTTATGCAGGAGCCCTGGCTCAATCCTGGCACCGAGGGAAGTAAAGACAGAAATCTCAGGACACGACGCTGGCACAAACTTTTCTCTAACTGAAAATGTGAAAACTTGAAGAGAACTCTGGAGTCCTCATGACTCCTTAGAACCAATCAGAAGCAGAGAGCTCAAACATTTAAATGGCCTTAACTGCAAGAGGGAAGAAGCAGGCCAACAGGTCAGAGGCAGGAGGAGGGCAGCTTCACAGGGGTTAGTCTGCAGACTTGGACGGCTCCAGTAACTCTACAATCGTCACTGTCAGTTTTAGTGTACCTCTCCAGCAAATGACAAACCAGTCAACCAAGCACCATAATGTCTACACCCTGGGAAGGCCCCCAGCCAGCTGAAAGGGAACCACTACTGCATATACTTCCTACCAGGAACCAGGAAATATTCACCAAGAGCAGCCATGTACTAGACTATGAGACAAATTCAAACACCAGAGGAGTGAAACGCAAAACATATTTTCTGATCAAGTAATATTAATAAACCAGCAACAGAAAGATAACTACGAAATCCTCAGCTGTGTGAAAACTAATACTTCTAACCACCTGTGGGCAAAAGAAGAACTGGCAGCGTTAATTACAAAATGGATGACTGAAAGGAGTCCGGAAGCAGTTCTTTAGGGGGGGACCTTCTAAGATGAAGGGCTACTGTAACAAAAGAAAGTCTGATGCTCTCTCCCGTAGCCGTGCTCCTAGCAGCTACAGGAAGTCTCCTTTGCTCTCTACAAGCTAGAGAAATAAAATAATAATAATAATAATAATAATAATAATAATGATAAACAGACATCAACTTTAAATAAAATGGAAGACTAGGAAACTAAGGCAAAGGTTACTTGAGGTCAATAAAATTTGTAATCCCTTTGCAACACTGTGGGAACAAAACGTATCACCACAAGGCACAAATAGGCACGAATGCAGTCTGCTAGCACTAAAAGGACACGCTACCATGAAATGGCTCTACCGTGAGATAGTCTAACTTCTCTCCCGCATGGTGGCAGGAGAGAACTGACTTGTGAGACTTGTCCTCTGACTTCCACATGGGTGTCATGGCAGGCATGCACCTGCAGCCCACCCCCCAACTACATAAATAGTGTTTTTTTAATTTTACAAATGTTAAAGGGATCTAAGAAACACATGCAGCCCACCCCCCAACTACATAAATAGTGCTTTTTTAATTTTACAAATGTTAAAGGGATCTAAGAAACACATGTCACATAAGTCAGACACATTATTGAAATACACAACTTACCAAACCGGATATAAGAATCAACGTGTAAATTAAATAGTCCTACATCTAATTTAAATCATAAGAGCAGGGCTGGAGAGATGGCTGAGCAGTTAAGAGCACTGGCTGCTCTTGCACAGGACCTGGGCTGCATTCCCAGCGCCCTCACAGCAGCTCATATCCATTTGTAGCTCCGGTTTTAGGGAAAACAAAACTCTTTCCTGGGCGCTCCATGGTACCTGAAATGCACATGGTCGACAGACACACATGCAGGCAAAACATCCAGCAACAACAACAACAACAACAGCAACAACAACAAACATAAGCTGGTGTGCTGGTCTGACTGACACCACATGCTGAGGAGACGGAAGGAAAAGAACTGTGGGTTTCAGGCCAGTTTGAGCCGTGTAACAAGACCCTCTCTCGAAATGACAGTAAAAACAAACAAACAACATTAAGTACAACCTCTAAGAATGCAGTGTATTTATATAGTTTTATCTACAGATTATGTTTAAAAGCTGTAAGAAAAAGTCTCTTCTTGTAAACACAGGATCACAGCAAACATGCGAATCTACCCTGTGAGGTCAATAGAACCTTGCGCCAAAACAAATGCTAAATAAGGACAGAGCAAAGTCCCCAAGTAGATACATGCAAAAACACCTGACAAAACGCCAACCAAGCAACAGAGAGTGTTTACACACCATCATCTTAAATAGTATTTTCACATGAATACATAGTTCATTTAAAACTAAAAACTCAATAAAGTTATAATATTAACAGAATAAGTGAAAAGAAATGATCTCCATAAGTACAGGAAATATACAAAATTCTGCATCCTTTATTGAAAAAAGTTCCAACAAACAAAATGAGCTTCCTCACTGTGACAGAGAGTGCCTACAAAAACCTACTGCCATTACTGCTCCTCAGTGACAACGATTAGACCCTTTCCCCACAAGATCTAGAATAAGGAAGGATGTCTGCTTCCAACACATCCATTAACAAAATGGTGCAGTGGGACAGCAAGCAGAAAATAAACACAAATGTCTGTGAAACTGTCCTTGTCCAGAAACGATAAAAGAAACAAAAGAAAAAAACAACAACAACAACAACAAAAAAACAAACCAAACCAAGAAAAATGAATAAACAAAAAAACATCTAGGATTCACTCATGCATGAATTTAGAAATGGCAGGGTATAAGACCAACATGAAAAAAAAGAATTTGTTACATTTCTATGTCATGTAACAAATGTTTGGAAAGGAAAGGGAATCAAGGAAATATGTAGGAATGTATAGGGATACACACGCGCGCACACACGCGCGCGCGCACACACACACACACACACACACACGCACGCACCCCTGTGGTCCCTAAGCTCCTTATCTGGCAGGACACAGTATCTGCATGAACCATAGCCACCTCCTTTGCCCACTGAACTGGTAGAAGTCGATGACCAGCTCACGCCATCCACGTGCCTCACAGGAGCTGCCTGCTGCATACCGAGGGGATACGACAAGGAAAGTGCTTGAACAAAGCATGCACACACAGCAGAGCAGGGACATGAACGTGCCAGTGAGCACGGCAAGACCCAAAGGAAGCCGGACATACACTCACAAACACATGTCTCATACGTCACAGGGTGTCTGCGTTCACTAGACTTTCCCTCAAGGTTGTCAGAATTTGACAATGTTAAAAGCAGGGGAAATATAGCCCTATTCCTTCAATAAGAGGCATTTCTTCAAAAGCATGATGAAAGCTTTTGTTTGCAAGTTTACTTTCACCTGTTTAGAAAGTGTGCACAGAAACAGAATATTTCATTTTATACTGCAAAGATGCCCATCTAAATCCATCAGTGTGACATTTTGGGTCTTGGACAAGTAAATGAAAACTTTCAAAGAGAACCACTTTTAATCTCCTTAAGATTTATCTATTCCATGCTGTGTTCATGAGTCTTGCGCACATGTGTGTCTGTGTACCATACATGTACCTGGTACTCTAGGAGGTCAGATCCCCCAGAAATGGAGCTGTAGACAGTTTGTACCACCAGGAATCAATAGTTATTGTAAAGATAAAGTAATACAGAAGAACAGGACATAAAAATATAGGCAAGTAGCCCACATCTAATTAATATAAGGCAAGAAATAAACAAGAGACTATGATAATAAAAAAAGCACCATTATTTTTAGAAAATGTATTGCATGCTTATAAAGCCAAGAAAATCAATGGGAAAGCCATTAGAACAATGAGTGTACTTTCCTGGTCCTGAGGGGAATGACGGGACAGTATTGAGTGCAGTTTGAAGAGCCGAAGAAAGACTCTCCTGCAGAGCGGACAGCTAAGCTAAAGTCGGAAGGCCCAGTTAGCCAGGAGCAAGAGGCAGGTACACATGCTAAGCACGAGAACCAAGGGGCTAATGTGAAGGAGCAGAGGAAAGAGAATATGAGGGAACAAGGGAACGAGAGAACGTGACCAGCAGGATCTGCTCCCTTTGTAAGCAGCCGAAGCCCAGAAACTCACAAGAGCAGACATCCACCTGGAGCTGTGAGCAGTGACCAAGCACTACCATGCAAGGGGCTGAGACCAGTGCCAGCAGGTCGTCTTGGACATTGTTAGTTCCGACAGTCAAGTGATAAATGTGCTCTTCATACAGGACAAAATGTAGCACGCCATTGGGTTCAGGGGTGACGAGGAACTGAGGAGGGAAGCTGAGCGCTGAGAAGATGGACTAAGGGCTGCTATGGTGCACTGGGGCCATCACAGTGGAGAAGACAAGTGGACGGGCTAGACAGATGGCCATGTGGGGATGCACGGGCTTTATAGTGGAGAGGTCAGGAAGATAAAGGGCAGAGGAAGCTCTGAGATCTCTCATTCATAGGCTGGGCCATTCCCTAAGAGGAGCAGGTCGGAGGAAGATGATGAAAGCATCAGTTCTATTTGTGTGGCTAGGATCAGCACTCAAAGCCTCACTTGTTGAGGCAAGTGCTGTCTCACAGCCCTGCCTGTTCACTGATTTCTAATCAGAAAACAAAACCTCGAAATCTTACCTGTTTTTGTCAAATGATGTCCTAGCCAAACGTGACTGCAAGATAGCTGTTATCTAGGAGAAAACCATTTAAACGTATGGACGTAAGTCTAAGTGACATAAACCGAAGTTAACACCCAACCACATGTAACAATTGTCAGGACACTCACCATGGCCATTTGGTCACCAAGTTTATCAAGGCAGGATGCTCTGTGCAGCTACAATGTTACAAATATACACAATTAGTTTTCCTTGAAGATAATCGCAAGTATTTGTTTAGAAGCAATGGAAAAATACTGAATACTTTGTCACTGAGTAACAGTGAAGATTCTGACATGTCTAGCCTTTCCTACAGTTTTCAAATTAACATGTTCAAGTAAATCTGCAGCATGTGCTGAAAAGTGGCAATTATTTGTGTAATATGAGCCACGAGGTTTAAAAAACCGGTTTCTCGAGCACGCCTTTAATCCCGGTGCAAGCGTGGGATGAACTCTGCTGCCTCGAAAACCAAAAGTACAAACTGAAGCAAGGGTTTCCAGCCCGGTCTGCTCTGTGTTCTGTGGGTGCTAGTGTGGAAGGCTGGCCTACCTGTAGCAATGTCTCGACCACATCTTCCACCTTCCCAGAAACTTCCAGTTCGAAGACATACTCCATTTTTCCCTGATGAGGACAAAAGCGGCAGCGTGTCAACCTGACGCGTTAAGAGCATCTGCACAGCAACTGCCAATCTCCGGATTTTTTGTGGCCCAGCCACATTGACATGCAATGTCAGTCACAAAAATGCAAACGCATTTCACTGCTGGTGCTTGTCTGTGGGGGTATCTGTGTGGAGTCCACACGTGAATCACTAAGCTGGGTGAACAGACTGAGCTCTTCTATGTAAGTGAGTCTCGTCTGTGAAGGATCTAAAGACTAAAATCTCCACCTCTGTGACTCTCCATGCTGGGGCACCAGCTTCCCTGCCCTTCAGAAACAATGATCTTACACTGCCCGCTCTCCAGAGCCTGGATGGCTGCCTCCTCGTCTCACACGCTAATTCCCTGTGATAAATTCCTTATAACACACTCTGTCTCAATTTCCCCCACGCACTTTTATACATAGATATGTACAAGCACACGTGTGCACGCACATACCCATGTGTATACACACACACACACACACACACACACACACACACACACACACACACACCCATAAATGCAACAGCCTGATAATCTGTGTTCTCAGAGAACCTTTCCAAGAACTGATAGCTATGTGGCTGGCAGGGAAATGCAGCTCTGTACTTCAGATGGTCTCGGAGGAGCTGCCTGAGGAAGGACAGGCGGGAATGCTTTCGACTTCAAAAAAAGAGTAGTCTACTGCCCACGGGGTTGTGTCAAAGTGTGGAGGCAGTGCCACAAGAATAGTCACAGGTGAGACGCACGTAAGTAGGGAGGGATGGTGGGAGTGAGCGCCACTTACACGTTTTCTTGTCTATAAAACCGCAGGAGTGGTTTGTGTTTCACACGTTTCAAAAAATATTGCTTGCAGGGGTAATTTTGTAATGGCTGAATAAACTCTGAAGTGCTCACTATTACCATATTTGATTAAAGATGTTAACAGAATCATAAAAATCTTATTGATCAAACTCGTTGCATAAATTTCAATAATACGTGAGAAACTTTACCTACCCGTTCTATCTTATACGGTGCCACGATGTTGTGCTCCTTAATGAAATATACCTGAGAAAGGCAAGTCAACACTGAAATAATAATCAAAAATTCTCACTAAAAGAACTCCTATAAAGACACTATATTTACATTGTTACACAACCTCTATTACAAGGGCACCCATATTCATATTGGTATTGTTTTAAAGAACTGACACTGAAATAACAAATGTTATATGAAAAAGTGAATCAACAAGTGGATACAACATGTCTTATAAATGTTATCGTTTGTATCAAGTAGCCAATCACATAAGGCCAGAAGTTGTCAGTGCAGGAGACAGTTTCCTAACAAGTGGGGAAAGCAAAGGCATGGATGTACAGCACATTCAAGGGCATTAAGAGATCTCCTCCCTCAGGGAGACTTGGCTCACGGTGCTTGCATGAGGCTACCACTCCACCTGCATCTTAAGAGTACAGAATCAACACCACCATGTCCACAGTGCATCGATGGCCTGGACAGTTATTTCCTGCCTTTTCTCTCACAATGCAACACCTCGAAGCTGCCCCAGCTTCTCAAGGGCGGTTGTCCTAGCAGGGTTCAGAATACAGAGCCTGCTCCATTCCTGTGAGAGCTCACTAACTGCTCCAAGAACAATACCTGGTACACCTCTTCCATTCACAATACCTGGTACACCTCTTCCACTTCACACAAGCCACAGGTACCTATTCTGTTGGTATCACACCATCCTCTGGCCGTTTGTCTGACCTTTGTGTAGCAAGACTCTTTGCCAGAGCTATTTGTGATTTCCTTGGGCCCTTAACCACCTTATATCCCACTAAACTACTGAAGCCACTCCTTCAAGATCTGCAGGTCACCAAACATCACAGTCAATTCTCAAGCCTTTTTGGCTGCCCTGGAAAGTTCTACCCAGGCCCAGGGCTTAAAAGTTCATTGGAAACTCCAAGTCTCCATTATCTTTCTAGCTTCAGCCCCATGAAACCTAGACAAGAACATCCTAACGTCTGCTCCAAGTCTGGAAGGCTTATAGGCAGCCCATTGCTCAAATCCCAAGGAGCTGTTCCTCTTTATCTGCCCCCGACCCTTTTATTTCAGAAGGGGTAGCCTGATCCAGCTGGCTGGAAGTCTCTCTGGGTGTCCTCTTTCATGCACTGCAACTAAGTCACCAGCACATTGCCAGGCTTTCCTGCAAAATATGTCCAGACAGACATCCAGACAGACAAGCTCTCACCATCCTCATGCAAGTGAAACACCTGGGTTTCTGAATGCCCTCAGGTCTCCTAGATCTACTCTGGACCCTCACCAGAAAGATTGCAAACACATACAAATCAGGTCAGAGTCTTTCTTCTAGCTCCCAGTGGTTTGCTTATTTGCTCTGACTCTAAAGCCTCCCGATGGTTCAGAGTCCCTGCCCCTACTCCAGTCTTGCTCTACTCTGGATCTTCTGACTTCGATCAGCACCTGCGTCTCACGATCATCAGGGGCTCCCCTTGCTGGCACTGGTCAAGTGGCTCTTTCCCAGTGACCCTTTCCTAGCCACTCTGTCTGAAATAGCACAGGAGTGTTCTCTACTTCCGTACTGTTTTCATTTCTTTCATAACATTTATCACTAACACTGGAGGAGAGATTTCTTTTCTTACCATCTATCTCCCCTATTGAACATGTGGCTTAAAGCTAATATTTACACAAGCACAGCTAATACACACACAAACATGTTAGTCCACCAGCAATTACAACAAAAAACCTGACAGTGAAACTCTGTACTAAAACCTATTTCTGAGACCTGGTAAAAGTCTTGACATATCATACTTAAAACAATCCTTGAGGGAGTAGCTTGCATCTAGGTACCCCTGATTTTTAATTCATGTGATCTGAGATTTCTTCCCAAAACTATTAAAAGAGGGAGGATTTTGAGCTCTATTTCTAAAAACCAAGTTATTACAACTTTATTAAGATGGATAGTTCTCTTCATGAAATGTTACTTTTAACTAGAAAAAAAAAGTGCTTTTTCCTTCCAATATATGGAAGAGCTGCAATTTGCTCCAGAGGTAATGAATACGAACTGTGCACTCGGAGCTGGGGTAGTCACAGCGCTCCCTCCACAGAGCAATAGATGGCCGGACCTGTTCGCACCTGGGGCATTAAATACGAAGTTGAAGATAGTTTGTGAGTCTCTTCTTGGTATAAAATTGGAATTCCAGAAGCTACTAACAGAAAGTTACTTAACCCAAAATTTAACAGATTTTGTAAGGTGAACGTCAACACATGTTTAACAGTGTTTAGCAGGGTTCCGTGATTCTGACAGCTGGGGTCGCTCTTGATACCTACCGCTCTGCTCCCCAAAATGCTCCAGGCACTGGCCTGTGCAAACCTCTGTACCAAGTGCTCAAGTGCAGTCATGTTCCCCACAGGTCTCCTGCACTCATGTGATCACAGAATGATGTTTCTCTGGATGCATCAGAAGTGCACAGAATGCAACCCAGGGAACACATCCTTTGGTAAAGGATGTGAAGTTGCAGACTAAGGAACGAAGAAAGACCTCTGCTTTTTCTTTACTTAGTTTTGTCAATCTACAATCTACTGATGACACACTAACAGAGACACTTTAATTTGCCATGAGACGCCCATGCTGACTTGAGTGAATGTAGCACGCATCTGCAATGAACTAAAGACAATAGCTCGGGTCATTCCTGAGAGGAGAGACCACCCTTCCTGAGGCACGCTGGGCTGTCACACATAAGCCTGAGCTCACTTAGGCGGCCTGGCCCAGGCCTCCCACCTTTTTAACACTGGGAGGCCACAGAAGGAACTGCTGTGCTTTCACTCCAAGCTTCCTCCCCTGAGCTCCTGAGGACAAACTGCAGTTCTTATACTGAGTAAATACAGAGGGTCCTGTGGGAAAATATTATTTTTTAAAAAGTTTATTTATCAAGGATTAAATTCTCAAGGCATTTAAATTAAACATTAGTTGTGATTTGTACATAAGTGATTTATCTTATCATGCAAAACAAGTATACACATTCACTCACAAAAATCTTCACACAAGTTTGGGCAAATATATACTAACATCTTAGTGTTTTTACTAAATGCTTCTTACCTGACTGAAAATGAGTGAAATACCCAAAGATTTTGCCCTGAAATGAAGATAAAAATCATGAGACATGTAACATTTTTTTTTTTTTTTTTTTGGTTCTTTTTTTCGGAGCTGGGGACCGAACCCAGGGCCTTGCGCTTCCTAGGCAAGCGCTCTACCACTGAGCTAAATCCCCAACCCCCAACATTTTTTTGTTGTTGAAATAAAGTTAAAAGTAAAAAATGACATACTTTGCAAAGTGTTTATTGGCTCCATTTTCTCCATGTTTTCCTATTTTTAAACAGTCTCTCAAAGGAATCTGGATAAAATTGAGAGAGATTATTATAAAGATGAGAGCGCACACACACACACACACACACTCACATACACACACACACCGACACACACACACACACACTCAATCACACACACACTCAATCACACACTCACACACACACACACACACTCACTCACACACACACTCATACACACACACACTCGTACACACACACACTCACTCACACACACACTCACTCACACACACACTACACACACACACACACACACACACACACACACACACACACACACACACACACACACACACACACACACACACACACACACACTCTTAGCAATGTTTCTGCTCACATTTAAAACACCTTTACCTTAAGAATGGGCTGCGATATTGCGTCTGGTTCAAAAATCACTGATTTTGAACATATCTTTAAGGAGCCTCTGATTTTCCTGGAGCCAGAGAAGAAACAGATTATCTGATGAACACCAATACAACCTCAAAGTTATTTATTGTGACTAGAATGTGGACTGCTCAGGTGTCAGCTAACAAACGCTTGGCAACGAGAGAAAGGGTGTAGCAGGATGGTGACAAGCTACCTTTATCTCTACTCTCAAGAGAATGGAGACACACACAGGCTGAAGTTACAGCTTCTCTGGTTGACTGCAACCCCACGGCCCCAGTAATTATTATTAATTACTAGCATCCTCATTATTGACTGTTCCAACTGCTCTCCACAGAAACAAAGGCTCAGAAGCAGTAATACATGCTAGATCTGTGATGATTTCGTTCTCTGAACCTAGAAAAACCACCCAGAAGGCAACACTAAACAAGTACAGGTAACTGACTAAAAGCATTTTTTGTCACAGAAGAATTGTTTGAATTTTACATACAAGAGAGCATAAACAGTGCTTCTGAGGTATTCAGGGAAAATCTACGTCATGGCGATAGGTAATTGTAAAGACTGTGGATATGCTATCAGAGTCGGGTGTGGGGCTGACCACTTCCTTAGTTTCCTAGACATTCATATGGCTTTACTATGTTTTATGGAAAAAATATGCAAGTGTCTTAGAGGCTGTTGTTAATTTGGGCCAATATGTACTACCTTAACTTTCTTTTAGCAATTGATTCATATCAATGATTAAACCAAGACAACAGCTTTCTATGAAGTCAGACACAGGTGAGGGGATATTGAGTGCATCTATAAAAAGTTATACAAAGATAATTCCTAAATGTACACTTTTATACAAGTGCAATGCTTATGATCACATTCTTTCTCTTCCATTTTTCATATGTATGTGTGTGTGTGCTCATGTTTATGTGTGTGCACATGCAAGTGGAGGGCTGTGGGTGATGTGGGAATCATCCCCCATTGCTCATGCACATTGCTGTTTGAGACAGGATCTCCCAGCAGCACCCAGAGCTCATAACATGGCTAGCCTCACTGTGCAGCAAACCTCACTGGGCAGCGAGTCTCACTGGGTGGCATGCTCCAGGGAAGCCCTCTTATGTCTTCCAAGGCTGGGACTGCAGGCAGGCAGCCATTCCCAGCCAGTACGTTACATAGTTCTGTGGGTCTAAACTCAGTCCCCCATGAGTGCATGAAGAGTGTTTTAACCACTGAGCCACCTTCCTGGCCCTTGTTTCCTCTGCAATCATTTCAGTGCCCTGTGGATACTTCTGTAGCCCTTGGGTCAATTCTCTCACTTTGTCCATCCAGGGCTCCTGGGTCACCCTGTTTTAACTGAAGCAACTGCAGATGGCCCTGAATACCCAAGCTTCTATCTCCATAAATTCACCCAAATCAGATTGTTTTTTAAATTTTTGATAGCGCAAAACCAGCATTTGCTGTGGGGAGAAGTGCTGCTATGTAGGCTGCATGTTTAGTGCTGTACATAATCATAGATGTGTTAGGTAAACAGGAAGATGCTTGAAAGTTGCATGCAAATACTAGACCACTTTATATAAGGGACCTGAGCATTCAAGGACTTGTGGATTCGGAGGAATCTGAGGAGAAAAATCTGTGAGTCTCTATCTGTACATAAAGTGTCAAAAACAAAACAAAAAACAACAACGACAACAACAAAAACCACACTAAGAAATACAGTTGCTTAGTCTGAGGGTGTTCTCCCAGCTTCCACAGCAACGGTCTCTCCTTCTGTGGAGGGATGTTTGCTGAAGCTTCCTGGTTATCCCCAATGTTCCACTGAATGGATGAACAGGGCCATCGGAACAACTCTGCTTTCTCAAAGAGTTTTGAAAATTTACATTTTTCATGTTCTTATGTTCATCTACTTTTAATATGCAAACGTACCCAACAGTAAAACTTTTCAACAGTATAAAATTTCTAAGTATAAGCAAATAGAATAGAAAATGCCCATACACGAATCATTTTATTTAAGCATCTGTCAATATGTGGTTATTTTTGCTTCTTGTATGAACCCCTCCTTAGCCCTGCTGGTCTACATGCAGACCTGTTACCAGAGACATTTCCACGTAAGTCTTTAAGGAAGCACTCCTTCTTTCTCTTTTTCTTTTCTTCCTTTAACATATTATTTAACATTGATTCTTTGGTAACACCACATCATGAACCCCAAACACACTTGTTTTCCAGTCCTCCCAGGTCTGCCCATCCCACTGTACAATGACCTCCTCTCCCCAAAAATAAGGAGAAAAAAAAAAAAAACCAAACAAGTCCAATTTCTGTTGCCCATATGCTCACTGGAGAATGGCCAGACTTAGTGGCCAGACCGTAGAGAAAATGGAGTCCTTCCCTCCCAGCCACCAACTGTGGAGAGCTACCCCTCCGAATCCCTATCACAGTTTTAAGAGTTCTCTTCAGTTATTCAATGGCTTTCTGTCTGGGCTGTTACTCCTTTTCCTCCCTTCAGTTTTTTGAGACAGGGTTTCTCTGTGTAACAACCCCATCTATTCTGGAACGAACTCTGTAGACCAGGCTGGCCTCAAACTCACAGAGATCTGCCTGCCTCTGCCTACTCTTCACATTTGCTAATAATCTAAATCAATTTCCTTATGTCATCATTTTTGTTGTCCCTTTTGCAGTACCAGAATACATATTCTCTCGAAAGTTCTAGACAAGGGCCCTCCCAGTGCAGCAGCAACCTCACCTCCCAGCCCCATAAATGTTGCTTACTACATGTGTGTGATACTCCTCTGCCATGTCCTTCTTTACATCATCCATGAGACAGATCAGATTCTGTTCCCTAATCCAACAGAACCTCAGGGGAGGAACACAGTGTCTACAGCAGATACAAAGGACCTGAGGTGAGATTAATCTTGGTGTGCCCATTACGAAAGCTCTCAGTTAACCTCTCACCAAATGGTTATAGCAGCCCTTGAAGATTATGATACACTATAACTATGGTATAGTCTTTATGAAGGGCCAGAGAGAGGTATCTTTATAGCTTATGGAGTCACAGGGTGAGCAAACATGGGCCACACGAATGGCAGTGACCGCTCTAAAACACCCAGTCGTATTCTGTCCAAAGGCTCTATGTGGCCTGCTGGCCCCTCCTACAGTTCCATTGCTTCATCAGGGATTTAAATTCTAGGGCTGGAGAGATGGCTCAGTAGTTAAGAGCACTGACTGCTCTTCCAGAGGTCCTGAGTTCAATTCCCAGCTACCACATGGTGGCTTACAACTATCTGTAATGGGAACCGATGCCCTCTTCTGGTGTGTCTGAAGACAGCTACATAAAATAAATGAATCTTAAAAAAATGAAATGAAATAAAAAAACAGAGCCTATTGTATGATTTAAAAAAAATTCTATCACTCCATTATCTTCACTAGCTGGAATTTTCCAGCTGAGAATAAGTGCATATTAATCAGCAATTTAGTGACACTGAAGTACAATTTGTACAAGGAAAACAAAAATTCAAAGACAAAAACATGCTTGATTCACAGCTTTCAAAAACTGATTCAAAACAACTGGATCTGTTTTTACAGGAGCAATTGCAAGCTGTGGAGAAAGCAGATTTTCCTCCAGTTCACACTGTTTACTATTTCTTACTTCAATTTGAAGAGGGTGACATTTCTCACTGCTCCACGGTTTATGAGCATTACTTAACTGCAACCCAGTGACGGAGAGCAGGATGCACCGTGTGGTGACAAGAGAGATGCAGGAGCCGTGCTAGACCAGAGGCCTGATCAGCAGCTTCATGGGCCGGAACCATTGTAAGTTGTGCCCCGATGTCACTGCCTATCCACGAGGAGAGAAGAGGGCCCGCCCCATGCAGCCGGCCCTGTGTTTAGTGTACAGAAGTCAGACCTCAGAGCCCACTTGTGCCCAGAGCTATCCGGTCACTCACCTTTCCTCGGGGCTGCCCTGGTGCTGGACATGGAAAGCCGTATGCTGCTCGAAGTAGTACTCCTCCAAGTTGAGCAGCAGTAAGGAGAACCTGAGCATGGAAGAGGAAGGGAGCCATGTGCTCATCTGGTTTACATAAAGTGCTGAAGGCTTCACACATAAAATGCCTGCTCCCAAATCCCCAGCCAGCACTCGAAGCCCACACTCCCCTCCCATGCCCCGGATGGAGTCCTTCTCACGGTAATAGCACCCTCCTTAAACTGTGTGAAATTGTTTATGAAGTCCGAACTCTCCCTACGGCCCATGAAATTTTCACATCCGTGTCCCCTGACACCACAAGCCAAGGCTCCCTGCCATACCCTCACACCTGTCCCATACTGACTTCAGTTCTTGTGACTCCCACAAAACACTGAGCTCTGAGACACGTCTGTGAAGGTGGTTATAACCAACCTGATGTTTTAGGCACCGCTCATGTTTAATAAACAAAACCAATGGGCTGGGTTGAATAGTTCCTTGAGTTTTAAGTGCTTTGAAGTTTAAAAGGAAGACGGGAGAGAAATGTAAAGTGGGGAGGCAATTCCGGCTCAAGCCGGATGACCTGCCCCTGACCTCCACACTTGCACCATGGCCCGGGCACATGCATACACAACTAAGAAAGTAATAATTACTGCCACAGAAATAAATATAAGGCCGAAGCATGAAAAGAAGCATGTCCCTGGCTGCAGAGCATGTGCAAGGAACACTGACAGCATCTCAAGTCACCAAGAAAGCTTTCAGGCAGGGTCAGCCCTCAGACGGATCTAGATGCTCTGCTGTCCTGGAGGGAGATATCTAGATTAAATGTGACCTACGCAGAATAATACTTATAGATGTGAGTAAGATTTTTTAAAATGACAAAGCCCAAAGAAGACAGCAAACTAGAGAGAGATCAAAAGCCAGGAAGAGATGTGAGTCGATCTGTGGGAGGCGGAAAGCAGACGGGAGAATCATTGTGGATGCTTCCTGAGATGAACCCACTCATCAGAAAACTAATGGGAGAGCAGGACTTCCCCAAACCCGGAAGCGGCAGGTGTCACCGTGCAGAAGTCACTCCCAGATAGCTGGCTCCTAATGCGAAGGCACAAGGCTCAAACAAGCATAAGCTTACAAACCTAAGGACCAGAGACGACGCGGGGTCAGAAGGAAAGGTCAAAGACTAAGTGACAGAGTGACAACCAAATCAGTCGAATGTCATAACATCCTAATAATGTCCTGAGTTCACTCACAAAGCAACCTGACCCAAAGGGCTGGCTCACGAGACTAAAATGAGTGAGTCCAGGAACCAGTTTTATCATCTAAGTTTTATTGATCGGTTTAAAGTTTCTGAACAAGAGTTAGTCATAAATTTGACTTAGTCTCCATTTTATTAAAAAAAATTAGTCATAAGCTAAACTTGCCAGAGCATGGCCTGAAATGTTTCTCCATCCTTCTGGATTCAGTAGTCACCAGATTCAGGAGTGTGAGGGCATTCCTCTGATGTGTCCAGGCAGGAACTTACTCACTACTGACCACCCACTCCTAATTCTGGCGGCTGTGGACTCCTTCCTTCTGTTCCCCGCTGTCCCTGTAGTGTCCACAGAAAGGGGAAAACAAACCAAGTGTTCTTCAACAAGATACATGAATGATCATACGCTAGCAAACACAGAGCACCTTCCACAACAACTGTTCTTCACCTGGTAATTAAGATACGCGTATGTCTACTTTTTAGCACCAAATCTATCATAAACTAATAGTAGTTTCTTTGGTTCATCAATACCTAAGTTTGACAAGAAATGCAAGCCTACAGAGAAGGGCTCTGGCCAAATCTTAATGCATAACATTGACAGTTTAAGAAGCTGTTTAGTTCACTCAAGTGTTTACTGGTAATCTGCTTTAAATATTTTCTATGTAAAACAATATTTCAATTAACTTTCAACAATAACTTCCAAACAACATTCTATGGAGTAATAAAAACTCATGCTTGAAAAATCTTAAAGTCACTGTCATGCAGTTTCATGATTTTGTGCGCTCACGTGCTAGTGTTACAGCAAACCATGAACTACTTCTTTAGAAGACTTGTGCAACCCACCTTTATAGAGCACGGTCATTTCCTGGATCTTTTCCCCTTTAGCGAGTCATTACACTAAACGCCTTGTTCTACCTTCACACCTCCACCTGAAACTTAAGAGCATACTGATGTGCTTAACGCCTGACCAACTGCTGCACTGCAGACAGTCAGAGGATAGCCCTGCATGCTCAGCGACTCAGTTCTTCCCAATCGTGCTGACAGGAGTCAGGCCTGTGCCTAGGTTCTGGGTGTAAACCAGCACAGGTTCAATGGGGAAAGCTTTGACACCTGGGTGGCACTGCCCAGGATACAGGAAAGCTACACTATCCAGGGTTTCTTACCCACACATACCCTGATACACAAACTTATCCTCAGATTAAGCCAGGCTGTTGTGCTCCTATTAGAGAGGTGGTTAAACAAACTGGCTATTTAAAATTTAAAAAACAAAACAGAAAAACCCTTCTTGGATTCGGAAATAAAGAAGAGGTTAAGGGAACAGGTAGACAGTGCTGGAAACACCACCCACCTCCAAACAGCAAAGTCTGAAGAGAGGACTAGAGGCAGAAGAGCTAAACCTCTCCTTCTCCATTATAATAGCCACACCCACTCTCCTATAACAAAGGCGGGCTCACAAGGGAAAAGCTCACCAAATTTATTTAATCAAGGTTTTGCATGATAGCAGAGCCTTCCAAAGACCCAGGGGAAACTGCCTTTCTTTTACACTCAAGTCCCTGAGACTTAGGCTTAAGTAGACAGCTGTGCAGAAGGACAGAAGGGTGCTACATGGGGAGGGGACCCAACAACAGTCCTGCTCCAGAGTGTGGTCAGGACCCCTCAGAGTGAAGGTCTTCAAGAGAGGAACAGAAATTGACTTTTCTAGTTTCTGTGGTTGGTTAAAGGAGAAGGGCTGTAAGTTCTATGACACAGTACGCGGAAGGCGGGTTCTGAATTCATGACTCACTTTAGAAGAGCGTGGAGGCAGGAGGTCAGACTTTCCGAAGGCTTCTCAGCTCTTCAGTTCTAAGCACTCAGCATGCTGAGAGCACACTCTGCAGTATTCCTTTCAGACTCTCCACAGTGGGGTTAGATTCCATCTAACTATCTAACGCCAGTCTCCTCATCTTAATTTTGTACACACAAATTAAAAACAAACTAAAAACGCTTCATCCCCTGCCCAAGTGAAGATGACTGACAGTTTTACCTACCAGTCAGAACTCCACCAACAGAGTTAGTGAAGCAGGGTGGGACTTCACTGGTAATTCACAGGGGTAAATGGTGACAACTTCCCCCTTCCTTTTCCACGGTCCGTGAACCATCTGTCTGTCTGGAACTGCCAGCAGCTAGTGCACACATGCTCTTGCAGGGACTCTCAAGGTTCCTACATCACTAGACAACTGCAACTGTACTCGGGTTTTTATCTCAGCAGACACTTGCTTCCTCTGCACCTTACTAAATGAAATTCTCCTTTAGAGGAGACTCACTGCCATGAGAAGGGTACAAAGGAAGAGGCACTTTCTCTGTCTTAGGTCCACGCCGTCCTGCTCAGTAGCAACATACATCCTCAACTTCAAACACAACTTTTTTTTTTAACCTACAGCATTTTTCAAAGCCTCCAGTCAGGGGAGGCTCCAACCTTCTTGAAGCCTCTTATGACTTCTGGACTCAGATCTGGAAAACAGCTTGGAGGGACACTATCACATAGCCATTCTGTATGATGTCTGCTTGCCTTACTCTCTGCAGCTCTTCAGGAAAGAGAACTTGAACTAGAAATTCTGAATTATATTTTTGATGATGTCCATAGTTCCTCAGTGGAAAGATTTTTTTTAGAAGTTTCTAGTAATAATGTATGATTTGTGTGTGTGCATGCATGTGTATGTGTGTGTTTCTCTGTGTCTATGTCTCTGTGAGTGTGTGTGAGTGTGTGTCTGTGTGTCTATGTCTCTGTGAGTGTGTGTCTATGTCTCCGTGAGTGTGTATGTGTGTGTCTGTGTGTCTATGTCTCTGTGTGTGTGTGTGTGCGTGTGTGTGTGTGTGTGTGTGTGTGTGTGTGTGTGATGGAGAGGGTTGTGGGGGTTTTTTCTTACTTGAAACTTTCAATTCTGTTTTCTTAAAAAACAGACCTACTTAAAAAACTTGAAACCTACTGAGTTTCAAGTAGGGCCTATATCTCTTGACACAAATGTGTTACCTTGGATCACTGCTTTTTCTGAAGATTTTCACTGCCCTTTGCTTCACTTTCACTATTTAATGTTCAGAATTCAGTAAACGTCCCAAGTTCTCTACATTAGGATAAATTAAAAGTGTCAGAAGGGAAGTGAGGAGCTGTCATTAGCTCCACTAAGCCTCTCAGCACTTGTCACTATTGCCACTTCCTGTTCTCTGGTCTACCCCAGGTACACATCTGTCACTTTTTCCGGCCCACTGGCATGGCCTGCAATGAATGAATACGAGTGTGTTTTATCTCTGCTCACTTTCCAAAGGTCCTCCCTGTGCGGCCCCACCCACCTAGTGCTGGATTCCAGACACAGGATGTTGCTTCTCCTCCGTGTTAAGGACCCACTGCCTCCCCTAGCAAGGTGGTACTTTCAGACACGTCTGCAGCTTTTCAGCCCTGGATTTTAATTTCAATTCCCATCTCCGCAAGCTTCAGTGACACCTAAGCGCACAGTATCCCTCATTCTACTCTGCTTTCTGTTGCTGTTATAAACACCATGATAAACACAACTTAGGAGGAAAAGACTATTTACACTTTCAGGTTACATGTCTCGTTTAGAGAAGTGGTTCTCAACCTATGGATCACAAATGCCCTTTCCACAAAGGTCACCTAAGACCATGAGAAGACAGACATTTACTCTGTGATTCATAGCAGTAGAAAAAAAAAATGAAGCTATAAAGTAACCGTTTAAGATCTGTATTAAAGAGTAACAGCATTAGGAAGGCTGAGAACCACTGAGCTGAAGAAACCAGAAGGCAGGAACTCAAGATATCTCCCAGGGGAACAGCGCTTCCTAGCCTGTGTCCAAGTTCATGTAAAAGTACCTTTCTGGTACAGCCAGAACCACTTGTGCAGGGTACCATTGCCCACAGTGGGCTCTGCGCTCCCCCCATCAATTAGCAATCAAGAACATGCCCCCCTAGACAGCTCACAGGACCATCTGACAGTTTCTCAACAGAGGCTCCCTCTCCCCAGGTGTCTCTAATGAGTGTCACATTATCCACAGGCTACAAATTTGCATAGAAATACCTGAGTGATTAAAGGGTGTTTCTAGTTCAGGTACTCATTGGCCCATGTAAATTACTGGTTCCTCTTCCTCTGAAGCTGTGGGTCCCTAGAAAAACCAATTTCACTACTTCGGCTGGCTTTTGCCTTCTTTCCCCTCCACAGCACATCTACCACTCCATTACTTAGCCCAACTCCGAGCCCACTAACACTACCCACAAAGCCTGGTGCTTCTAATCTCAAGTCTCCACAACCTATAAGGATAAAACATTGCCCATGCTCTCAAAAGCCTTTCAGCTTCCTTACTCACCCTGGCTCGTAGCTGTGTGCTGGGTGATAAAGCTATGCCGTGGAGTACTTACCCAGCACCTTCAGGGCCCTGGATACAATCTGCAGTACACACACAGAGCCATTGCCCAGGGAGCCTCGGGGCCTGACAGACTTAAGAAGTGGTTGGGAAGAACAAGCAGACAGAACAGACAGCCTGGGCGCCTGGCTGACAGGACCAGTAGCTTCTCCCACTCAGGTGCTCACAGTCACCTTGAAATCACATCAATGCTGGATTCCGATGTGGACCTGGTTTGTGAGCTCCAGGAATGCTCATCCTGCCGGCCTAGCACGCACAGGGAAACTGAGTCCAACACCATATAAACTAGGTTCCCTTCACCCCAGACGCGTTTTAAACTTCAGAGACCACAACAGTGAGTACTGTCTGGCAGTTCGAATGTCCTGTGTTTAAAACAGAATCAGTAAGTCACAGTGGGACAAAGGCTGAACTTGGGCTCAGGACCTAGGTGCTAGTGCCAGCTGGTGCTCAGTCACGCTGCGTTAGTTTTATTTTTGTGGCTCAGAATTTCATAGTTGTATCCTGGCAGGGAGGCGTGGCCAGCAGTTAACATCAAATGTCCCAGCACATTTCCTTCCTCATCAACCCCTAATGGATATTCACACTCTGGGCATGTCTTGTTCTCTGTCGACCTTCTCTGGAAATGGCCTCAGAGACAGAGGTGTGTTCACAGGTGCTCTCCAATGCATTCCAGGTGACACAACCAACCAGCACACACGGCTAAGCTATGTGGCCTTGTCAAACAGTTCCCCGATTACTTAAACTCGACTCCGAAACATAGTGGAGATACTGACAGATGAGCTTATTTACAAAACAGACCAAATAAATCTGAGTCTAAGGAAATCACCAGGACTGGATAAAAGGCAGCAAACACCACGGAGAGGAGGCCTCCAAAGCTTCCAGAGAAGTCAGTCCACTTGTAAACAGTTTGATAGCAACAGTGCTAGTCTGTTACAGATGAGAAAGCGGCGTCCTGCGAAGCTGCCCGGCATCCAGCTTTGTTCGTCTTTGTGTTTAAGATCATCAGTTCTGGTTGTCCACAGGCTTGAACCTTACCAACGTGCCCCTACCCCCTGCCCCAATACCAGGGAATGTGCTCGTGCTTCCCCCAACTATAGACAAAACCCTGCTAGATCTTGCAGATTTAGCCAGTCTCCCATCAGGCCAGTGGGGGTAAGGACAACGCAAAGCCTCCTGGTCATTCTGCAGGGTTCGAGTTTTTCCGTAACTTAAGTGGCAAGGTTGAGTAGCGCTGTTGAGAGGAAAGCAGGGCACACCAGTGTCCGACCATTTCTCTGCTAGTGGTATCATGACCTATATTGCTCCTCCAGCAAGTCCTGGGCTATCCAATGGCCATCTGCCTTTGTTTAGAGATGCTCAAGAAATGACACATATAGCAGCAAGACTGTTCTCAAAG
Source organism: Rattus rattus (assembly GCF_011064425.1). Lineage (NCBI taxonomy): Eukaryota > Metazoa > Chordata > Mammalia > Rodentia > Muridae > Rattus > Rattus rattus. The sequence goes on along the minus strand of NC_046154.1, from coordinate 136,535,912 downwards.
CAAGGGCAAAATAAGACTATGTTTAGACACGCAGGAACCATGGCTACTTCCTATCATCAGACCCTGCTCAGAGGAACGTTTACAGGTATTTCTAAGAAAAAAAATGTCCATATGGGAGACAGGACATGCAAGAAGGAAAACCCATCAAAGACTGCAGCAAGTATGCACATAAAACTATGCAATTATCCATCAGGCAGTCCTAATGTGTAGATTTAACCGATCAACAGTGGACTATAATTTAGCATGGGACAACAAAGGTGGTTATTCCAGGGCCTCTGCATTGATTGAGAGGAAGGCAGGGAGAATGATGATGAGCTTCTGATATAAAAGAACATACTAAAATGTCAAGGAGAAGTACCAAAACAAAGGTAACATTAGAATGCAGAACCCCATACTCTGCAGGGAAATACAAAGAACACATAGGGGCTTTCACTTAATCCAAAGAAGAAGGGGCTGGGGAAAGGGATACAGTCAAAGACTAGAGAAGAAATAAATCTGTCATACTTATAACAAATGAACGTTGCTCAAGACAAAGACTCAAAATGAACTGCTAACAAGCCCAACAACAAGGGCTGGCAAACGGCTCTGTATTAGCTCTTACGCCTGACACCCTCAGTTTGGTCTCTTGGGCTCACATGGTAGAAACAGAAAACTGACTCCTACGATTGACCTCCACTCACACGTGAACACACATATGTGTATATGTACACGCATGCACAAAACGCATGCACGAAATGAGTGAATAAGATATAATGGTTTTAACTTTAAAATTTAAATAATACATTATTCACAAGTAACATATACAAAACAAGGCTATAGAAATTATTAACAATACAAAATTTCATATAATGAAAATCACCTAAAACCCCAGTATTAATATTAATATCAGACCAAAAACATTACTAGAAACAGCAAGGTTATTATATGTTCCTAAAAGATTCACTTAAGAAAAACATAACAATTCAAAGTTCCTCATAAAATACAAATTAATAGTAAGTCAGAAGGCTGGCTAGAACAGTTGCCTACCATCTGAAAGTCACCGTGTTCAATCCCCAGCAGTAAGGGGAAAAAGAAACAAAACAAAACTCCAGTTTTCAAAACTTTTTGAGTTAAAATGTGAGGACAACTTCTAAAAATATGGTGATAAAAATTGAGGCCACAGTGGTATTTAGAAGAAACCAGGCCAAGGTATATCTCAGAGGTAAAGTCTTTATCTACCCTTAGGAGACTCTGAGTATCCCCAGTGTATCAACTGCAGCAAAACAAAAATATTGTACCCTGGTTAATAAAATACTGGGTATGATATAGGCTTGTAATTACAGCTCTTGGGAAGTGTTGGCAGGAGGTCAATAATCTACATCTGGCATGGACTACATGGGACTCTATCTCATAAAAGAAAGAAAGGAAGAATGGAGCAGGGGCAGGGCGGGAGGGTACATGGAGGGAAAGAAACTATAATTGAGCACTGAATCCTTAACGCCCACTACTATTTATACCTCACTTAAAAGACATAATTAATGCGAATCATACAGCAAAAAAGCCTCAGGTTCAGCCTGGAGAGATGGCTCAGTGGTTAAGAGCACTGACTGCTCTTCCAAAGGTCCTGAGTTCGAATCCCAGCAATCACATGGTGGCTCACAACCATCTGAAATGGGATAGGACGCCCCCTTCTGGTGTGTCTGAAGACAGCTACAATGTACTCATATATATCAAATAAACAAAACTTTAAAAAACAGAACAACAAAAAAACATTGTGTCAAAAAAACAACAAAAAAAGCCTTTATTTGCAGCATTTATCTTCTCACTCGATTTATATGTGGGGAAAAAAAATGAGCCAATTACTTTAAAGGAGAAATTTATGTGACCCACAAGCATTCCTGATTGCCCGAGTGCTGACTCTGCAGTTTATCTCCGATTCTAATACCTAGCATAACCTACAAAGGAGAATGAAGAACTGGAACGCTTCACGTTAGAAATGGAAGGTTACACAGGAGAATAACACATCACTCAGTATTCTAAAAGCGTATTGCAAATAAGTGCAAACTCAGTTGATAAGCGAAATGTGCTGAGTAAAAGAAATTTGATATCAGCAGAACCAAGGAGCTGCACATCCACGGGCTACTCGGAACAAGGTGGAAGTCTCCGAAATGCCTGTGACACACGGGCACACAACAGAAAGTTAAGAATCGGTAACACTTGAGCCTGAGTCGGCAGCTCACAAACCGCAAAGCTGTTCATTCTAGTACAGGATAGGAACAGAACACAGCTCGCTCTCTCTCTCTCTCTCTCCTCTCCCTCAGTCTCTCTCTCTCGGCTCTTGGTATGTCAGCTACCTAAACATCTCCTTCACCTAAGATGAGAATGGTTGTGACAACAAAACTTAAACAGAAATATTCATAAGTGGAAATGTCTTCGGTGGCAGTTTGCAGAACATCCTCATTTGCTTACCCACTGAGCATTTCCGCCAGGCCCAGCTATCTCAGAGAATAAACCGGAACTGTGTCCTGAATTTTTTTCATCTGCCTTCATTGGCATCTAACCGTGGCCTTTTGAAATAACCAGTAAAAGCTAATATGACTCCTGACATAGTTGTACGGATACAAGAGTGTTTAATTGAACTGTCTGTTTGCTTTCTAGTCCTGAAAATTACTAAAGCTTTCTTTTCCCCATAAACTTCAGCAAACAGTGCCAGGGTATGGTTTATTTGAAACCTACGTCTGCGTGCAAGGCTGTGTGGTTTGGCAAATAACAGTACGGGATACCTAAATGGAGGTTGAATTTTAGATAAACAGTATAGTTAGCCTGTACTGTGATTTTAGTATAAGTATGTCCCCAAATCTACATGGGGACATTATCTGAAATTAATATTTAACTGAGAGTCTCGTATTAGTTACAACTAACAATCCCGAGTTTCTTTCTACAGCCTTCTTAAATGCAATATCAGCGCTGCTCACAATCTATCTCATTAAACATCTAAAATATATCGACTTTTCTCCATTCTTTCTTCTGTCATCCTTGTGGCAGAATCTCCCAGCCAGGAGCTTCTACTTCTGTGGAAAATGTTAACTTATGCTAACGGCAGCAGAATCAGCAATCAGAGAAACACAAGCTAACTTCAGTTTCTCTTTCTCTGGGGTCATTGGTAGTTGTAGAAGAAATCTAAAATCCCTAACTCAGTATGTGTAGAGCCAACGAGTACACTAAGCAGAGGCCTCTGGTTATCTCTGAAGCTTCAAGCTCCGAGAAAGAACAGAGCTGTGAGATAGCTGAAACCAGTCACTTTTATCATCTTGCCCATTTGTGGCCATGTCGGCAAATTATAGATAAGAAACACGTGAGCAGAAGAAATTTTAAATTTGGGTCGGTTTTCCAAAGTTAACTTTTAAAAGTTCCTCTTTTTAGAAATAGTTCTGTGATCTTTAAAGAAATCTGCTTGGTTTAAGTTCAAATCTCAGTCAGAAACGTTCCACTAATGCAAATAGAAACCTCTGAACAGTACCCTAAGATTGCAAAGCTATTAAGCAGAGTTGGGGGTGATCAGGAAGTGTGAATTCAATGGCTGCTGCTGACTGTAGGGTACAGTTGATGCTGGCAGCTGATAAATGCTTGACTTGGGAGAACTCTTACCTTGGAGTACTGTGAGCCCAATATGTAAACAAAACAGCGTTTGCTGGAAATAACAAGGGCAGCGGGTTCCCCCAACATTACAGAACAGTGGAAAACGATTAAAATAAGTCAGAATATAAGGCGAAACACCCCTTTCCCGATTTCGCTGTTTATCACTGGAGTCAAAACATTGTTACAAATGACTAAGTCCTAGAACAGGACAGGCCAAGCGTTTAAAACATTTCAAATGTTAATGTGAATGCTCATCGATGTAATATAGAGCACCAACAAGTCTCAACAAGTCGTCAGTGCCAGACAAAGAAATTCCACTTAAAATCAGGAGGGAAATAGCAATTTCAGAACGGACCACCTTGCTAGCCCACTACAGATTAAAGAGAGGTGCACGGATGGGGAAAGAGGGCGGGTCGAGTAATAGCTACAAGTGAAGACTCCCGGAGAGCCACGCAGAATAAAAGCTGCACCTGCATTTCCTGGCATAACCTACTTTGCTGGATCCACTAAGCAACAACGTGACCGTCCATCCCAGCTCCCACAAACAAACCCCATATCTCAAAACAAACAAACAAACAAACAAACAAACAAACAAAAAACCAAAAAACAAAACCCGCATTCTCTTTGGAACCATAGCTGGATCACCCGCAGGCGCGTGGATCACAAAAAAATCGTCCTGGGAAGGACACACACCGGGCGGAAGTGCGCTTTCCTGTGTGGGGACTGGATCTGAAGGAGGCCGGAGCTCTACCCACGTCCTCGCTGGGCCGCGGCTGACCGCGACCGTCCAGCCGCGCGCGCTCCTCCAACAGCCTCCCACACAGGCCGGCTGCGGGGCGCCGAGGGTCGGTGGGGAGACGCTGGCTGGGGATGGCAGGCGGACGGGCTGGCAGGCGGACGGGCCCGGGCCCGGCCCTGCCTCCGCGTCCCGAGGTTCCCCGCCAGCCGGGCCCACCCACGGCTCTGCGGCCTCCAGAGGAGCCCCTGGCTGCCGCCCGGCCCGACCTCCCGCCCCGCGCACCTCTCCTTGGAGTAGAGCTGCAGCTGCTGCTCGCGCTGCCTCTTCCGGGTGAACGCCATGGAGGCCCGGGGCGCGCAGGCCGCCGACTGTCCCGAGCAGTCCCGAGCGGCGGCGCTGGGCGGGCGGCCGAGAGCCCCACGCTGCGCCCCAGGGCCCGCGGCGTCCGGACCTCGCTCACCGCAGCATCCTCGCGTGGGGACTCCGGCGACGCCGTGACTCAGGCCCGGAGGAGGGGCGCGCCGTGACCTGAGGCCGCGGGAGCCGCGTCCCACACTGCCCCGACTAACCTCTGCAGCGCTGCTGCGGCGAGGACACCTCACACGTGAAAGCCCAGACCTGCGGGGGAGCCCCCCAGTACGTTAGTGGCGGGGATTTGAAATAACAAGGTTTTCGATGTTTAGTGCCAAATTTCAGTCTTATAAATAATCGATGGTTTTGTTTTGTTTTGTTTTCGCCCATGTATGGTGTAAGCAGTGAATGGTTCTTAGTAATATTCACAGGTTGTAACTATTACCACCTTGTTGGGATATTTTTACCGTCTCAAAAAGAAACTTTTACGTTTTAGCAATCACTACTCTTAGCTGCATCTCCACAAACCTTTGCCCTAGGAAACACTACTTTCTGTCTCTGTGAATTTGCCTAGCCTGGACATTGGTGGTCCATACAATATATGGTCTTGGTGTCTAATTTCTTTCATGTAGCACTAGGCTTCCAAGGTTAGTCTGAGGTACAGCACAAGTCAACATTCTATTCCTTTTTATCACTGAAGTGTATTCCATTGTATTGCATAGCATTTCCATTAATATATTCAACAGTTGCCAGGCATGTCAGTGTTTCCACCTCTTGGCTATTAAGAATAATGCAGCTATAAGCATTCGTGTGCCCGTTTTTGTGTGTGCATGCTTTCATTTCTGTTGAGTGAAACTGAAATCAAAGAGTGGAGTTGCTAGGGGTTGGGGATTTAGCTCAGTGGTAGAGCACTTGCCTAGCAAGCGCAAGGCCCTGGGTTCGGTCCCCAGCTCCGGGAAAAAAAAAAAAAAAAAAGAAAAAAAAAAAAAAAAGAGTGGAGTTGCTAGACTGTCTTAACCCCATCCGTGAACTTTGAAAGACTGCCACTGTGCTTTCAAAGTATCTGAGCCATTTAACTCCCACTGGAAGCAAAGAAAGGTTCTGACCTTCAACAATACTTAATATCTTTTGGATTATGTCTGTTCTACCTATCAACTATGACTTGCCTTTCATAGGGGTTATGACTTCTCCATACCCTGAGAATAAGCTGGATATTGCTTACCTCTAAGGGGCTCTCAGATAACAAGCCTCCAAGTTGTGTGTGTTGAAACACTCCTAGCGTTGACTTAAGAATCAGGTTCTGCAGGGTTGAAAAAAAAAACCCAAAACAATGGCTGCAGAAGTATCAGTGCTTCTTAGCTGTCTTTCATCAATGTCAGAATGTGGGGGGAAGATAGGAGGTCGTGACTGAAGAGATCTCAGTACCCTGTGTCAGTGAATCTCTCCCTTGTCTCCCAGGGCTGCACAGATGCTGAACTGACTTAATGGTCCTTGGGAAAGTGTCTGTGTGCCTATGTGCACAATGAAATAAGATTATGAGAATGCCTCCGGTACCACTTGAAAAATCTCTGTATGAGAAAGAGTATAATAAGGGGTTGGGGATTTAGCTCAGTGGTAGAGCGCTTGCCTAGCAAACGCAAGGCCCTGGGTTCGGTCCCCAGCTCCGAAAAAAAAAAAAAGGAGAAAGAGTATAATAGATGCTATGAAGCCAGAGGAGAGACGTTAATTTGGCTGGAATAAAATAAGGAAAAAAAATAGACCAGAATATAAGTTTTCTTTCCATTAAGCATTGAGGAAAGATGTGGTCCTGGTAGGTTGAGAGAGACAGTTTCTCCTTGGCCAAATTCTATCTAGGTCCTGAGTCCTCTTAAGTAGGCCTCGATCTTAGCTTACGAAAACTGTGGACTTCCATCTTATACCCTCTCCTTATTCTGGCATCATTTCTAATGGTTCCTCTGGATGACCCTAAGCCCCTATCAGTACCTGTTCCAAGCAGCCAAGAGATCTCACTGTTGTTCAAGTCCACTGTCTCACATAGGCTGGAACCTTCCTGAAGATGACTTATGGGGCTAGGGAGATAACTGCTAGCGAAGTGTCCGCCACACGTAGGTGGAGATCTGAGTATGCACCTGGTGAGTGTGTATCCAGGCACCCATGTGAGGAAAAATAAAAATAAAAAAGTCAAGCCCGGCAGAACCAGCCTGTAACCCCTGCACACCGGGGAGTCTGACCGTGACTTACTGTCTAGCATGTCTAGTGAACGTTGGGTTCAGTGATAAGCCCTTTCCCAAGAAAACAAAAATTAAAATGTTATTGCAATAGAGGAGGCCCCTGACAGACATTGGCCTCTGGTCTCCCAAGTGCACACTGCCCAGGGGCACAGGGCCTTGAATACACTTCCCTACCTTCCCCACTTCCCTACCTACCCCCCTCCTGCTCCCAAACTGCTTACATTTGTTAATCCTTTGTCCCTTTGGGGTGTGTTTGTATCTCCAGCCCTCAGAAGTATCCTTTTCAAGGTCCTGAGAGCCACTCTTTTGAAATGGGTGTGGGAAAACAGAATTGTAACGTTTATAATTGCGGGTTAACTGACCCAGCTGCTTAAGTGTGTTTAGATTAACTCGCCCTTCTTAGTTTTTTTTTTCTCCCCCAACTCTCTTGAGCCACTGAGCTCTTCCTGAGTCCTACGCTGTCCCTTCAGAGTATTTACTCCACTTTTCCACAAATCAAAGTTCAATTCAATTCCCACACCTATGGTAACAGCGCATTTCTGATTATAAGTGGTCCTTCCTACTTTAGGCTTTTCTTGGACAAAGAGAAGGGAGAAATATTTTTCAAAGAGTCTTCCTCCATTAGCCCCGAAGAGAGAGATTTCTGCTATAATAGTTTGTTAGGGAAGGGAATTTAAGAGGACTTTGAACTGGCAGTCCCTCCCTTTCCTGACATTCACTGGCTTCCCTTCTCTTGTGTTCTGTCTTTGTTTATATATGGGGGACCCTAAGGGCTTTTCCAGTCCCACACTCTCCTTGCAGCTTCCCCCTCCTGCCTGCGGACAAGGCTAGGCCAAGTTCCATTCTCCACCCACAGGAACATTCTTGAGTAAAAAAATTCAGAAAGTACTGACTGATAGTCACAGGACCCTCTGAAAAGTCCCAGGTAGAGTTCAAATTTGTGTCATGCTTGCTAGCCAATACATTTAAAGGTCAATATGCTTAGCCAATAAGTTTGAACTGTAACCTTGCTGATGTAACCTGTGCTCCTAAAAAGAATAAAAACTGCTTGTAATAACCAGTCGGGGGCGCCTTCTCGTCACTCACCAGAAAAATAAACCTCCTGCCTTTGCTTCGAACTCCATTCTCCTGTCTCACTTGGGGGGTCTCCCGATAGTTAAGACTCACTTCGAGTTACGTTTGTGTGTGTGTGTGTGTGTGTGTGTGTGTGTGTGTGTGTGTGTGTGTGTGTGTGTGTGTGTGTGTGTATTTCTATCAAAGGCTAACTTTTTCTTCCCAGCAGCCATGAACCTAAAATTATGCTTTCTTCTGTCATTCTTGTAGTAAGTCTGTCTTCTCTCACTATCGGATCTTTGCCATCTGAATAGTGATGTATTCTTTTTTCATTTTACTGAAAATAGATTATATTTTCATACAATATATTCTGACTAAAGTTTTCCCTCCCTCTACTCCTCCGGGTTCCTCTCCATCTCCCTTCCCCTCCCAATCCACTCCCTTTCTGTCTCTCACTAGAAAAGAACAAGCTGCCAAGAGATAACAACCAAACGGGACAAAATAAAATATAATAATATGAAGCAAAAATTATATCAAGGTTAGACACAACAGGAAGACATGAGTCCCAAGAGCGGGCACAAGAGTCAAAGCACACTTGTTCTCCTAGTCAAGAGGCCTATAAAAATACCAAGCTATTATCTACAAAGGACCTGATTGCAAACCCATGAAGGCCATGTGCTTGGTGCTTCAGTCTCTGTGAGCTGATATGGGCCTTGATTCAGAATCTCTTCTAAACAATGCCTATCAACAAAAAACCTTATGGTCAATGAACTGAGGCAGGAAATAGGAAGTGGGACACTGGTGGGAAGAGAGAATTCTGGGAAATGATGAGAGAATAAAAAGATACAGGAAGAGATTCAAGAGATATTCGAGGGGGAGGCTCAGAAGACTAGAAGGAAGAAGCAAGCTGGGACTGTAGGGGAGGAAACTAGCCATATGGACGACATAGAATAGTTTGAATGGGTTAAATAAGTCATGAGCTAGTCAGGAAATGAGCCAAAGTTTATGGCCTAGGCATTTAATAATAGTTTTAGACTCACCATTCCTGAAGCAGGGGCCAGGAGGTAAAACAGATTAATGTTTTTACAAGAAGGCCTTGTTCTCCTGGTCTCCTCCAACCCCTCTGGTCCTTACATTCTTCCGGTACCCTCAGCGAGGTTCCCTGAGTTCCAAGGGAAGAGTAACATATTTTTAAGATTGAAATAAGCTTTCCCTTATCATGTACTTCCTTCCAGCATCTCGTTCCTGACAGGACTCCTTGACATATTTATCTGCACAAGCTGTCTCCATTTTTTTTCTCTTTGCAATCTGTTCAGTTCGTTTTGATTGGACTTCCATTAACACACCTCCTCTACAATGCCTCGCTGCTAAATATCCACATTCATTGGTTACATTCAGCATACTAAAACAGCACTGACCATTGCTTCTGTCTGTAGCATTTCACCCCATTGCTTCCAAGCTCCCATGGTTTCCTTGTTTCTCTCCTACCTCACTCCCTGCTCCTGGGTCCCTTTGTCTGCCCCCATCCCCACCCCCACACTGGATTTCATAATGCTGATCCTCTGGTGACTTAACCAGTTCTGTAAGGGAGGAATTGAACAGGTGTTGAAGACAGAAACTTCTAATCTTAAATTGTTTGTTCTGTCCTAGGGTAAACATCTCACTAGTTTGGGTAAATCTATTTGAGAGTTAGGGTGTCTGTATAGGTACACTTGTGAATGTTGTTTAAGAAATTAAATATCTCTAAAGGTTTAGTCTCCAGTTGATGGCACTATTGGGAGGTGGTGGAACCAGCAGAAGGTTGGCCCTAAACGGTGGGATGCCTTTGAAGGGATACTGAAACTCTGGCCCCTTCCTCTAGTGATGGGGGCCTTCGCACAGGCCCCAAAGCAACAGGACTGAAACCCTAAGACAAAGGAGCTCTGTCTTCCTTTAGCTCGATCTTCTCTTGGGTATTTTGTCACAACAGCAGCAAGCTGGCTAACTGTCTGAAATAAACTGAGCAGTACAGTTGAAAATTTTGTTATGAGTACCTAACTATCAAGTCAGACATGAGGAGAAATGTCAGTACTAACAGCCAAGTATGAGCATTGAGTAGAGTCTGACTGAGAGGTGTCCTTGAAATGTATCTTCTTTGAGGGAGTGAAGATTCCTGATATACCATTGGACTTTCAGTAAGGCTAAGCAAAGGTTTAACAGTCTTGTTTTTAATGGTAGACAACTACACTCTGAGGTCCTACTACCACAGATGTTTGCTGTTGCATTCCTGTGGTAAGCTCTGGAGAGGACTCACTCCTTATCTTTGCTAAAATTAAAGGCTGTGTTCCTGTTCATTCTGGGAAGTTTCACAGTTGCAGAGTACATCTGGAGCACTTAGTAATGTATTATTTTCAACCCATAGGTCGAATTCCAGGTCTTTTTTCAAACTCCATGCATATTATCAGTTTTGACAACCTAATTTCAAAACTTAATGAGGGAACCCTTATTTGCAGTTGGTAGGGGGTACAAATTAATACAGAAATTGTACGAATAAGTTTGGAGATTTCTCAAAAACATAAACATAGAAATACAATATGACACAGCTATTTCACTCCTGGCGTATACCCATAAGCCACCATAGAGATATTTGCCTTCCATGATTACTGCAGCTCTATTAACTATAGCAAAAATCTGGAATTAACCTAGATGCCCATCAAGAGAAGGGAGGATAATGAAAAATAAAACATCTATGAATGCTATTCACCTCTAAAGAAAAATGCCATTACAAAATTTGCAGGAAAATGGATGGACTCAGAATGTATAATACTAAGTGTGATCACACATTTCCCCCTCCCCCAAATAAAAAGTCCATATATTCTCCCTCAAACTCAAAACTCTGCCAATAATATATGTATATAAAAACCTAAATATATGTGGATATAGTATGACCTGTAGAAGAGAGAACAAAATGGGCTAAATATTAGGGGATGGGAAAGGATTGAATGCAGCAACGGACAGGAGTTATAAAACTATTTTCTTTTTTTTTTTATTTTTACAGTATGTATATTTTAGAACTTTTATTGGAAATGTTTATTTTTCATTTTTTTTTTTTATTAACTTGAGTATTTCTTATATACATTTTGAGTGTTATTCCCTTTCCCGGTTTCGGGCAAACATCCCCTCCCCCTCCTCTTCCTTATGGGTGTTACCCTCCCCACCCTCCCCCCATTGCCGCCCTCCCCCCAACAGTCTAGTTCACTGGGGGTTCAGTCTTAGCAGGACCCAGGGCTTCCCCTTACACTGGTGCTCTTACTAGGATATTCATTGCTACCTATGAGGTCAGAGTCCAAGGTCAGTCCATGTATAGTCTTTAGGTAGTGGCTTAGTCCCTGGAAGCTCTGGTTGCTTGGTATTGTTGTACATATGGGGTCTCGAGCCCCTTCAAGCTCTTCCAGTTCTTTCTCTGATTCCTTCAACCGGGGTCCTATTCTCAGTTCAGTGGTTTGCTGCTGGCATTGGCCTCTGTATTTGCTGTATTCTGGCTGTGTCTCTCAGGAGCGATCTACATCCGGCTCCTGTCGGTCTGCACTTCTTTGCTTCATCCATCTTGTCTAATTGGGTGGCTGTATATGTATGGGCCACATGTAGGGCAGGCTCTGAAGGTGTTCCTTCAGTCTCTGTTTTAATCTTTGCCTCTCTATTCCCTGCCAAGGGTATTCTTGTTCCCCTTTTAAAGAAGGAGTAAAGCATTCACATTTTGATCATCCGTCTTGAGTTTCATTTGTTCTAGGCATCTAGGGTAATTCAAGCATTTGGGCTAATAGCCACTTATCAATGAGTGCATACCATGTGTGTCTTTTGTGATTAGGTTAGCTCACTCAGGATGATATTTTCCAGTTCAACCATTTGCCTCTTAATTTCATAAAGTCATTGTTTTTTTGATAGCTGAGTAATATTCCATTGTGTAGATGTACCACATTTCTGTATCCATTCCTCTGTTGAAGGGCATCTGGGTTCTTTCCAGCTTCTGGCTATTATAAATAAGGCTGCGATGAACATAGTGGAGCGCGTGTCTTTTTTATATGTTGGGGCATCTTTTGGGTATATGCCCAAGAGAGGTATAGCTGGATCCTCAGGCAGTTCAATGTCCAATTTTCTGAGGAACTCCAGACTGATTTCCAGAATGGTTGTACCAGTCTGCAACCCCACCAACAATGGAGGAGTGTTCCTCTTTCTCCACATCCTCTCCAGCATCTGCTGTCACCTGAGTTTTGATCTTAGCCATTTCTCCCTGGTGAGTGAAATCTCAGGGTTGTTTTGATTTGCATTTCCCTGATGACTAAAAGATGTTGAGGGTTGGGGATTTAGCTCAGTGGTAGGCGCTTGCCAGTAAGCACAAGGCCCTGGGTTCGGGTCCCCAGCTCTGAAAAAACAAACAAAAAAAAACAAAATAAAGATGTTGAACATTTCTTTAGGTGTTTCTCAGCCATTCGGCATTCCTCAGCTGTGAATTCTTTGTTTAGCTCTGAGCCCCATTTTTTAATAGGGTTATTTGTCTCCCTGCGGTCTAACTTCTTGAGTTCTTTGTATATTTTGAATATAAGGCCTCTATCTGTTGTAGGATTGGTAAAGATCTTTTCCCAATCTGTTGGTTGCCGTTTTGTCCTAACCACAGTGTCCTTTGCCTTACAGAAGCTTTGCAGTTTTATGAGATCCCATTTGTTGATTCTTGATCTTAGAGTATAAGCCATTGGTGTTTTGTTCAGGAATTTTTTTCCAGTGCCCATGTGTTCCAGATGCTTCCCTAGTTTTTCTTCTATCAGTTTGAGTGTGTCTGGTTTGATGAGGAGGTCCTTGATCCACTTGGACTTAAGCTTTGTACAGGGTGATAAGCATGGATCGATCTGCATTCTTCTACATGTTGACCTCCAGTTGAACCAGCACCATTTGTTGAAAATGCTATCTTTTTTCCATTGGATGGATTTGGCTCCTTTGTCAAAAATCAAGTGACCATAGGTGTGTGGGTTCATTTCTGGGTCTTCAATTCTATTCCATTGGTCTATCTGTCTGTCTCTGTACCAATACCATGCAGATAAAACTATTTTCTAATTCTAAATCTCTCATGAATTGTCTTAGGATTTTATTGCTGTGAAGAGACAACATGACCATGGGAACTCTTATAAAGGAAAACATTTCACTGGGGCTGGCTTACAGGTTCAGAAGTTTAGGCCATTATCATCATGGCAGAAAGTATAGCAGCAACAGGCCAACATGGTGCTGGAGACAGAGCTGAGAGTCCTATATCTTGACCCACAGGCAGCAGAAGGAGACTGTGTACCACACTGGGCAGAACTTGAGCTAGGAGACCTCACAACCTCCCTCCACAGTGACATACCTCCTCCAAGCATTCAAACACATGAGTCCATGGGGACCAAACCTATTCAAACTACTACGTGGATTTCCATTTTTGTTGCTGGATAAGTGTATAAATATATTTCATAGTAAAAGAATTGAACCTAACCTGAATTGTCACAGCTTTAGAATAGTTCTTTAAACTATTTCTATAGTTTTATAGTTCATTGAAATGTATAGTTTGGTTAACTTCAGTACGTGATTTTATTTTTTAATTTCTGAAGTTTTTTTTTAAATAATGTAAGTTTAAAAACTTGCACTTGCAACAAACATTGGTTCTGAAATTCTCATTACCCCTACCATCTCCCCTTTCCTTGGTCTCTCTCTTGAGATTGTGAGGAGATATTCTGCTATGTTGCCCAGGCTAACCTTAAACTCATGAGCTCAAGTGATCCCTACAGCCTGTCAACTGCCGACATCCATTCCTGATTTTAAATGTGCAATTGCTGGAAATAAAACTAGGTATTCTATAAGCCAGCAGTTTTCAACCTGTTGGTCTCAATGCCTTACAGGAGTCACCTAAGACCTTCAGAAAACACAGATATTTGTATTACAATTCTGTAGCAGTAGCAAATTTACAGATGTGAAATAGAAACACAAGTCACTTTCTGGTTGGGGTCACCACAGCGTGAGGAGCTGTGTTAAAGGGTCACAGCGTTAGGAAGGTGGAGAACTACTGCTATAAACCTGTCTCACATGGCTCTCTCCTTGAGTTCCGCGTGGTTGTCAGAGGTACCTATTGTCTGTCGTCTGTACAGCTTGTCTTCTCCACAGGAGTCAACATCAGTGCATTGCATGGAGCCATATTGGATTTGGGCCTAGCCGCTTTTTGACTGCATGGCTCAAAGTGACTAGGTGACTCTGGGCTGTTTGGCCACAGATATTCACCCCTAAGATGACTGCCATAAGTCTTAAGATTGTTGGATAAAGCCTCTCCCATGAATTTACGGCACAGGAAGATAACATTCAAGGGATGCCTCAGCTCGAGCAGATACCAGTTATCTCCTCAGTCTACACCAGTGTCTCCACCACCTGGACTTCATCGCCTGACCTCTTTGCCTCCAGCTATCACTGCCTATACCCTCATCTCCCCTCCTTCATATTTCACAAAGGTCACTCCCCTACCTGAAAAGCCTTAAAAGCTAAACGTTCATCCCAATAAACGAGACCTTGACAACAGAACTTTTGCTTGGTCTCCTTCTTCTCTTCACCCCCATTTTGGCCCACAGGTAGAAAGCCTCTTCAGGACCCTGAATAACTGGGTCCCCGCTGGCGGGGACAGTGCATGTTCTAGAATCGTACTTCATTTCTGATCTTCACCTTTGTACTTTACAAATCCAGAGTATTTTTAAATAGAGTATTGCCCAGCACAAGTTAGATTAGAAATAAGAAGGAAACTATAAATGAAACAGTAAGGGGCCGGAAAGATGATTCAGTGGTTAAGAGCAATTACTGCTCTTGTAGAAGACCTGAGATTGATTCCCAGTACCTGTGTAGCAGGTCATGATTTTCTGTAACTCCAGTTCCATGGATCTAATCCTTCTTCTGGCCTCCATGGGTACCAGGCATGCACATGGTGCACAGACTTATGCGCAGGCAAAACTTCTATAAAATAACATTTAAATAAATGTGTTTATGTTTTAAAGGTCTATGGTGCTCTTTCTGAATACAGACATTTAGCATCAGTGACGTCACTGAACCCTTGCCATGTAGACCTGAAGATCCAACTTAGGTTCTTGGACTCCACTGTGGAAATTGTGAAAGCCTCCCACCTTAAATTAATACAGTCTAGAAACAACCTCCCAGAAATTCTCACAGATTTATCTCTTAGATGACTTTAGATCTTGTCAAGGTGATAATCAATGTAAAATATTATGCCACCAAAGTTAAATATCTAGAAATATATTCTTAAAAATATATGTTTATCATCAAAGTTTATGAAATAAAGTATTCATTATCATTTTATTTTCAATGTGTGAGAAATTAACAGTGATCTAGTATTAACAAAAGACCAATGGTTAAGTATTGATGATCTATTCAGTAGGATATTTGTTATATGTCCACTTAAAAGTCTATTTCTAATGAAGATTTAATTACCTAAGCAAATGATGGCAATATATTTGTGAAAAAATCATGAAATCACTTACTTTATACAGTACCACCAATTTTAAAAATAGAAGAAAAATTAGGGTTTTGTGTTATCTTCTCCCTACTACATAGTTTCAAAGGACATTATATTTTTCTGTACTGGGAATTCTGTTTTCAGAAAAATAATAATTTGGTGGTTATATCCAATGTGCTTTCCCCACTTCTCTCTAGTTGATTACCAGACATTGAATGTGATTCCAGATGATTCCTCACACATGAGTTACTATTGGCTCAGGACCATTTTTCTAAGCTGCTTGTGTCTCTGCTTCCCCCTCTACGGTCTTGAGAATTCAGCTTGGCTTGTGTAGTCTTGTGACTACCAGAACACAGCATACCCCTTACAGTTGTTTCTCCAAGCTTGGCCAGGTTCTTCTCTTTACATATTTTTTCAAAACGCATTGGTTCATGATATCTTTTTCTTTCAAGGACTGGGACTTGAGACATTCGAGAACATAGTACCAGCATCTGACAATATAATGAGAAGTGTGCCAAACCCATTCTTTTTACCAGTTACCAACTGGTACAAACTGATCGATCCCTGTATAATCCATTCATGCTAACTGACTATCACTCCTAATGTGGCTGCAATGGACGCTAAGATTCCAACAGAAGGTTTGATGGGATCACTAATGTCACAGTAGGAGGCCAACTGAAAATGTTGCTTGCAGTATACTGTGAGTACACTTGCACTTGCAGTATAATGTGAGCTCTCTTGGTTTGATGCCAAGACTAAAGAGAAGAGGAGCTGTTCTCTTCAAGGTTTGGAAAAGATGTTGTTGTTCTAAACTGAGTGGGGTTTGCTTTATTGTTATTGATTCTTAATAGGGACTTGTAGCCAAAACTGGCCTGGAACTCATAATTCTCCTATCTTAGCCTCCTGTGAGCTAGGATCCTAGTATTGTTCTGCTATGTTCAGTTCATTCTTGCGTGTTATAGACTATTATTATTATTATTATTATTACTATTATTATTATCATCAACAACAACAATAACAAAATACACTTAAAACCAAGGCTTTTAGAGGTAGGTCTCTGAAGAACATCCTTGTTGGCAACAGTTTTGCACAAGGGGATATCTCAGAGTATCTGTAGGCATGAGGTGACTGTTGGGGTTTAAATCTGGCCTTGCGTCTGAACAAAGCACACCAAGCCAACATGGTTCCACGTGGAAAGGTTTAATGAGAGAAGAAGAGTAGAAAAGGAGAGGAATAAAGGCAGGCCATGAGCACATGGAGGGAAGGGGGAGGAGAGATGGGGAGAGAAGGGACAGAAGGGCAGAGGGCAAGAGAGCACAGAAGAGAAGAGCGGAGTAAGAGCAAAAGACCTAGGAGGGGCCAAGCAACCCCTTACATAGTGTCAGGCACAGTTGTCTGTTGCCAGGTAACTGTGGGGGTGGAGCTTAGACAGAATACCAAGAGTGACAGCAGTCATACACTTTCACGAAGGACTTGATCTTTTGCTGAGCCCAGGATGGCCTTGGTGGGACAGAGTGACATGGTTCCTGTCCCTGGGACAAGGTACCAGGTGTCAGCCTCCACAAGTATCAATGGCTGCTGTGGGTGTACAGCTTGTTTATGTGTTAATGTACATATTTCACATTCCTTCTGAGGAATGTCCTCCCTGTTAATGTTAGTGACTCCATGACAATCAGACAACATGAGTATAGAAGGTGAAGGTGTGGCTCATGTCTCAGCAAAATGGTAAACTCTGGGACCCTCAGGATAGCTCTTAAGGCTGTGGGAAACAGTTCTAAATACATGAGTTCAAAACTATGTAATTTCTCAACTATGCAAATATGTTGCAAATAAGGATGCAATGCGAATTATATGAGGGGCTTCTAAAGGAACACAGGCAGCTGCATTAATGAGCCAGCTTGTCAGAAAGGCAGGCAGATTTCTGAGTTCCAAGTCAGCCTGGAACACAGCAAAATGAGGCCCAGGCATGGTAGTAATAGTAATCTCAGGGTGGGGTCCCACTCAACTAGCTTAGCATCTTGCTTACTACAGGGAGACTGACATCTGAACTCTTTTGCAATGTTAAAAGAAAATGTGTGCTTGCTGTCTCCTAAGAATTAAGGGGCTTAGATCATGGGATTCTAATTCATAGGATAATCAAAAGGGAACCTGGAATAAATAACTGGATTGATATGTAAAGGAGAAACTGTGCTTTTGGTCTGCATGAGAGGAGCTAACAAGAGAGTAATGGCAGTTCTTCTTTAGAATTTTCTCCAGGGAGAGCTGTTTTATGTATATGAGTACACTGTAGCTGTCTTCAGACACACCCAAAGAGGGCACCATCCCATTACAGATGATTGTGAGCCACCATGAGGTTGCTGAGAAATGAACTCAGGACCTCAGGAAGGACAGTCAGTGCTCTTAACTGCTGAACCATCTCTCCAGCCCAAGAATTTTTCCTAGCAGGATTTCTGACGTGGTCATAAGAGCCAATAATTTTTTATAGCAGCTTTTCTGACTTTGTCACACACACACACACACACACACACACACACACACACACACACACACACACACACACACACACAGGCAGCCTGGAAAATCAACTCAGCTTAGACCCACGAATTGACTTTAAGTCATTCTTTTTGCAGCTCCCAGAAATTCCTTCTCTCAGAACTCCTCTCCATGCTGAGGCTGGTCCTTGGCAATTTTGGATCTCTTAACCATTTGCTTCCTGCTCATGGCCCTGTCACTTTTGGTGGGTGGTGGTCAATTCCAGCCTCTGGACTACCATAAGCTGTGTTCTTCACGACAACAGCTCTTTGTCCTGAGTAGTATTCAGCCAAGACCAGCATCACTTTCCCAGGTTTCATGAACTTGCCCATTTCAACAGCAAGCAGCAGGGACCCAGCAAGAGAGTCTTATTTTTATGTGCAGGGCTGCAGTTCAAATCCAGGGCCTCGCTGACGCTAGTCAAACACTGGCCCGCAGAGTTTTAGCCCTAGCTCCAAGGCAGTATTCTTTATAATGAGGTCTCAAGACTTGCATCAGAGTTGCCTGGGCACTTCATAGGTCTGCAGCTCTTAGCTGGGCAGGTCCGTGTGTATCTGCACATCTGCAATCCTATTGTTTGAAGAAGGAAGATGAGCTCAGTGTTCGTTCAAAGTCAGCCTTTGCTATTCGGTAAGTTTGAAGGTAGTGTGAGCTACAGGAGAGTCTATCCTAAGACCATAAGAAAGGACTAAAATTTTCCACTTGACTTACCAGATCTAGCTGTTCTAGTTTTCTCAGCTGGTATCTCTATATGGCAGACAAGGGCTATAAAGAATAAAAATGTCCACTGGGTGCACTGATAGGATCAAAGATAGAGTGCAGAAGGACATTGCATTTTTTACTCTGTGAGGCTGAAGGAGAAAGGGTGTGTCCACTCAATTCATCTCTGTGCTGTTTTGGGGTGGGGGAGTCATAATACAGGCAAGAGATTGGGTTCTGGATCTAGATACAACTGGTTCCAATTGAAACCCTTTCCTCATCAAACATATGATGCTGTTCAGTTTTCTTATTTATACGATAGGGTAACAGTACCTCAATCACAGAATGGTTATAACTAGGAATGAGTTAACGCTGACAAATCACCCACTGTAGCCCCTAGTAGATGCTAACCCATGTTGCTAGTGATGCTAACAGTCATTAGCCAGACCTGGGCTGTACCGTACACTTTGAGCCCCAGATGCTGCTATTATTTACCTAGTCATCAGCATTCTGCTACAACAACATCATCAGAGTAAGACAGTTTTTAAACAAGTGTTGGTCCAAGGTTCAAAAATCTATGCTTGTATTGGCAGCTGCTTCATAATTACCAACATCAACGATACCAGAATTTACTCTGGAATTACTTTTTGGCAAACACTGATAGCAATGGTTTGCATTCATTCATTTTTTCTCCTTTGATCCTGGTGGGAGAACATTCCCTGGTTCTCCATGACTAAACATCAATGGTGCAGAGTCATTAATATTTCAGGTAAGTCTGTGTCTTCCTTCTGCTCTTCCACCCCCACCCTCGCTCTTTCTCTGGTCCCAACCCTACCCCTAATGCCCAGCACCCTCTCTCCTCCTTTCTCTCCCTCCTTCTCTCCCATCAGCATTCTTCCTCTCTCTCCTTGTATTTTAGAATAGTGAAGATGTTGGCTAGCATCCCAAGTAACACACACAGTACTTCTTCCCTAAGGTCACAGGGTCAGTTTGACAGCAGCTTCTCTCTAGGCCATGGCTTCTTAACCTTGGCATTTCTCAGGCACGATAAGAACAAGTGTATAGGATGCACCTGGGTTCTGTTTTACCCCACAATACCTGAGTGTCTGGTTAACCTTGATTGTCAAATTGATGGCATTTACAATCACTGCGGAACCAACTTTCTGAACATGTCTGTAAGACGTTTCTAGATCAGAGTGATTGATGAGTAGACCTACTCTAAATGTGGGTGGCACCGTCTGTGGGCTGGGGCTTACACTGAATTAGGGAAGAAACTTAGCACCTGGATTCCTCTCTCTCTGCTTCCCCTAGTGAAGAAACAGGAGGTCAGCTATTTCCACCCCCCCCATGCACCTTTCATGGCGTTGGGCATTTTGGTCATAGGGAAATCACTAATTGAGGGGTAAGGAAAACTGACTTCAGGGGAAAGTTCTTGGTGCCTGGTCTGCCAGCAGCCACGTACTGTGTAAATTTAAGCCCACAGTCTCGCCAACCAACCAAACATCTGTCACGTGCTGCTCTGCGGCAGCAGCCTGGCTTGTTGGCACATCCTTTAGGTCACTCTGTAAAAGCGTCCTGTTATTTCCAGTCATTAGAAGACACCCACTCGGGCTTTGTGAATTTAATAACAGGCACAGTTTGACTCACTTAGTGAGTGGCGGTGATGTTATTTGATCCCTGACAGCCTGACCCATGGTCTATTTTCTTACTGTTCGCAGTGCAGTTCTGAGGTTAAAAAGAACTTGATGATAATCAGAATATATTCCTTGTAGTAAATCACTCTGGTGCCCCCTAGGGGAGGGTGTTCTACCTTTGTCTGTGCATGTGTGGGATCTGGGGGTGGGGGTGAGGAGTCATGTTCTACTTTTGTCTGTGCATGTGTGGAATCTGAGGGTGGGAGTGTCATGTCCGATCTTTGTCTGTGCATTTGAGGGAAGTTTCAATAACCTTTGGGTAAGAGTCTAAGCCTTCTCCACGATCTTAAACATCTTGGAAATAAATGGTGAACCCAAAAGAAACGTTGAAGTCACAGCACAGTCACTAGTTTGTGATATCAATCTTAGCATTTCCTTTTTCTTGAGCTTCTCATAGTAGCCGTTTAGAATAACTTTGCATTTGCAAATCCATTTTTTGTTTGTTTGTTTGTTTGTTTTTTGTTTTGTTTTTTTTTGTTTTTTGGGAGCTGGGGACCGAACCCAGGGCCTTGCGCTTGCTAGGCAAGCGCTCTACCTCTGAGCCAAATCCCCAACCCCGCAAATCCATTTTTAAATTGTATTTGTGCCTGAGGGCTTTGTCTGCACATATGTCTGTGCATTCTGGGTGTGTTTGGTACCCATAATACCAGAAGAGAGTGGAATTCTGGATGGGGGGTTAGAAAGTTGTGAGTTGCCATGTGGTTGTTGAACTGGACTTGGCCTTTGGAGAGAGAATTGGATGGTTTGATGATGTGTGCAGTCTTATAACTACCATAATTGTGATACAAAACATATTCCTTTGCGCCTTACAACAAAGAATCCTTGTCGCTCCTCTCTTCAGAAACCATCCCCATCGGCTTTCAGTCACTATAGGTTTATTTTTTCCAGATTTTCACACAATTGGTATATGGGACACAAGTGTGTTTATTTTTATTACTAGAAATGACACTCGGAGTGTGATATATTTTAAGACTACTGGGAAAAGACTACCAGACTCAATACAGATTATAACTGGACAAATTTATTAAAACTGCTAGCAGGGCTGCAGTCTCTAAGCCAATAGAATATGTCCTGCAGAAGAGAGGATAGGGCTTTAAAGGTGAAGACAGTTTCTTACTTTGGTTTTGGTGAACTTGCAGCTACTTCTTAAAGAGGGCACCACCCCCTGCACACAGTGAGATGTTTAGCACAGAAGCCAGAACAAGTTAAGGTAATCATCAATAACAGTGAATCTATTTCAGGAGGGACAGGTTGCCAGCTCTCATCATTCAGGAATTTAGTTTAGAGGCCAACATCTTCTAAAAGGGTACCTGGTACAAAGTGGGGTCTCCTTAGCCATCACAAAAGCAGATAAACCAAGTTTCTCTTTTCAACCATTGATGGCTCCAGGCCTAGTCTGTTGTTCTTAGGTATTATGAATAAAGCTGCTTCTAACATTGATGTAAATCTCGGTCAGGATGTATATTTTCCACCTATTAGGAACCACTGCTTGGAGGATATCGTATGTTTGCAGAAAACATTCCAACTGTATAGTATGGCATATGATATAAGGATCTCCCGCGATCTACAATTCCAGATCTTGAGAGGCTGTGTTAGGATTATTATTATTTTGGAGCCCTCTGAGGCTACAACAGTGAATTCAAAGTCAGTCTGAACTACAGCCCGAGGCTCATTAGTAATTCTGTGATGATCCTATTATTTCACCTGGGAGGCCATTCTAAGTGGGACAGGAGGGGGTGGGGTGTGGTTGGGGGAAACACATCCAGCACTCATCTTTGGTAGCAAGAAGCAGCAGACAGGCAGGGGCAACTGCAGGTGGTATTTGTCCTGACTCTCAAGCAGGAGGCCTCGAGTGGGAAGACCCTTATCCCAGCAATGTGTCATAGCTCTTATATAGTCCTCAGGTCTAGGATCCTTCGCTCTACAAAGGCCAAGGCTCTTCTCGCAGTCTCAAGAAATTGATAATGCTTAGCAGAGCTTCCAGACCTAGGGCCTTGATTCTACAGCTCATGGCAGTAGTTTTTGTTCTGTTTGGTTTTGTTTTGAAGCTAGGTGGGTAGAGAAGTAGGAATAGATAGACCTGGGAAGAGTTGAGAAGGAGAAAATATGATCAAAACCTATTTTAAATATTAAAAATAAAAATTAAATGAAAAATAATTTATTTTAAAAAATAGTATCTTGCAGGAAATGGATACTAGAAAAGTAGTTCTCCAGAGTGATAAGGAGTCTCAATAAAAATCTGGCTTAAAATGTCCAGTGAGGTCTCACTAATCCCTCCTCCTTTCCTAAATGGAAACTATTTGATCATGGAGATTCTGCAGTTCTGGATGATCTGAACTGGCCCTTTCACATGTCCCAATCGTCAGGGTCCAGCCTCGACACAGGATTGGAGTTCTCAACTGGAAGCAGGAATATCTGGAAGGCGCATAATAAACAGACAACTTTTGGGAACAAACTGACAGTCAATTTTTCAAGGCTTAAAGTTGCGCGCTCTCTCTCTCTCTCTCACTCTCTCTCTCTCTCTCTCTCTCTCTCTCACACACACACACACACACACACACACTCTTCTCACACTTTCACATTCTCTCCACCCTATACACACCTCATATGCACCTCACTCTCTCATCTTCTCTTGCCTCAGTGTTTTACTGATACTCCAAAAGCAGGTAGAAAAAAAGACATTATAAAATCATTGTCAAATCAAATTCAAAAGAATAACAACATCCCACAAAGAAGAATTACAATTGTTCCCCAAAGTTTCAAGCTCCCCCTATTCTCAGGTCTGTGGCCAAAGTAATATTAGTTGCAAATTTATCATTATTTAGACTTTAACCTTTGACTTATTATACTTCAGAGCTCAGAGCTCCGAGGTCAGCTACTTGCATTTTCCTGTGACGCTCTATGATAAATGACATAGGCAAAGCTGCTAGGCACTGGCCAGAAAGAATTGTTAACCCTTAACTCAGCAGTTCTGCTTCTGCTTCTGCACACAATGACTCTACTAAGAGTCCCAGTGTTTTTGACTTAGTTTTACTAGTATATAATTTTATGCATTCTATACTTGCTTATCCAGGAACCACTTTCAAATATTGTGCAAAACTTATTTCATAACTTCACTAGTTTTTTTCCCTTTCTCAGGGTCCCAGTGTTGGCTGTTTCATTTTCTAATAATTTCTTCAATCTTTCTTTGCAAGTCAACCATTAATCTGGAACTACCATTGTGCAGTTATTACATTGTTTCCAAGATGAGAACACACGGCATGCACCTGGGCCATTAGGGCTGTGCTGTGCGGTGCCCCTATGCCTCAATTTTTAATTACTTAAGAATCATTACATCAAGGAACATCTAGTTTCACAGAATTCACCAAAGCAGAAGAAGGGAGTAGGAAAGTCAGATTTAATAGAATAATTATGCACACCAAAGCCAACTGAAAAGCAGTCACGCACAAATGAAATCTGTACAGCTGGTGTCCAGGGCTAAGGTTAGGAGAAATGGGAAAACTGACAAAGAGCTGCCCCAGGCTACTGAGATGTGTCCATCCCAGCCTACTGCGGACAGTCCCTTATTTCAGATGACAGTCCCCTGGAGGGATGTGTCTTCTGCTTTAAATAAAGATTTATTTATTTATCCTCTGTATACCATATACGGTACATGGTTGCTGTCTTCAGACACTCCAGAAGAGGACATCAGATTTCATTACAAATAGTTGTGAGACACCACGGGGTTGCAGGGAATTGAACTGAGGACCTTTGGAAGAGCAGTCACTGCTCTTAACTGCTGAGCCATCTCTCCAGCCCAAGGATTTATGTCTTAGAAGCTGAAGTAAGACATATATAAAGCAGTGTATAACTTAGCTGAGGCTAAGGTTGTTGTCAATTCCCATCATGATAGAAGCTACTTGGTATAAAATATCAACCTTGCGTAGTCCAGATCTAATTCAATTTCCAATTTTTTGCAAATTCAGTATTCACTGAAAGCAATCAATTAACTTCATCTACAAAATTAATTTAAAAAATATGACTGAGGCTCACAGATGGGTCTTCAAACCAACTAGCACTATGATCTTTTTAAACTCTGAATATGAATTGAAAATTTAACGCCAAACATTTGGAAAGAATTGCTATCGAACCACCATCCTCGGTCTTTTTGTTTCTTTGCTAAGTTGCAACAGTTCATTTGTTACAGGGAATCCTTCTACCTCTAATAATGTAGCAGCTCTCTAGTGTGTGACCCACTGTGTGGTACTCTACTCTCAAAAGCATTCCCTCTTCACATGAAAAGAATGAACAAGAAGGGAAAAGAGTCAGCTATCCTTGTTTAATTGATATTTTTGTTTAATTGACTGTATCATAAATACCTGATTTCAAGCACATAGCAACAACAAATACCAGTTGTCTTAGTTGTGGTTTCCATTGCTGTGAAGAGACTCATGACCAAAGCAGCTCTTGTAAAGGACTACTTGAGGCTGGCTTACAGGTTAGGAGGTTCAGTCCATTATCATCATGGTGGGAACATGGTGGCATCCAGGCAGGCAGAAGGAGCTGAGAGTTCTTCAGCCAGGAGAAAACTGACTGTCCTTTTTTTAAAAAATGGATATTTTCTTTACTTACATTTCATATACTATCCCCTTTCCAGATTTCCCCTATGGAATCCCACTATCCCTTCTCACGTCTCTCTGCACCTATGAGAGTGTTCCCCCACCCACCCATCCACTGACTTTCTCCCTTCTCCCAATCCTTGCATTCCCCTACATGGGAACATTGAGCCTTCACAAGACCAAGGGCCTCTCCTCTCATTGATGCTGATAAGGCCATACTCACTACAAATGTGACTGGAACCATGGCCCTCCATATGTACTCTTTGGTTTGGCGGTCTAGTCTCTACAGGAGATCTGGGGAGGTCTGGTTGGTTGAAATGTTGTTCTTCAATAAAGGTTGAAAACCCTTCAGGTTCTTTTTTTTCCTAACTCCTCCATAGGGGACTCCATTTTAGTACAAATTGTTGGTTGAGAGCATCTGACTCTGTATTTCTCGGGCTCTGGCAAAGCCTCTCAGGAGACAGCTATATCAGGCTCCTGTCAGCATGCACTTCTTGGCATCCAAAATATCATCTTGGTTTGGTGACAGTATATGGGATAGATTCCTGGGTGAGGCCATCTCTGGATGACGTTTACCCCAGTCTTTGATCCACACTTTTTCTCTGTATTTCCTCCTGAGAATATTTTGTTCTCCTTTCTAAGAAGGACCAAAGCATTCCTCTTTGGTCTTCCAACTTCTAGAGTTTAATGTAGTCTATGGATTGTATCTTGGCATTCCAAGCTTTGGCCTAATATTCAGTTATCAGTGAGTGCATACCATGTGTTTTTGTGTGTGTGTGTGTGTGTGTGTGTGTGTGTGTGTGTGTTTGTGTGTGTGAATGGGCTACCTCACTCAGGATGATGCAGAGAGTTCCATCTATTTACTTAAAATTTCATGAAGTCATTGTTTTTGAATAGCTGAATAGTACTCTATTTGTGTAAATGTAACACATTTTCTGTATCCATTGTTCTGTTGAAGGACATCTGGGTTCTTTCCAGGTTCTGGCTATTATAAATAAGGCTGCGATGAACATAGTGGAGCACGTGTCTTTTTTATATGTTGGGGCATCTTTTGGGTATATGCTGGATTGGTATAGCTGTGTCCTCAGGTACTACTATGTCTAAATTTCTGAGGAACCGCCAGACTGATTTCCAGAGTGGTTGTACCAGTTTGCAATCCTACCAACAATGGAGGAGTGTTCCTCTTTCTCCACATCTTGGTCAGCATCTGTTGCCACCTGAGTTATTTTTCTTAGCCATTCTGATTGTTGTGAGGTAGAATCTCAGGTTGTTTTGATATGTATTTTCCTGATGACTAAGGATGTTGAACATTTCTTTAGATGCTTCTCCGCCATTTGATATTCCTCAGTTGAGAATTCTTTGTTTAGCTTTGTACTCCATTTTTAATAGAGTTGTTTGGTTCTCTGGATTCTAACTTCTTGAGTTCTTTGTATATATTGGATATTAGCCCTCTATCAGATGTAGGATTGGTAATGATCTTTCCTCAATCTGTTGGTTGCCGTTTTGTCCTAATGACAGTGTCCTTTGCTTTACAGAAGCTTTGCAATTTTATGAGGTCCCATTTCTTGATTCTTGATGTTAGAGCATAAGTTATTGGTATTCTGTTCAGGAAATATTCCCCTGTGCCTATGCGTTCAAGGATCTTCCCCAATTTCTCTTCTATTAGTTTCAGTGTATTGGGTTTTATGTGGAGGTCCTTGATCCACTTTGACTTGAGCTTTGTACAAGGATATAAGAATGGATTGATGTGCATTCTTCTACATGCTGACCTCCAGTTGAACCACCATCATTTGTTTAAAATGACTCATTTTTTTTCCATTGGATGGTTATATCTTCGTCAAAGATAAGCGACCATAGGTCTGTGGGTTCATTTCTGAGTCTTGAATTTTATTTTATTGATCTACCTCCTGTCTCTGTACCAATACCATACAGTTTTTATCACTATTGCTTTGTAATATAGCTGGAGGTTAGGGATAGTGATTCCCCCAGAAGTTCTTTTATTTTTGAGAAGAGTTTCCACTATCCTGGATTTTTTGTTATTCCAAATGAATTTGCAAATTGCTCTTTCCAACTCTATAAAGAATTGAGTAGGAATTTTGATGGGGATTGCACTGAATCTGTAGATTGCTTTTGGCAAGATGGCCATTTTTACTATATTAATCCTGCCAATCCACGAGAATTGGAGATCTTTCCACCTTCTGAGATCCTCTTCAATTTATTTCTTCAGAAACTTGAAGTTCTTGTCATACAGATCTTTCACTTGCTTGGTTAGAGTCACACCAAGTTATTTTATACTGTTTGTGACTATTGTGAAGGGCATCATTTCCCTAATTTCTTTCTCAGCCTGTTTATTCTTTGAGTAGAGGACGGCTACTGATTTGTTTGGGTTAATTTTATATTCAGCCACTTTGCTGAAGTTGTTTATCAGGTTTAGTAGTTCTCAGATAGAACTTTGGAGTCACTTAAGTATACTATCATATCATCTGAAAATAGTGATATTTTCACTTCTTCCTTTCCAATTTGTATTCCTTTGACCTCTTTTTGTTGTCTAATTGCTCTGGCTAGGACTTCAAGGACTATATTGAATGGGTAGTGAGAGAGTGGGCAGTCTTGTCTAGTCCCTGATTTTAGTGGGAGTTTTTCAAGTTTCTCTCCATTTAGTTTGATGTTAGCTACTGGTTTGCTGTATATTGCTTTTACTATGTTTAGGTATGGGCCTTAAATTCCTGATCTTTCCAAGACTTTTATCATGAAGATGTGTTGAATTTTGTCAAATGATTTCTCAGCATTTAATGAGATGATCATGTGCTTTTTTTCTTTGATTTTGTTTATATAGTGGGTTACATTGATGAATTTCCATATATTGAACCATCCCTGCATCCCTGGGATGAAGCCTACTTGATCATGATGGATGATTGTTTTGATGTGTTCTTGGGTTTGGTTTGTAAGAATTGTATTCAGTATTTTCACATCAATATTCATAAGGGAAATTGGTCTGAAGTTCTCTTTCTTTGTTGGGTCTTCGTGTTGTTTAGGTATAAGTGTAATTGTGGCTTTATAGAAGGAATTGGGTAGTGTTCCCTCTGTTTCTATTTTGTGGGATAGTTTGGACAGTATTGGTATGAGGTCTTCTTTGAAGGTCTGATAGAATTCTGCACTAAACCCATCTGGTCCTGGGCTTTTTTTGGTTGGGAGACTTTTAATGACTGCTTCTATTTCTTTAGGGGTTGTTTAGATGGTTTATCTGATCCTGATTTAACTTTGCTACTGGTATGTTTCTAGAAAATTGTCCATTTCTTCCAGATTTTCCAGTTTTGTTGAGTATAGACTTTTGTAGTATGATCTGATGATTTTTTAAATTTCCCCAGTTTCTGTTGTTATGTCTCCCTTTTCATTTCTAATTTTGTTAATTTGGAGACTGTCTCTGTGTCCTCTGGGTAGTCTAGGTAAGGGACTATGTATCTTATTGACTTTTTTTCAAAGAACCAGCTCCTAGTTTTGTTGATTCTTTGTACAGTTCTTTTTCTTTGTACTTTGTTGTTTTCAGCCCTGAGTTTGCTTATTTCCTGTAGTTTACTCCTCTTGGGTGTATTTGCTTTTTTTTTGTTGTTCTAGCTAGTGCTTTCAAGTGTGCTATCATACATTAAAGACATTTTAGAATTTAATGAAAATGAAGGTACAACATACCCATACATGTCAAGTTTCCTTTTGGAAGCACTCAGAGGTATCAGTTTTCCTCTCAGCACTGCTTTCATTGTGTTCCATAAGTTTGGGTATGTTGTACCTTCATTTTCATTAAATTCTAAAATGTCTTTAATTTCTTTCTTTGTTTCTTTTTTGATCAAGTTATTATTGAGTAGAGCATTGTTCAGCTTCTATGTGTGTGTGGGCTTTCTGTCATTTTTGTTGTATTGAATAGCAGCAGTAGTCCATGGCAATCTCATAGCATGCATGGGATTATCTTCTTGTATCTGTTAAGACCTGTTTTGTGATTGATTATATGGTCAATTTAAGGTGCTGAGAAGAAGGTATATTCTTTTGTTTTAGGGTGAAATGTCCTATGCATATCTGTTTCTGTTGGTTTCACTGTGTTTCTGTTCAGTTTCTGTTCCATGATCTGTCCATTGATGAGAGTGGGGTGTTGAAGTCTCCCACTATTATTGTGTGAGGTGCAATATGGTTTGAGCTTTAGAAAGGTTTCTTTTATGAATGCAGATGCCCTTGCATTTCGAGCATTCAGAGTTGAGAGTTCATATTGGTGGATTTTTCCTTTGATGAATATGGTGTGCCCTTTGTTACCCTTTTTGATAACTTTTGGTTGAAAGTCAACTTTATTCCATATTAGAATGGATACTCCAGCTTGTTTCTTGGGAGCATTTGTTGGGCATTTTTTTTCCAGTCTTGTCAGGAGCTATAACAGGACAAGCTAATAACTAGCAGGGGATCATCCTGAGATGGCCAGCCTCGGATTATTATATAATCTGCGACTGATTCACCCTTATTTAGCAAGGCTGGAAGGGATTCATTTTAGGAAAGATTCCTGTTATTAAAAGGTTTTTCCTGTTATTATAAAATATATGTAACAATCATTAAGTAATAGCACACCCCTTTGGGGCAGATCTATGCAAATCTACGAAAATGTACTCTCTTATAGTGATGCTATATAGACGAATAGATGACTTCTTAAGTCTTATTATGATCCTATAAGAATTCCTAAAATTATAACGTGATTATTAAGCTCTTTTATAGTGGGACCACTATTAAGTCTTTCTCTGATGATTAAAACTGCAGTGAGAATTCTGCCAGTCTCTCAGGTGTCACCAGTTTATTGCACTTAGATAGTAACCAGACTTTCTCCTACTCAGAGCACATTCCAAGAGGTTGTAAAACAATTATCAAAGGTCATAAAAAGAGAACAATTTGTTACAGGTGCAAGGACAGAGGATAAGATATTGACTGGGATTATCTATATAAAACTTCAGTTCTAACTTAGTTATGGTTTTAAACCTTCATGAACCTGTGGAGCTGTGACAGGTGATGGATAGTTAGCCAGATAATTACTCCTGATGGATATGCATGTAAACATTCTGTATTGTAAACTTCTATTTCAATTTATGCTTTGATCTTTCATATGAACTTGTGAAAAACTTTGTAACACATGATCATGTATTCTGAAAGATGTTTAAGTGCTGAGGACAAAGAGAAGATAGACAGAAGGACTGAGCTGGAGGGGACAGAGCTGAGAAGGACTGAGCTGGAGAGGGACTGAGCGGAAGAGTCAGGTTTGAGCTAAGGAGAACTGAGCTAAAAAGATCTGGACTGAGAAGAAATGCAGAGAGGAATAATTTAGAGACTATAGGTAACATAAGAGAGCAATGTGCAGAATGCAGAGGAAAAGAGGAAAAAAGAAGCTGCAGAGAGCAGGAAGGAGCAGGCAGGTTTATCTCACCATGGGACAGAGCAGGTCATTCTTTTTTTTTTGGAGCTGGGGGACCGAACCCCGGGCCTTGGCTTGCTAGCAAGCGCTCTACCACTGAGCTAAATCCCCAACCCAGCAGGTCATTCTTAATAGCAAGGCAGGCTTTAGTCTTATCAAAGGAAAAAGCCTTTTCTTTTACAAACTTGGGTTTAATTCACTTAGCATTAAAAGGGTAGAAGCTATTTCTTTCTCTATGTAACAAAGATTGGAGCTTACCATTCATCCAGAATGAGTGAGTTCTTTCTGCACTGATGCTTGGTCTTTTGCTCCATATGCATACGTAAGTATGGATGTCTGTGTAAGTATGTAATTGTGAGAATGTATGCATGTGTGTGTGTAAGAATATAATTGTGATAATGTAAGTAAGATCGGCCCAACTGATAGAGTAGAAATGTATACATGTGCATTTATGAACCTGTGTATGAAATTATATATGCTTATGCATATTTGGCTATGTAAAAGCTTTTCCTTCTGCAAGCGCTCTTCACTTCTCTTGGTTCAATAAATGTTTTTTGCTCCAAATTTCCCCCTAGCCCGACAAGCAAGAGGCATAGGGACAAAAGGGAAAAGGCTCTAGCAATTAATCCTCTACTTTGCATCATCAGAGCCCAGTTCTCCCTCCAAAGAAAATATTGGATATCCAAATACACTAAAAAAGCAAGATTTAGAT
The DNA here is from genome assembly GCF_011064425.1 of Rattus rattus. NCBI lineage: Eukaryota > Metazoa > Chordata > Mammalia > Rodentia > Muridae > Rattus > Rattus rattus. The sequence goes on along the minus strand of NC_046154.1, from coordinate 136,504,735 downwards.
TTAAATCACATTTTTTGATAATGATGGAGGACTTTCTGAAAGACATAAAGAACTCCCTTAAAAAAATGCAGGGAAACACAAGTAAACAAGTAACCCTTAGAGAGGAAACACAAAAATCCGTGAAAGAATTACAGGAAAACACAACCAAACAGGTGAAGGAATTAAAAATGAAAATGGAAACAATAAAGAAAGCACAAAGGGAGACAACCCTGGATAAAGAAAACCTAAGGAAGAGACAAGGAGCCGTAGATACAAGCATCATCAACAGAATACAAGAGATAGAAGAGAGAATCTCAGGGGGAGAAGATACCATAGAAAACATCGACACAACTGTTAAAGATAATGTAAAAGACAAAAATCTCCTAGCCCAAAACATACGGGAAATCCAGGATACAATGAGAAAATCAAACCTAAGGATAATAAGAATAGAAGATATTCCATGACAAAACCAAATTTACACAATATCTTTCTAAAAATCCAGCCCTACAACGGATAATAGATGGAAAACTGCAACACAAGGAGAGAAACTACACTGTACAGAAGGCAAGAATATAATTTCCTTGCAATGGAACAAAAAGAGAGACAAACATAATTCCACCTCTAACAAGGAAACTAACAGGAAGCAACAACCACTATTCCTTAATATCTCTCAGCATCAACGAACTCAATTCCCCAATAGAAAGAAATAGACTAACAGACTGGATACTAAAAGAGGACCCAACATTTTGCTGCATGCAGGAAACACACCTCAGAGACAAAGACAGACACTACCTCAGAGTAAAAGGCTGGAAAACAACTTTCCAAGCAAATGGTCTGAAGAAACAAGCTGGAGTTGCCATTCTAATATCAAATAAAATTGACTTTCAACCAAAAGTCATTAAAAAGATAAGAAAGGACATTTCATATTCATCAAAGGAAAAATCCACCAATACGAACTCTCAATCCTAAATGTCTATGCTCCAAATGCAAGGGCAACTACATTCATAAAAGAAACCTTACTAAAGCTCAAAGCACACATTGTACCTCACATGATAATAGTAGGAGATTTCAACACCCCACTCTTATTAATGGACAGATCATGGAAACAGAAATTAAACAGAGACATAGAGAAACTAACAGAAGTTATGAACGAAATGGATTTAACAGATATTTATAGAACATTCCATCCTAAGTGAAAAGGATCAACCTTCTTCTCAGGACCTCATGGTACCTTCTCCAAAATTGACCGTATAATTAGTCACAAAACAGGCCTGAACAGATACAGGAAGATAGAAATAACCCCATGCATCCTATCAGATCACCACCCACTAAGACTGGTCTTCAATAACAACAATAATGACAGAAAACCCACATATACATGGAAGTTGAACAATGCTCTACTCAATGACAACTTGGTCAAGGAAGAAATAAAGAAAGAAATTAAAGACTTCTTAGAATTTAATGAAAATGAAGATACAACACTCCCAAACTTATGGGACACAATGAAAGTGGTGATAAAAGGAAAACTCTGAATGCCTCCAAAAAGAAACAGGGGAGAGCATATGTCAGCAGCTTGACAGCACACCTTAAAGCTCTAGAACAAAAAGAAATAAATAAACCCAAGAGGAGTAGAAGCCAGGAAATAATCAAACCCAGGGCTGAAATCAACCAAGTAGAAATGAAAAGGACTATACAAAGAATCAACAAAACCAGGAGCTGGTTCTTTGAGAAAATCAACAAGATAGATTAAACCCTTAGCCAGACAAACCAGAGGTCACAGAGAGTGTATCCAAATTAATAAAATCAGAAATGAAAAGGGAGACATAACAACAGAATCTGAAGAAATTTTTAAAAAATCATCAGATCCTACTACAAAAGCCTATATTCAACAAAACTGGAAAATCTGGAGGAAACAGGCAACTTTCTAGACAGATACCAGGTACCAATGTTAAATCAGGAACAAATAAACCATCTAAACAACCCCATAACTCCTAAAGAAATAGAAGTAGTTATTGAAAGTCTCCCAACCAAAAAGAGTCCAGGACCAGATGGGTTTAGTGCAGAATGCTATCAGACCTTCATAGAGGACCTCATGCCAATACTGTCCAACCTATTCCACATAATAGAAACAGATGGAGCACTATCAAATTCCTTCTATGAAGCCAAAATTACTCTTATACTGAAACCACTTAAAGACTCAACAAAGAAAGAGAACTTCAGACCAATTTCTCTTGTGAATATTGGTGCAAAAATACTCAATAAAATTCTTGCAAACCGAATCCAAGAGTACATCAAAACAATCATCCATCATGATCAAGGAGGCTTCATCCCAGGGATTCAGGTATGGTTTAATATAGGAATATCCATCAATGTAATCCACTATGTAAATAAACTCAAAGATAAGAACCACATGATCATTTCATTAGATGCTGAGAAAGCATTTGACAAAATGCAACACCCCTTCATGATAAAAGTCCTGGAAAGATCAGGAATTCAAGGCCCATATCTAAATATAGTAAAAGCCATATACAGCAAACCAGTAGCTAACATCAAACTGAATGGAGAGAAACTTGAAGCAATCCCACTAAAATCAGGAAGAATACCTGGCTGCCCACTCTCTCCCTACTTATTCAATATAGTACTCAAAGTCCTAGCCAGAGCAATCAGACAGCTAACGGAGATCAAAGAGATACAATTTGGAAGGGAAGAAATCAAAATATCACTATTTGCAGATGATGTGATAGTCTACTTAAGTGACCCCAAAAGTTCCACCAGAGAACTACTTAACCTGATAAACAACTTCAGCAAAGTGTCGGGGTATAAAATTAACTCAAATAAATCTGTAGCCTCAAAGGATAAACAAGCTGAGAAAGAAATTAGGGAAATGACACCCTTCACAATAGTCCCAAATAATATAAAATATCTTGGTGTGACTTTACCTAGCAAGTGAAAGATCTATATGACAAGAACTTCAAGTCTCTGAAGTAAGAAATTGAGGAAGATCTCCGAAGATGGAAAGATCTCCCATGCTAATGGATTGGCAGGATTAATACATTAAAGATGGCCATTTTGCCAAAAGCCATCTACAGCTTCAATGCAATCCCCATCAAAATTCCTACTCAATTCTTTATAGAGATCGAAAGAGCAATTTGTAAATTCATTTGGAATAACAAAAAACCCATGATAGCGAAAACTATCCTCAACAATAAAAGGACTTCCAGGGGAATCACCATCCCTGACTTCAAGCAGTATTCCAGAGCAATAGTCATAAAAACGGTATGGTATTGGTACAGAGACAGGCAGATAGATTAGTGGAACAGAATTGAAGACCCAAAAATGAACCCACACACCTATGGTCACTTGATCTTTGACAAAGGAGCTAAAACCATCCAATGGAAGAAAGATAGCATTTTCAGCAAATGGTGCTGGTTCAATTGGAGGTCAGCATGTAGAAGAATGCAAATTGATCCATTCTTTTTTTTTTTTAAAGATTTATTCATTTATTATATATAAGTACACTGTAGCTGTCTTCAGATACACCAGAAGAGGGCATCGGATCTCTTTACAGATGGTTGTGAGCCACCATGTGGTTGCTGGGAATTGAACTCAGGTCCTCTGGAAGAGTAGTCAGTGCTCTTAACCGCTGAGCCATCTCTCCAGCCCAAATCGATTCATTCTTATCACGCTGAATAAAGCTTAAATCCAAGTGGATCAAGGACCTCCACATCAAACCAGATACACTCAAACTAATAGAAGAAAAATTGGGGAAGAGTCTCCAACACATGGGCACTGGGGAAAATTCCTGAACAAAACACCAATGGCTTATGCTCTAAGATCAAGAATCGACAAATGGAATCTCATAAAACTGCAAAGCTTCTGTAAGGCAAAGGACACTGTTGTTAGGACAAAACAGCAACCAACAGATTGGTAAAAGATCTTTACCAATCCTACATCTGATAGAGGGCTTATATCCAAAATATACAATAAACTCAAGAAGTTAGACTGCAGGGAGACAAATAACCCTATTAAAAAATAGGGCAAAACAAAAGCCATGGACCCAGTTCAGTCTGTAGCAGTTGAAGACACATCAGACTCAGCTCCGGAGATAAGTCTCAGCCTTAGACAAAGCTCTAGTACTCTGCTAACTTCATGGAGCCAGCAGCAGCTCAATCTCCCTCAAATGCTACAGCTTTGAAGATCCATGTAGACACAATATTGTATTCCAGGACTAGTTCTTGGATCATGGCCTCTAAGGATTTGACATTCCCATCTATACTGCTATCAAATTTGTTTTCCCTGAATTTGCCCAACTCTACTTTCCATGAGGTTATTGCTGAGAACCCTTTGGTCCCTGTTGTTTATTGTATATTTTTACTTTGGTATATTCTGTTAATTAAAGACATGTGTAGAAAAAATAGAGTACAGAGCTAAACAAAACATTCTCAGCTGAAGATTATTGAATGGCCAAAAAGCACCTAAAGAAATGTTCACCATCCTTAGTCATCAAGGAAATGCAAATCAAAACAACCCTGAGATTCCACATCACAACAGTCAGAATGGCTATGTTCAAAAACTCAGGTGACAGCAGATGCTGGTGAGGATGTGAAAAAGAGGAACACTCCTCCATTGTTGGTGGGATTGCAAATTGGTACAACCACTCTGGAAATCAGTCTGGAAGTTCCTCAGAAAATTTGACATTCAATTACCTGAGGACCCAGCAATACCTCTCCTGGGCATATACCCAAAAGATGCTCTAACATACAACAAAGACACATGTTCCACTATGTTCATAGCAGCCGTATTTATAATAGCCAGAAGCTGGAAGGAACCCAGATGCCCTTCAACAGAGGAATGGATTCAAAAAAATGTGGTACATCTGCAGAATGGAGTACTACTCAGGTATGAAAAACAATGCCTTTATGAAATTCATAGGCAAATGGATTGAACTAGAAAATATCATCCTGTGTGAGGTAACCCAATCACAGAAAAACACACTTGGCATGCACTCACTGATAAGTGGATATTGGTCCACAAACTGGAACTACCCAAGATGCAATCCACAGACCACGGCAAGCTCCAGAAGAAGGATGACCAAAATGCGGATGCTCCCACTCCTTCTTAAAAGGGGAAAAATATCCATAGGAGGGCATATGGAGGCAAAGTTTGAAAGCAGCGATTGAAGGAACGGTCATTCAGAACCTGCCCCACCTGTAGCCCATATATATATACAGCCACCAAAACTAGATAAGAATGATGAAGCTAAAAAATGCATGCTGAATGGGAATGGATATAGATCTCTCTTGAGAGACACATCCAGAGCATGTCCAATACAGAGGTCGATGCTAGCAGCAAATCATTGAACTGAGAATGAGGTCCCTGTTGGAGGAGTTAGAGAAGGGATTGAAAAAGCTAAAGGGGCTTGCAACCCCATAAGAACAACAATACCAACCAACCAGAGCTCTCAGGGAGTAAACCACTACCCAAAGACTACACATGGACAGACCCATGGCTCCAGATGCATGTGTAGCAGAGGATGGCCTTGTTGGGCACCAATAGGAGGAGAAGGCCTTGTCCTGCCATGGCTGGACCCCCCAGTGTAGGGGAATGTCAGGGCGGGGAAGCAGGAAGGGTAGGTAGTTGGGGAGGAGGAACACCCTTATAGAAGAAGGGGAGGTTGGATAGGGGGCTTATGGACAGGAAACTGGGAAAGGGAGTAACATTTGAAATGTAAATTTAAAATATCCAATAAAAAAAAGAAAGAAAACTTTGTTTTAGGTGGTATAAAAGGTGCTAAGGGAAAAAAATGAAGTTAATTGAGTTTTGCTCTATCCACCGATATATGTCTGTCTGTGTGTGTTTGAAGTAAAGTTGGTGCTTATCTTTCTTTATTATTCTCTCTCTCTCTCTCTCTCTCTCTCTCTCTCTCTCTCTCTCTCTCTCTCTCTCCTCTCTGTGATTTTTTTTCCTTTATTGTCCTTTCCTTCTTGTCTCATCCAGAAAGAGTCTAAAGAGTTCAGAGAGTTTCACACAGCTCACAGGTGCTGCCAGCCCCAGTGAATCAAGTTCTATTACCTCACAGAAAAGTCACCAATTCCACACTTGGCCCTCCTTGGTTTACCCTGTGGTGTGGAAGCTCTCCTTTGATGGGATGGGAAGCTGAGACATGCTACTGAAAACATTCCCACCAGTCTCTGCAGGATTTATCCATACCCCATCGTTGGTAATAATTACTGGTGTTGCTATTGGAACTGTACATTTTCCTGCTGCAAACTTCAACACTGCTGTAGAGAGGAGCACTTTCAGGAACAGTGAGAACTTTGTACAGCACTCATCAGTGGGATCATAAAGGAAATCTCTCACCTTCAGGAGAGACCAGAAGAGCATTAGGGTCCTGGTCTTGGTGGTGCTGGCTGAGAGGGAAGCCATATTTGCTTGTTTATAAGACAATAAACATCTAAAGGAGTGATTTCTGTGAGAACCTAAAGCACCAGGGCTTGGGATGTAACTCAGTGGTCAAGCATCCTTGACTAGCTTACTTTAAGCTCTGTGCCCAATGCCCTACACTGTATAAACCAGATAGTGCACTCAGGTGTAGAAGGCCAGAATGAAGTTTTTAAGCTTCTTTTGTTGTGATGAAATACTGTGACCAAAAGCAAACAGAAAAGGAGAGACTTTATTTTACTCACATTTCAATATAAAAGTTCATCGTCAAAAGCAATCAGGGCAGGGATTTCAAGATAGGAGCTGATACCGAGGCCATGGAAGGATGCTGCTTACTGGCTTGCTCATCATGGCTTGCAAGCTTAGGTTTTTTATAGCCCGGAAATGGCACAACCCTTTTTTTTTTTTTTTTTTTTTTTTTTTTTTTTTTTTGGTTCTTTTTTCGAGCTGGGATCGAACCAGGCCTTTTGCTTCCTAGGCAAGCGCTCTACCACTGAGCTAAATCCCCAACGCAGTAAGTTCTCCTTTTCTTTCTTTCTTTTTTTTTTTTTCCGGAGCTGGGGACCGAACCCAGGGCCTTGCGGTTGCTAGGCAAGCGCTCTACCACTGAGCCAAATCCCCAACGACACAACCCTTAAAGATCTGCCCCCCCACATTAATCACTAATATAAAAATACCTTACAGGTTTGCCTATGGTCTTATATTATGGAAGCATTCTCTCAACTGAAGTTTCCTACTCTTAGATGACCCTAGTTTGTGTCAAATTGACATAAAACCCAGCCAGAGCAGTCACCCTTGGCTACACAGAGTTTGGTGCCAAAATATATGAAATCCTTTTTCAAGCTGAAAGTTTAAGGGTCATCATCACAACTCATAACCTTTTTAAAAGGTTAAAAAACTTACTACCATGAATAGTGATTTTATAACAGGTTTTCGTATGTTTTAACAGTGCTTAACACCTGTCCAGTGCCCCTGGGCAGGTAGGTTCACTCTCATTTGACTTAGACATCAGAGAACTCATAGGATAGGATGATGGATGGACTGAAGGACCCTAGGGTCTTTTATCAGCCTTACACCCACTCCCCTCAGGTCAAGGCTAGGCCAAGTTCCATTCTCCACCCACAGTTCTCAGAATGTACTGGTTGATATTCACCTGACCCTCTGGGAAGTCCCAGATAGAGTCCAAATGTGTGCCATGATCTCCCCATGCTTGCTAGCCAATAGATTTAATATAATAGATCAATATGCTTAGCCAGTAAGTTTGAGCTGTAACCTTGCTGATGTAACCTGTGCCCCTAAAAAGTATAAAAACTGCTTGTAATATCCATTCAGGATCACCTATTCTTGTCACTCGCCTTGAGGGTCAATTTTCGACATGCTGGAAAATAAACCTCTTGCTTTTGTATCCATTTGCCTCTCAGTGTCTCACTTGGGGGTGTCTCGAAGTAAGTACCATTGACCGAGGGTTGAAGGGGGAGGTCTTACAGATCAGCTACAGGGGTACAGATACCATGAAGAATGGAGACCAGATAAAGAAAAGAGAAGTTCAGAGAGGCAGAGCCAATGCCTTCCTTTCTCTATACCAGTTGGAATTCTTGAGCTGTCAGTAAGTGATTACAGTTCTTGTGCAGTTTGCCCAATGCCATTAACTTTTAAGGAATTTGGGTGTCTGGTTGGGTGGGGGAAGCAAGAACAGTGGTTTAAGTGCAGCAAAGTGAAGCCAGGAGGACAGTTGTCTCTTGTTCTTCACATGCTTGGGGGCTGAGAACTCAGAACTATGAGGAACATAGACTAGAGATTTGAAAGGGAAAGAAGCTATGAGGATGGGATCCCAGTGTGGATGATGACCCCAGGGGCTTGGGCTCTAACGATGGTGGAGATAAATCGATGGGAATGTGAGGAGTTGAGAGAAGAAGAGTATAGTATTTCGGATTGATCGTATAGCTCTGTGGCTTCCGGATATTCCTTATTCCTGCATCTCTCACGAGGTTCACAAGGCTGAAGGGGAAGCTTTGCTGGAGGTGTGAGCTTTACCAAATGCTCTGAAGTCATTTATATGCTCAGGACTTTGCAAAGTTGTTGTGGATTAAGTGATTCCTCTTTCCTATAATTTGTCATTCTCAGTTCAAGCCAAAATTCACCAACCCACCATTTTTTTATAGTCACACCCGAAATTGACCAAAGTAGATTCTTAATCTCCAATAGTCAAGTTTCCTATTGTCATCCTGAGTTTGGAACATAAAATAACGTAATTATTTGCTTATCTCCTTGTTCATCTTATTCTAAGGGAGACATTTAAGGATAGAAATTACTTTACCTTTGCTTCCAAGCAATTTTGTAACTACTCCATACCTATCTCATTAGTGAATGTGACTTGAAATAGACCTCCAATTTCTTTAGTCTATTACTTTTATTTACTTTATTTATTTTGTTCAAGTTTCAGAGTACTCTATAAACTTGTTTTTCAAGCTTGACCCATAAGCCCACTTAACTCCGTATGGTGACTTATATGTATATGTGCGTGTATGTATAGTGGTGGGGGAAACCCTACTAGTTAAGGTCACAGTCTACTGTGACTGGATAGCTCCTCTTAGCTCAGTGCAAAATGAAGGACTCCCTTTACCACTAGGACTTCCCCTTCGCTGACTTTGTTTGGAGAGCCCAACAATCCACACCTTGCACCTGGGAGAGTGCAGTAGTCCTTGGCAGACCTACAAGTTCAACTTCCTCTTTCCCCGTTAAGAACCAGCCCAGCAAGGACCTGGGATTCCTGGAATGACTCTCCATACAAATGAAGCATTCACAGTACTCTAAACTCTAGACAATGATTTTCATTTACCCCGAAAACACCTTCCTCCTGTCCAAGGTCCATATACAGCCCTGGTACACTCGGAATAGAGTTTATGTGTTTAAGCTCATCCTGAATAAAAAATATTCACACAAGCTAAGATCATCTAAGAGAGCTGTTTCACTGACGGTCGTCTGAGTCCCCAGCACTCACTCCCTACCTGCAGACTATTCCAGACTTCATCCTTCTAGACTGGTGTGCAGCGGGACCTGGGAACCCTGAAGGAGAAAATAGCGGACACAGAACCACAACTGGCCCCAAACACACATACCACATGTGGTATGTCTTTCCAGTCTGTATGTACTCTGACTCATTGAATTGTCCACCTTTTGTGCTTTATTCCATCAGTGCTGCCTTCCTCCGTCCGTCTAGTCACTCTTGGTACCCTTTTCCATACAAGGCATTCTCTTGCACTCCGTGGGATTCCTTTTTATTCTGTTGCCTTTTTGATGCAGAAGATTTTTAATTTCCACAAAGTCCAATTTATGTATCTTTTGTTGTCTTTCCTTTCATGTCACCTCCATGAGATTATTAGTTTCTTGTATACTATTCATTATACTAGAGCTATATGGTAACAACTGTGGTGATAATTGTGATTATAATTCATGCATCGCAACCCCATTACATGGAATTCCATCGTACCTTCCAAAGTACGATGGGCATTAGATAAGCAAGGCAAAAAATGCCACACCACTATTTTTTTTCCTTGATCTTTTCACAGGTTTTGAGATTAATTCAGAGTTATCTTGAAACAACCTTTCTTCTTGTTGTATGGATGAGTGACAATACTTTACCTAATGTTTTGGACACTTTCATTGCAATTAAACTAGACGTTTTTGATAAGTGAAGATACACATTCCATGTATTTATTTAAAAGCAACTGGCCAATAGTAGGTACAACATGAAGATAAATTACATACTACCAGTTTTTGGATACATCTAGGGCCTATAATTTAGAACAAAGGCCTAATTCATTTTCAGGGCAGAAATGGACCTATAAATCTAATTATCACTGGTTCATGAATAAGTAAGTGCCAGTGGAGACTATCCAATATAGTATATGACGTTTTGAATTGCTTTTAAGAATAGTTAAGCTGTCTCAGTCTTTTGCCAGTAATTGTAGAAGGAAGAATAATAGCTGCTCAAATGTCAGTGCCTGAACTGTCGTATCCCGTGAATATTTGCTTTACATGGACAGGTAAAATTTAGATGTGTTTAAATTGAGGAATTTAATATATGAAAATCATCCTGAGATATTTCTGAGTCAGTTACTTTTTTTGTAGCTGAGAACTAAATACTTCTGAGAACAACTTAAAGAGGAAAGGATTACTTTAACTCAACAGTTTCAGAACATTTTTGTCCGTGATTATTTGGCACCATATCCTTTGTCTGTGGTCAGGAAGAACATCACGGCCATAGGAACATGTGGCACACGTGATTTGATGTGCAGCAGACAAGAAGGAAAATGCACAGCTGAGAGATGGAGAGAGAGAGAGAGAGAGAGAGGAAGAAGAAGAAGAGGAGGAGGAGGAGGAGGAGGGGAGGAGGAGGAGGAGGGGGGGGGAGGAGGAGGAAGAGGAGGAGGTAGAAGAGGAGGGGGAGGAGGAAGAGGAGGAGGGGAGGAGGAGGAGGAGAGGGGAATGCAGAATAATCACTTTACCTCTTAAAGTTATTAGAACATCTCAAACAGCACAAGCTGAGGAATAAGTGTTCAGCTCATGAGCTGGTGGGGAGCACTTCGTATTCAAACCACACACGTCTTCATGAGCTCATCCATTGAGTCCTCTCCTGGCAATGGTCAGAGTGGTGCAAGATTGCACAGAGAAAACCCTGAGATGGTAGCGTTGTGATGTGCCCCAGTGGCAGAGAAGGAAGGAGAGAGCCAAGAGATGTAAACAGCTTCTTTAGACTGGAAGAGAAAACCAAGAAGTTTTAATTTAAGGAGGAAGGAAACTCTCCTGATACAGTTTCAAACTACAACTATTCTTTAAGAAATCACCATAGCTGAATCCCAGTATTGACTCAAGAAGAGTGCCCGGGAGACTGCAGAAAGGAAAACAGTTCTGTTAGCACTCTGCCCAGCAAGACCCTAGACAGAGGTTTCTCTCTCTCTCTCTCTCTCTCTCTCTCTCTCTCTCTCTCTCTCTCTCTCTCTCTCTCTCCTTTCTTTTGTCTGTGTGTGGTGTGTGTATGGTGTGTATGTGTGTACATGCTTGCATGAGCATGGGCATGCACATGTAGGTGTTTGTGCATGTGGAGAACTGAAGTTAATGGTGGAAATCATCTTCAGCTGTATCTAACGAGGCTGAGTTTCTCAGCTGACACCAGCGCTCACAGATGTGCTAGTCTCTGTAGGCTGCTCACTTTGCTTTCTGAGGCTGAAATTACTGTTAAAGCCACCATGCACACCCCAAATCTCAGTGGTCCCTGGAGATCTAAACTCCAGTCTTCATGTTTGCACAACAAGCACTTAACCGCTGAGCCATATCCCCAGTCCAGAAGTACAATACTTTAATACCTTTTTAAAATAATTTATTTATTATATATAAGACACTGTAGCTTTCTTCAGACACACCAGAAGAGGGTATCAGATCTCAGGACAGATGGTTGTGAACTACCATGTGGTTGCTGGGATTTGAACTTAGGACCTCTGGAAGAGCAGTCAGTGCTCTTAACCACTGAGCCATCTCTTCAGCCCACTTTAATACTTTAAATGTGTGTAATTGGTACATGAGCCATAGGAACCAACAATAGGATAGCATGAAAGAGGTAATGAAACTGTTTCTAAGAAAAGATTGAACACTTGGCTGAGGTTTTTAATTAGGATGAGAGATGTAAAATAATTTTGAGCATTATCTTGGCCTATTCTCTTCTTAGGCTATTTAAAACAAAATAGAAAGAAAGCAGAAAAGGTGTAACTTCTGTTAGAATTATGGCTTATTCATTTTCCTGACTTTTATTCAGTGAACACATATCAGGGTTTTTGTTTTGTTTTGTTAAAATTTTATGCATTTGAATGTTTTGCCCGTTTACCATGTGGCTGCTGGTGACTGAACATGCTTCCTGTGGAAGCCAGAAGAGGGCATTGGATCCCCTGTAACGGGAGTTACAGATGGTTGTGAGACTCCATGTGGGTTTTGGACAATGAATCTGAGTCCTCAGGATGAGCAGTCAGTACTCTTAACCCCTGAGCTGTCTCCTTCGTCCGTATATAAGAGTTTTATAATAGCCAACTATTTTGCATAAAAAGAGGAATAGAACAAAGAAGAATGATTTATCTGAAAAAAGAACTTGTTCAATGGTTAGCCATAGTAGGAACCAACACATGCAATAACCAGTAGGAAATTCTTCTTTAAACATTCAGAGGTAGCAAACACTGATCACACACTCATATGCACATTTGTACAGACACACACATGCACATACAAACACGCATGGTATGCACTCATTGATGAGTGGATATTAGCCTAAAAGCTCGAATTACCCAAGATATAATCCACAGACCACATGAAGCTCAAGAAGAAGGATGACCAAAGTGGGGATGCTTCACTCCTTCTTAAAAGGGAAACAAAAATATTATAGAAGGGCATATGGACGCATAGTTTGGAGCAGAGACTGAAGGACCGGCCATTCAGAGCCTGCCCCACAGGTGGCATACACACACACACACACACACACACACACACAGTCACCAAAACTAGATAAGATTGATGAAGCTAAGAAGTGCAGGCTGACAGGAACCAGATATAGATCGCTCCTGAGAGACACAGCCAGAAAATGTCAAATACAGAGGCAAAGGCTAGCAGCAAACCACTGAACTGAGAACAGGATCTCTGATGGAGGAATTAGAGAAAGAATTGAAAGAGCTGATGGGGTTTGCAACCCCATAAGAACAACAGTGCCCACTAACCAGAGCTCCCAGGGACTAAACCACTACCCAAAGGCTATATACATGGCTTGACTCATGGCTCCAGCTGCATATGTAGCAAAGGATGGCCTTGTGCACCAATGAAGGGAGCAACTCTTTGTTCTGCCAAGGTTGGACCCCCAGTGTAGGCGAATGTTGGTTGGGGGGCGTAGGAAGGCGAGGGTGGACGGCGAGGGGAACGCCCTTATAAAAAAAGGGGGAATGGAATGGGATGGGGGCTTATATCCTGGAAACTAGGAAAGGGAATAACATTTGAAATGTAAATAAAAAAATATCCAAATAAAAGAAAAAAGTATAGATAAGCTCTTAAGCTTAGGAAAAATATTTTCTTACTGTAGTTTTTATAGGGCATACAATTCAAATAATTAGAAAATTTTAGCCATATAAGTTTCCAACTGACGGCTCTAGACCACTGCATGTCAGAGCCATGGTGACAGGCAACACCTCTTAAACTGACAACCATCATGTAGACACCTCCTATGGAAAGAACTGGAAATTTCTTTTATATTATTAATTCTTTCTTGTCTACCAAGCATGGAAAATATCTCATACATTTCTAGAGTAAACGACCACATTCCTTGCTGATGTTCTGAGGTATAGCATTTAAGTATTGGTCAGTTGAGCCATTTCCTCCCTCCACACTCAGGGACTTGTAACTGAGCACAAAGGGCTGTTACCGTTTTCAGTTGCTGTCCCCTGGCCTGCCACAGAGATAGTTTGATGGTTTGATGGTAATAACTTGAACCTAGGGATGCAGCTGGCCCTTGGCCCCTGGCTTGAACACCCATTCTTGGTCCTGTAGGATACCTACTGTTTATACGTTAGTAACTGAGGAGGCCAAAGGGGCATTTGGTCTACTTTCTCCGAGGCAGAGACTGCAGACTGAGATAACAGGATTCAGTCAAGGATGCACTGCACCACTTGCCATAGGAATTAAACTGGATGTTAGGCCAGGAGTGTCGGTGATGCTGGTGGTTTCTGACATGCGTCTTTCTTGGGTAACGCTATTATGTTTTTGAAGAGTGTTTATCCCTCATTCTATTAACCCAGTGGGACTGTTTGCCAGCCAAGCTGGCTGATGGCTGGGCACAGGAGTCAAGCTGGTAACTTTTAGTCTGTATGAGTCGCTTCTGCCGCATGCTGTACAAACTATACCTCTGCATAGCAAACTATGCTAGATCCCTGCTAGATGTTGGAAGGACGGGATGATAAAATGGCTGCCGTCATCAAAGACTTTATAGAGAAGATAGCACGTACACCCACACAAATACAGCCGACACAGGCGCTACAATACAGACGAGCAAAGGGTGGTGGAGGCCCAGAAAAATTATTCCTATTCGAAAAGTACTTCTACTTAGGCTTTTAAAAGTATCTGAATTTCTTCAGTTAGGAAGGAAGGAAAAGGTATTTCCAGCAGAGGAAACCTAAGGAGATTAAGGAAATGTGAAATGCTGGCCTGGTGGGCGGGTCTCACTAGTTTAATGCAGATTATAGCAGCCAGTGGTATGAAGGAGGCAGCTCTGATTTTTGATGCATGGTGATCCTGGGAGAGGATATTATATGTATTATGAATTTTACATTTTCTGGGTCCTAAATGTTTTGACATCTCTCAGGGGCTTTAGAAATCCAGGGAGAGACTGCCCCTTTCCCCTAGCTGATTAATTTCTTTGGGTGGAGGGCTGCTTGCTCGGAGCCTACCATTATATGTGAGCCTGCTCTTAGTATATAAACAGGCTGAGTCGCAGCCAGGCCCCATTGGCCTTCTTATCTAACTCACATATGTCACAGCAGTATTCAACATGCCGGGAGTCAATCAAGGACAGCTACCAGGCAACAAAGGATAGCCCTTGAACCCTAGTTCATTAGAATTATCCAAACTTATCAGCCTTGACTTGGGTATGCTGCCTTGTTGAAGATGTCCTAGTGGAGGCTTATGCCTCAGCTCTTACGTGTTCCTCTACCAAAACTGGAACCTCACCTGTATGGCAGGGTATGTCCCCTTCTCTCGAAAATTGTAATAAATAAGTTCTACAAAGAAATGTTTTAATGGCATTGGTTCTCTGGGCAGGTACTCTCATTTCCATAAATTAACATAAATTTGGACAGTGTTAAATTTGAAGAGTCACATGTATAAGCAATTATATATAATTTTTAAATATGTATATACATATATCTGTGTATACATATATGCATGTGTGTATACACATATATAAACACACATACACACACAAGACACTTCATGGCAGCAAGGACATGACAGGGATGAGACACAGAATGTCCTATTTTGGCCTCTTGAGGTGGTGATGGCAACAAGCATTGGCTGGATGACATGTAAGTCTGGTGAAAGAAGACAGCAATCCTAATTGCAACACACAAGTAGTGCTAGCTACAGACACCTTGGACCTACCTGAGTGGAAGCAGGGGAGAGGAAGGAGAGAGGCAGCTAGCGGAAAGAGAGGGAGAGAGAGAGAGAAGGAGATAGATAGATAGATAGATAGAGAGACAGAGAGAGAGAGAGAGAGACAGAGAGAGGCAGAGAGAGACAGAGAGGGACAGAGAGAGACAGAGAGTGACAGAGACAGAGAGACAGAGACAGAGAGAGACAGAGAGACAGAGAGAGACAGAGAGAGAAACAGAGAGGCAGAGAGAGACAGAGAGAGACAGACAACTGAGCTTGTGATAGGTTTGGGATCTGCTTATCCATCTGAAGGCTTGCAGCAGTGGGGGATATTGTTATCACTGAACCTAAGGTATATAGACAGAGTATAGAACAGGCATACAGCAGAAACCATTGAATGGATGTATTGCCCAGGTCTCAAACCTTTTTTCTTTTTGTCTTTCCTTAGGTTGGCTGCAGAGAACTGAAACTCACAGAGCCTCGGAAACCAAGCTGTCTATTTTCCTCAAGGATGGGGACATCTCAGGTTGTTTGTTTGTTTTGTTGAAACAAGATTTCTCTGTGTAGAACTCACTATGTAGATCAGGCTGGCCTTGAACTTAGAGATCCACCTGCCTCTGCCTCCCAAGTACTGTGATTAAAGGTATGAGCCATCGCCAGTAGGCATTTTTATGTTCTTTTCTCTTTTCTTCCTTTTCCCTCTCCTTTTTGTTAGCTTCTTAATTTTACATTTATGTAGTGCTAAGCTTGAGCCATTGAGAATGATGTAATTGTGTAATTGACTTTGTTTTGCTTCTAAGACGGATTTTAATAGTCACTCAGTGGCTGAGGCAGAGTAGGGGCATGTAGTTACTTCAATCCTGCTGAGTTCCTAGTTCATCTGGGTGGGCTTTTAGGCTTCAGAGAGTCATGGCCATCTGGAATACACGTCCTGTCCATAGCTTATATGGTATTTGTATGGTGAGTGCTAAAACTGGAATGGAGTAAAACTGTTTGGTGGCAAATGTCACCATCAGTTTTGATACTCTTACTTTGTAAAGAGATTTTTTTTCCTCATGAAAAGGAAATAAATGACTTTATATCCTTCTTGTTCAAGCTTACCACTGTGGGAATGAAACTGTGAGAGTGCAGTACCAGGAAAATGGTTTCTTTTTTCACATCAACTGACAGATATGTGTTATTTCCATTGCTGTGAAAAAAAAATACCAAAAGTAAGCAACTTTAGTGAGAGGAAATTGTGTGTGTTTGAGAAGTGTCAGAAACTTCGGTCCATGCTCTCTTGCTCCTCAGAGCTCAAGGCCTCTGACAGCACAGTGCATTGCAATGGGGGTTGGTAATAGAGCGAAGCTACTGACCTCACTGCGGCTAAGAAGCAGAAACGGTGAGGAAGGAGCTGAGCTAAGTCCCCTCCGCTAGGCTGTACCTTCTGAGGGTCTGTGGATTATGAAGGGCTCTCTAAGAGCCACAAGCAAGGCAAGTATGGTGACGTCAGGTCTTGTCCATCTCTCTTCCCTCTCTCCCTATCTGTTAGATGACATTTCTAAGGCCAATCACCAATGCCTATCCTCTTATTCGGCCACTCTAAGGTTCTGCTATCAAACCACCAAAAATTATGCAATCAAAATTCATTATTTGGCTATACTGCTTAGCCTGTCCATTTAGGACTTACCTGATACCAGCACAGATCTCTCCTTTTTTTTCCTCCTATAAAAACCTACTCCTGCAAAAAACGCCACTGTCTGTCTTCGTCTGATCCAGAGACAGCTCCTCCCTGCTTGTCCCTGGGGAGATGAATCTCCTTCGTGCTGAGTACTTGGTGAGTTCTTTGCCAACTCCAAGCATGCATTTCAAGATGCTTCTCGGACACTGGGAAAATACCATGGACAGTACTGAACACTATAAATGTAGTTTGTCCTTTACAACTATACCTAAGACAAAGTTTAATTTATAACAAGTATTCTAAGCAGTTAACAGCTATGCATAATATTGGGACAGTTACAGCATGGCTGTTCCATGACTACGCGTGGTGGCTTGTCCCATGGGAAGTGCTGCTATTAGGAGGTGTGGCCTAGTTGTAGGAGGTGCATCACTGTGGAGGTGGGCTTTGAGGTCCTATGCTCAAGCTCCGCCCAGTACAGAAGAGTCTGCTCCTGGCTGCCTTCTCATCAACAGGTAGAATTCCTGGCTCCTCCAGCACCGTGTCTGCCTGCATGCTGCCATGCTTCCTGCCATGAAGATAATGGCCCGAACCTCTGAAATGTAAGCCAGCCCCAATTAAATGTTTTCTTATACAAGAGTTGCCTTGATCGTGATGTCTTTTCATACCAATAAAACCCTAACCAAGACACTATGCTTTCTTAGTGGAGTTAATTGAACTACTCTAGATTTTCAGTAACTATAAAAAAAAAATGAAATCACAGATAAGGGAAGATTTCTGCAAAGTCATGATATACATGAATGTTGAAGATACTGTTTTGGTGAAGATGGTGGTTCTTTCATACTTGGGCTTGGTATTCTCACAGCACTTCTGTGATGGCCGGTCTTGATTATCCCCTTGACAACATTTGGAATCAACTGATGGCATCCTTGCTAAAAGGACACAGACTCTGACAAGTTCATCTATCCTGTTGCTGAGGTTGGTGGTAGAGATAAATTCTTTAGGATTCTAAATTGGACAGAAGACTAGAAGCTGTCCAAGAATTCCCCAGGAGTGCAGAGCACCCTGTCTTGTGGACTAAGCAACTACTGGATTTTGAGCCTTTCTTTATGAGCTAGTGATTGTTGGACTACCCAGACCGCATCCTGTAAGCCAGTCTAGTAGATCTCTTTTTAGGATCTATCATCAGTTCTGGTTTTTAGGGAGCTCTGACTAATACGACTCCATACTGCACCACAGAGGTCTTCGTACTCTCACGGACACTGTTGCTTGTTAAACTGCACCAGGGAAATAGAATCAATGTGCTTGTCTATCAACAGGTGGATGTAATTAAAAGCTGATAACTATGTGAAGTGGTGTATTATTTAGCCCTATGGAAAAACGAAATCACAAAATTTTTGGGAAAATTAATGGACGTAGAATATACAAGTGGGGTCACCCAAAGGGGCGGCGGGGGTGGGGCAGCCTTCAAGTTCTCCATCCAATCCAGACCCTGCCTTTTTATCTCCATCCGATGAACAAATGTGCCCGTGGGTGCAACATTTAGAAAAAAAAAGAACTAAAAGTATAATAAAAAAAATCAAATATGTGCTAGTGAATTCACATATATTCTATGCATCAATATATATTTTGAATACATATTTTCAATGCAAAGTAACTCCTTTTACAGTACACATGTGAATCCACAAGGTGCTGTATGCTTTCTGAGGCCAGAATTTTCCCTCGTGTTTTCTGCTGGATGTTCCTACAGGATATAGTTGGAAGAGTTACACGCCAAGAGTTTTTGGAAACACCAGGAAACCTGCTTTTTTAAAAATGGATGTTATGGGGGCTGGGGATTTAGCTCAGTGGTAGAGCGCTTACCTAGGAAGCGCAAGGGCCCGGGTTCGGTCCCCAGCTCCAAAAAAAAAAGAATCAAAAAAAAAAAATGGATGTTATAATTGTAAAATGTATTGTTTCCTGAATAAATTGTATTCCTTTTAAAAAGATGGTGGTCTCAAGGCTTCCTCTGTGAGGCGGAAAGACAGAAAAGGAGAATGCTGTATTCCACATTGAAAAGGGGGAAGAGCCCTTGAAATCATGTCTGAAGTGAGAGGATCATGAACGAAGTAGAGTGTTGTGCCAGGAAACTTTCATGGACCCTAAAGATGACCTAGGAGCTGATTCTGATGCAGTCACGTGAGGGTCTCTTTATTCAAGCTCGAGTTTGGGCTCCCCACCAGTTCTGACACAGCAAGAAGATGGAACCTTGAGCCTAGTTTTAGGCAAACATTTATAGAGGCAAGAAATGAGTATCTACCCTGGTACACATCTGATTGTGGGGCCATTATAGCCTTTAACATAATTGGCTGGTGCTGGGAATCAAACCATAAACTTAACTCTACTTTCCTCCCGATCGGTGGTTGTTAGGAAGTGAAGTGTCAGGGGTGGGCTTGTAACCTGGGGGTGCAGATTTGTTGGGTGAATAACCTGGAAGCTGGTGCTAGACGCAGGCTTTGTTTGGGGTTAGCCCAGCCTGTTAGTTAGCTTGAGTCCAACCTTAGCCCAGGTTCCCTAAGATGGAGTCTGAACCCAAAAGATTTGGTCTCTGAAAACCAAACGGAGGAGGAAGTAGAGCTGCAGGCACCTGGGAGAGCAGAGAGTACTCTGGGAAGGTAGGCAGGGTGAAAGCTGTGTATTCCGCCTCTTTAGACAACCTTCATGGGCAGGCAAGGTAGCCGGAGGCAAACAGTCAGCCCTGAGAGAATGACATTGCTGTAGGATGAGTTACCTCATTCCATGGTGAACACCATCTTTACAGCGACTCCTGCTAAAGGACGAGCTACTCCAGAGGACTGACATCAGGGAACATGCTAGGGATGAGTAGCCCCAGTGTGGTCAGCTGGAGCCTCCATGTGAGAGGGAAGGCCCAGCCAGGGAGTTGTGGAGGGGGAGGGGAGGCACTGCGAAGGTGAATGGTGTAGGTGGCAAAGGCTGGCTCCAGTTAGAAAGGTCAGGTTGGCCCTGCTCTTCTCACCCGCAGAGGTGCAGTGTGGCAGCTTGAGGGGGTCCCGGCATGTACACAGGCAGGGAAGCGAGCCCCAGGAAGAGATAAGAATAAAAACGTGGTGTGCAGTGACTTCGTCAGCCTGGATCAACCTCCTGGGAGTCTAATGCCGGAAGTTCATTGTCAGCATAGTTAAAACAGTACGATTTGAGGAGAGGCTTTTCAGGCAACAGTCAGTCCAATTCAAGTGCACAATAAAGCTTCAGGTGTGACTGCATAGAAACTCCTTTGTACACGTGACGATGAGCGTGGGTTCGACAGCTAAAATCCCTAGAATTTAGTGCAGTCTCTGATCCATACCCTAGAGGCCGGTGGTCATAAGGTACTTGTGACCTCACTCTAAAGACGAGCAATGGCCTCTGGAGGGAAGAGACTGGGATGATCATTTTGGGGAATTTGGATGAGGTTTGCGTCTATTGCCACAGGTAGTTAAAAAAAAAAAAAAAAAAAGCCACCAGGACATTAATAAAATTCATTCCCAGATTTCTGGCCAGGAAATCGGGTATTTTATCTCCACCATTGAGAAAAGGCTCCTGTTTGTTTAGTATTCCTGATTTTCCTTAATGTTTTTCTATGAGTACAGGGACCTCTGTGCCCCCAACACCAGTTCAGAGTTTGAGGTCAGCAGATGTGACACTTAATTGCTGCAGCCATGCGCATTGCCCGCTACCGTATGACAACTCCGGACCTTTCGGGGCAGCGTCCATCTAGCAGGATGATTAGCACCCCCGAGGTTTTCAAAGTACAGATCTCCGCGCTGTAGCACAACCACAAAGCACCCCAGGAAACACCAGCTCTCCCAGGAGTCTGGGAAGAGTGACAGAGCCTACTCCGCCCACAGACTGCAATGAAAAGCGTGACCAGCAGATGTCGCTATGCACATACCAAGGTGAAGGCAGCTCTGGCCGACTTGTCCCACATAGACACAACAGCTCAGACAATGGGAAAGACATTCCCAGGGTCAACTCCCTCTCCCCAAGTTCTGGGCACATAACTGGTAGTTTTCAGCTTTCAGGAACCAGAAATAAACCGTCATTTTGTTTTTCGTTGGGATCTCTTCCCCTTTCTACACTTTCAACAGTATTTTTACCTCTTACATTTAAATAGTTATTCTTCAGGCAATCATCTGATTTTGCGTATACATTTTTCATTATTGTGCGATATTTTTGCTTTTCCAATATTTCTTTCTGTTTTTAAGTTTCCCTTGTGTCCCTTTTCCTTCCTCTACATTTAACAGTATTCGACTCGTTAGCATATTGGTTGTTTTTTTAAAGTACACTTACTTTTATTTCACTTCTTAAATTTATTTTATTTTTCGTCTCTTTCATTATCGGAAAACGTCTCTCATTTTGTTCTTAATTTTAGTATTTATAGTCACTTGCTCTTTTTTCTTCCATCCTTACTTAACCTTCTTCCCTATTCGGTGAGCAGCCGGACACTGTGATACTCTACTTCCCAGGCTCTACCAGCTGCCTCCTAGACATTTTTTGGCACTGCAGAATAGCGCTGGGACGGAGGGGAGTGTAAGGGGCTGAATTGTGTCCACTGATAATGCATAATTTGGAGCTGCAACTCACAGCATCCCAAAATGTGACCGTATTCGATCACAGGCCTATAGGGAATTGATTGATAGAATGAGGTCATTTAGTTACACCCTAAACCCATACAACCCGTGTTCTTCTAAGATGGGGTGATAAGAACACACGCAAAGGAAAGACGCAGGAAGACGGCAGCCATTTAGAATCCACGGTCAGCTCTCAGAAGAAATAGCCTGCTGAAGTTAGATCTCAGACTGTAGCTCTGATATTCGGTGAAAATAGGGTTCTGTTGTTCTGAGTGTGTGCTGCTTAGTTGTGGCAGTAGAAACAGCCCAAGGTAGAGTTTACTATTATTTTTATAGTTCTGCTTGTTATTTTGTTATTCGTATCATCCTACGTGCCCACAGTGCTGGCAGGGTCCTCAGTGCAATATTCTGTTGGCTTTAAACTGCGCTCCATACACCGGGCCTCCCGCCCATGGTTGGGAACTATTATCATTTTAATCCTCACTACGTAGCCTTCCTAGTAGATCATGATGTATATTAAAGGGTTATGCCATTTTAAGCTCAATCTCGCTGATAATAAGACATTACACTGGGGTAGAAATGGAGCATTAATTACCAGCGTTGAGAATCTTAGGAGAAAATTAAAGTTTTTAATGTGAAGTGTAAGTCGTAAGAGTTAGAGGCATCAGAACTTGATCAGAAGAGACTCTGGTGCTCACACAAGAAAGACTATGCCACTGGAAGGATTTTGGCAGATGGAAGGGTTGAGAAACTCCGTGTAAATTCATTCTATTTAAAATCTCGTGGCTTGTTTAGTTTCACTGATTGAATCAATATTTCTTGTGTACTTTTTCTCTTAAAACAAAACAAAACAAAAACACTGCCCTCACTGAATTCGCCTTAGGCATTCGTGTTGTGTTTTGTCTTTGGACGATTTTTTAGTGCTAGAATTCCCTCAGCCACTCTGCAATTCTTTATTAAGTTTTAATGTGGTTTAAACTCTCCATCTGTAGGCAATATATCCTTTCCCCACTCTGCCAGCAGGGCTAATCATTCCCTGTAGTGTGGTTAAGAGCTCCTTCTGGTGGCTCAAAGCTATAATGACACATCCGTCTGCAGCATCTGCATCGGTTTCCTCTCTCATGAAGCCTGAGAGCTGGACAGACAGCAAAGCAATACGATGTCGGCAACAGAGTGAAGCAGAGTAGCGCTCAGCTTCACAAAGGAGACTGTTGCTCAAACGTCACGTGTAAGAGAAAGGACCTCATGCCTCTGCTAAGGAGAGCCTGGAAGATGAATTTTATATTTGTATTGTGGATGGTTTTAGTTTTAGTCCAGAGTGAAGTGGATGAGAGATGTTGATTCGGGTTGTAGTTTTGTTCAAATTAAGTCGTATTCGACAACAGGGACATTGTGACTTTCAGGGACATCAGTAGTTCCTTTCTATATTTCATCGTACTTAGTGACAAAATGTTAAAGGAAGAACTCAGTGACCTCAGATTGAGATTTTCACTCACCGGAGATCTCTCTATGCATTTGGGTATGGATGTAGAATCTATCTATCTATCATCTATCTATCTATCTATCTATCTATCTATCTATCTATCTATCTATCTATCTATCTATCATCTATTTATTTATCTGTCATCTATCAATCATCTATCTTTCTATCATCTATATACCTATTATTTATCTATTTTCCAGTTTTCATCTATATCTCTCATGTATCTATCATCTACTTATCTATAGTCCATCACCTACCTGTCATCTATCAATCATCTACCTTTCTATCATCTATATACCTATTATTTATCTATTTTCTATTTATCATCTATATCTCTCATGCATCTATCATCTATCTTTCTATCCATCTATCTACTTATTATCTATCTCTCTTCTATCCATCTATTATCTTTCTATCCCTATGCATCTACATATCTATCTGTAATGTATGTATGTATGTATGTATGTATGTATGTATGTATCTTTCTATCTATCTGTCATCTATAGAATGGTAGCAAAGCCCATACCAAAAAATGTTTCATCTTAACCATTTTGAAGAATACAGTTTGGTGTCTGTGCCATTTACACTGCATCTTTGTATGTAAATATTCTGCCATATCTTTCATTTTGTTACTGTATTAAAATTGTAAAGTAGAATTTAAATACTTCACTGTGGTCTGAAAATTTATGGTTGCTCCAAATTCAGTTGTTTAACCTCCAGCCCTCACAGTGACAATAAGAAATAATTTGCACTGTCATATGAAAGGCTTGAGAGACCACTCAGCCCCCAGCACCAGGTAAGAGCACAGCAAGAAGCCACCGTCTGTGACTCATGAGGAGGTGAGGAATACCTAACTACATTATTCCCCTGGTACTTTGATCTTGAGTCCCCTCCACCCCCATGCCCCCAAGAATGATGAGAAATGAATTTAGCTGTTAATAAACACCCACTCTCTGGCACTTTACTATTGGAGGCCCTCTATGACCATGTTGAAACAAAATAAAACATATAAGAATATTATAAAATATATCAGATCACTGACAAATTAACACAAGCAGCAAATAATAAATGTAAAAACGAAGTGCAAACTAGATATACATCCACATAGGAGTTCCCTCCTCCAAATTCATTACATTGGAGTATTAAACACCTGTTTAAAGACTGTATTAAAACTGTGGTGTTTCCATCACTGAAACTAGAACCTGTTTGTGCTGGTGGGATGACAAAGTCCTCCATCTTTGAGAGGAAAATTGGTTTTTCAGAGACAGGGGAGGTGTGGCTCATAAAATGGAATAAGTAATGCAGAGTTAGGTGAAAAATGAAGCATCGTCATTAATCACTGTTCTTAGGTAATGTAAAAATAGAGTTTATCTTTCCAAAAGAGGACATTTAAAATTACTTCAGGAAATGCTAGCACTTTCGTAATAAGGGGTAAGGATCTGTAGGTTGTTTAGAGGTTCCAAACTACTGTAGTTTTCTCACTGGAGAACGTTTGCTGTCAAAGCAAGAGGACTGATGAGATGGTACTTATTATTATTACTGTCTACAGCATGTGTGTGAGAAAGTAGATACACGGGAAGAAAGTGACTGAGAATGGTTATACTGGGAATCAACAACTCTGGGCACAGGACACCATATTTTGTGTCTTCTGATCCATTGCAACCATCAGGGAACACCTGTATAAAAAACAATCTTCGAGATAAAGTTCAGGTCTCTTTTTTTAATTAAAAAATAAGTTGGTTCTTATCGTAAGTGTAAAGTCACATGACACTAAACAGGAATGTTGGGTTGAATGTTTAATGTGACTATTTTCCATAGAAATAAGTATATTTATTGATAATGAGAAATGTCTTCATGAGAGTTGTTCTAAAAGAAATAAATGCCAAGCTTACAGTTTGAAAAAAATATTAAAGAACCTTTAGATGCTTAGAATTACCCTTTGACTTAAGCTGCAAGTCTTAGCCTTTCGCTAGAGATAAGTTCTTGGAAGTGAATGAAGAAATTATCAACTTTTAAACTGAATAACGACATATGGGTAGACTTGAACTTTTTAAGAGAACGTTGGCCTATTTCATAACACTTTTGAAACTTTAGGAAACGTGGTGAATTCTTTCTTCAGAATCCCCTGCCTCCCACCTCTCTCTTTACTGATATTTTCAGTTTCTGGATGCCATATTCAGGTCATACAGTACTAATTTCTGTTTCCTCTCTCTAGACTTTATTTTCCAACTGTGATATATTATTATTATTATTATTATTATTATTATTATTATTATTGGTAGATTTAAGTGGATGGGTTTTTAGAAGCAGAAAAGTCATCCTGTATTGGCATAAGATTATATGTATAATCTCTTTACAATTAAGTTCCTGATCCAGCTAAAACCTGCAGGAAGCCATGTTTAGTTTATGCAGGGTTTCTCCCCATCCTCTGCCTCTTCCACCATTCTCTCTTTCTAACAAAGTGGAAAGTTTAAAGGCGGATTACAGAAGGTGAAAGTTAGAAGCAGACTGTAGAAGGCCATTAGATAAAACAAGGTAAAAGTCCAGATCCTGAAGTAAACTAGGGAAATGGGACTAAGGAGAGGAAGTGGTAAGCATCCCCTCTTGTAGAATGGAGCCTGCTGACCTCGAGAGCTAGGAACACAGTAGCCATCTTGAGCATGCTCTCTGCAGGTTCTCCAGAGGAGACAGGAGCAGTGAGACACTGGATGGGATCCATACAGGATGCCTCACCTCACAGTGGTGCTTTGGACAAAGACTTCGTCTTGGAATCTTGGTCCCGGTGTGGTGATATACAAAGTGATAGCACCTGTAAGAGACAGGGTTTAGTGGGAAGTAATTAGGTTTTAGGAGTACTGCTCTAAGAAGCAATCGTTAACATTGGTCTTATTGAGCTTTAAGAGATCGCTCTCTACAGAGTAAACCATTAATAGGAACCCCACTGTGTCAGACTGCCTGCCTCTCTTATTTGTGCTTCAGCAGTGACATCCACCAGAATACTACCACCAGATGTCCAATTAGTATTGATGACCAATTTTGGACTGTGAAATAATAAACGTCCCCTTTTGCTTCTGAAGATCATGCTTTGCTGTGCTTATTATTATTTTGGGGTTGTTATACCTCCTCATTGCTCCTCATTGTTAAATATCTATTTGGGATTTCTACCCCACTTCAGACCATTTAGTTCCTGAATAAAAGCCATAGAGACCTTTAGATTTATAGTAAACTTAAAAGCACAAGAGCTGGGCAGATATAAATCCACTATGGTATTTTGTCTACTTATCCCTGAGATATCACTTGTCATGTTCTCCCTGGGCCACTCCTACTCCACCAGGCCAACTCCCTTGGCCATGTGCTTACGATCTAGCTATCCTATGGCAACTTCCTTCTTCTTCCTCCTTGCTCTTCTCTGGTCCCCTGGCTGAGACCCAAAGCCCAGGAATCCTTGCTCAGCCCAGGCTGTAGACTTCTTTATTAAGCTAATCAGGGTTAATTTAGGGGCAAGGTTAATACAACAAAAGCTGGTGTGCCTGAGAATACACTCACCTTTAGGTAGCCAGGTCTTGGGTACAGTATTTAGCATTTGAATACATAGCAGTACCAGACCCACCCCCGGCAATGCCTACCCTCAGAAACAGGACAGGGACTGACATCAAAATTCAGCTCAGGCAAGAGATTCTATGAAATACAGTCCATATATTATGAGCTTTAGTCCAAAATTATGAGCAGAGCCCTGACATGCTGACACAGTTCTGTAATTCCAGAAGTTGGTATAATAGGCCCCCATACCTTAGCACGGCTGACTCCTGGATGGAAGTATTATCCATGCCATAAAATTGAGCAGGTAGGTAACATAATCTGCTCCCAAACCAACCAACCAACCAACTGACCAACCAACCAACCAACCAACCAACCAACCAATCAACCAACCAACCAATCAACCAACCAACCGAACAACCAAACAACCAAAAAACAAAACCAAATTAACCAAAGACTTAATCCATCAAAGTCCAAGGTTCTGGGAAAATCTCTAAGTGTACTGCATTTGGTTTTTGGCTTTTGTAGTTTTGCTTCTTGCTAACTGAAGAGGGTCAACCCAGGCTGTGTGATTTGGTGTTTACAAGCTCACCCTGAGAAAGGTTCCAGCTACAATGGGATCCTGAACAGCCAGTGAAGTTGCTGTTGGGCTAACAAAGAATTTCTATTGCTTAAAACTGTGTCAGACTAATCGTCTGTGGTGGACATCGTGGCACTGGGAGGCAGAGGCATGTTGGTTTATGTCAGTTTAAGGCCAGCATAGCCTACATAGTGAGACCCTGTCTTAGACAAACTGATGAAAACATTTATTGATACATTTTTTTTAAAGTAATGTGTGTGGAGAAGAGGTTGCTTTGCCTTGATTTCTTAGGCTTTCTTCTAAGAATACTGTTCTCTCAGATTAAGAACTAATTATCCATCAGGATAGCAGTTGAATATGGTAGAGAGTGGCTTTGATATGAACAGCATTGTTTCTTTTCTCCCGTAACCCCAGCTTCTAGCCTTACTCATGCTATGCTTAATTCTCCCTGGTAGTTACTTTGTAAAATTAAGTAAAATCCTGTTTATTGATTTCTAAATTTTAAGCGGACTTAAAGTTTCATTTTAGATGTAACTCTGATGCTCATTTTTACAGCTGATAGATTTTAGCTGTAAAACTTCCCAATTAATAACTATTCTAGTTTTGTATTGCATCTGTATGAATTTTCCTTCAAATGAATATATTAGCACCGTGATATTACTACTTTGTCTTAGCTCAATTTATACTGCTTTAATAGAGTACCTGGGACTGGAAAATTTATAAAGAACAGAAATTCTTTAGTTCATTGTTTTTAGAGGCTTAGCCATCCAACGGTTTGAGGGATCATGCATGGCGAGAGTCTTTCTTACATGGTTCAAGTCTTGGTAGAATGGCAAAGTGGGAAAAGTGGAAGTGAATTCAAGAGGAGAGAGGGAGGGAGAAAAGGAAGAAGGGGAAAGAAGAGAGGGAGGGAGAGAGAGGAAGAGGGAGGGAGAAAAGGAGGAAGAGGGAAGAAGGGAGGGGGAGGGAGAGAGAGAGGGAGAGAGAGAGAGGAAGAGGGAGGGAGAAAAAGAGGAAGGGGGAAGAAGGAAGACAGGGAGAGAGGGAGGGGGGAGGGAAGGAGGGAGGGAGGAAAGGAGGGAGGGAGGGAGGGGGAGAGAAAGAGAGAAGGGGGGGGGAATCCATTTTATTCTGTTCCCTGAAAAGTAGCAGCAATCTCAGGGCTAGCAGCCTCTCTTTAGCAACCCCACCACCATCCCAGCATTAGGTTTCCACTGTGTGCTTCTATTTGGAGGACACAATCAAACCACAGGGGTCTTTTCTTTCTCTTCTTTTGTAAATTGCACTTTCATTTTTACATCATAAATGTTGCTAAAGGTTGTCCCTGGGTGTGTGTGTGTGTGTGTGTGTGTGTGTGTGTGTGTGTGTGTGTGTGTGTGTCTGCTAGTCCTGTGTGTACCCTCATATGTCTGGTCCTAACAAAAGGCTTTCCTCTGATTTTTACTGAACAGTAAAGAAAGGATTGAATGAGGAAGGTACGGGATACTTTACAGAACTCTTTAACATAGTTCTACAAGGTATTAAGTCACTGACTGCAGCTGACCCAGATAACACATAGTATTACAAACATTTTTATCGACTAACATCCATGTTGTATTCAATATTTATGGTACATATTCATTTATAAGACCTCTTTGTAAGACCCATATTTGCTCTTTTAAGCAAATAATTATCATAAACCCCATGCATTACTTTGGGTCAGAGACATAGAAGAACAAATAATTTAAGATCACAGCTGTCTATTAGCTTAGGTTATAGAAGTTGATTAGGTGGCAAATCCAGTGCAAGTCAGTTTGAGTTTTCCATTGTTCCTTTAAAGGCAGATGTCTTACTTCCTGTTCTATTGCAAAGATGAAACACCATGGCCAAGGAAATTTATAAAAGAAGGTATCTAATTGGAGGCTTGGTTACAGTTTAAAGAGAATTCATGACCATCACAATGGGGAACATGGCATCAGGCAAGCAGCCATACTAAGGTACTGGAGCAGTAGCTAAGAGCTGAGATCTGATCCATAAACTTGAGGCAGAGCTAGAACCTGAAGAGGGCTTTGGAAACCTCAAAGCCCACCCCACAGTGGAATACCTCCTCCAGCAATGCCACACCTCCTAATCCTTCCAAAATAGTTCTACCAACTGGGGACCAAACATTCAAATATATGAGCCTCTGAAAGTCATTCTTATTCAAATGACAGCTAGTTAAAAAAACAGGCTGAGTACACAGTAGGAGACAGTTTTAAGTTTAAAGTGACTTGAAAGTGCATTATTAACTCCAGTTGTGAGGTCCAGCAAAAGGTTTAGCTTCCTAGATTATGGTCAGACCATGGTCCAAGAATAGAGTTGTGTGAGATTTCTGAGTGCTTGTGAGAAGAAAACAAGACTAGTGACCTCAGTTTCATCAGAACGCAGAGTTGTTCTTCTAACATGTTTTCCTACTCCTTCCAGGTTTATCAGATAGGAGTGAGTTTTCTTTAGCTATTGTTATTCATGTGTATCTATGAAGAAATGTGCATGTGTTTGTCCCATGTATGCCTTGTCCTTGTGATTGAATACCTTATTCAGGCGATTTTTCTTAACTTTCAGAATATTAATTGATACTTCTGAATAAAGTTGGCATTTTTACATTGCCAATAGAGTCTCTATTGCTCATTTATAGGCTTCATTTTCTCCAGGTCCCACTTCCTCTAGAGTGGTAAACAGATTATAAGAGATATTTTTCAGAATACTACATCACTACACCAGACGATGCTCTTATGGATAAACCTTAAATATCCTAAACAAATAGAGTTTAAAGCTCTAAAAGGAATGAAGAGACACTATGAGAGTCTCATCCAACAGGACTTGTTAGGCCCTACCTTGGTGTTTCCCTCACCCTTCGCTGAGCCTTTTAGCTTGCTATAGCAAGAAATCGTTTACACCCTTGGGAGCTGCTCTTAGCCCCTGATTTGGGGCTGGGATTTTCCATGGCACCCTTCCTCCCCATGGAGCCTTCCAGCTTGTTGTTTAAGAAGTTGTTTATGCCCCTGATTGGGCCTGGAACTTTCCACCACACAGACTTTTTCCTGTTTTCCTGGTTAGGGATTTTCACCTGCCTTGTTGTTTTCCATGGCTTTTGCCTCTGGTATATAAGGAGATCTCAGTAAAGCCTTGGTAGCACTTGCTGAAAATGGGTGACCCGTGTACGTGTTTTCTTTCAATCCCATAGACCTACTCCCGATATTCACACACTGGTGGCACAGGCACCGACGAGGACTGGCATTCTTATAAGAAGAGGATGAGACTGTGCACATAGGAACATACCCAGGTGCAGTTCAGGCCAAGCAGATAGCACTCAAGATAAATCAGCCTTGACAGTATATCTTAGGATTTATATTGCTGCAATGAAACACCATCACCAAAAATCAAGTTGGGGAGATAAGAGTTTATTTAGCTTATACTTCCACATTAGTGTTTATTATTGAAGGAAGTTAGGACAGGAACTCAAACAGGGCAGAATACTGGAGGCAGGAGATGATATAGAAGCCACGAAGGGGTTGCTTTCCTGGCTTGCTCAGTCTGCTTTCTTATAGAACCCAGGGCCACCAGCCCAGGGATGGTGCCACCAAAATGGGCTGAGCCCTTCCCTCATTGATTTCTGATTGAGAAAATGCTTTACAACTGGATCTCATCGGGGCATTTTCTGAATTGAGGCTCCTTTCTCTCTAATGACTCTAGCTTCAATCAAGTTGACACAAAATCAGCCAATACACAGTATCTTAATCTTGCAATGCTAGACTACAGAAAGGGAAATTAATTTCTGCTTTTCAAGGTCTTCTGGTCTATGGTATTTATGGGAGTAAGAGCCGATTTTTCAAAAAGAATAGAATTTACGGGGAGAGTATGAGAAAAATAGTATCAGGTGGAAGGGGGAGTAGAAATGGATTGAAAAAGGGAATGAGGGGATGAGACAGGTCATTTGAGGGCACTATTGAATTCTAGTGGTATAAAAACTTTCTAAAATATATGAAGGTGATCCTAATGAAGTCTCCAAAGAATGTGGGAAACAGAAACAGATCTGTCCGTCTCTTGTCATTAAATGAAATTTCCAGTGTTAAGACTGATTTTCATCCAATTGAGTTGTTGGCCAAAAGTGTCCCATGAAAATTCTCAAACAATCCAGGCTATCACCAAAATTGCAAGTAGCTCTCTACAAAGTGACAGGAACACCTACACAACTCATTAAACATGGAGTTGATGCCCACAGAGAGCCTTAAGCCTTTGTTCTAGTGCCTTTGACATGGAAAGGTTCTTTGCAGGGTATCAAAGAGAAACGTAAATATACACCCAACCACAAAACCTTTGCTCTATAACTTGTTCTGCCTGTAAAAGATGCTAAGGAGGCACAAAGCTTGTGGGAGTAACCAACTAACATTTAATTTGCCTAAAGGCTCACTCCGTGAGATGGACCAACCCATACCTGACACTGCTTGGGTGTCCAAGAACCAGTCTAGATAGCCCACAGACTAGTGTAGAACCAAATACTACTAGTCTAAAATGAAAGACCAATAAGATGACTCCTATTTATATTCTGCTATACACATAAATTGGCACTTTATTCAGTCATCAGAGAGGCTTTCTCCTGCAGCAGATGAGAACAAATACAGAAACCCACATTCATACATTATGCAGAGAGGAAGAGAGAGACCTTGGAATACACAGCTGTAAACAGGGCATCTTCATCTAATGCCACCCTTCAGAGCTCAGGGAAGTCCACAGAAGAGGAGAAAAAGCAGGGAGGCAGAGGGTACAGGGGATACCAGAAGAACAATGCCCTCTAAAGCAACTGAGCAAATCTTGTACAAATTCAGAGACTGAAGCAACGATCACGAAGTCTACATGGATCTGCACCAGGTCCTCTGTGTATATGTTACAGCTTTCAGTTAGTACTTTTATGAGACTCCTGAATGTGTGGACAAGTGTGTCTCTGATTCTTGTGCCTTCTTTAGGGGCTCTTTTATTTTTCTATTGGCTTGTCTTGTCCAACTTTGATATGATGGTTTTTATTTTACCTCGTTATATTTTATTTTGTTATGTAAAAAAATAAATTTATCTGCTTTCTTACAAGTTTTCATACTATAATTTTCTATATTACCTCATGAATGCTGCACCACTAGGCTAGCTATTTTAGCTGATATAGTTAGGGAGTGGCACTAGGAAGAGGTGTGGCCTTGTAGTAGGTGTGGCCTTGTTGGAGGAAGTGTGTCACTAGGGGGTGGACTTTGAGGTTTCAGAACCTCAAGCCAGGGCCAGGTGTTGAGGTAAATTTTAAAACTATGATAACCTTTAATCCTGCGTTAGTGCTGGCACCTATGGGGCCATATGACACTGCAGGGTAGCTTTATCTCAGGGGCTCCATGCTGCCCCCAAGTACTCTCTGACCCAGTCGGTCTGTGGTCCATGTCACGTTGGTCCCTAGAGTCAGTTCTGGCACTGGAGGGCCATATGAAACTGACCATAATTTATCTCTGGTTAGTATCTCTCCCGAAGGCTCTCTGCTAGCCACAAACTCTCTGGTTCCAGCTACCTGGTAAAATCAGGGCTCTAGAAGTCCTGCATGGGCTGGCTTATAACAGCTCTCTGCCACAGATTCTCCGAAGACTCCCAACAACCGCCCCCTGGTAGTTAAGGCATAAACTCTCAACTACACAGTGAAAACAGGACTCAGTATACTGTAATTTATCAAACAGATTTATATGTTAAATTCTCAATCCATAATACATCCACACAACAAACTCACAACCAATTGATAAAGATATAACTCGCCCACCTAGATAAGATAAATTGATCTATAGAAACCCACCCCTTAAGAAATCTTCATAAC
Source organism: Rattus rattus (assembly GCF_011064425.1). Lineage (NCBI taxonomy): Eukaryota > Metazoa > Chordata > Mammalia > Rodentia > Muridae > Rattus > Rattus rattus. The sequence goes on along the minus strand of NC_046154.1, from coordinate 136,471,417 downwards.
AGCCTGTATCTATGTAGAGATGCATGGCAAGGATCATTTACATCTGCCTCCATGTTGCCTCTCTGTTCCTTCCTGTCTCTCCCTTTCCTTCTAAATCTTTGTTCCTGCCTCTCTTCCTTTTTGCCCAACAACAGGCCTAAAGTTTCTCTAAGGAGAGGATATAGCCAGCCTTTAGGACAGTTATTTTAGTTGCCTGCAGCTGTTATAATAAAACACTACAAACCCAATGACTTAAATATCTGAAACACATTTACTCATGCTTCTGGAGGTCAGAATTCTGAATTAAATCAAAATTACTAGGCAAAAATCAGGGAGTTAGCAGTGATAAACCCATTTGGATGTTCAAGGAGAGTATCTATGTATTGTTACTTCCCACTTCTGATGCCCAACTGTGTCTTCACTCAATCCTATGTGCAAAGATCTTGTCGTATACAGAAATATTTGAAGGTTTAAGAAATGAGGATCTGGTATCTTGGAGGAATCCAATACTGCTCTCTACAATCGCATCAGTAAATCTGTGTTCAGAGCCATGCTTGTTCCTGAACTTAAAAGCTACACTTGGTTTATCAGACTAATAACAATGGCAGAAGTGACACTTATTCTGAGAATAGGTGACAGAATCTGGGGCTGGGATGTAGCTCTATGATAGAGCACTTGCCAAGCATACATAAGGTCATGTATCTCGAACACAAGGAATAAAGAGAGAGAACCAAAGAAAGATGAATGAGGACACACACACACACACACACACACACACACACACACACACAAACTTCCAGAGAGAAAGGGAAACAAAGAGACATATATACAGAGATAGACAGGCACAGACACACAGACAGACAGACAGACAGACAGACACACACACAGACAGAGAGAGAGAGAGAGAGAGAGAGAGAGAGAGAGAGAGAGAGAGAGAGAGAGAGAGAGAGGGAAAGAGAGAGAGAGGTGCTCCCATCGCAAGTGTTTCTTCTGTCTCTTGTTCTCTGGAAGTCTAGTTACTCTGTTCTGTGGACCACCAGGCAGCAGAAAGCTAAGTATTGAGCAGGATCTTGTGGCTCTGATTTGTATCCGGCAGCAGCTAGTGATATTGTATTAGTTACTTTTCTGTTATTGTGACAAAACAGTGATTTGAGTAACAACAGAGAAAACTTCATAATGACTTGCTACTTACAAGGATACAGAGTACTGTAGAGAAGGTGAGGCAGCTGGTCACACACTGTACTTCATCAGGAAATGGAGGGGGGGTGTCTGGAAGTGTTGGGGCTAAGTTACTGCCTTACTTACTACCTTTTTTATTTAGACTAAGACCCCAGGACAGGGGATGGTTTAAACTCAGTAAGGGCATACCTTGCACCTCAGTTAATCCTTTCTGGAGATATCCTCTCAGACACATCTAAAGGGGAGCTTCTTCAGTTCTCCATGTGTTTGTTACTTAGATCATGCCAACAGTTTAAACAGTAAAACCCTAACTAAGACAAACCTTCAACACATTGCCACAGGGGAAAATTTCCTGAACAGAACACCAATGACTCTGTCTCTGAGATCAACAATTGACAAATGTGACATCATGAAACTGAAAAGCTTTTGTAAGGCTAAGGACACTCTCAATAGGTTAAAACGCAACCTTCAGGTTGGGAAAAAATGTTTACCAACTGTCTTATTTAGGGTCTTATTGCTGTGAACAGACATCATGACCAATGCAAGTTTTATAAAGGACAACATTTAATTGGGGCTGGCTCACAGGTTTAGAGGTTCAGTCCAGTATCATCAAGGCAGGAACAGGCAGCATCCAGGCAGGCATGGTGCAGGAGGAGATGAGATTTCTACATGTGAAGGAAGCCAGGAACAGATTGAGCATCCTCAGGCAGCTAGGAGGAGGGTCTCCAAGCCCACCCTCACAGTGACACACTTCTTCCCACAAGGCTAATATCCAAAATATACAAAGAACTCAATAAATTAGACTCCAGAAAACCAAATAACTCAATTAAAAACTGAGGTATAGAGGTAAACAGACTTCTCAACTGAGGAAACTCGAATGGTCATGAAACACCTAAAGAAATGTTCAACATCTTTAGTCATCAGGGAAATAAAAATACAAATCAAAATGACCCTGAGATTCCTCCTTATACCAATCAAAATGGTTAAGATAAAAGACTCAGGCGACAGTAGATGCTGTTGAGGATATTGAGAAAGAGGAACACTCTCCCACTGCTTGTGAAATTGCAAGCTGGTACAACCACTTTGGAAATTAATCTGATGGTTCCTCGGAAAATTTACAATAGTTCTAACTGAAGACCCATCTATATCACTGCTGAACATATACGCAAAAGATGCTCCAACATATAAAAGGAACACATGCTCCAATATATACATGTAATTACATGTATATATGGATTACATACATGTAGTCCATTATTACAATTATGTAATGAAGTACATTTACACAATGGAATACTACTCAGCTATTGAAAATTATGACTTCATGTCCTTTGTAGGCAAATGGATGGAACTAAAAAATATCATCCTGACTGGGGTAACCCAGACCCAAAAGGACATACATGGTATATACTCAGTGATAAGTGGATATTAGCTCAAGATCTCAGAATACCCATGATACAACTCACAGACCATATGAAGCTTAACAAGAAGAAAGGCCAAATTGTGGATTTTAACCTATAGTTCCTACTAGTCTACTTTAAACTCTGGACAAGTCTTGCTAACAGCCCTTACCCAGAGAATAAGGATCTGTGGATGGTAGGCATAGACCCACACTCTTAGTTCAATTTCAACCTGCCTTATTGGCTCAATTGCTAGGTAATTCTAATCTCCCACATGTAGTGTGCCCTTCCCAATACTCTTAGCTCAAGCACCTCTTCATCTGTCCTTAGCTTACTTAGTTATGTTCTGATTACATACTCCTTGTTCAATAACCCTCAACTGCCCTCAGCTTAGTTGTGTTTCTAATCTCCCACCTGGGGAAGTGGCCTATGGTTGCTCTGCCTGAGATCTTACATGACTGGTCACCTTTCTCCCTCCAAAGCATGGTCAGATCCCTCTTCCTCTTCCTGAGTCTCTTAGCCTGCCTATTTCTTTTTGCTCAGCAATTGGTCCCTGTAATATTTATTGATTGACCAAGGACCAACTGGGGAATAGGACCTTAGTGACAGAACTACCCCCTACAATGGAGGCTTCAAGCTCACTTAAAAGGGGGAACAAAATACTCAAGTGGGGTAGAGACCTGTGTGTGAGAGGGAAAGTGGGGCAAAACAAGGTATGGGAAGAGACAGAGAGAAGTACAGAGGGCCAGGAGAATGAATAGAAATAAGTAGTGGGGGTGTGTGGGGAACTTGGAAACCATAAGAAAGTCCCAGATGCTAGGGAAGCAAGAGGCTCCCTGGACCCAATGGAATGGCATTAGCTGAAATAACCAGGGGTTGGGGATTTAGCTCAGTGGTAGAGCACTTGCCTAGCAAGAGCAAGGGCCTGGGTCTGGTCCTCAGCTCTGAGAAAAGAAAAAAAAAAAAAAAAAAAAAAAAAGAAAAATTAACCAACAGCAGGGAGATAGAACCTGAAGAGACCATCTCTGGTAGATAGTCATAGCCCTCAATGAAAGGCCACACACATATCTAAAAATTTTAAACCCAGAATTGTCCCTGTCTACAGGAAATGCAGGAATAAAAATTAGGCAGAGGCTGAAGGAAAAGCCATCCAAAGACCGTCCCACTGTCAGCAGACACCAAACCCTAACACTATTGCTGATGCCAAAATGTGCTTGCAGACAAGAGCTTGGAATGGCTGTCCTCTGAGAGCCTCTTCCAGGACCTGGAGTAGACAGATGCAGATACTCACAGCCAACCATTGTACTTTGCTTGGGAACCCAAATGGAAGAGTTAGAGGAAGGACTGAAGCTGCTGAAGTCTATTGCAACCCCAGAGGAAGAACAACAATATCAATGAACTGGACCCCTCAGAGACCCCAGGGACTAAACCACCAATCAAAGACTATATACGGGCCTGTCCATGGCTCCCACTACAATGTAGCAGAGGACTGCCTCATCTGGCATCAGTGGGAGGGGAGGCACTTGGTCCTGAGGAGGCCTGATGCCCCAGAGAAGGGGGATGCTAGGGCGGTGAGGCGGAGGCGGGTGGGGGTTGAGGAAGCACCCTCTTAGAGGAAAGGAGGAGGAATATGAGTGGGGGCTTCGTGGAGGGGAGACAGTGAAGGGGGATAGCATTTGAGACATAAATAAATGAAATGATTAATAAATTAAAAATGTAATTCTAAAAAAATAAAGTTCTTGCTTAAGTCTACTTTCATCTTAAGTATTTTACTTACATTTTCTTCTCTGTCCAGGATTTCAGGTCTTATAGGTAGGTATTCAATCCATTTTAAGAAGATCCTATTATTGAGTGAGATAAAAAGATGTAGATTCATCCTTCTGCATGTAGATATCCAATTATCCCAGGACTATTTCTTATCATTTGGTTTCACCTTTCTTTTTAATGTTGTTAATTTTTACAGTATATTTTGATCCATACTCTTTCCTTTCCCACAACTCCTCCTTTCTCATTATCCAACTTCATGTTCTCTCTCTTTCTTAAAAAACCCAACTAGCCAAACGAAAGTAAAAACAATAAAAAGCACTGCTCCCCCCCTCGCCCCAAACAAAACAAAACAAAACAAAACAAAACAAAACAAAACAAAACAAAACAAAACAAGGAGTCCTTTTTGTGCTTACTAATCTCTCCTGAACATGTGGTCTGCCCTGGAGTGTGGTGGATTTCCCAATGACACTCCATTGAAGAGTACTGATTTTGTTTTTTAATCAACTGCAAATTGTTTCTTCATTGGGGATGAAGCTTTATGTCCATTTCCTCTTTTCTGACAGCCCCATAATCGAAGGAACTGTTTCTCCCTCCCCTCTCCCCCTCCCTCCCTCCCTCCTCCTTCCCTCCCTCTCCCCTTCCCTCCCCCCCCTTCCTCCAATAGATTCTTTGATACCTTTGCTGAAAGACAGTTCTGTAGCTGTTTGTTTTTGTGTCTTAGGGTCATTTCCTTTTTGGGCCAGCACCATGATGCCCTTGTCCTTATGGATCTAGTATTCTGCAATGGTCTTTTGGCCTTGAATGACTGTCACTACTCAGGGTCTTGGGTGTTTCTATAACCCAAGTTTTGTGAAATTTGTGAAGTTTTGTCTTTGGGATTTTGATACAGAATGCGTTGGATCAAGAGATTGCATTGGGAATATATTTTTCTAGTATTAAATTTGCACTATCTAGGACCATGGAAAATACTTCAGTGCTTAATTATTTTTTTTTCAATCTCTGAAATTTCCATTGTATGGGTATTTCTTTCACCTTGTTAGTTAGACTTATTCCTAAGTATTATTTTTGAAGTTTTTGTGAGTGTAATACTTTCCTCAATTTTTTTCTCTATAAGTTTAGTATTGGTATACAGAAAAGCTAGGCTGACTTTGTCTTTTACTGCTTTGTTGAAAGCATTTATTGTATCTCAGTGTTTTCTGGTACATTCTTCAGGATCAAATATAGGATCTTGCCATCTTCAAAGAGGAATAATATGACTTCTCCTTTCTTGTTTGTGTGTCTTTTGCCAAGTCTGGCATGGCCTTGGGAAGGACAGAATGACATGGTTCCTGCCCCTGGGTCTGGGCCAGCAGGCGTGGACCTCCAGGAGTGTTGATGGCTGCTGTGGGCATAAGACTTGATTGTACAACGAGCGTGTTTTCACATTTCCTCTGAAGAATGTCCTCCCTGTTAATGTTAATGACTGCATGTTAATCAGAGATAACAAGTGTCTGGGAGGCAAGGGTGTGGCTAATATTTCAGCATAGCTGTAAATGTTGGGATCTTCAGAACAGCCTTTAAGGCTGTGGAAAAAGACTCTAAAATCATGAGTTCAAAAAGATATAATTTCTCAGGCTGGAGAGATGGCTCAGTGGTTAGAGCTCTGACTGCTCTTCCAGAGGACCTGAGTTCAATTTCCAGCAACCACATGGTGGCTCACAACCATCTGTAATGAGATCTGATGCCCTCTTCTGGTGTGTCTGAAGACAACTACAGTGTATTCATATACATTAAAAAAAAGATAATTTCTCAACTATGCAAAAAATATAAAGATATGGTATGGATTGTACAAGGAGCTTCACGGATCTAAAGGAACAGAGGAGCTACATTATGAGGCAGCTGGCAGATACAAGTGCAGGCAGATTCCTGGGACAGAGCAAGATCCAGGTTTGGTCTGAATGGTAATCTCAGGACAAAGCCCCACTCAGCAAAATTGACAAAGGCAGGCAGATCTCTGAATTCTTTTGCAATGTTAAAAAAAAAAATGTACTTGCTGTCTCCTAAGAATCAAAGGGCTGGGGTCATGGGATACTGATTTACAGAATAATCAAAAGGGAACCTGGAATAAATGATTGAATTGATACCTAGAAAGCAATAGCAGTTCTTTTAGAATTTTCTCTAGTGGAGCTGAACTGTCTGGAGATTTCTGGAGAGCAAAAGTAGCTCTTCAAGAACTTTTCTAAGAGGATTTTTTTATTTTGATTGGAAAATCCATGGAGAGCATTTTGTTTTTATTGGATGCTTTTATTTACATTTCAAATACTATCCCCTTTCCTGGTTTCCCTTCCATAATCCCCCTATCCCATTCCCAAACCCCTGTCCCCTTCTTCTATGATGGTGTTCCCCTACCCATCCACCCAACCATTCCTGCTTCCCCACTCTGACATTCCCCTACACTGGGGGTCTAGCCTTGGCAGGATTAAGAGCTTCTCCTCCCTTTGATGCCCAACAAGTCCATCCTCTGCTACATATGCAGTTGAGTCTGTCCATGTGTAGTCTTTGGATAGTGGTTTAATCCTTGGGAGCTCTGGTTGGTTGATATTGTTGTTCTTAGGGGTTGCAAGCCCCTTCAGCTCCTTCAGTTCTTCCCCTAAATCTTCCAATGGGGATCCCATTCTCAGTTCAATGGTTGGCATCCGTCTCTGTGTTTGTCATGCTCTGGCAGAGCCTCTCAGGAGACAGCTGTATCAAGCTCCTGTCAGCATGCACTTGTTGGCATCATCAATATTGTGTGGGTTTGGTGACTGTATGTACATGGGCTGGATCCCTGTGTGTGGCAGTCTCTGGATGGCCTTTCCTTCAGTCTCTGCTCCAAACCTTGCCTCCACATCCTATGAATATTTTTGTTCCCCAGTCTAAGAAGGACTGAAACATCCACACTTTGGTCATCCTTCTTCTTGAGCTTCATGTGGTCTCTGGACTGTATCTTGAGTAATTTGAACTTTTAATATCCATTTATCAGTGAGTGCGCATTATATGTTTTTTTTTTTTTTTTTTTTTTTTTTTTTTTGTGATTGGGTTACCTCACCAGGATGATATTTTCTAGTTCCACCCATTAGCTTATGAATTTCATGAAGTCATTGTTTTTTAATAGCTGAGTAGTTCTCCATTGTGTAAATGTACCACATTTTCTGTATCTGTTCCTCCATTGAAGGATAACTAGGTTCTTTCCAGCTTCTGGCTATTAAATAAGGCTTCTATGAACATAGTGGACCATGTGTCCTTGTTATATGTTGGAGCATCTTTTGGGTATATGCCCAGGAGTGGTTTAGCTGGGTCCTCAGGCAGTACTATGTTCAAATTTCTGAGGAACCTCCAGAGTGCTTTTCAGAGTGGTTATACAAGCTTGCAATCCCACCAACAATGGAGGAGTGTTCCTCTTTCTCCACATCCTGGCCAGTATCTGTTGTCACCTGAATTTTTGATCTTAGCCATTCTGACTGGTGTGAGGTGGAATCTCGGGGTTGTTTTGATTTGCATTTCCCTGGTGACTAAGGATGTTGAGCATTTCTTTAGGTGCTTCTCAGCCATTTGATATTCCTCCATTGAGAATTCTTTGTTTAGCCCTGCATGCCATTTTTTAATAGCATTATTTGATTCTCAGGAGTCTACCTTCTTGAGTTCTTTGTAAATATTAGATATCAGCCTTCTATTGGATGTAAGATTGGTAAAGATCTTTTCCCAATCTGTTGATTGCCATTTTTGTCCTAATGACAGAATCCTTTGCTTTACAGAAGCTTTGCAGTTTTATGAGGTCCCATTTGTCGAGTTCCAGGTGGATTATAGTTGTATAGATGAAAGACCAAATCAGTAATTATAAGCGTATGAAGCTTAGATGGCAGTACAGAAAGATATCTTCATAACGATGGGATTTCTTAAAATGAAACATGAATGGCCAATCCTAGAGTGGAGTTACAGATTTGACTTCAATGAAATTATGTAGTTGCAATCGTCAAAGCATCTGGAGAGTAACTACAAAGAAAAGGCAGGACATGGGAGATACCTGTGGCAACCACCTGCAGGTGATGAATCTCTTGTCCAGACTGAAGGGATATCTCCTGAGACCTACGGGAAGCAAAGAGACCATCCAGAACTAGATTCCTTTAAAAACAAAAATTAGGTCTCCATCCATAGGAAAACATGCTTAACGTTATTGGTATGTTAGTCAGGATTCTCTAGAGTAACAGCTTCTATAATGAATCTCAATACACACACACACACACACACACACACACACACACACACACACACACACACATATATATATATATGGATTTATTAGACTGACTTACAGACTACAGCAGTGGCTGGCTGTGAATGCAAAGTCCAAGAATCTAATAGCTACTCAGTCCATGTGGTTAGATGTCTCAGCTGGGCTTCTGTGGATGCTTGGATCCTGAAGAAGTAGGCTCTAATGCCAGTGAAGAAACCAATGTGCTAGCTAGGCAAGGGCAAACAGGTAAAGACAGGCAGTCACTGGGCCTGGCTTGGCTTTCTGAAACCTTGAAACCTACCTCCAGTGATACACTTTCTCCAAGTCCACACACCCTCTAACAAAGCCATACCTTGTAATCTCAAATAGTGACCACTCCCTAATGACCAAGCACTCAAATATTTGGGCCTATGGGTACCATTCGTATTCAAACCACCGTAATCAATACTCTGCAATGCAAATGAAAGTAAAAATGAATCTATACTACTAAAATGACAGAAAGATGCTTGCATACAGTCTGCGGTTTTAGACAGAAAGCTGTTTATTATTTTAACGTAAATCTTAAAAAAAAAAAACACCAAAAAGAAGTGGGATACCGCGCACCATGCCATGATGTCTCCCGCTACTCTCTGTTTCGGTTGCTATCTCGTTGCCTTGTCTAGGTCCCAGAAGCGATCACCCTTCTAGTTTCTACGGTGCGGGTCACCGTCACATCAGCCCCATTCAGCCGTCCACACCCTGTGGTTATTGTCACAATTCCCAGTATCCCGGTAAAATCAAAACTCTAGAAGCTTGTAATTAATCAATCAGAGTTATATCAGTAAATTCTCACCCCACAAAACGTCCACACAATAAACCCAGAGCCAATTGATACTGATATAAACTGCCCACCTAGATAAGGCAAATCGTCCTATAATAATCTGTCCCTTATATGGTTTTCACAGCTATCTGTGGCCATGTAAGGCCACACAGATCTGGGTCGTCCTTCTCTTTCTCCATCTTGGTTCTTCCTCTACCTTCTCATCTCTCCCACCTTACAAAAACTCTACCCATGCCTTTCTTTTTCACTGCCCAATCACAGGCCTCACCTTATCTTGTGCCTGCCCTCACCTGCATATAGACATCAATCCACGTATTGAAATGTTGACCATTTTAAATCAATTGTATGATATGCAATGATCATAAGTGTAATGAATGTATTTTCAATTGAACCTTTCATTTTCAAACATTATTTTATTTGGAAAGTATAGCAACAATTTTTCCTATTAAGACTTTAAAATAAATATGGGATACTATAAAAAAGAACTGAAGAAGAAACTGAGCAATACTAATGTTGGGGCAGGAAATGGCCTCCCAGTGCTCTTACAATGCTGGCAGGAAATGCGAATTTATACACTACTAGCACCAGGCTGAAGAAATTGAAAATGTGTCCCTTGACAGCTTCCTGCATTTTATACCCTCTTTAAAAGTTGGTGCTAAGCAGTACAACGTCACATGTCAGAAGAGGTTCTTAGAGCATTATTCAAAACTTGTTCACACTGGAAGTATCCACATGCCTTCTGGCAACACAATAACCAAGCAATTCCGCAAGGAGTGCTTTCTTCTTCTTTCTTTCTTTCTTTCTTTCTTTCTTTCTTTCTTTCTTCTTCTTCATCTATCTACCCATCTTTCTATCTACCTACCTATCATCTATCCACCCATCCATCCATCCATCCATCCACCCACCCATCATCTATCTGTCTGTCAGTCTGTCCATCTGTCCATTTGTCTGTCCATCCATCTGTCTATCTGCCTTCCTGCCTATCTTTGTTCAATAATATATATAATCTCTATCTCTCTATATACATATACATATACATACACACACACACACACACACACACACACACACACACACACACACACACACACACACACACATATATATATATATATATATATATATATATATATATATATATATATATCCTCCAATGTAGATGAGCCTCACGATTCTCCAGTTGCCCAGGAAAAGCCAGGCATAGAGCACACACAGTCTTTCAAGGAGGAGACATGCTCTGTGACGCCATTTCCACGAACCTAAAACACCTTATTTACTTAAGGATTCCCAGATGGTCATTGCATTGTGAACAAAGAGAAGAGGGCCACTAGGACTCTTTTTATGTTGCGAGAGTGTTATATTTCAGAATCAGGGATTAGCAATGTCAGTACTTTATAATTATACATTTACTTATCAGAAAAGGGAATAGGACACTCAGTCAGCCTTTTGGAATAAAGAATAATTTTATAATCTCAAGAAATAGCCAACGAAGGTGCACTGAGATGCTTGATATTTATGGTAGCACGAACTTGGGTCCTGGTGAATTTCCAGTCCTGTTTTTATGACAAGTGTGGGAGACAGAATAATTTTTAATGAAATTTGTTGACAATGACAATCTGCTTTATCAAATTTTGCAGAAAATGTGAGCCAATTTCTTTTATTATTACCATATGGAATGTGAAACTTAAAGTCAAGATTTTTTTCTGAATTTACTCCATTTTCAGTATATGCCTCCAGGCAGTTAAAAGGGGGCCAAGGTAGAGATAAAAAAAAAACCAACAACAAAACAAAACAAAACAAAACAAAAAAACCGCAAAACAAACAAGCAAAAAAAATGTAAACACAGTCCCATGAGCAATTTCCCGTCAAATCCACTTGGTGGCGCTAAGCTAACGTAGAATGGAGGTCCTTCCTCTGATAGGTTAATATGCTTTCAATTTATACAGTCCTAGGGACTTGTGAAGGTTTGTTAAGGTTTAGGGTTTTAGACATATTCGGTAGGGAAAAGGGTTCAAAATTCTTAAATAATTATAAGTATTTGTGAAAATTACAAAGAATGTCCTCAAACTCTAGGACAAGCCAAGCCTTCATATCTTCTTGCCTCGTGTTTCTTTTTTGACTTTTATGAGTCTTAAGACGATAAACAACTTTGTCTGCAAGGTATTGGGAACTTGGTGGAAACACGAATCAAAAATGTTCAATTATAGTGTGTGAGGGATGGTTCGAGGTATGTTTTGCAACACAGCACTTCCTAGCAAATAGGGAAAGGGGCAGGGCGTTTGATCCAGGCATCTAGCCTGGATGAAGTTCAGTGGCCCAGGACTAGGAGTAAGAGTAGCACAGACACTGCTTTCCTTCTTGGAAGAAGACCCCTTGCTTGCTATGCCTAGGCTGGTCTCAAACTCGAGGTCTTTCTGCTCCAGGCTCTCAAGGCTGGGATAAGCCCATCTTACATCTCTCAGAGCAGAACGAAGCTTTTTACTAGGGCTTTTCAGCTGCGAGCAAAGGCAAATGGTTCTAGGCTAGCAAGGATGGAGAGTAGGGATGCAGAAAGAGTCTTTAGGATCCCTTTGCTGACAGTGGGAGGCATTCAAGTCTTCCATTTCCACAATACACGGCCCGTTTTTTCTGTTTATGAAGATGGCAGCATATTGTATACCCATAAATGAATCAAGATTATCTTGCCCCTTAAACATTGTAGTTTAAAATTCTGTGTGTATGCGTATGTCTGCATGAGGCATTAGCACTTCTCTGTAGTTCCCTTAGAGGCCAGAAGAAGGTGCCCGAGAGTTGAGCTGTTGGGAGCCTGTGGATATAAGTGCTGGAAAAAGACTTAGGTCTTTTTTTAAAAAGCACTTGTTTTTTTTAAATTAATTAATTATTAATTAATTAATTTATTATTACTACCAAGCTGTCCTTCCAGTCCCAAGATCTTAAATTAGACATCATAGCAGGACATGGGCCCACACACCTTTAATTCCAGCACTTAGGGGACAGGGGGATCTCTGTGAGTTCAAGGCCAGCTTCACTTACATAGCAAGTTCCAGGACTGCCAGGAATACCCAAGGAGATCTTGTGTGGTGGTTGAATGAAAATAGCCCCCATCGAATCGTAGACAGAAGCATTACTGGAGACGGGGTCTTGTTGGAGTAGGTGTGGCCTTGTTGGAGGAACTGTGTCACTGGGGCGTGGGCTCTGCGGTTTCAGAAGCTCAAGCCAGGCCCGTTGTCACTTTCACTTACTGTAGAATTCTCAGTTCCGTCTCCAGCACCGTGTCTGCCCCTCTTCCACCATGATGATAACGGAATAGTGGATAAAACCCCTGACATGTAAGCCAGCTGAAATGTAAGTTGCTGTGGTCAAGCTGCTTTTTCATAAGAATAAAACTCTTAACTAAGACGCCTTGTCAGGCAAAACCAAAACGGAGCAAATAAAATAAAATCTGATGAAGACTGAAATAGGCAGCGTACATGATTTTAAATCCCAGTGCTGTAACTTTTTGCCAATGCTCTACTGTGCTTCCTACTGCCTTCCTCTTTTGTAAAGGTCCACAGGCTCTACCCACATGGCGCTTACTTTCCTCGAGACTGGGGGTGCGGTAGGGGGTGAGATAAAAATCTTTAAGCAGTGCTGAACGGTATTAAGCAATTTCAGCCACCTGTCAGTTTTTTTAAATGCTACCATAAGAAACAAAAAGAAATAGATTGTGCCTATGAGAATTTAAAAAAAAATTAGATATAGACAAAAACTCTCACATAAAACATGGCTCTTTTTATAGGCTCGTCCTTGTGCTTCTCAAATCACCGAATGCTGAAATCAATATTAAATCTAATCTTAACTCATCCAGGAAGAGGTCTGTGAGCTAAATTTGTATTTCATGTAAATTTTATGAAATAGAATAATAAGAAATCATCATAGTGTGTATTTCTTAACATTCAACAAAATGCAATTGAAAAGCTATAAATCAAAGATTTTCCCATCCTTAATGGTATTCTCCTGATGTAGAAATATCCTTTGCAGACAAAATGAAAGATTGCCATTATAATATACTTCTATACATCTAAAATAAAAAACAATTTTATTAGACTAGAAAAGAGAAGACTTGCTGAGACCTTGTATTTCTTTTTGACTGGGTTAAAAGAGGAAAATGTTTTCGTATTTGACTCAAAATGTTTTTTCTTTCCACATCATTTTTTCTTTCTCTCTTTAATAATGCACAGAGGAGAAAAGTCAGGAACTGAGTTTATAACCTGAAATTTGAATTTCTTTGTTGAAATTGAAAGATGAAATAAATTGCCAAGACTGAGTTTAGTGGACAAAATAGTCTCTCGATTTAGATATTCCTGCCTACACAGGGCCTGGACAATGGTAGGTGCTCAGTAAAACTCTGAGGGAATGCACTGGCCATTGGCCACTGCTTTCTCTGGAGCACAGTACCTACCTCCTTCCTGAGGCAGCTTTCTTAGTGCTGGTCTCCATTATCGCTCTTCAATTGGGGACCAAACATTCCAAAATACAAGTCAATAATAGCCATTCTCATTTAAACCACCACATTCTTCTCCCTGACTCCCAGAGGCTTGTGGCCGCATCGTAACACAAAACGCATTTAGTCCAACTTCAAAAGTCCCTATAGTCAATCAGAGTACCAACCCTGCTTAAACCGTCTAAAGTCCAAAGCATCTTCTGAGACCAAAGGCAATCTTTAACTGCAACCTCTCATAAAATCAAATGGAAAGAAGCCGATCACACACTTCCAGCATTCACCAATAGAGAATATGTATTACCAGTCCAAAGGGGGAAGGAAGCGAGCATAGTGAGGAAATACCGGGCCACAGCAAGGATGAAACCCAGCAGAGCAAACTCCAAATCCTGCACGTCTGTGTCTGATGTCCATGGGCTTAGGTGACTCTTCCCTCCCAGTTTCACTGCCTGGAGCGCACCTCTCTCTCTTGGGCTGGCTCAATGCCCCATATGTAGCTCTCTCTCCTTGGCAGGTGTCTTCCTGGCATGTCCAGAACATGGGGGTCTCCAATGGAATCCAGGTTTCACCTTCATAGTTTCATGCAATGGCTTCTCTGTTGTTGATGATTTCTTTGGCTGATTAATTTTTCCTTTAATTCCTTGGAAGCTTAGCTGGGTGTGGTATTACCCTGGGGTACCACTCCCTTTATTCCATGTTGAGTCAGGCCTTTCTCTAAATTTTTTATCTCCTTGAGCATAGGACTTGGCTGCAACATTACGTTTCCCAGTGTTTTTTTATTTTTCTCCACGAACTATACATTTGTATTTCTCTTTATATTGCTCCCTTCTTTTCACTGTAGCTACATACAAGAGTGGTCAATTATAACCACATGACGCAGTTAAGACCAGACTGTCTTGAAATCTCTTTTGCTGATGATGTTAGTTGAAAACTGATCAATTCATTCTCAGGGAAATTCTACGACAAGAGCGAAAGAAGCCACAGTCTTTGCAAACATATCACGAGAATTGTCTTTAGGCCAGCAAATAATATTCTTCCCCTTTAAAGCCTCTTGATCTAGGCTTCTGTAGTCCACCTCGCCCTCGGCACTACGGTCTTCCATGATACGAGAATGGCCCACTAAGCATCACCTAAACCCTTCGACCATTTTTCTTGTCCAAAGTCATCCTGCAGACTTTTATATTTTTCCAACAAATAGCGTGGTCAGGCCTGTCATGACAATGCCCTAGTCTGCAGCATCGAATTCTGTCTTAGTGTTCTACTGCTCTGAAGAGACACCATGACAAGGTAACTCTATAAAAGCAATCATTTAATCGGGGGACTGATTATAGTTTTAGGTTAGCCCATGATCGTCACGGCTGGAAGCAGACAGGCATGGTGTTGAAGCAGTAGTTGAGAGTTTTATATCCTGATCTATACGCGGTATACAACAGAGGATGAGGGTAGGGGAGGGGCCAGTAGTGAAGGGACACCAGAGCTGGCCTGGGCTTTCATAATCTCAAAGCCCAGACTCACTCAACAAGACCACAACTCCTAATCCTTTTCAAACCATTCCATCCCCTAGTTACTAAGCATTAAATATGTCAGCTGATGGGGACCAGTCTCATTCAAACCACCACATGATGGTGTGTTAGGGTGACATATGGTCTCAGTTTTCCTGGGATGGTCTTAGTTTAGCACTGAAATTCTGGTGCCAGATTGAAACCTTCAGTTCCCAGAAAAGTAGTATAGTTTGTCATCATACATTTCCTGGGAGAAATTTAAAATAGTATAGCGTCATGCATTAGACATTGTTTTGGACAATGAATAAACATATAAAATGGAGGCTCTGTAAGATATCTCTGAGTGACATTATGAATATCACAGTGTTTCAGTACATGATGTTCCTATTGTAATGGAAACGTTAATGACACATTGCTCAAAATATCATTAAGTGACAAATAACTATCTCTAGTTCTGTTCTGTTTTTTCCATGTGAGAACTTAGTGGTACCTTCATAGTGTCCAGTAGGTTGGGGGATGTTGCGTTTATTTTCATTCAATTGTGAAGAGTTTTGGATATTCTTCTTGACTTCTGTCCTCACCCAGTTTTTATTTGGTAGTGAGTTTTTCTGCTTTCATGAATATGTATCATTTTTTCCATTTCTTTCTTCCTCTCTCTCTCTCTCTCTCTCTCTCTCTCTCTGTCTCTCTCTCTCTCTCTTTATTTCTTTCCTTCTCAGCCTGGTTATCCTTTGAGTAGAGGAAGGCTACTGAGTTAATTTTATACCCAGCCACTTTGCTGAAGTTGTTTATCAGGCTTAGTAGTTCTCTGGTGGAACTTCTGGGATCACTTAAATATACTATCATATCATCTGCAAATAGTGATATTTTGACTTCTTCCTTTCCAATCTGTATCCCTTTGATCTCCTTTTGTTGTCTGATTGCTCTGGCTAAGACTTCGAGTACTATATTGAATAAGTAGGGAGAGAGTGGGCAGCCTTGTCTAGTCCCTGATTTTAGTTGGATTGCTTCAAGTTTCTCTCCATTTAATTTAATGTTAGCTACTGGTTTGCTGTATATTGCTTTTACTATGTTTAGGTATGAGCCTTGAATTCCTAATCTTTCCAGGACTTTTATCATGAAGGGCTGTTGAATTTTGTCAAATGCTTTTTCAGCATCTAATGAAATGATCATCTGTTTTTTTTCTTTGAGTTTGTTTATATAGTGGATTACAATGATGGATTTCCATATGTTGAACCATCCCTGCATCCCTAGGATGAAGCCTACTTAATCATGATGGATGATCATTTTGATGTATTCTTGGATTCGGTTTGCAAGAATTTTATTGAGTATTTTTGCGTTGATATTCATAAGGGAAATTGGTCTGAAGTTCTCTTTGTTGTTGGGTTTTTGTGTGATTTAGGTATAAGCATAATTGTGGCTTCATAGAAGGAATTGGATAGTGCTCTGTCTGTTTCTATTTTGTGGAATAGTTTGTAGTGTATTGGTATGAGGTCTTCTATGAAGGTCTAATTCTTAGTTCTGCATTAAGCCCACCTAGTCATGGGCTTTTTTGGTTGGGAGACTTTTAACAAATGCTTCTATTTCTTTTGGAGTTATGGGACTGTTTAGATGGTTTATTTGATCCTGATTTAACTTTGGTGCCTAGTATCTGTCTGGAAAAGTGTCTATTTCATCCAGGTTTTCCAGTTTTTTAAAATATAGGCTTTTATAGTAGGATCTGTTAATTTTCTTTGAATTTCCTCAGATTCTGTCTCCTTTTTCATTTCCAGTCTTTGTTAATTTGGAGATTGTCTCTGTGTCCTCTGGTTAGTCTGGCCAAGGGTCTATTGATCTTGTTGATTTTCTCAAAGAACCAGCTCCTTGTTTTGATTCTTTGTGTAGTTCCTTTTATTTTTACTTGGTTGATTTCAGGTCTGAGATTGGTTATTTCCTGCCATTTATTCCTCTTGGGTTATTTGCTTCTATTGTTCTAGAGCTTTCAGGTGTACTGTCCAGCTGCTAGTGTATGTTCTCTTCAGCTTCTTTTTGGAGGTCCTCAGAGCTATGAGTTTTCCTCTTAGTACTGCTTTCATTTTGTCCCGTAAGTTTGGATATGTTGTACCTTCATTTTCATTAAATTCTAAAAGGTGTTTAATTTCTTTATTTTTTTCCTTGACCAAGTTATTATTGAATAGAGCATTGTTCAACTTTTCTGTGTATTTGAGCTTTCTCTGTTTTTTGTTGTTATTGAAGAGTAACCTTAGTCTATGGTTATCTGATAGGATGTATAGGATTATTTCAATCTTCTTGTATCTGTTGAGGCCTGTTGTATAACCAATTATACGGTCCGTTTTGGAGAAGGTACCATGAGGCGCTGAGAAGAAGGTATATTCTTTTTTTTAAGATGATATATTCTATAGTTATCTATTAAATCCATTTTGTTAATGACTTCCATTAGTTTCACTGTGTCTCTGTTTAGTTTCTGTTTCCATGATCTGTTCCTTGATGATAGTGGGGTGTTGAAATCTCCCACCATTATTGTGTGAGGTGCAATGTGTGCTTTGAGCTTTAATAAAGTTTCTTTTTTTTTATTTTTTGGAGCTGGGGACCGAACCCAGGACCTTGTGTTTATAAAGTTTCTTTTATGAATGTGGGTACCCTTGCATTTGGAGCATAGATATTCAGATTTGAGATTTCATCCTAGTGGATTTTTCCTTTTATGACTATGAAGTATCCTTTCTTATATTTTGATAACTTTTGGTTGCAAGTTGATTTTTATTTGATATTAGAATATTTGATATTAGATATTTCCATTTATTTGGAAAATTTTTTTTCCCAGCCTTTTACTCAGAGGAAGTCTCTGTTTCTGCCACTGAGATGTGTTTCTTGTATACTGCAAAATGCTGGGTCTTGCTTATGTAACTAGTTTGTCAATCTGCCTTTTTATTGGGGAATTGAGTCCATTGATATTGAGAGATACTAGGGACTAATGATTGTTGTTTCCTGTTACTTTTGTTGTTACAGGTGGAATTATGTTGGTGTGGCTATCTTCTTTTGGTTAGTTGAAAGAAGATTACTTTCTTGTTTTTTTCTTGGGTTTAGTTTCTCTCCTTGTGTTGTAATTTTCCATCTATTATCCTTTGTAGGGCTCGATTTGTGGAAAGATATTGTATAAATTTGGTTTTTGTCATGGAATATCTTGTTTTTTCCATCTATGGTTAGTTGAGAATTTTGCTGTATATAGTAGCCTGGGCTGGCATTTTTGTTCTCTTAGGGTCTCTATGACATCTGCCCAGGATCTTCTAGTTTTCATAGTCTCTGTTAAGAAGTCTGGTGTAATTCTGATAGGTCCACCTTTATATGTTACTTGACATTTCCCCCTTACTGGTTTATTTATTTATTTATTTATTTATTTATTTATTTATTTATTTATTTATTTATTTATTTTTTGCATTTTCAGTAGTTATTTTATTCCACACAAGTTATATTCATGTATTTACCAATATTAACATTTTTCTCTTTCTTTTTCTTTTTCTTTTATTAACTTGAGTATTTCTTATTTACATTTCGAATGTTATTCCCTTTCCCTGTTTCCTGACAAACATCCCCCTAATCCCTCCCCCTCCCCTTCTGTATGGGTGTTCCCCTCCCCATCCTCCCCCCATTACCGCCCTCCCCCCAACAATCACGTTCACTGGGGGTTCAGTCTTAGCAGGACCAAGGGCTTCCCTTTTCACTGGTGATCTTATTAGTATATTCATTGCTACCTATGAGGTCAGAGTCCAGGGTCAGTCCATGTATAGTCTTTAGGTAGTGGCTTAGTCCCTGGAAGCTCTGGTTGCTTGGTATTGTTGTACATATGGGGTCTCGAGCCCCTTCAAGCTCTTCCAGTTCTTTCTCTGATTCCTTCAACAGGGGTCCTATTCTCAGTTCAGTGGTTTGCTGCTGGCATTCGCCTCTATCTTTGCTGTATTCTGGCTGTGTCTCTCAGGAGCGATCTACATCCGGCTCCTGTTGGCCTGCACTTCTTTGCTTCATCCATCTTGTCTAATTGGGTGGCTGTATACATGGGCCACATGTGGGGCAGGCTCTGAAGGTGTTCCTTCAGTCTCTGTTTTAATCTTTGCCTCTCTCTTCCCTGCCAAGGGTATTCTTGTTCCCCTTTTAAAGAAGGAGTGAAACATTCACATTTTGATCATCCGTCTTGAGTTTCATTTTTTCTAGGCATCTAGGGTAATTTAAGCATTTGGGCTAATAGCCACTTATCAATGAGTGCATACCATGTGTGTCTTTCTGTGATTGGGTTAGCTCACTCAGGATGATATTTTTCAGTTCCAACCATTTGCCTACGAATTTCATAAACTCGTTGTTTTTGATAGCTGAGTAATATTCCATTGTGTAGATGTACCACATTTTCTGTATCCATTCTTCTGTTGAAGGGCATCTGGGTTCTTTCCAGCTTCTGGCTATTATAAATAAGGCTGCGATGAACATAATGGAGCACATGTCTTTTTTATATGTTGGGGCATCTTTTGGGTATATGCCCAAGAGAGGTATAGCTGGATCCTCAGGCAGTTCAATGTCCAATTTTCTGAGGAACCTCCAGACTGATTTCCAGAATGGTTTTACCAGTCTGCAACCCACCAACAATGGAGGAGTGTTCTCTTTCTCCACATCCCTCCAGCATCTGCTGTCACCTGAGTTTTTGAACTTTAGCCATTCTCACTGGTGTGAGGTGAAATCTCAGGGTTGTTTTGATTTGCATTTCCCTGATGACTAAAAGATGTTAAACATTTCTTTAGGTGTTTCTCAGCCATTCGGCATTCCTCAGCTGTGAATTCTTTGTTTAGCTCTGAACCCCATTTTTTAATAGGGTTATTTGTCTCCCTGCGGTCTAACTTTTTGAGTTCTTTGTGTATTTTGGATATAAGGCCTCTATCTGTTGTAGGATTGGTAAAGATCTTTTCCCAATCTGTTGGTTGCTGTTTTGTCCTAACCACAGTGTCCTTTGCCTTACAGAAGCTTTGTAGTTTTATGAGATCCCATTTGTCGATTCTTGATCTTAGAGCATAAGCCATTGGTGTTTTGTTCAGGAAATTTTTTCCAGGGCCATGTGTTCCAGATGCTTCCCTAGTTTTTCTTCTATTAGTTTGAGTGTATCTGGTTTGATCCACTTGGACTTAAGCTTTGTACAGGGTGATAAGCATGGATCGATCTGCATTCTTCTACATGTTGTCCTCCAGTTGAACCAGCACCACTTGCTGAAAATGCTAATTTTTTTCCATTGGATGGTTTTGGCTCCTTTGTCAAAAATCAAGCGCCCATAGGTGTGTGGGTTCATTTCTGGGTCTTCAATTCTGTTCCATTGGTCTATCTGTCTGTCTCTGTTCCAATGCCATGCAGTTTTTATCACTATTGCTCTGTAATACTGCTTGAGTTCAGGGATAGTGATTCCCCTGAAGTCCTTTTATTGTTGAGGATAGTTTTAGTTATCCTGGGTTTTTTGTTATTCCAGATGAATTTGTAAATTGTTCTAACTCTTTGAAGAATTGGTTGGTATTTTGATGGGGATTGCATTGAATCTGTAGATCGCTTTCGGTGAAATGGCCATTTTTACTATATTAATCCTGCCAATCCATGAGCATGGGAGATCTTTCCATCTTCTGAGGTCTTCTTCAATTTCTTTCTTCAGTGTCTTGAAGTTCTTATTGTACAGATCTTTTACTTGCTTGGTTAAAGTCACACCGAGGTACTTTATATTATTTGGATCTATTATGAAGGGTGTCATTTCCCTAATTTCTTTCTCGGCTTTTTTCTCTTTTGTGTAGAGGAAGGCTACTGATTTATTTGAGTTAATTTTATACCCAGCCACTTTGCTGAAGTTGTTTATCAGCTTTAGTAGTTCTCTGGTGGAACTTTTGGGATCACATAAATATACTATCATATCATCTGCAAATAGTGATATTTTGACTTCTTCTTTTCCAATCTGTATCCCCTTGATCTCCTTTTGTTGTCTGATTGCTCTGGCTAGAACTTCGAGTACTATATTGAATAAGTAGGGAGAGAGTGGGCAGCCTTGTCTAGTCCCTGATTTTAGTGGGATTGCTTCAAGTGTCTCTCCATTTAGTTTAATGTTAGCAACTGGTTTGCTTTATATGGCTTTTACTATGTTAAGGTATGGGCCTTGAATTCCTATTCTTTCCAGGACTTTTATCATGAAGGGGTGTTGAATTTTGTCAAATGCTTTCTCAGCATCTAATGAAATGATCATGTGGTTTTGTTCTTTCAGTTTGTTTATATAATGGATCACGTTGATGGTTTTCCGTATATTAAACCATCCCTGCATGCCTGGAATGAAGCCTACTTGATCATGGTGGATGATTGTTTTGATGTGCTCTTGGATTCGGTTTGCCAGAATTTTATTGAGTATTTTTGCGTCGATATTCATAAGGGAAATTGGTCTGAAGTTCTCTTTGTTGGGTCTTTGTGTGGTTTAGGTATAAGAGTAATTGTGGCTTCATAGAAGGCATTCGGTAGGGCTCCATCTGTTTCAATTTTGTGGAATAGTTTGGATAGTATTGGTATGAAGTCTTCTATGAAGGTCTGATAGAATTCTGCACTGAACCCGTCTGGAGCTGGGCTCTTTTTGGTTTGGAGAACTTTAATGACTGCTTCTCTTTCCTTAGGAGCTATGGGGTTGTTTAACTGGTTTATCTGTTCCTGATTTAACGTCGGTACCTGGTATCTGTCTAGGAAATTGTACATTTCCTGCAGATTTTCAAGTTTTGTTGAATATAGGCTTTTATAGTAAGATCTGATGATTTTTTGAATTTCCTCTGAATCTGTAGTTATGTCTCCTTTTCATTTCTGATTTTGTTAATTTGGACACACTCTCTGTGTCCTCTCGTTAGTCTGGCTAGGGTTTATCTATCTTGTTGATTTTCTCAAAGAACCAATTTTGGTTCTGTTGATTCTTTCTATGGTCCTTTTGTTTCTACTTTATTGATATCAGCTGATATCAGCTGATATTGATTATTTCCTGTCTTCTACTCCTCCTGGGTGTATTTGCTTCTTTTTGTTCTAGAGCTTTTAGGTGTGCTGTCAAGCTGCTGACATATGCTCTCTCCTGTTTCTTTTTGCAGGCACTCAGAGCTATGAGTTTTCCTCTTAGCACAGCTTTAATTGTGCCCCATAAGTTTGGGTATGTTGTACCTTCATTTTCATTAAATTCTAAGAAGTCTTTAATTTCTTTCTTTATTTCTTCCTTGACCAGGTTATCATTGAGTAGAGCATTGTTCAACTTCCACGTATGTGTGGGCGTTCTTCCCTTATTGTTATTGAAGACCAGCTTTAGGCCGTGGTGGTCTGTTAGCACGCATGGGATTATTTCTATCTTTCTGTACCTGTTGAGGCCCGTTTTTTGACCAAGTATATGGTCAATTTTGGAGAAAGTACCATGAGGAGCTGAGAAGAATGTATATCCTTTTGCATTAGGATAGAATGTTCCATAAATATCTGTTAATTCCATTTGCTTCATGACTTCTCTTAGTCTGTTTACATCTCTGTTTAATTTCTGTTTCCATGATCTGTCCCTTGATGAGAGTGGGGTGTTGAAATCTCCTACTAATGTTTTGTGAGGTGCAATGTGTGCTTTGAGCTTTAGTAAGGTTACTTTTATGTATGTAGGTGCCCTCATATTTGGAGCATAGATATTTAGGATTGAGAGTTCATCTTGGTGGATTTTTCCTTTCATGAATATGAAGTGTCCTTCTTTATCTTTTTTTGATGACTTTTAGTTGAAAATTGATTTTATTTGATATTAGAATGGCTACTCCAGCTTGCTTCTTCTGACCATTGGCTTGGAAAGTTGTTTTCCAGCCTTTCACTCTGAGGTAGTGTCTGTCTTTGTCTCTGAGGTGTGTTTCCTGTAGGCAGCAGAATGCAGGGTCCTCATTGCGTATCCAGTTTGTTAATCTATGTCTTTTTATTGGGGAGTTGAGACCATTGATGTTGAGAGATAGTAAGGAATAGTGATTATTGTTTCCTGTTATATTCATATTTGGATGTGAGGTTATGTTTGTGTGCTTTTCTTCTCTGTTTTGTTGCCAAAACGATTAGTTTCTTGCTTCTTCTAGGGTGTAGCTTGCCTCCTTATGTTGGGCTTTACCATTTATTATCCTTCGTAGTGCTGGATTTGTAGAAAGATATTGTGTAAATTTGGTTTTGTCATGGAATATCTTGGTTTCTCCATCTATGTTAATTGAGAGTTTTGCAGGATACAGTAACTTGGGCTGGCATTTGTGTTTTCTTAGGGTCTGTATGACATCTGTCCAGGATCTTCTGGCTTTCATAGTTTCTGGCGAGAAGTCTGGTGTGATTCTGATAGGTCTGCCTTTATATGTTACTTGACCTTTTTCCCTACTGCTTTTAATATTCTTTATTTTGTGCATTTGGTGTTTTGACTATTATGTGTTGGGAGGTGTTTCTTTTCTGGTCCAATCTATTTGGAGTTCTGTAGGCTTCTTGTATGCCTATGGGTATCTCTTTTTTTTAGGTTAGGGAAGTTTTCTTCTATGATTTTGTTGAAGATATTTACTCGTCCTTTGAGCTGGGAGACTTCACTCTCTTCTATACCTATTATCCTTAGGTTTGATCTTCTCATTGAGTCCTGGATTTCCTGTATGTTTTGGACCAGTAGCTTTTTCCGCTTTACATTATCTTTGACAGTTGAGTCAATGATTTCTATGGAATCTTCTGCTCCTGAGATTCTCTCTTCTATCTCTTGTATTCTGTTGGTGATGCTTGTATCTACAGCTCCTTGTCTCTTCCTTTGGTTTTCTATATCCAGGGCTGTTTGCATGTGTTCTTTCTTGATTGCTTCTATTTCCATTCTTATTTCTTTCAATTGTTTGATTGTGTTTTCCTGGAATTCTTTCAGGGATTTTTGTGATTCCTCTCTATAGGCTTCTACTTGTTTATGTTTTCCTGGAATTCTTTCAGGGATTTTTGTGATTCCTCTCTGTAGGCTTCTACTTGTTTATTTATGTTTTCCTGTGTTTCTCTAAGGGAGTTCTTCATGTCTTTCTTGAAGTCCTCCAGCATCATGTTCAAATATGATTTTGAAACTAGAGCTTGCTTTTCTGGTGTGTTTGGATATTCTGTGTTTGCTTTGGTGGGAGAATTGGGCTCCGATGATGCCATGTAGTCTTGGTTTCTGTTGCTTGGGTTCCTGTGCTTGCCTCTCGCCATCAGATTATCTCTAGTGTTACTCTGTTCTGCTATTTCTGACAGTGGCTAGACTGTCCTATAAGCCTGTGTGTCAGGAGTGCTGTAGACCTTTTTTCCTGTTTTCTTTCAGCCAGTTATGGGAACAGAGTGTTCTGCTTTCGGGCGTGTAGTTTTTCCTATCTACAGGTCTTTAGCTCTTCCCGAGGGCCTGTGTCTTGAGTTCACCAGGCAGGTCTCTTGGAGCAGGAAGGATTGTCTTACCTGTGGTCCCGAGGCTCAAGTTTGCTCGTGGGGTGTTACTTATGAGCTCTCTGTGGGGGCAGCAACCAGGAAGATCTGCGCTGCCCTTTCCGGGAGCTTCCGTTCACCAGGGTTCCAGATGGCGTTTGGTGTTTTCCTCTGGCATCAGAGATGTGGGCAGAGTGTAGTCTCTTCTGGTTTCCCAGGCGTGTCTGCCTCTCTGAAGGTTTAGCTCTCCCTCCCACGGGATTTGGGTGCAGAGAACTGTTTATCTGGTCGGTCCCTTCAGGTTCTGGCGGTGTCTCAGACGCAGCAGACTTGCTGCTCCTGTGCCCTTATCTACAGGAACCCAGAGGCTGTATACAGTTTTCTCTTGGGCCAGGGATGTGGGTAGGGGTGGGCAGTGTTGGTGGTCTCTTTCGCTCTGCAGTCTCAGGAGTGCCCACCTGTCCCGGCGGTGAGTTCTCTCTCCCACGGGGTTTGGGAGCAGTGACCTTACTGGTTTTTAATATTCTTTGTTTTGTGCATTTGGTGTTTTGACTATTATGTGAAGGGAGGAGTTTCTTTTCTGGTCCAATCTCTTTGGTGTTCTTCATGTATGTTAATGGGCATCTCTTTCTTTAGATTAGGAAAGTTTTCTTCTATAATTTTGTTGAAGATATTTACTGACCCTTTAAGTTGGGAATCTTCGCTCTCTTTTATACCTATTATCCTTGGGTTTGATCTTCTCATCGTGTCCTGTATTTCCTGGATTTTTGGGGTTAGGAGCTTTTTTTCATTTTACATTATCTTTGATGGTTGGGTCAATGTTTTCTATGATATCTTCTGCCCCTGAGATTCTCTCTTCTATCTCTTATATTCTGTTGGTGATGGTTGAGTCTGTGACTCCTGATTTCTTTTTAGGTTTTTGATCTCTAGCGTTGTCTCCCTTTGTGATTTCTTTATTGTGTTTATTTCCATTTTTAGATACTGGATGGTTTTGTTCAATTTCTCCACCCATTAGTTTGTGTTTTCCTGTAATTCTTTAAGGGATTTTTGTGTTTCCTCTTTAAGTGCTTTTACCTATTTACCTATGTTTCTGGTATTTCTTTAAGGAAGTTATTTGTGTGCTTCTTAAAGTCCCCTAACATCATCATGAGATATGATTTTAACACCTAATCTTGCTTTTCTGGTGTGTTGGAGGATCCAGGACTTGTAGTGGGAGAATTGGATTCTGATGATGCCAAGTGACCTTGGTTTCTGTTGCTTAGGTTCTTACACTTGCCTCTCGCCATCTAGTTATCTTTGGTGTTAGCTGGTCTTGCTGTCTCTGACAGTGACTTGGCCCTCCTGTAAGCTTATATGTCAGCACTCCTTGGAGACCAGCTCTCTTCTGGCAGGACTTGAGTAAAGAGTACACAGGGTCAGCTCAGGGTGCAGACAGAAAGCAGAAGAATCCTGTCCCAGACTGCTCCTTAGCTCCTGTGTCCTGAGGGCTCCAGGCAGGTCCCTCTGAGCAGTAGTGGTGTTCTTACCTGGGCTTTCAGGTGTGTCAGCACTCCAGGGAGTCTAGCTCTCCCAGTGAGATTCCAGGCACAGAGAGCTGTGGCACAGGGTCAACTCCTGGTGCAGATGGAATCTTGAAGAATCATTTCTTCCATTTCTATTGTTGATGTTTTGCTTTCATCCATGAGGGGCAGATAGGATACAGGTGTTTTTTCAATTTTTTAAAAAGTATCTGTGAAACTTCCTTTGTGCAATAATATGTAATGAATTTTGGAGAAAGTGCCATGAGGTGTTAAATGTGTATTTTTAAATATGATTTGGTATAAATTTTTGTGGATGTCTGTTAAGCTCATTTGAATTATGATTTCGTTTACTACCACATTTATCTGTGTAGTTTTTGTCTGAATGATCTGTCTATTGTCAAGAGTTAGGTATTGAAGACTCCCACTATCAGTGTGTGGGCATCAATGTGTGATTAAGGGTGTATTAATGTTTCTTTTATGAACTTGGTGCAAGAATACTTAGAATTGTAATATCCTCTTGGTGGATTTTTTTCTTTTAATGAGTATGTAGTGTTCCTCCCTATGATTGGTTTTGGCTTGAAGTCAGTTTTATTAGATATGAAAATGGGATACACAACTTGCTTCTTATTTGCTCAGAATACTTTTTTCCCATCCTTTAACTCTGAGGTGATTTCCATCCTTGGTGATGAGGTGAATTTCTGGATGCAGCAGGAAGATGGGTCATATTTTCTAATGCAAAATGGCAGTCTTCATTTTTATTAGAAAACTGAGATTACTAATATTGAAATTAATGAGTAGCATGTATTAATTTCAACCATTTCATTGTTACAGCATTAACTATTTTTATTTTATTTTTTGCCTCACTGTTCTGAGGTTATTTATTATGTCCTCTTTTGTGTAATTAACCTTCTAGTGCCCTCTGTTTGACTGTATTTGTGAACAGAAAGTGTTTTAAATTCATTTTAAATGTAAAATGTTATTCTTTCTTTTTCTATTGCTAGCTTTGCTGGACACAGTAGTGTAGTTTGACCTCTGTGGTATCTTAAGAGCTTGTATAACATCAGTCCAGGCCCTTCTGGCTTTCATTGAAAAGTCAGGTATTAATCTAATGGGTCTATCTTTATATGTGATTAGATCTTTTTCCTTGTAGCTTTTACTATCCTTTATTTGTGGTCCTGTATATTTAGCGTTTTGTACATGGAGAGTTACTTTTATGGTTCTATTTAGTGTCCTTTATGCCTTTCATACATACCATGATAGGCATCCCTTTCTTTAGGCTGGGGAAATTTTCTTCTATGATTTTCTTAAAAAATAGTTTCTATGCCTCTCACTTGGGTTTCTTTCCTCTATACCTATTATAGTTTACTTTTTAAATATTGTCTCGGATTTTCTGAATATTTCTGCTTGGATTTTTAAAAAGTTGACATTTTATTTGAATGAGTTACTTATTTCTTAAACTTCATTTTCAAGATTGAAATTCTCTCACCAAGTGGTTTATTCTGTAGGCAAGGCTTACAAGATGTTTGGCATGTTGAGTTTTTCATTTCCAGCTTTATTTCAGTTTGGCTTTTTAAAAAAAAGTTATATTATTTCTTGGTTAAACTCTATTTTCAAACAGTAAATTGTTTTCATTATTTCATTCCACTCTTTGTGTTCTCAAAATCTTCATTAAAACATTTATTTATATCTTCTTTAAGGTTTTTGAAGGTATTCACAGTTGTTATTTTGAGGTCCTTGTCTCGTGCTTCAACTACATTGATTTTCTCAAGGCCTAACACAGTAGCAGTGCTTGGCTTCTGGAAGAACTATGTTGTCTTGCTTCTTCGATTTGTGTTTCTGAGCAAGGATTTGGGCCTCTGGACTTATGATGTTTGAGGTACTTTTGTTCTTTGGTTGCTGTTGCTTAATCTGGGTCCTAGCTATGTGTTATGATTGCAGGGTGCCTGAATCCTAGCTGTGGGGTTTCTGGTAAAGAGTGCTTCTGCAGGTCAGCTGGAATTGGGATAGAAGGAAAGGCTGAAATAGGCTACAGTCAAGAACTAGGAATACCTCAAGAAGTCAAGTCTCTAGGCAATTGAGCTGGGCTTTGAGTAGGGGGTGGTCATCATTTCTTCTTAGATTCTTTCCTCCTTACTTTCCTCTATTCCACAAGGTTGTCTTGTAGCTCACAAATGCTCTTTATGGTTTAAAAATTACTGTATTCAAAACTCTAGTCGTGTATGGTTGCATCCATAATCACATCCAGTTCATTTCATATGTCTTTGTTTAACTTCCTGAGCATACAGAATGCAGCTATAATGATTCTGTAAAGTCTTGTCTGCTGATACTAGTATTTCCACCCATTCTGGAGTGGAGATGATTGACTTTTCCCTGTATTATGAGTCATAAGTTTCTGTACTTTGTATCCCTGCTAATATTTTATTATATTCATAACACTGTAAGCTCTATATTGTTGGTAACTCTTATTTTTCTACTCCTGTAAATATTCTTGAAATTTCTTTTCACAGTGATGTTAGAGACATGATCCTCTAAGGTTTTGACTTTTAACATTTATTGGAGAAGCAAATGATGTGCCCACTCAGTGATGATTTTCATCATGCCAACATAGATGCCTTGGATGCTCTACTCAGTGTCTCATGGGCATGGTTTCAGTTGGGCTGGTAGGAATGAGTGCTATTCCTGGCCCCCGTGAAAGCACTGAAGACAATTATTTCGTATGCTTTATGAAATACTCCTTTTATTTACACATCTGGATCTGAAGTCTTCTGAATGTTCTAGAGAAATCCCCTCAGATCTCTCTTCTCTAGGACTCTGTGAACACTGCTTGTCTTTGTTGCTCTAGACATTCAACCACATTTCATGACCAGCAAGTCCCCTGGGTCCCTCACCTTTCCTCTTACCTTTCCTACTTTCCATCACTCTATCAAGACTCCTTAATCAAGCAATTATGGGCTGATGTCATTTGTTTCCTGTTTCTCATAGATAATTGTTCTTTTTTGCTTGACTCCTGTGCCTTTCATTTTCTCATTCCATTTTGATTATTTTAGGTGAAGGGAATTCTGTCCCTGTTTTCTTTTGGTACACTGACTAAATGATAATGGAACATTTGTATACCTTTCTGTCACATCTCATATTAGCATGCAAATACAGTGTGACTGTTTGCATGTTTTTGTACTTAATTCGGATTTTCCCAGTTTAGTCATGTTACTGCACTTACGTTTATATTTGTAAAGACATAGAGACATTTGCTTGTTATATTCAAATGGCAAGCACAGAACCTTGTCTAGTACAATAATAAACTAGTAATATAATCAAACAAATAACAAAGAATCATTCTTGAAAGGGTCTCAGAGAAAGTCAGGAACTCAGGTAAGTTGATAGTCTGATAAACACAATTAATCTATCTATGAATTGTTATGGTCATGGAGGTGATGTTGCTATGGTCACTGATGAGAAGCCTTGGTTGAAAGGGTGTGACTGATGCCCTCCTTTGTCTTTTTGCTCAAATGACATGACTTTGTGATGAGAATCACTTTTCTCTCATATGCATGCTTAAACTCTTAAAAGTCTGATCAGTTATTCCACTTACATTATTGTGGTCAAAAATTGGTTTAGATATGAGTCTAGGGTGTAACATTGAGAAAGGAGATGTTAAAGTACTTTGCAGATGGTCTCAGGACAAGATTTGCTCTGTTAGAAAGAGATGCTTCTGATGGTGCTGATTACAACTGCATCATAGGGCACATCTATGACATCCTCCTTGGTCCACAAAGGTCACATAAGGATTATCCTCAACATCTCAAGGATACAGAGGAGCAGAGAAGAGAAGCTTCTGGTCCTATTGATCTCATAATAAATTACAAGTCTAGAATCTTCCATCTCATTTTTATTGTTACTACTGGTATGATAGATAAACTTCTGTTGTTCAAGCCAGCTACTCTGTTCCATGTGGCTTGTTTCTAATTGAGCAGAAAGTCTCTCAAAGAAGGGAAGTTTGTTTTATTCTTTAAAGGGCCGAGGATACTTCTAGTATATTCATTTTGGGGTAGTGAATGGAGGGAGAAGAGTAGGAAAAGGCCACTCCAGGCAAGGTGAAGAGCTTATGTGACAACATTGAAGCACAATGGTATTGAGTCTGAGAACCCATCTTTGTATTGGATACCTTACACAAAGAAAATGTCTCTTGCACATAATATGCACACAAGAGCTATCATATCAATGACTATTTGTTGCGTGACTGCTTTTAGGTTTTCTTTATATTAAATTCATCACTTGAAAGAAATGCTGAATGTCTATGATTTGCATATATCATAAACTTCACAGGCACATGTGGTAGGTCTGTGTGATGCTGATTACAGCCTGTGTCCTTCTCAAGTGGAAAAAACTAAAAATGTTTCCCTGATTTTCTTAAGAGTTGTCATAGACTAAATGTTTATGCTCCCTCAAAATATGTATATTGAAATCCTAATTTCAAATATGATGGGATCTAAAGGTGAGGTCTTGGCAAGCTACTGATGTGACCCTCATGACATTATTATGAGATGGTCAATGCTTTTGTGTGAAGAGACATGCAAGAGCATGTTATTCTACTTCTATGAAATGTAAGGCTGACACAAAATCTACACATTATTTTGGGATCAATATTAAGTTTCCAATTAATGAACTAAGATACCTCTGCATTTCCTTGTACTACTTCAATTACTATCATTGATGTTTCCTAATTCTCAGTATCATGACTTTTACTTTTATAGTTAGTTACTTTTAGTACTTAGTTCCTGATACTGTTACAAACAAGATTATTTTCTTAATCTACTTTTGAACTTCTTTGTTGTTATACATTGAAATTCTACTAATTTTTGTATATGAAATTTACTAAATTTATAGCAATTTTGTGGTAAAAACTTAAAGATTTTCTTTTAATATATAAGGTTGTAGAATTAACCAAAGACAGTTTTGCTTCTAGCTGCCAGTTTGGACACCATTTATTTCTTTTTCCTGCCTAATTGCTTTGGCAAGGTTTTCAGTACTTGTTTGGTTAGAAGTCAAAGTGAGCAACCTTGTCTTACTCCTGGTCTAGGAGGAAAGGCATCAGGCTAGACACAAGCTTGTCACATGGGCTTTGTGGTTTAGAGGAACATTTTATTTATGCCTAGTTATTGAATTTGTATAATGAGTCTTGAATTAATCAAATCTTTTTCTTTTTTTTGGTTCTTAATATGGTGAATCACACTTGTTTGTTTGTTTGTTTATGCAGGAACTTGAGGCAAAACAACTAGAAAAACCAGAGGAATAGTTCCAGACCATTGGTCTGAACAATGTAAAAAATCCTACATAAGAAGGAAACAACAGAGTAAAGAGATAACAAGTGGCTGGGGAGAAAAAGAACATAAAACAATAAATGGGTAGTTTTCAAAATATACGAGGAGCAAACAGTAAGAAAAAAGATTTAAATGGGCAAAATTTTCAGTATGCAATGCTTGCAGACAGTAGCCTAGCATAATTGTCTCCTGAGAGGCTCCATTAAAACAGATGCAGAGAGCCAGAGCCAAACATCATGCAGAGCCCAGAGAGTCTTGTAGAAGAATGGAAGACAGAATTGAGTGAGCTGGGGGTCAAGGACACCACAAGAAGACCTACAGAATCAAGCAACGTGGTCTCATGGGGGTTCATAGAGGCTGAATCACCAACCAAAGACTGTGCAGAGGCTAACCTAGGCCCCCTGGACATTTGTAGTAGATGTGAAGCTTGGCCTTCATGTGGGTCCCCTAACAATTGAAGTGGGGGCTGTTTCTGACTCTGTTGTCTGCCATCGGATCCTCTTCCCCTAGATGGACTGCCTTGATGGCCTCAGTGGGAGAGGATGTGCCTACTCCTGCTGTGACTTGATGATACCAAGGGAGACTTCCTCTTCTCTGAGGGGTGATTTGTGATTGGAGGAGTGGAGGGAGGGCTGCAACCGGGATATAAGTGAATAAATAAATAAATGACTGGTTTAAAAGATCTATACTACTTTAAGACAACTACAGTTGTTAATAGAGTATTGCACATAACAAAAATATCAATAAAGTTCAAAATGTTCTCACCAAAAGTACAGTATTGTATCCATAAAGAGATATAACAAATACTTGTCAGATCAGGATACAAAAGAACAAAAGAAGAAATAAAAAAAAGAAAGAAGTCCCATTGAGAGGTGGGATGTGACATACTTGTGTTTAGGGCGTGAATGTCTCAGAGCTGAAAGGTACCCAGATCTGACTGCTCTGCTCCTTGCTGGAGAGAAGCAGCAGGCATAGTGAGGGCTCAGGCAAGCAACATTCAGTTGAGGCTTTTCCTACAGGCTCAGCCTCAGGTTGATTCTTTCATGTGTCCTATAATTTTTGAGCCACACAAGCTTCGTCAATCCTCTTTGCATAAACTAGCTTAAATGTGTGTTGTTGGGAACTTTGTCAATACAACTGAGGAGACCCAGCTATGACAGAAATGTACATGTACACAAAAATCTAGACAGTCAAAGTAGGCAATATTTTATTGCGTTCTGTTTGGACAGATAAGGAAACCGAGGCCCTGAGAAGTGAAATGAAGTAGATTCAAAGTTAGTGATCATTATGCTGGGTGGCAGTGGCACACTTGGGAGGCACAGGCAGGTAGGTCTCTGAGTTAGAGGCTATGTGGTGTACACAGCAAGTTCCAGGGCAACCAGGGCTTCACAAGGAAACTCTTGGGAAACTATTTTTGGCCTTTGCATTTCTAAGAAGCAGTCATCTGGGCATTCCTTCCCAAGTGAGGGGTGGAACAAAGGTACTCTGATGGAAGGCTTGAGGTCCCTCACTCCCCTCTCTTATCGTAACCACTTTACGGATACCCATAAGCCAAACGAGATGCATTTCAACCATTACTGGTACCTTGTCAACACCCCTGTGTTGCCCACAGCAAAAACCATCATCGTGTGGCTGCTTCAGTGGGAAAAAACGCACAAGAGGAAGGGAAAGCTGCTAGAAGAGTCACCCACTCACCACGTGTGTCTGAAGGAGGATATGCACACAGGCTGTGGTAGCAAGGCTCAC
This sequence comes from Rattus rattus, assembly GCF_011064425.1. Taxonomy (NCBI): domain Eukaryota; kingdom Metazoa; phylum Chordata; class Mammalia; order Rodentia; family Muridae; genus Rattus; species Rattus rattus. The sequence continues at coordinate 136,438,016 of NC_046154.1, read as the reverse complement.
AGACACACATTCTCTTAATACAAACGTTCAGGAAAACAAGTGTTCCATGTTTATACTCTGATTTGATTCTTCCATGAAAAGAGATTGAATACTTTCCCCACAATTATTAGCGGTTCTGAACATACCTATAACACATGTTGACAATGGAAAAAATGGCCTGAGGTGCACGAAAGAAGAACACACAGGATTATGTAATCTGAATGCAGCGGGCCAACCTGGTTCTCCACAAATTATCCTTGCTCATGCGTTCCATTCTGACAGCAGGATTTATAGAGATGCCTATAAGCTGTCAAGCAAACATGCTGTGCAGTTGACTGAGTCTTTCCTAGTTAAAAGGTGGATTATGGGACTGGCAACTGGCTTTTCCTTTTCTCTTTTACGGTATTTGTTTTTCTCCTGTCTTCTCTCCTCCTCTTCTCCCCCTTTTATGTAGCAGACACACGGCAGATGAACGAGGATCCTTGCTCTGAGAAGTTTATTGATATAAAGCATTTGCAACACTATGAGCATATGAGCAACACTAAACAGACTCAGCAGGTTGTATTTATGTATTCATGCATATGTATACATAAATTTAAATATATATAAAATATATATGCATATATAACACAATAATAATTAATGAGAACAGTCTATGAATTAAGGCACTGGGGGATACAGGCTGAGTTATAGGGAAAAGAGAGAGTAAGGAGATGATGTAAATATTCCACACATATATGAAAATTTAAAAAAGAATAGAAAAATAATATTGTTGGCATTCTAATAGATATAGGTAGAACAATTCCTAGCAGAAAATCTGAAGTTGCAAATGACCTGAAACTTGAAGTTCTTTGAGCACTAACATGGCAGCTGAAGAGGAAAATTCCAGGCCTTGAAAATTTGTATTATGTATAAATTTTTAAAAGTTATTGCATACAACTTTAGAATTGTTGTGTAACAGTATCCTTGAGATGAAAACATTCAGCCCAGCAGGAAAACTCCTTAAGCAGGAAGGTAAACAACTCAGAATAGACTCAGGAAGTCCCTGAAAGTGACCAGATCCACTAGGCCCCTCCCTGCCATAGAAAGCAATGGACACTGCAAGTCTTTCTCAGGGCAAGTGAAGCTGAGCTGCAAAGTACTGGGACGGCTGCCAGGAAGAAGCAGAAACCAGCCAAGCTGCTTGGAAGAGTGCCTGGAAAGGACATGTCCTAGCCTGTTGGGCCGCCCGTAGGCTCTTCAGAGTGCTCCGCCTGTAGGCTGTTCAGTGTGCTCTATGTTCCCAGCTTTGTGAGCTGTCATGCTTACTGGGGTGGGTTTTGTTGGCGGAGCTGTGTTTCTGCTCCTGTAAGAAATCCCTTAGCCATATTGCTGTAAGAAAACCCAAGAAGAACGCATTGGTTTACTGTATTGGACTTTGGTGGTATTCATACTTTGGTCTGTTGGGGGATCCCTATCTGGTGTGTAGAAAAGTATATGTGTTATTTTTCTCCAGAAAAAAAGGTGGGTTTTGCTTTTACAAGTATATGTACATAATGCATATATGGAAGAAAAGCAAATTTGTTTTTATATTTGGATATATAATGTAATATATATATCATAATGAAATTATTCTAAAGTTCAAACAGTAAAATTAAAAAAGATACTTTTGGTCCCAAGTATTTCAGTGATATTCAATCTGTACTTGAAAACTGAGGAATGGAAGGAATAGACTGGGGTTCATGCTGGAACTGCATGGCTGCTGGCCTCCTTGCATTGAGGTTGCTGCTGCAGGGATGTTCTAGCCATGGTGAAGGGTAATGAGTGAGCAGATAGCAACAAGCATTCAGTCCTCATGTATAGGGTTCTGTGACAAACTTCAAAGAAACCCAGACGGCTTCTGTTAATGTTATTTCCCTATGAGGATGTTGGATTCAAGGAAGTTTAGGAACTTGGGTGTGGTCTAATAGGAGTTTTTATCTATGCTCTTTTCCACAAAGTTATACTTTGTGCACTAAGGCTTACTGACAACTGGAATGGAGGGGAATAATTAATAATATATATATACATATATATATATGTGTGTATATAATAACTATATATATATTTAGTAGGCTTACAAAATAGATTTTATGATGTTTTATAGGTATATATGTGTGTAATTTACTAATCCCATTCATGTATATGACACATATGCATTTATATGCTTATATACTAGCTAAATGTAGATTCCACATTTGGGAAAGAATATGGGATATTTTCTTTTTCTCTCCCCTTGCCCATTTTTGTTCCACTCATCCTTCTCCTCATCCCTTTGATCACATTTCCCTTACATTTTCAAGTCACATATATATGTATATATGTAATTATATATTTACAATTTATATTTTGCAGGTGAGAGAGAACACATGACACCTGCCTTCCTGAGTAGGTCTTATGTTGTATGGCATGTGATCCACCGGGTCTATTATTTTCTTGCAGATGATGTCATTTTGGTCCTCTTTATGGCTGAGTAGGACTCTGTTGTGTTTAGCTGCACCTGCATTTTTCTTTTTAATTCTACTGATACACTCCTACATTGATTCCATGCTTTGGTTATCATGAATAGTCAACAAGAAACATGGGCATGTATGCATGTCTAAGGTATGTTGGCTTAAATTACCGTATTTACTCAGGAACAGCACAGTTGTTTCATAATGCAGTTCTATTTTAGTATTTTGAGTCATATCCCTCCTTCTAATTTCCAAGTGCTGTGCTAGATTTTTATCTACACTCGTTGCTATTTTTAAATGTTTTTGTTAGTCTTTTGAGAATTTCATATTATCTTTTTGCACATATTTACCTCCCTCCTGTCCTCCAAGAGACGCAGTCCCTTCCCTACATGCCCAGCTCTGTGACTTCTTTTCATTGACTTCTTTTTTCCCCCCATCTTTATTAACTTGGTATTTCTTATTTACATTTTAATTGTTATTCCCTTTCCCTGTCTCCGAGCCAACACCCCAGTAGTGTTCCCCTCCCCATCCTCCCACTATTACCACCCTCCCTCCAACAATCATGTTCACTGGGGATTCAGTCTTAGCAGGACCCAGGGCTTCCCCTTCCACTGGTGCTCTTACTAGGCTATTCATTGCTACCTATGAGGTCAGAGTCCAGGGTCAGTCCATGTATAGTCTTTGGGGAGTGGCTTAGTCCCTGGAAGCTCTGGTTGGTTGGCATTGTTGTTCATATGGGGTTTCAAGCCCCTTCAAGCTCTTTCAGTCCTTTCTAAGATTCCTTCAACGGAGGTCCCATTCTCAGTTCAGTGGTTTGCTGTTGGTATTCGCCTATGTATTTGCTGTATTCTGGCTGTGTCTCTCAGGAGAGATCTACATCCGGTTCCTGTCAGCCCGCACTTCTTTCTTCATCCATCTTATCTACTTTGGTGGATGTATATGTGTGGGCCACATGTGGGGCAGCCTCTGAATGGGTGTTCCTTCTGCCTCTGTTCTAAACTTTGCCTCCCTATTCCCTCCCAAGGGTATTCTTGTTCCCCTTTTTAAAGAAGGAGTGAAGCATTCACATTTTGGTTATCCTTCTTGAGTTTCATGTGTTCTGTGCATCGAGGGTAATTCAAGCATTTGGGCTAATAGCCACTTATCAATGAGTGCATACCATGTGTGCTTTTCTGTGATTGGGTTACCTCACACAGGATGATATTGTCCAGTTCCCTCCATTTGCCTATGAATTTCATAAAGTCATTGTTTTTGATAGCTGAGTAATATTCCATTGTGTAGATGTACCACATTTTCTGTACCCATTCCTCGGTTGAAGGGCATCTGGGTTCTTTCCAGCTTCTGGCTATTATAAATAAGGCTGCGATGAACATAGTGGAGCACGTGTCTTTTTTATATGTTGGGGCATCTTTTGGTTATATGCCCAAGAGAGGTATAGTTGGATCCTCAGGTAGTTCAATGTTCAATTTTCTGGGGAACCTCCAGACTGACTTCCAGAATGGTTGTACCAGTCTGCAATCCCACCAACAATGGAGGAGTGTTCCTCTTTCTCCACATCCTCGCCAGCATCTGCTATCACCTGAGTTTTTGATCTTAGCCATTGTCAGTGGTGTGAGGTGGAATCTCAGGGTTGTTTTGATTTGCATTTCCCTTATGACTAAAGATGTTGACCATTTCTTTAGGTGTTTCTCAGCATTCGGCATTCCTCAGCTGTGAATTCTTTGTTTAGCTCTGAACCCCATTTTTAATAGGGTTATTTGTCTCCCTGCGGTCTAACTTCTTGAGTTCTTTGTATATTTTGGATATAAGCCCTCTATCAGTTGTAGGATTGGTAAAGATCTTTTCCCAATCTGTTGGTTGCCATTTTGTCCTAACAACAGTGTTCTTTGCCTTACAGAAGCTTTGCAGTTTTATGAGATCCCATTTGTCCATTCTTGTTCTTAGAGCATAAGCCATTGATATTTTGTTTAGGAAATTTTCTCCAGTGCCCATGTGTTTGAGATTCTTCCCTAGTTTTTCTTCTATTAGTTTGAGTGTATCTGGTTTGATGTGGAGGTCCTTGATCCACTTGGATTTAAGCTTTGTACAGGGTGATAAGAATGGATCAATCTGTGATCTTCTACATGTTGACTTCCAGTTGAACCAGCACCATTTGCTGAAAATGCTATCTTTTTTCCATTCGATGGTTTTGGCTTGTTTGTCAAAAATCAAATGACCATCGGTGTGCGGGTTCATTCCTGGGTCTTCCATTTTATTCCACTGGTCTATCTGTCTCTCTCTGTACCAATACTATGCAGTTTTTATCACTATTTCTCTATAACACTGCTTGAGTTCAGGGATAGTCATTCCTCCAGAAGTCCTTTTATTGTTGAGGATAGTTTTAGCTATCCTGAGTTTTTTGTTATTCCAGATGAATTTGCAAATTGTTCTGTCTAACTCTTTGAAGAATTGGATTGGTATTTTGATGCGGATTACATTGAATCTGTAGATCGCTTTTGGTAAAATGGCCATTTTTACTATATTAATCCTGCCAATCCATGAGCATGGGAGATCTTTCCATCTTCTGAGGGCTTCCTCAATTTCTTCCTTCAGAGGCTTGAAGTTCTTATTGTACAGATTTTAGACTTGCTTGGTTAGAGTCACTCCGAGGTATTTTATATTATTTGGGACTATTATGAAGGGTGTCATTTCCCTAATTTCTTTCTCGGCTTGTTTCTCTTTTGTGTAGAGGAAGGCTACTGATTTATTTGAGTTAATTTTATACCCAGCCTCTTTGCTGAAGTTGTTTATCAGCTTCAGTAGTTCTCTGGTGGAACTTTTGGGATCACTTAAATATACTATCATATCATCTGCAAATAGTGATATTTTGACTTCTTCTTTTCTGATCTGTATCCCCTTGACCTCCTTTTGTTGTCTGATTGCTCTGGCTAGAACTTCAAGAACTATATTGAATAAGTAGGGAGAGAGTGGGCAGCCTTGTCTAGTCCCTGATTTTAGTGGGATTGCTTCAAATTTCTCTCCATTTAGTTTAATATTAGCTACTGGTTTGCTGTATATGGCTTTTACTATGTTTAGTAGGTATGTGCCTTGAATTCCTATTCTTTCCAGGACTTTTATCATGGTGTTGAATTTTGTCAAATGCTTTCTCAGCATCTAATCAAATGATCGTATGGTTTTTATCTTTCAGTTTGTTTATATAGTGGATTACGTTGATGGTTTTCCGTATATTAAACCATCCCTGCATGCCTGGAATGAAGCCTACTTGATCATGGTGGATGATTGTTTTGATGTGCTCTAGGATTTGGTTTGCAATAATTTTATTGAGTAATTTTGCATCGATATTCATAATGGAAATTGGTCTGAAGTTCTCTTTCTTGTTGGGTCTTTGTGTGGTTTAGGTATAAGAGTAATTGTGGCTTCATAGAAGGAATTCGGTTGCACTCCATCTGTTTCAATTTTGTGGAATAGTTTGGATCATATTGGTATGAGGTCTTCTATGAAGGTCTGATAGAATTCTGCACTAAACCCGTCTGGACCTGGGCTCTTTTTGGTTGGGAGATCTTTAATGACTGCTTCTATTTCTTTAGGAGTTATGGGGTTGTTTAACTGGTTTATCTGTTCCTGATTTAACTTTGGTACCTAGTATCTGTCTCGGAAATTGTCCATTTCCTCCAGATTTTCAATTTTGTTGAATGTATGCTTTTGTAGTAATTAATTTTTTTGTAGTGGATGATTTTTTTGAATTTCCTCTGATTCTGTAGTTATGTCTCCCTTTTCATTTCTGATTTGGTTAATTTGGATACACTCTCTGTGTCCTCTGGTTATTCTAGCTAAGGGTTTTTCTATCTTGTTGGTTTTCTCAACGAACTACCTTTTGGTTCTGTTGATTCTTTGTATAGTCCTTTTTGTTTCTACTTGGTTGGTTTCAGCTCTGAGTTTGATTATTTCCTGCCTTCTACTCCTCCTGAGTGTATTTGCTTCTTTTTGAGCTTTTAGGTGTGCTGTCAAGCTGCTGACATATGCTCTCTCCTGTTTCTTTCTGCAGGCACTCAGAGTTTTCCTTTTTTCACCACTTTCATTGTGTCCCCTAAGTTTGGGAATGTTGTATCTTTATTTTCATTAAATTCTAAGAAGTCTTTAATTTTTTTTTATTTCTTCCTTGACCAGGTTATCATTGAGTAGAGCATTGTTCAGCTTCCATGTATATGTGGGCGTTCTTCCCTTATTGCTATTGAAGACCAACTTTAGCCCGTGGTGGTCTGATAGGATGCATGGGATTATTTCTACCTTTCTGTATCTGTTGAGGCCTGTTTTATGACTGATTATATGGTCACTTTTGGAGAAAGTACCATGAGGTGGTGACAAGAAGGTATATACTCTTGTTTTAGGATAGAATGTTCTATTAATATCTATTAAGTCCATTTGGTTCATGACTTCCCTTAGTCTGTCTATGTCTCTGTTCAATTCCTGTTTCCATGATCTGTCCATTGATGAGAGTGGGGTGTTGAAATCTCCTACTCTTATTGTGTGAGGTGCAATGTATGCTTTGAGCTTTATTAAGGTTTACTTTATATATGTAGGTGCCCTTGTATTTGGATCATAGATATTTAGGATTGAGAGTTCATCTTGGTGGATTTTTCCTTTCATGAATATGAAGTGACCTTCCTTATCTTTTTTGATGACTTTTAGTTGAAAATTGATTTTATTTGATATTAGAATGGCTACTCCAGCTTGCTTCTTCTGACCATTTGCTTGGAAAGTTGTTTTCCAGCCTTTCACTCTGAGGTAGTGTCTGTCTTTGTCTCTGAGGTGTGTTTCCTGTAGGCAGCAGAATGCAGGGTCCTCATTGTGTATCCAGTTTGTTAATCTATATCTTTTTATTGGGGAGTTGAGACCATTGATGTTGAGAGATATTAAGGAATAGTGATTATTGCTTCCTGTTATATTCATATTTGGATGTGAGGTTGTGTTTGTGTGCTTTTCTTCTCTTTGTTTTGTTGCCAAGACGATTAGTTTCTTGCTTTTTCTAGGGTGTAGCTTGCCTCCTTATGTTGGGCTTTACCATTTATTATCCTTTGTAGGGCTGGATTTGTAGAAAGATATTGTGTAAATTTGGTTTTGTCATGGAATATCTTGGTTTCTCCATCTATGTTAATTGAGAGTTTTGCAGGATACAGTAACCTGGGCTGGCATTTGTGTTTTCTCAGGGTCTGTATGACATCTGTCCAGGATCTTCTGGCTTTCATAGTCTCTGGCGAGAAGTCTGGTGTGATTCTGATAGGTCTGACTTTATATGTTAATTGACCTTTTTCCCTTACTGCTTTTAATATTCTTAAAATTTGTTTTGCTCATTTGGTGTTTTGACTATTATGTGGCAGAAGGAGTTTCTTTTCTGGTCAATCTATTTGGAGTTCTGTAGGCTTCTTGTATGTTTATGGGCATCTCTTTCTTCATGTTAGGGAAGTTTTTTTCTATGATTTTGTTGAAGATATTTGTTGTTCCTTTGAGCTGAGAGTCTTCACTCTCTTCTATACCTATTATCCTTAGGTTTGATCTTCTCATTGTGTCCTGGATTACCTGTATGTTTTGGACCAGTAGCTTTTTCTCTTTTACGTTATCTTTGACAGTTGTGTCAATAATTTCTATGGAATCTTCTGCTCCTGAGATTCTCTCTTCTATCTCTTGTATTCTGTTGGTGATGCTTGTATCTACAGCTCCTTGTCTCTTCCTTTGATTTTCTATATCCAGGGTTGTCTCCCTTTATGCTTTCTTTATTGCTTCTATTTCCATTTTTATTTCCTTCACCTGTTTGATTGTGTTTTCCTGGAATTCTTTTAGGGATTTTTGTGATTCCTCTCTATAGGCTTCTACTTGTTTATGTTTTCCTGCGTTTCTCTAAGGTAGTTCTTCACGTCTTTCTTGAAGTCCTCCATCATCATGATCAAATGTGATTTTAAATCTAGATCATGCTTTTCTGGTGTGTTTGGATATTCAGTGTTTGTTTTGGTGGGAGATTTGGGCTCTGATGATGCCATGTAGTCTTGGTTTCTGTTGCTTGGGTTCCTGAGCTTGCCTCTCGACATCAGGTTGTCTCGGTGTTACCTTGTTTTGCTATTTCTGACAGTGGCTAGACCATCTTATAGGCCTGTGTGTCGGGAGTGCTGTAGACCTGTTTTCCTGTTTTCTTTCAGCCAGTTATGGGGACAGAGTGTTCTGCTTTCCTGTGTAGTCTTTTCTGTCTACTGGTCTTCAGCTGTTCCTGTGGGTGTGTGTCCTGAGTCCACCAGGCAGGTCACTTGGAGCAGAAAAGTTGGTCTTACCTCTGATCTCAGGCCTGAAGTTATTTCTGGTGGGTTGCGATTCAGCTCTTCGTGAGGGCAGCAACCAGAAGGGCTTGCCCCGCCTTTTCTTGGTCCCTTGTGCACCGGCGTCCCAGATGGCATTAGTTGTTTTCCTCTAGAGTCCGAAATGTGGGCAAAGTGTAGTCTCTTCTGTTTTCCCATGCGTGTCTGCCCCTCTGAAGGTTTAGCTCTCCCTCCCACGGGATTTATGTGCAGGAAGCTCTTGACCAGGTCCCTTCAGATCCAAGCTGTGTCTGGACTGAAGGGGACCTGCTGCTTGAGTGCCCCTATCTTCCTGTTACCAGAGGCCCTATATACTTTCCTCTTGGGTCAGGGATGTAGGGAGGGGTGGACTCTCAGGAGTGCCCACCTGCCTGGGTGGTAAGCTCTCTTTCCCATGGGGTTTGGGAGCAGGGAGCTGTGGGCCAGGATCAGCGAGGTTCGGGCTCCAGCTAAAAACTGGAAGTGTCTGGTCCCAGAGGAATTTTGCCTCTGTGTGTCCTGAGTCTACCAGGCAGGTCACTTTGAGCAGAAAAGTTAGTCTTACCTCTGGTCCCAGGCCTGAAGTTGCTCCTTGACTTCTTTTCTTAATGATAACCATTTTGACCAAATGAACTAGAATCTCAATGCAGTTTTAATTCGCATTTACTTTGATGGTTAATGATATTGGACACATTATGACATATTTATTGAATGGTTTTGTTTTCTTCTTTTGAGAACTGTGGGAAATGTGTGTGGGATGAGGTATAATTGTAAAGAAATACAATGTTCTGGGGAACATTAAAAGATGGAAAAGCATTAAAATCACCCTTAGCACGTATTTTATGAGAGTTCATTACCAGCAGAATGTTCATTGAGAAGAGCCATTTTTCTTCAGAAGGATTACTTAGGAAATGTGTTTAGTTGATTTTACTATTGACAATAAAAATCCCAATGCAGTAGACAAGTAGTATTGGCCAAAGCCCTGACTTTGATAAGCTTCAGAGAATGAAAACATGAACTCGAAAATATACTTTCCTTCAGGTCAAATTATCTCAGGCATTTTGTCACAGGAAAGCTAACAGGAACAAACATTTAAATGCCTGTTTGTACAAAGAGGGTAATGTAAGTGCTCCAGATTCACATGCAGAAGGGTTAAAAACTGGAGAGTTTCATTCAAGATCCCCTAGACTGCTATTTTTTCTTATAAGTAAACCATGACTAAAGCCATCTTTATTCTTTATCTTTTAATAAGATATAGATTTCAACATATACAATTGCATCTACATATTATCTAGCAAATTTCATTTTATTCTGCTTTTCTAAATTCAGATCCAAGAGGTCTTTGCATCACTAATCTTGTATCATGTGTCTGATTTATTTTGAGTGACCATATATCCACCCTACAACAAGCTGAGGGGAACATTTCTATCTGTGGATTTTCACACAGAACCAGCAGACGCACTTTCACAGTTGTTCGTTCCTCACAGTCACTCTCCCTTTCACCACACTGTTTACCATGCATGAGTCAAGTGGAAACTCCCCAGGAGACAGAGTGGGTTTTCGACATGTATGAGTAGTATGAATATTCTAAGAGTACTTTTGTATTTCACCTAAAACATCTATGGGGCCAGCATAAGAACCTGTTAAATTCACAGCTTTATATCTCACCAGTGAGCAGACCTGCACAGCGCATCTCAGCAGTGAAAAGGCATGGGGATATTGCAGTTTGCTCCTGTGGAATACTAGATATAAGGTTCGTTTTAGGTCTTGAGCATATCACTGAGTGTACGTTCAAAGGGTATGACTTCAGTGTATCAAAGAAATTCACTGTGTCATTCTTGTGTTACTTTTCACATCAGGGAAGGTATGGAGTAAATGATCTGTCCATCAACGTGTGTGTGTGTGTGTGTGTGTGTGTGTGTGTGTGTGTGTTTCCAGCACATTATTACTCAGTGTCTTCCTGAAAGGTTCTTATTTCTGTTTCTTCACTTTACATATGAAGCATACCCATACCTCTGCCCACTTTTACCAGGCCTGCAGTACCAGAAACATATAGGTTAGATTCCTCCCATTCCCCTGCTTAATGTATCCTGTAAGGTACCTCCAGATGCTCTGAGGCATGCAGTGCTCCCTGAGTTCCATTGTCTAACCCAAGGCTGCCCACTAGAGGTCTATTGCACCAAAAATATTCAGAGACAAACAGATGGCTAAAGGTCAGCTTAAGAACACAATCAACAAAAACCAGGACAATATGGCATCTTCAGAGCACAGCTTTCCTATCACAGGAAGCCCTGGATATCCTAAGAGAACTAAAGCACGAGAAAGTGACCTTAAATCAATTCTTATAAAGATGATAGAGGCCTTTAAAGTGGCAACAAATCCCTTAAAGAAATACAGTAAAGTACAACTAAAGAGGTGAAGGAAATGAGTAAAATTGTTCAAGATCAGAAAATGGAAATAGAAGCAATAAACAAAAACACCAACCAAGGTAATCCTGGAAATGGTAAACATAGGCAAGAAAACAGAAATAACAGAGACAAGCATCACCAACAGAATACAAGAGATGGAAGAGACAATCTCAGGTACAGAAGAGTCAATAGGAGAAATGAATACATCAGTCAAAGAAAATGCAAAATACAAAAAAATTATCCTAGCACAAAGCACTAGGCCAAACATAAGAAGGAATAGGAATAGAAGAAGATGAAGAGTCTCAGTTCCGAGGACCAGAAAATATTTTCAACAAAATAATAGAAGAAAAATTTCTCAACCTAAAGAATGAGATGCCTATAAACATACCAGAAGCTTTCAAAACAGCAATGAATTTGACCAGAAAAGAAAGTCCTCCACTTAACAATCAAAGGAACAAAGAAAGAATATTAAAAGCTGCAAGGTAATAAGGCTAAGTAACATACAGAATTCTCAACAAAGACTGGAAAATGAGAAGGGCCTAGACAGATATCTTGCAGCTTCTAAGGAACTACAGTTGCCAACATAAACTATTATATCCAGCAAAACTCCCAATCATCATAGATGGAGAAAACAAGATATTCCAAGACAAAAAATCACATCTATTCATAAATCCAGCCCTGCAGAAAATAATAAAAGGAAAACAGAATATAAATAATTGCAAAAAGCGAACACACACACACACACACACACACACAGAGAGAGAGAGAGAGAGAGAAAGAGAGAGAGAGCTAACATGAAAATAACAAGAATTAACAATTATTGGTACTTAAATGGACTCAATTCCCCAATAAAAAGACATAGGCTAATAAATGAATACAAAAATAGGATCCATCATTCTGCTGTATATTAAAAAGTACACCTTAGCAACAAAGATAGATATTACCTTAAGGTAAAGGGCTGGAAAAAATTTTCTAAGCCAGTGGACCCAAGAAGCAAGCTGGAGGAACCATTCTAATATCTAATAAATAGACTTTCAACCAAAATTAATTAAAAGAGATGGGGAAGGGTACTTCATACTCATCAAAGGGAAAAAAATGAATGTGACATCTCAATTTTGAACATCTATGCCCTAAATGCAAGAGCACCCACATTTATAAAAGAAAGATTACTAAAACTTAAACCACACATTCAACTCCACACATTAATAATGGGAGAAATCAACACCCCACTCTCACCAACTGACAGGCCATTAAGACAGAGCTAAACAGAGAAATAATGAAACTAACAAACATTATGACTCAAATGGACCTAACAGATGTCTACAGAATGTTTCACCCAGGTCATAGCACTCAGTGCATTCAAAAAGAAATTAGAGAGTTTTCAAATTAATGATTTAAAAGTACACCTGAAAGGTCTAGAACAAAAATAAGCAAACACACCCAAGAGGAATAGATGGCAGAAAATAATCAAACTAATGCTTGAAATCAGTTAGAAACAAGGAGAATAATAGAAAGAATCAACAACACCCAGCAAGATAGACAAACCCTTGGCCAAACTAACTAAAAGGCAGAGAGACACTATTCAAATCAACAAATCAGAAATGAGAAGGGAGAAATATCAACAGACATTGAGGAAATTCAAAGAATCATCAGATCTCATGTAAAAAGCCTGTACTCCAGAAAATTGGAAAAATCTTAAAGAAATGGATGATTTTCTAGGCAGATAGCACTTACCAAAGTTAAACCAAGGTCAGTTAAACTGAGCATCGCGCGAGGGACGCTGCCACCTCCTCCCACTCAGCAGCCCTGTCCTCCCGCTCAGCCGTGCAGGTTGATCCACCAAAGCGATGGTTATGGAGAAGCCTAGTCCCCTGCTGGTTGGGTGGGAGTTTGTGCGACAGTGTTACACCCTGCTGAACCAGGTCTCAGACATGCTGCACAGATTTTATGGAAAGAACTCTTCCTATGCCCATGGGGGCTTGGATTCCAATGGTAAACCAGTGGTAAACCAGTCTACCGGCAGAAGGAAATCCACAGGAAAGTGACGTCACAAAACTTCACCAACTGCCACACCAAGATCTGCCACGTGGATGCTCACGCAACTCTGAATGCCCGAGTGGTGGCCCAAGTGATGGGGCTACTTTCCAACAACAACCAGGCTCTGCGGAGGTTCATGCAGACCTTTGTCCTTGCTCCTGAGGGCTCTGTTGCCAACACATTCTATGTTCACAACGACATCTTCAGATACCAAGATGAGGTCTTCAGTGGCTTTGTCACATAGCCTCAAAAGGAATCCAAGGAAGAATTAGAGGAACCCGAAGAAAGACAGCAGTCACCAGAGGTGGTTCCTGATGATTCTGGAACTTTCTATGATCAGACTGTCAGTAATGACTTGGAGGAACATTTAGAGAAGCCTTTTGTGGAACCGAACCAGAGCCAGAACCAGGGCCAGAGCCGGAACGGGAACCTGTGTCCGCCATCCAAGAGGACAAGCCTGAGCTGCATTGGAAAAAGCTGCTCCTGAGGATGTGCAGAAGAGTGCCTCCCCGGCCCCGGCAGAGGTGGCCCCAGCACAGGAGGACTTGAGGACATTTTCTTGGGCATCTGTGACGAGTAAGAACCTTCTTCCCAGTGGGCTGTTCCAGTGATGAGGACACCACCTCATGTGGTCAAAGTGCCAGCGTCACAACCGGGTCCAGAATCTAAGCCTGACTCTCAGATCCCATCACAAAGAAAGGTCTCAGAGAGGTCAGAGAGTTTGAGAGCAGCGGATCAATAAACCTCCTCAGAGAGGACCCCGACCGATTCGTGAGGCTGGTGAACCAGGACATGTGGAACGTCGAAGAATGGTGAGGCACCCTGACAGTCACCAGCTCTTCATTGGGAACCTGTCCATGAGGTTGACAAGTTGGAACTGAAGGATTTTTTTTCTCCTCAAATTATGGGAATGTGGTGGGGCTGCGCATTAACAGTGGTAGGAAGTTACCCAATCTCGGTTTTGTTGTTTGATAATTCTGAATCTGTTCAGAAGGTCCTTAATAATAGGCCCATCATGTTCCGAGGCGCGGTCTGCCTGAATGTGGAAGAGAAGACGACTCGAGCTGCCAGAGAAGGCAACCGCAGGGACAACCACCTTCGGGGACCTGGAGGCCCCCGTGGTGGGCCGAGTGGTGGGATGAGAGGCCCTCCCCGTGGAGGCTTGGTGCAGAAACCAGGCTTAGGCGTGGGCAGGGGGATTACAACTCCAAGGCAGTGAATTGCTTGGCTCAGATCTCCACACAGCACACAGCCCCGGCTCCTGCAGATTGGTGAATTCCTTCAACCAGCCTTGGTGTCTCGGAGTGTCTATTATAAACTGCTTGAGTTTGTACAATTTTAATTTCACTGTGTTCATGGTGTGTGCTCCCCAACCCCCTTTCCTCCCTTGACCTTTTAGTCCTTCATTCCCAGTTTTCCGGAATGATACTTTAGGAGGAATAGATTTGTAAAGAGGAAGAGGGAAGACTGATCTCCCTGCTCACTCTGCATACACAGACTGGAGTTTCACCGCCATTCCCCAGAAGAGAGAGTCTCGGTTTCACTGACAACGGATGTTTCATTTGTTGGGAGACACAGGATTTGAGAAACATTTTGGAATCGGGAAAAATCAAGTCACAACTCCTTTCTGGTGTGGAAAAATTGTCTTTTGGCAACTGCCACCGGGTCCCTGTAGGTGTGGCTAAGTGAATAAAGGGTGTTTCCAGAACTTTGTTCTTTTGACATGTGATTACCAAACGATTCTAAACCTCCATTTTTTACCATTGGGTTTTTAAATTGTGATGTAGCCTGTCAATGTCTAGAACACAGATAAAGACTTTTGTTGAACTGTTAGGGTTTTTTTTGTTGTTGTTGTTTTTTTTTTTTGAGGTAGAGTTTTTCATGTTTTATTTGTGTTTGTTAAAAAAAAAAAAAGGAAAGGAAAAAGGACAAAAAATTTCCATGAGAAAACAAATGCCCAAATCTGATAGCAAAACCAAGCAAAATTGTGCCTTCTATTTATCTTTGATTCCACTCCTGGCACTTGTTTAAAGAAAAATAATAAAGATTCTAGATGTGTTTTAAAAAAAGTAGATCAATTAAAGCATCTCAATAGTCCTATAACCCTCAAGAAGCAGACATTAAAATTCTGTGTACCAAAAAATTCCATGGCCAGATGGTTTTAGTACAAAATTTGATCGTATTTTCAAAGAAGAGCTAAAGCTAATACTCATCAAACTATTTCACAAAATAGAGACAGGAAGAACACTGCCAAACTCATTCTATAAATCCACAGTTACCTAAACCACACAAAGATTCAACAATGAAAGAGAATTTTAGACCAACTTCCCTTATGAACATGGACAGAAAATACTCAACAAAATACTCAGAAACTGAATCCAAGACCACATAAAAATGATCATATACCACAATCAAGTAGGCTTTATCCCCGGGATGCAGGTGGGGTTGAATCTATGAAAATCTATCATTATAATCCATCATACAAACACACTGAAAGAAGAAAAACCCACGTGATCATCTCATTAGATATTGAAAAAGCCTTTGACAAAAATCCAACACCACTTCATATAATTCTTGGAGAGATCAGGCATACAAGATGCATACCTAAACATAATAAAAGCAATATACAGCAAGCCAGTAGCCAACATCAACTAAATGGAGAGAAACTTAAAGCAATCCCACAAAACCAGGGACAAGATAAGGCTGCCCACTCTCTCCCTATCTATTTAACATCGTATTTGAAGTTATAGCTAGAGCAATAAGACAACTAAAGGAGATCAAGGGGATACAAAGAAGTAGTCAAAGTATTGCTGATATGATAGCATACATAAGTGATCCCAAAAATTCTACCAGAGAACTCCTACAGCTGATAAGCGCCTTTGCGGCGGGATACAAAAATTAACTAAAACAAATAAACAAATAAATACACCCCCAAACTAAAAAACAGCCACAACTGAGTTAGACATCAGAAGATGGAAAAATATCCCATGCTCATGGAGAGGTAGGACTAACATAATAAAAAAAATGCCCATCTTGACAATAGCAATCTACAGATTTAATTCAATTCCCACCAAAATTTCAGCACAATTCTTTGTATAGAACTTGAAGTAGCAATTCTCAACTTCATATGAAAAGACAAAGAAACAAACAACCCAGGATAGCTAAAACAATCCTGTACAATAAAAGGACTTCTGGAGGTATCACCTCCAGATTTTAAGGTACACTACAGAGCAATAATAATAACAATAACTGTATGGTATTGGTTTAGGAACAGAGAGATTGATCAATGGAATAGAATTAAAGCCTCAGAAATAATCCCACACACCTTTATATTTGACAAAGAAGCTAAACCTTACAACAGAAAAAAGAAAGCATCTTCAACAAATGGCGCTGGCCTCACTGGATGTCTGCATGAATGCAAATAGACCCATGTCTATCACCTGCAAAAAATTCATGTCCAAGTGGATACCTCAACATAAAACCTAATACCCTAAATATAATAGAAGAGAAAGTGGGGAAGTTTCTTGAACTCATTGACCCAGGAGACAGATTTCCTGAACAAAAAACCAATAGCTCAGGCAAAATGGCAGTCTACAGGATGGGAAGATATCTTTACTAATCCTACATCCATCAGAGGACTAAACTGCAGTATAGAAAGAACCGAAGAAATTAGATACCAACAAACCGAATAACCCAATTAAAAATGGAGTATAAGAGCCAAACAGAGAATTCTTAACAGAGGTATCTCTAATGTCAGGGACTGGAGAGATGGCTCAGTGGTTAAGAGCACTGACTGCTCTTCCAGAGGTCATGAGTTCAAATCCCAGCAACCATATGGTAGCTCACAGCCATCTGTAATGAGATCTGATGCCCTCTTCTGGTGTGTCTGAAGACAGCTACAGTGCACTTATTTATATATGATAAATAAATCTTAAAAAAAGGAGCACTTTGAAAATGTTCAATGTTCTTAGTCATCATGGCAATGAAAATTAAAATGACTCTGAGATTCTGTCTTACACCCATCAGAATGGCTACAATTAAAAACTCAAGTGACAGCATATGCTGGCAAGAATGTGGAGCACAGGAAACATTCGTCCATTGGCGGAAGTATAAACCTGTGCAACCACTTTGGAAATCAATTTGGTTGTTTCTCAGAGGAAGGGAACAGAGATGGTGATCAGGTGTGTGTGTGTGTGTGTGTGTGTGTGTGTGTGTGTGTGTGTGTGTGTGTGTGTGGGGGGGGAGAGGTATGGGAGTGAGAATGGAAATTGTGGGCATCTCTGGAATTAGCTGGAGATTGGGACTGGAGAGCCTCCGAAGAGTATGGAGGTGATGCTACCTGAGATTACTACCAGCGGGCAATATGGAGACTGAAGTGGCCACCTCTGTAGCCAGGTGGGACTCCCAGGGAGGGAGGGGAACGTCAACCCACCCACAGGTCCTTCAACCCCAAATTGGTCATCCCTATAAAATTTGCCAAAACAAAAATGGAGCAGAGACCAAGGAAATGGCCAACTAATGACTGAGACCCATCCCATGTGAGAGTACCAGCACCTGACACTGTTAATGATACTCTGGGTGTTTTATAGCAGAGTTGGGTACGTATTTACGTGTGCCACAAGAGTCAAGGACACCACAAGAAGACCTATAGAGTCAAGTAACCTGGGCCCATGGGGGCTCACACAGATTGATCACCAAAGAGCATGCTGGGGCTGTATCTAGGCCCCCTCCACATTTGTAGTAGATGTGCAGCTTCCTCTTCATGCGGGTCCCCTAAAAATTGGAGTTGGGAGCTGTCTCTGATTCTGTTTCTTGCCATTGGCGTTCCTTCCCCTAGTTGGACTGCCTGGTTGTACCTCAGTGGAAGATGATGTGCTTAGTCCTGCTAAGACTGGATGATTAGGGCAGGGCGGTATGCAAGGAGCAAGGGGGCCTTCCCCTTCTCTGAGGAAAAGGGGAGAAGATAATTCTTTATTATCTTTGGAGGTCCTAAGGACGGGACTGAGAGAAGAGGAGGGAGGAAGCAGCAATCAGCATGTAAACTGAATAATTAATTAATTAATTAATTAATAAAACCCCTATGCAGCATACGCGTGTGAAAATCAAATCTTCTGAATATGTTCCAGTAGTAACGTTTAATTTAAGGTACAGGATAGCCTTTTGTCTCTTTGGGACAATTTAGAACACGAGTAATAAACTATTTAGTGGTTCTGCAAAGACAAATGCTTGTTTCCTATTCTTTAATGAACATAATAACATCGTGTTTTCTGTTGTGGGAGGTGCGATGGAGAAAGAACAAAAACTGGTAAAGCAACAACAAGGAAATTTCTCAGCCTCTGTTCTTTCGTACCCCCCTGACCCATCGTGTCAGAAACTGTATATCTTCCATCATTTTGATAACCAGAAATACAAACTTCAAACCTGTGATGTTTTAACATCTGCATCAGAGTCTCAGCTCACACCTTCTGAGCAACCACCTCTGCCACAATGGCAGCTGTCACGCCATGTGAGTATTTTATTGTCTGCCATGATGTCACTGGCGGTGTGTGGCAGAACCTTCCCTTAATGAATAAAGATTTCAGGGGGCCAATCACTGGGTGAGGAGTAGGCGGGACTTCCGTGTCAGAATGAGGTAGCGGGCAGGCCGGAGAAAGATACTTTCTTTTGGACTGGAAAGATGATTGAGATAAAATGTAGATAGGGAAGGCCCCTGGCTTTGGTGGAGGATCTGCTGGGATCCACTACCAAAGGATTTGTAACTTAGAAGAGCTTACAAATTAGGATGCTGGGTGCTGAGCCCTGCGACTGTGTTACCCGTTGATTCTAAACTATGTTTGTGTGTGTTGTTTTCATTCACACGGTGACTCAACTGGGTTCCGGAGAGAAAGGTACAGTGGTAAAGCATGGGTTTGTGAGAAATGCACCCCTAAAAACCATGGGAATTTGGAAGCGTTGGACTGGCATGGTAGCGACCCTCCATGGGGTACTTAGTGAGCAGGTGGAGAGATTTTGGAGCTCAGGGTCAGAGAGTCTGCCAGTCTGAGAACAGGACAGGGCAGCCTGTCTGCCTGTGCCTTGCTGGCGGTAGCGTGGGATTGCCATTTTAATATTTCCCGTTACAGTGGTGTTTTAACAAATACCAACTGCAGAGGATGAAACTCTGTCCCACGGAAGAGGAAGAGGTACTTCATAATGAGCTCAGGCCAGAGCATTTCCTCCTGGGAGCTGTTTGTTGCTAGACCAGCAGGTATTTGGCTATCCCTGATCTGGACCTAAAAGAAGATCAGATCTGTGGAACCTGAGTTCTCACTGGAAAAACTTGCTAACACCGGGAGTAGAGAGACTGTGCCAAAGTCTTCTCTCAAGGAAGGATAGTACATTTATTCTAATTGAATACATTTTCTAAATCCTTACATTGTATTGATTGTGATTATACAATGATGATATTGCTGGTCTGACTGCTCTCTGAAGTTGAAAGGAAGCACGCTCCCAAGGAGAGTGTAGTTGCTGTAGGCCTATGCTCTAATGATACCAGAACATTCATGTGCTCAGGTCCCCAATGTAAAATGGTACAGCCTGTGAATATGACACAATCACATCCCCCTGTTTATTTGAAAGCATCTCTATGACTTATAATACAAATATCACATAATAATTGTCCTGACTGGCTTAGGAAGCAATCACAAGAAGCAGTTAACGAATTTTCATCACAAATATATTTTAATCAATATCTTACATCAATAGCTGGCCAAAAAGGCATGTATAGGACCCACAGATGTGGAGGGCAGACTGTACAATAGTCAGAGAACTGTTGTAGTCTAACCTCCAAACTCAGAGAGCTGACCCTGAGCTTCCAGTGGGCACTACAGGTAAAGGGCAAGTGGCTTGGTGTGAAAATACTAATGCCATACCTAGCTCAATCATAGATTTTTTTTCTTACATGATAAACAAGGCAAACTTGGTAAAGCTCTTTGAGAACACCAACAGTGGTTTCCAAAAAGTATTATTACCACAGATGTTCCTGCAAGATAATCAAAAGAGCACATCTGACTCTAGTACAGAGTCCTCGTTTCTCTTGCTGATTCTACCATTTGAGGCTTTCAAAGCTGAAGGCTTTCATGATTAAGCACATATTATCCTCCTGGAAGATATTTCTTTTTTGGCAGATGAGATAGTGGAACAGATCCACAACTTGTCAAGAGGAGTTACTGTGTCATTAAAAAGCCTTTAACACAATGTTTTTCTCTTTCCATGCTGGTTGAAAAGATTTGAATGCAGAAGCACAGATATAACAATAACAATACAAAACCTAAATTGTCCATGGAAAAGCTTAAACCAAGTTAAAATTTTCCATTTGCCAAATGTTCTCCAGGCAATTTAAATGTAATTCAAAACAGGCATTCAGTAGCTGCAGATGTGTGTTGTATCAAAATGGTCTTTGTCCTGGTTGTATACATCCAATTTCTTTCTGAAGATGATTGTAAAAATTACTCTATTACCATGGAAGAAAGTATGCACAAATTCAATTATGAAATTTATACAATTAAGGTTTATTTTCTTATTAACCCTAGAACTCATTGAACAACCAAGTTCTTAGTTATATGGCTCTTTCAAACCTAGAAACAGTTCTAGAAAGGTCTTTTGTGGCTCTAGGTGAGGTGGTTCAGTTCTGGGTCTCAAAATCGAAGGAGTAACAATAGATTTCTCTCGGTTTAGAGAACGTGAAAAGGAGCTGTTTTGGTCATTAGACTGCAAAGATCTCACAATCTTCTATATCCACCAGAGAACAAAACCACACACTGAATATTTACCAAAGGGCGCATACCATCGGCAGATGATGTGCAGCCCCTTGCAGGGAGCAGGGTGCTCCCTCAAACTCTGTAGGAGCTGTGATGACCTTGAGAATTTGTGGTTTGGGTGACACAAACAAAAGAAGTCATGAAGGGTTTCTGGGAAGTTTTTGGATATTAATAAGAAGTTTCTAAAGTTTCTGTCATCATCGAAAAACCTCAGATTTCCCCATGTAGCACTTCTGGGCCTTTGTGGACGTTATGTGTGCTAAGACTCCCATGACAGAAGGGTCTAGAAAGGAAGATCAGTGGAGGCCTACTCTGTCCTGAAGCTTCTGGGTTCTCAGCAGAGGCCTTGCTGAACCTCTGAGCCACATCATTAAGTCATCTTGTGCCCCTATGCAGAGAAGGTGTGACTGGTGTTTCTAGTCTTTGACTGGCTGGGTAAAACTGTAGATCCTTCTTTAACTGTAACTTCTCTGACTTTCATACATGGAACAGGAACTCTAGGATACACCACACAGGACTGAGAATTCAGTGAGGTTTTATGGACAGATATTTAGCACACCACCTGGCACAAAGTAAATGCTCAGTAAATAATTGCAGCAGCGAGATCAGTGACCTCAAGTCCATTCTCAGTGTGTGGCAGGAGGCCCAGCACCTAAAGAGTCTGCATTTGGAAAATGCTTATTAAAATAGTCACTCAGAATGAGAGCACATTCTCCCTTAACATCTGTGCAAACACACCACAGGTTCCTTTTAGATTGCCAAGGCCAGTGGTGGATAGAAATCATGTGGTCCACTCTAAAGCTCTCCAGTGGCCTCCTGATTCTGTTCTAGAGCTGGTCTTACACTGTCAAATGGGAGGCTACTAAAGAAAGCAGTGGGTTTGCAAGCTGTTTTCTTTCTCTCTTGCCCCTTATACTTGTTTGGTGATCATCTGAAGGGTAATACTGACAGAGATCTAAGCCTTTTAAGACTCTGAATGTTCAGAGTTGTTTGTAGTGGACAAATCAGGAATTTCCTGATATAGAGAACTTTGCTTTCTAGAGCATGCACATATGTGGGTGACTTTCATCTGTGGGATAGAAAAAATATGACCCAGGTAGCTGTCTCAAAAAAAAAATCATGTGAACCCCATGTTAGAGCTTGCTTACATGGCCAGAGCACGTCCACACTAACCACAGAGGCAAAGGCCTACAGTGAAGGCTCCTTGCTTCTATGGCTACCAGAGATTTTTGACTAAAATTATTAGAACTAGCTCCTTCGTGTGACCTTTCATTCTTATGTCTTTGTTGCCATGTTCAATAACAAGGTCAAAGATCTGGAGACTTCTAAAGTTAATCTGAAACCTACAAAGGAGGCATTGTGGCTGCTATGTAAGCATCTTTGATGAATGAGTGGAAAAGGAATAAGAGAATAATTAGACAATCGGGGTTATTGGTGACTTGTCTTTAACAACTCTCCAGAAGACAGTAGTGGAAACAAAACACTAGATAGCACCTCCTAAATTTGTAGGATTTCAGGCAAGATTGGCAGAAGGAAAGAAAAGAGGGTCTATCAGTTGGCTCCTGAGAAATCTTTAGGTCTAGAATCCCATCTCCTGTGAGTTAGTTTTCTATGGGTTGTTTTAGCCAGGAAAGAAACTTAGTGTGCTTTTAGAAGGATATCCCTAGAGGAATGGTTTTAATATAAGGCAAATAACAACTGGCCAGAATACACACCAAGTGATCACAGACTTCTGGGGAACATCTTGAGAAATGTGTCCATGCCGATTGCATTGAATTGAATACTCATCAGAATGTTCTTGCACAAACTTAGAGGCCAGAGCCTAGGGTATTTGGCCTCTTGCTTCTAGGCCACAAACTTGCTGTCTTAGCAACTGCTGAGATATGTATAGTAAAAATAGTGGTCCAAAGATTGACTAGCACATGGCCTAGATCTTGAGCACTGATTATTTTTCTCATGCAGTAGCGTGCATAGCACTTTCCAACACTGTGAAAACTAGCCAGTAAGTATGAATCCTGTAGGACAGGGCCAACTGGATTTTTCCATGTCCTATGACTCAAGTATGCATTGTCTTCAGAGACAGTGTCTTATTGTCAAGACCGAGAGGCTAAGAAACAGGAATGGTGATTTTCTGTAATAGTCTGGGGACTTGGGACCTCATTGGCCAACAACTCAAAAAGAAGTAACTCATGCATGGGACTGGGATTTTTAATTTGTTGGCATGTGATGTCTGGATGAGGAATTCAAACCCTTTTTATATATGCATATGCATAGTTTTATGCAAATATGTCTATAGTAGTAGGTTTTCATATGGATTTTTAAAAGGTCTTTAGTGTCAGTTATTCATCTCCATATTCCTCTCTCTACCATTCCATCCCATACTTCATCACGTTTAATCCTTCTGGAAGGTCTTGCAGACAGGAGCATGCAGACAGCTTTTTGTTCCCTTTGATAACAGTAGTTTCTGTAACACACCCTGATGACCTACCTGAGGATGTTTCACAATCACTTTTTATATAAGTAGGAGAAGGACAGGGAAGCTACAGCAAAATAGTACCAAAAATACAGGATCCAATGATAATAGTCCTTATTGTACACAACTGTCCTTGTACCAGACAACCGTAGCACTGGCTGTGTGGTGGGTTTCTTCACACTAGTGCCACTACTAACGTGGAGACAATTTGTTGCTCTTAGACCTTACGGTAGTTGTAACACATGAGGACATAGACATTTTTCTGTTTCATGTTAATGGTAGGGGTCCATGGTGCTGTTTCTGTCACCAGCTCAAGCTTTGTTACCTAACACATGACTCTACTTAATCTGGAGACAGTAGGATGTTTGCATATTGGCCTGACAGCAACCAATCTTAAGGAGACAGGACATGGAAACAAGCAACTATTCCAGTTATAAACAACAAATGATATTTTACATTATATACAACACTATATTATACATTATAATTGTATATAATATAATTATATACTCTCTATATGCATTAGAATATATGTATTCTCATAGATGTATTACAATTGTATGTAGTATAATTATATATTCTTTCTGTTCACTCTTCATACACACACACACACACACACACACACACAGAGAGAGAGAGAGAGAGAGAGAGAGAGAGAGAGAGAGAGAGAGAGAGAGAGAGAGAGAGAACTCAAAAACAAAACAAAAACAAAAACAAACCATGAGCTGGCCTAGATCTACTGAATGTATTTTGGAATTTGAGACTTCGCTCTGTGGATAGGTAGGCAAATTTTTACACACTAAAGATTTCATAGCCCAGTGGGGTTTTACCCAAATGAAGTCCAGTATGGAAAAGTGAACTGCTGTTGATCTCATCAGAGTGCTCACTGGAGTGAACTCAGGGGAGCAGGACTGATGTAGACACACACTCTAGCCTCCTGACTGTTTCAAGCACTAAAGATTGAAACCTAGGCCGTGGCATGTCTGACACATATTCTCCTTTCCATCCCAACTCCTGAAGGTGACTTGGACATCTGTGTGTATGAACTATCTGGAAGAGTAGGACATGCATGATACCATCAAGTCTTTAGGCACCAAGAGTCCGCTGCATTCCTCACTGACACCAGTTTTAGGACATTGTGTTTTCTACTATAAGGAGCCAGAGTTAAATCAGTAAGGCTTTTTATAGACTAATCTAAACAAAGCAATTGAAATTTCCAAACAAGAAAAGTTCACTGGTGGAAACTTTCCTCCTCACCTTTGTCCTGAGGTCTATTATATGTTATAGTTCTGCGTGTTTTGTTCTGTTTTTGTTGTTGTTGTTTTGAGTCATGGACACACACACACACACACATTTCTTATTTTTAAAGTTTTTAAATTGAAAATAGATTCCTTTCTCATACAATACATTCTAATCACAGTTTCCCCTCTTTCCATCTCTCCTAGTTCACCTTTATTTCCCTCTCCCCCACACCCTCTCCCCTCTATTTCTCCTTCAGACAAATTCAGGCCTCTAAGATATGATGGTTAAAAAAAGACAAAACAAGATACAATAAGACCAGGCAACTCTCTCCTATAGGGCATGGACAAGACAACCCAATAGAAGGAAAGTAGTCTCAAGAACAGTCAGAAGAGTCAGAGAAACACTTCCTCCTACTGTTAGGAGTCCCACAACACTAAGATAACAATAGAACTTGTTGGAAAGATGTTTGGTTTAACTTGAGTACCATCCCCTGAAAGAAACCTCATGCCCTACACTGCCTGGATGGCCAGAAACTATAGACTCAATAGCCCAGAGATCAAACACAACTGGCAAAAACTCAATGAAATGATTCGTAATATTATGCTACACTCATAGATCAGTCCCTTGTTCAGTCATCATCAAAAAGGTTTCCCCCAACAGCAGATAGGAACAGAGGCTGAGTCCCACAGTCAGATGTTATGTAGACAGAGTCTAAATTGGAGTTCTTTAGCAAGACCTTCCCCTCTGAGATCAGGGAACCCTGCAGAAGATGGAGAATACAGACTGTAGGAGTCAGAGGGGACGGCAGACATCAGGAGAAGGTGGTTCACCAAATCAGCTAAGCAGGGCTCATTTCAGCAAGCTGTGAAGTGGCAAGAAATGGGCCTACATATGCAAAGGACCCAGTGCTGACCTGTAGACAAGGGGGGGTATAGCAAAATACCCATTAAGACCATTGCCCCAGTACATTTTGCAGACAGGACAGATGGAGGTCTTTGTGGCCAGGTTGGTGTCCACATTCTTCTTTCCATAGCCTACAGAGCACTTTCACATGCCACTGAGACTAAAAGGTGGGGTGAGGGATCTCACTGGACCTCTCTGTGTTCAGTGAACTGTGTGGAGTTGTCCTCAGGAATGGGCCCTGATGTCAGCTTTTAGAGAGCGACCTTCTTTCCTAGCATCAGTTCTCATTGTTTGGAAATATTCATGGTACCTGCTTGGCCAACAACTCGATCAAATGTAAACCAGTCCAACCACTAGAAGCCTTGCTTGGCTTTAAAAGATGGCCAGTTCAGATTCAATATTCTCCAGTACTAGGAGTCCTCTTTAAGGTCATCCTCACAGATTCCAGGAATTCTTACTCATTAAGCTTCTAATCCCCCCAAATACTGTCCTCCAATTCTAGCTGTCTCTCTTCAACCTCTCCTTTCATCCTTCCCCCAACACCTGATTCCCCCCACTTCCATCCATACCTAGCCCTAGTCTACCTGCAGAATATATTCTACTGCTCCAACTTTTCAAGACATGGAAAATGGAAGGTTGGTATATTTTTGACTTGTGGTAAAGATTAAATAAAAATTTAATGATTATATGCAATGATAGAACCTGCTTATCATTCCTTTAATACCGACACTTCAAAATGTTTGTGTAAGCTAGGCCTCATAACACAAACCTATAATCTTAGCTCTTTGGAAGGCTGAGGCAAGAGGATTGTAAGATGAAGGCCTGTCTGGACTATGGAGTGAGTTCAAGGCCATCTTGATATCTACCAAGACCTTGATTTCTAGTAATAAAAATTTATTAGAGCTGGAGAGGGGCTTAGCTTATTGGCAGAGTATCCATGTAGCCTAGGTTCATGTCCCACTACAATTTAAAAAGAAAAAAACACAAAAACAAAAACTACTAGGCCCTCATAGGGTCAGTCAGTCTTTCTGTCCTCAAGTCCTGTGCTTTGAACACAAAAACGAGAAGCTGCATTTGTTTGCTCTTCTGTCTATGTTTGTGAGAAGTTTCCCTAGAGAATATAAGATTCTGGCTTTGCCATGCAAGTTTCAGGCTTTCTACCAGAGGAAGAGTTAAGGAAAGTCATCTTGTAATTGCGTTAGCCAGAAAGCTTCATCCCTCCAAAGTGTTTTGAAGAAGAGACATATTGTTGATTTGTTCCACATTGAACGACTAATATAAACAAGCAGACTTCTGTCTTCTGTCATATGTCAGGCATTCTGTCCTCTATAATAATAGAAACTTCATTGGAAAACACATCTGGTTTCTGAGCTCGGGCCTGTCCATCAACAAAACAGACAATCGGAAAGTACCAGAAGGTGGGGACGAACATTGGGCTACAGGCATTTTTCCAATCTATTGCTGCCAAGGAAAAGCAGACTTGTCTTTGTGAATGGTGGAAATAATAAGCAGCACGGGAAGAAGCTGCAGTCAGAGAACCACTGTGGAAGGTGAGGCATATGATGCTGAGCTTGACACTGTAAAAGCAGTAGAGTTAGCGATGGAGAAAGGCTTATTAGAGAAAGCGTTTGGGGATGGGTCTAGGATTGGGAGATAGGAAACAAAGGTCCCCATCAGGGGAAGCATGTGCTGACCATCTTCTAGAGGCTGGCCATCTCTCTGCTGGCACATGGGCCTGGAAGAGGGTGCAGGCGGTGTGTTCTCACCCTCCGGGAGGAGAAAAAAATGTAGACTGACATCTTTTATTCATGCAGTACTATTTCTGAAAAGCTAAAAGTAACCTCCGGAGCCTTATCAATTTTAAAAAGACAAATCTTTTCTGCAGACTTTTTGGAAGCTGATGGAACTATTCAAAATTTTAAATATTTGTTTTTGTTAAAAAAAAGTGAATGCTATCCAGTATGACTGCTAGTTTTCTCTCCTCCTTGATCTGTAAGAAATTATTCAAAGACCAAAGTAATTACTACACCTGGGATTATAAATTATTAAAGCACATTCAAACTTGATCTCTCTTTTTTTTTTTAGCATAAATTAGGGACAATTAACAACTGTGTGAAAGGAAGTTAAAGCCTATGTCCTGATGTGGCCAACACATTTGCACAGTCCAATGCAGTGAGGAAAAAAGTCAGAAGTTGGGCTATTGGATTAAAATGTACACAGACACAGTAACAGTAGAAAAGGGAAGCAACATGTTTCTGATGTACCCATGGAATGCATAACATACTTTCTTTTCCATTCTGTGGGAAAAGTATTCATATTCCTATTCTAGAAAGCAGAAAACTGTCACGTTTGGAAGGTCATGTCCCTCAAAAGAACAGGAGGTAATGACAGACCACAGGCAGGTATCGGGGGTTTCTGATTCATTAACTATGTGTTTTTTCTTAAAAAAATAGCTTTTATTGCTTTATCTTATGTTCGAGTGCTTTGTCTGCCTGCATGGATGTATTCCAGATGAGGCCAGAAGAAGGCAGTGGATCCCTGGAACTAGAGTTACAGATGTTTGTAAGCCTTCGTGTGGATGCTGGGAATTGAACCTGGGCTCTCTGGAAGTGCAGCCAGTTTTCTTAACCTTGAGCCAGCCATCTTTCTGGCCCACTACCCATGTTCTTAATAACCTCACTTGGCTTAGTGCGCAATGTGGTCTGCAGGGACTTACAGTTTGATGAAATCTCCAGTCAAGGACAACTTTAATACTGTGTCTGTATCCACACCATTGCCAGTGCTGCTGGGAAAAGGTTGTGTTTCAGGGTAGAAGTAGAGGAGATGGTGTGTGCATGACTATCAATCAGATTGTAATGTGATTTTTCCTTATTGCTCCCAGATTCTTGCTATGGTACCACATTTAGGAGCTTAGGAGTCAGAAGAGAAACAGGTCATCTTTTCCTTAGGTCACATCTTCAACTCGGTTACCAGACTTTTCCTTGGGTGGAGGAAAAGCTCATTTCAAGGAGAAGGCTGAAGTTAGATGGGACCATGGGAAAGGCTCTCCGGTGCTCTGAAAGGTAGAAGATACCTAGCATACCAAAGATTGGCTGTGAAGGGAAAGATGCAGCTGGCTGGTTGCCTGAACATTTTTCCCTGACAGTGTGCAAGGCTACAAGCCAGCCACAGCACTCTGCAAAGTCCAGATTCCTGGACACGTTTTGTGCGTCACATGGCTAAAGGTACAGCCATGTATTACTACATGATGCTTCAATCTGTGACAGTCGTCCCATGACACAGTAATCAATCTGAAGGCTCCTTTGCCTAGGGCCATGGCAATGTCCCACTGAAGCCGAATTACTAATTACATTTTTTTTCTGGTGACGTTGATGCTAGAAGAGCCAATCATGAAAGCAGGGACTCAAAATTGCATAAGTAACACTTGGTTATGAATGGCTAAGACACTAGCTTATAAATCTGTTTTACTGTTTTTATTGATTGTTTTGTTAGAGCATATTTGTACTCATAAAACCTTTTACTCTAAGGCAGTATCAGGTGACAGCTGGATGCTGCTGCTGTTTTCTTTACCGCAACCTAATGACTGTATCAAGAGACGGTATCTAGTGGCGGACCTATGCCAAGGAGGATTGAGTAAGTGCTCTCTGCAGGACAAAGGAACTCACCTAATGGAACATTTCTCAGAACATCCACTCACTGGTAAGTGGCATGCAAGTGTGTTTTGGTGAGTTACCTAAAGTGTTCAGGACATTAAAGGTGTGAGGAATTGGAGACTGGCAACAAAAAAGAATAAACCCGAACTCTTACTAGGACTTCAGAATTCAAGGTCAGCCGAACTGATGTCAGATTTTCTAGCAAGTCCTTTCTGAAAGGAATGTCCACATGCTGTACGACTTGGTATATTTGTTGTTCTTCAGAAGTAGCCCCATTTCTCTGAAGAACATTTTGAGTGTTTGAGCACTTGTGGTCAGTTCCCAGAGTTTAAAACCCACAGTCTCTCCTTTCTAGTGCAAAACGGAAGAAAACAAATCTAACAGTGAATTCTACCCCTGAGTTACTTATTTGTTCTTGGCAGTACAAAGTGGAAATGGTAAATGGAGCTGTCTTTCGTGTCACTGTTCTAGCAGTAAGTAAAACTGGGCCAGTAAGATGGTACAGTGTGTAGAGGGCTTGCCGCAAAGCCTGAAAGCATGAGTTCAATTCCCCTGGTCTCACAGAGTGGAAGTAAAGAACTGACTGCCATAAGTGATACTTTGACAACAATGTATGCACTTCGGCTTGCATGTGTTTTCAAATTGATATGCACACACACATGCATAGAAAGCAAATACAAAGTTAAGATAAATTTAGAAGTAAATAATATATTCCATGTGTAAATATGCTTTGCACATTGCTGAAATATTTACTGCAGAGTAGAAACACAAAGAAAATAGTTACTTTGGTAAATTCTGTCTTATTATTTTCTGTGTATAAGTGTCATGCCACCATGTCTTATGTGTACCACATTTATGTCTTACGCCCGAGAAGGTCAGGAAAGGTTTCAGGACCCTTGGGATTGTAGTTAAGTTGGTTGAGAGCCACCATGTGGATGCCAGAAACCCAGCCCGAGTCTATGCAAGAGCAACAAAAGCTCTTAGTCTTTCCAGCTCTGAGGTTATTTTTATCGACAGTAGCATATGACTTGTGACCATTAAAAGTGGCTTTTAGGCCTTTACCTTTTTGGTAAAGAAGATCCATGGTGCTGGAATACCTGTAGCCCAGTGCTGTCCTTGTTTGAGGACATGGGTTGGGGAACTCAGAGAACAAGGCTTTGTGCATTGAGGTTCGTCTGACAGTTAACTTTGAGAGTGTATTAACCTGGTTTTTACATGACAAAAATGGCTGCCTTTTTTGATGTTCTTAATCAAATGTGCTGAGTCTAGCTTCAAAGTATTTTTTAATTCGATATTTTTTTATTTACATTCCAAATGTTTTCCCCTATCCCAGTTTCCCATCCATAAACCCCCATCCCATTACCCTCCCTCTGCTTCAATGAAAGTGTTCCCCCACCTACCTACCCACCAACCCCTTCCTGTCTCCCTGCCCTGACATTTCCCTACACTGGAGCATTGAGCCTTGTCAGGACCAAGGGCTTCTCCTTCCATTGATACCCAACAAGGCCATACTCTACCACATATGTGGTTATAGTCATGGGTCTGTCCATGTGTACTCTTTGGATAGTGATTTAGACCCTAGGAGCTCTGATTGGCTGGTATTGTTGTTCTTATGGGGTTGCAGGTCCCTTCAACTCCTTCAAACCTTTCTCTAACTCCTCCAATGGGGACCTCGTTCTCAGTTCAATGGTTTTCTGCTAGCATTTGCCTCTGTATTTGTCATGCTATGTCTGAGTCTCTAAGGAGACAGCCATATCAGGCTCCTGTCAGCATGCACTTCTTGGCTTCATCAATATTGTCTAGATTTGGTGGCTGTATATATGTATGGACTGGATTCCCAGGTAAGGCAGGCTCTGAATCGTCATTCCTTCAGTCTCTGCTCCAAACTTTGTCTCCATATTTCCTCCTATGAATATTTTTGTTCCCCCTTTTAAGAAGGACTGAAGCATCTGCACTTTGGTTGTCCTCCTTCTTGAGCTTCATGTGGTCTGTGGATTGTATCTTGGGTAATTCGAGATTTTGGGCAAAGATCCGCTTATCAGTGAGTGCATACCGTGTGTGTGTGTGTGTGTGTGTGTGTGTGTGTGTGTGTGTGTGTGCTTGGGTTACCTCACTCAGGATGATATTTTCTAGTTCCATCCATTTGCATATGAATTTCATGAAGTCAATGCTTTTAATAGCGGAGTAGTACTCCATTGTGTAAATGTACCACATTTTCTGTATCCATTCCTCCGTTGAAGGATAACTGGGTTCTTTCCAGCTTCTGGCTATTAAATAAGGCTGCTGTGAACATAGTGGAGCTTGTGTCCTTGTTATATGTTGGAGCATCATTAGGGTATATACTGAGGAGTGGTATAGCTGAGTCCTCAGGTGAGTACTATGTCTAAATTTCTGAGGAACGAGCAGCATGCTTTCCAGAGTGGTTGTACCAGCTTATAATTCCATCAACAATGGAGGAGTGTTCCCCTTTCTCCACATCCTTGTCAGCATCTGCTGTCACCTGAGTTTTAATCTTAGGAATTCTGACTGGTATGATGTGGAATATCAGCGTTGTTTGATTTGCATTTCCTTGATGACTAATGATGTTGA
This sequence comes from Rattus rattus, assembly GCF_011064425.1. NCBI lineage: Eukaryota > Metazoa > Chordata > Mammalia > Rodentia > Muridae > Rattus > Rattus rattus. Next base: position 136,406,139 of record NC_046154.1, on the reverse strand, counting down.
ACATTTCTTTAGGTGCTTTATGGCCATTCGCTATTCCTCAGTTGAGAATTCTTTGTTTAGCTCCGAACTCCATTTTTTAATAAGGTTATTTGATTCTCTGGAATCTAGCTTCTTGAGTTCTTTGTATATATTGGATATTAGCCTTCTATTGGATGTAGGATTGGTAAAGGTCTTTTTCCAATTTGCTGGTTGTCATTTTGCTCTAGTGACAGTGTCTTTTGCCTTACAGAAACTTTGAAATTTTATCAAGTCCCATTTGTCAATTCGTGATCTTAAAGCATAAGCCATTGGTGTTCTATTCAGGAAAATTTCCCCAGTGCTCATATGTTTGAGGCTCTTCCTCACTTTTTCTTCTATTAGTTTGAGTGTATCTGGTTTTATGTGGAGATCATTGATACCCTTGGACTTGAGCTTTGTACAGGGCATTACACATGAATCGATTTGCATTCTTCTTCATGCTGACCTCCAATTGAACCAGCACCATTTGTTAAAAGTGCTATCTTTTTCCACAGAGAGCTGTTTCCCAGCCTGAGCTCCAGGTGCAGGTGGAAACTGGAAAGATCCTGTCCCAGATTGCTCTTCGGTTCCTGTGTCCAGAGGGCTCCAGACAGGATCCTCTTGGGCCAGGAATGTGAGCAGAAGCAGTGGTCTTACCTGTACCCTCAGGATTGTCTGCATTTCTGAGAATCTAGCTCTCTACCTACTTGATCAGGGTACCGAGAGCTGTGGGACCAGGTCAGCTCTGGGCTCAGGAGGAAACAGGAAGCCTCCAGTTTCTTTCTCAGCCTGCTTATCCTTTGAGTTGAGGAAGGCAACTGATATGTTTGAGTTAATTTTATATTCAGTCACTTTGTTGAATTTATTTATCAGTTTTAGAAGTTCTCTGGTCACTTAAGTATACTATCATATCATCTGCAAAGAGTGATATTTTGACTTCTTCTTTTCTAATTTGTACCCCTTTGATCTCTTTTTGTTGTCTGATTGCTCTGGCTAGAACTTCAAGAACTATATTGAATAAGTAAGGAGAGAGTGGGCAGCCTTGCCTAGTTCCTGATTTTAGTGGGATTGCATCAAGTTTCTCTCCATTTAGTTTGATGTTGGCTACTGGTTTGCTGTATATTGCTTTTACTATGTTTAGGTATGGGCCTTGAATTCTTGATCTTTCCAAGAATTTTAACATGAAAGTGTATTGAATTTTGTCAAATGATTTGTCAGCATCCAGTGAGATGATTATGTGGTCTTTTTCCTTTGAGTTTGTTTGTATAGTGGATTATGTTGATGGATTTCCTTGTATTGAACCTTCTCTGCATCCTTGGGATGAGACCTACTTGATCATGATGGAAGATCGTTTTGATGTGTTCTTGGGTTCGGTTTGTGAGAATTTTATTGAGTAATTTTGCATCAATATTCACAAGGGAAATTTTTCTGAAGTTTTCTTTCTTCGTTGGGCCTTTTTGTGGTTTAGGTATAAGAGTAATTGTGGCTTCATAGAAGGAATTGGGTAGTGCTCCATCTGTTTCAATTTTGTGGAATAGTTTGGAGAGTATTGGTATGAAGTCTTCTATGAAGGTCTGATAGAATTCAGCACTAAACCCATCTGGTCCTGGGCTTTTATTCAGTTAGGAGAATTTTAATTATTGCTTCTATTTCTTTAGGAGTTATAGGGTTGTTTAGATGGTTTATTTGATCCTGATTTAACTTTGGTACCTGGTATCTGTCACAAGAATTGTCCATTCCATCCAGATTTTTCAGTTTTGTTGAGTATAGGCTTTTGTAGTAGGATCTGATGATTTTTTGAATTTCCTCAGTTTCTGTTATGTCTCCCTTTTCATTTCTGATTTTGTTAGTTTGGATACACTCTCTGTGACCTCTGGTTATTCTGGCTAAGGGTTTAATCTATCTTGTTGATTTTCTCAAATAACCAGCTCCTAATTTTGTTGATTCTTTGTATATTTCTTTTTGTTTCTACTTGATTTCAGCCCTGAGTTTGATTATTTCCTGCTCTCTACTCCTCTTGGGTGAATTTGCTTTTTTTTTTTTTTTTTTTTAGAGCTTTTAGGTGTGCTGTCAAGCTGCTAGTGTATGCTCTGTCCAGTTTCTTTTTGGAGTCACTCAAATCCATGTGTTTTCCTTTCAGCCCTGCTTTCATTGTGTCCTGTATGTTTGGGCATGTTCTGCCTTCATTGTCATTAAATTCTAAAAAGTGTTTAATTTCTTTCTTATTTTCTTCCTTGTCCAATTTATCATTGAGTAGAGCATTGTTCAGCTTCGAGGTGTATGTGGACTTTCTGTCCTTTTTGTTGCTATTGAAGACCAGTCTAAGTACATGGTGATGTTATAGGATGCATGGGATTATTTCAATCTTCTTGTCTCTGTTGAGGCCTGATTTGTGACCAATTATATGATCAATTTTGCAGAAGGTACTATGAGGTGCTGAGAAGAAGGCATGTTCTTTTGTTTTAGGATGACATGTCTTATAGATTTCTGTTAAATCCATTTGGTTCATAACTTCTGTTAGTTTCTCTGTGTTTCTGTTTAGTTTCTGTTTCCACGATCTGTCATGATTGATTGATTGATATCTCCTGCTATTATTGTGTGTGGTGCAATGTGTGCTTTGGGCTTTATTAATTATTTTTTATGAATGTAGGTGCCCTTGTATTTGGTGCAAAGATATTCAGAATTGAGAGTTCATTTTGATGGCTTTTTTCTTTGATGAATATGAAGTTTCCTTTTTTATCTTTTTTTGATGACTTTTGGGTGAAAGTTGATTTTATTAGGTATTAGAATGTTTGTTTCTCAGATCCTTTGCTTGGAAAGTTGTTTTCTAGCTTTTTACTCTGAAGTAATGTCTGTCTTTGTCACTGAGGTGTGCTTTCTATATGGAGCAAAATTCTGGGTCCTCCTTCCCTATCCCGTCTGTTAGTCTATCTAATTTTATTGGGGTAATTGAGTCCATTGATTGTTGTTGTAAAAATATAAAAAATAAAAAATATAGTTGTCTTTTATCTTGCTAGGTCTGGCACCTCAGTACACCAAGATACCTGCTAGATATCTTGGCGGAATCACATCCCAACTCGGCGGTGGCCCATTGTCTCCTGCCGCTGCACACTTTCCTACACTCAAACCGTCACATAAAAGAACTCACAACACAATAATCTTAGATCCAATTGATAAGATATAATTGCCCACTTAAATATACAAAGCCTGGTACCAACCATTCCTTAGGAACATTAATAACAACCTGTAAATACACAGAGCAGAATCTTAACATCACCTGCCATGGCTTCTCACCCTCTCCTCTGTCCTGTCTCTCCTTTTTCCTCCAGTCTCCTCTTCCTTCAAACTTCTCTCCCACCCATCCTTCCTTCTCCTCCAATGACAGGCCTCCTTCTATCCTGTACCTGCCCCTCACCTGTACTTTACAAATTCACTGAGGAGGTGGTTCTGGTGAAGTTACCTGAGTTCTCAGTACTTGACTAGGCAGCTGTCCTTGGGGGAGTGGAATTAGCACCAAAATACAGATAACTTCAGGGCAAACCACAATAATTGATGTTAAGAGAAATTAAGGAATAGTGATTGCTGTTTCCTGTTATTTTGGGGTTAGAGGTGGAATTATGTTTGCGTGGCTCTTTTCTTTTGTGTTTGTTGCAAGAAGATTACTTTCTTGCTTTTTCTAGGGTATAGTTTTTGTATTGGAGTTTTTCATCTATTATCCTTTGTAGGGCTGGTTTTGTTGAAAGACATTGTATAAAATTGGTTTCATCATGGACTATTTTGATTTCTCCATCTATGTTAATTGAGACTTTTGCTGGATATAGTAGCGTGGGCTGGCATTTGTGTTCTCTTAGGGTCTGTATGACATCTTCCCAGGGTGTTCTAGTTTTCATAGTCTCTTTTGAAAAGTCTGGTATGATTATGATATGTCTGCCTTTGTATGTTACTTGAATTTTTCTCCTGACTGCTTATAATATTCTTTCTTTGTTTAATGCTTTTGGTGTTTTGACTATTTTGTGAAGGGAGGAATTTCTTTTCTGGTCCAACCCATTTGTAGTTCTGTAGGCTTCTTGTACATTCATGGACATCTCTTTCTTTAGGTTAGGGACATTTTCTTCTATAATTTTGTTGAAGATATTTTCTGACTCTTTAAGTTGGGAATCTTTGCTGTCCTCTACAGCTATTATCCTTAGATGTAATGTTCTCATTTTGTCCTGGATTTCCTGTATGTTTTGGATTAGGAGCTTTTTTCGTTTTGCATTTTCTGTGAAGGTTGCATCAGTGTTTTGTTTGGCATCTATTGCCTTTGAGATTCTCTCTTCTATCTCTCATATTCTGTTGGTGATGCTTGCAGCTATGATTCCTGATCTCTTTCCTAGGTTTTCTATCTCCAGGGTTGTCTCCCTTTGTGATTTCCTAATTGTTTTCTATTTCTATTTTTAGATCCTTGATGGTTTTGTTCAATTCCTTCGCCTATTTGGCTGATTTTTTGTGTTTCTTTTTTAAGGGCTTCTACCTGTTTACCTATTTTGTCCTTTATTTCTTCAAGGGAGTTATTTATGTCTGTCTTAATGTCCTCTAACATCATCATATGCTGCGATTTTAAATCAAAATCTTGCTTTTCTGCTGTTTTGGAGTATCCAGGGCTCTCTTTGTTGGGGGGACTGGGTTCTGATGATGGTAAGTGGCCTTTTTTTCCTTTTGTTTAGGTTCTTGCCCTTGCTTCTCCCCATCTATTTATCTCTGCTGTTACCTAGTCTTGCTGTCTCTGACAGTGGCTTGCCACTCCTATAAGCCTGTATGTCAGTACTACTGGGTGACCAGCTCTCTCTCTGAGGGATCTGTATACAGAGAGTTGTGGCACATGGTCAGCTGTGGGCCTCTTTTTAATTTTGTGACTATTACATTTTTTTTTGTTTTGGAGTGATTATACTCATTATTTTACAGCAAACTAGAATAAGTTGGCCATCATAAAGAGACCAGGTAGTTCATGTTTTTGTGTACTGTGTGCTTCACATGGACAACTCAAGTGGCCACAGATGGGGCTTAGGTTCCCTTTCTCACATGACATCAACATGATCATACAAAAGCAAATGAGAACAAAACAAAACCAACACCTCTTTCCCAGTCTTTTTTTTTTTTCATTTCAATAGCAGATGCTTATTGAAATGGTTTGTCTTCCTTTCACCATGGGATTCTATTACAGCCCCTATATAATAAAGAAAATATACACAAACAAGCATTGCCAATGAGCACAGGTAACTTTGGATACATTTTTAGGAGCATGCAGCATTGGGTTTTGCATTGTGTAGCATTAAAAATAACAAATCCAGTTCTCCCTCTAGAATACAGAGACTTACTTTATCAGTTTAAGGATGTTGATAATCATAAGCACTCTCCAAAACATGTATGAATGGTTGAGAGCTCACTTATAATATTTTCCTCAAATAATCCCTTGAAGGTAGAAGTTATTTGTACTGGGCAAATTTTCAAAAAACACAAAATCAATGTCAATTAGAAGCCATATGTGGTAATCTTTTACTTTGGATTTGCTGCTCTCTTTAAAGCTAGGTCAGATCTTGGGAGCTTTTTTCTATATCCCAGACTTCCTTATGAACACACATTGGCTCATTTTCTGTTGGTCTCATGTAATTTGCTTGATTTCTTTAAAGATAAATAAAATACCCTCACAGAAATTAATGTGCTAATTGATTCACCTCGATCTACATTCTCCGGTTTCATGAGGAGCTTGTAGCTATGAAAACCTAAGGGAAATATTTTCTGAACACTTTCAGAAAATTCTTCTCTGTTTGGAAGTTATTCAGGCACACTGGGAAATACTGGATGGCTTTAAGTATGGGTGCTGCTAGCAGGCTTTGGGAGGTCACCTGTGAGCATGCATCTCCCTACAGCTGCTCACTGGGTGAGCTTACCAGAAGAGAGCCATGTCTAATGGCACTGTCTGAGCTGACTTACTTTTGTTGCTGTCTTCCACTGTTGTTCTTGGCATGCTGCTATTTAAGTCACTGATCTAAAAGAAAGGCAAGATACTCTATACAAATCTTCCCAAGCTTCCCCTAAACAGCTCAATGCTGGATTTTCTATGGTAATTTGAAATTTTGCCTGTGACTGTCTAACAAGAGACAAAAAAGGACATTTCTTTCTTTGTTCATAGCCTTTTGTCTCCACGTTACTTTAAACATCTTTGGTTTTTAATTTTTTTTAAAAAAATGTTTTTTTTCAGGTTGACTACTCTTCCAAAATTAGTTGTATATTTTAATCTTGGATTTTAATGTGTTTCCTTTCACAAGGCAATTTTCCCCAATAGTATCAATAGTGTATTTTGCAAATATACAATACAGGGAGCACAGCCCAACATGATTGGTGCCATGTGACGTGGAGTACATGTCCCCTTCTTCATCAGCCAGTGTCTTCAACTGAGGACAGACCGTGTGGAGCATAAGGAAAACAAGGGAGCTGGGGCACCATGAAGCAGGAGCTCCTCAGAAGCTGGCTCCAGTTAGATAGACTATGTTTATGAGTTCTCTTTCTGTGCAGATGACAAGAGAAAGATGAGCGATGCCAACAGAGGATGGAACAGGCAGCTGGAGTCACTGTGGACAGAAGGCTTGTGTGCATGTTGCAAGATTTGCTTTCTGCAGAGATACAAAGTACTCAGTTTGCAGATCTGCCTGTATGTGACCTTGACAGTGGACACAATGAAGGGGTGGAAATGGGTGACCCCAGCAGGCCAGCAGAGTAATGATGGGTCAGATTGGGCTCCTTATTTCTTGTGGTTGGGCAGGCCCACTGGCTCAGAAGGTCCTAGATACAGCCCAAGGTCAGGGTCAGGCAGCAGTGCCTTTCTGAAATGGCCGCTGCACAAGCAGAAGCCATAGGCAATCCTCAAGTCCCAGTATTAGGAGCACAGCACTGGAGGCTGTAGTGGCAGGAAGGGCTGAATCTGAGGAGTACAGCCTGTGGGTGAGTCAGACGCAGGAATGTGGGCAGCTTGTGGCTCCAGGGGAGTGTATGTTGTCACACACTGAAGGACAAAAATACAGTTGGGGCAAGAGGGAGTTATAACATTGGGTAGACAAAGATGAGTAATTATGTTGGTGATTGGTCCCTCTGCCACATGGACACTGAGGATTGATGATGAGGGTGACTGAGGCTCACTATGTACAGAGCGAAATAATGTAGAGCTTGGGGGATATATATATATCCATCTTTACTATATTAATCCTGACAATCCATGAGCTTGGAAGATCTTTCCATCTTCTGAGATCTTCCTCAATTCCTTTCTTCACAGTAAGGACAAAGTGGTGAAGACCAGGCTGTTGGGAGAGAGTAGAGTTATTAATTACCCCTACCAGCATACTGAGGATAAAATTAAAAACTAGAGAGAATGACAGCTAGGCAAGATCACCAGGTAATCATGTGGTGAGCTTGGAGGCTGGGCTCTGGGGCGGTGCCCTGAGTGATGGTGGGAGAATAGTTCATCTAGGCCTAAGATTCACAGCAGTGAGAAAGGAACAACATTAGAGGAGTAAGGAAAATCTCACCCAAGGGAAGATGCACTAGAATGAGGATCAGTGAAAAGACCAGTCATAAAGACTGAATGTCTCCATTCTCCAGCCCAGCACAGGGGTGGCTCTGAGTTCAAGAACTCTCCCCTGAAACCAGGCAGATGTTTACTCTGATGAGTGGGGAGAAAGGAGCTTACAAGTTACCTGAATTGGGGCTAGCAAGTGGTGACTCTCCATGTGGTAGCAGGGGGATGTGAACCTGCAGAGTTTCTAAATCCGAGTCACAGCACCAAATGCTGTGTTTTATACAAAAGATAAAGGGAGAGGGGATATTCTTAGTGGATGTATAGTCAGGTGTGAGGTAAGGGGGTTCCTCCGTGAGCCCATGCTGAGGCATTCCTTCCCCCTGAGAGATCAGCCACACAATGGTATAGTATAGAATAGAATTTATTCAGGGCATGGGAAGGGGAGTTGTGGGAGTAGAGGCAGAAAGAGGCAGAGAGAGAGAGAGAGAGAGAGAGAGAGAGAGAGAGAGAGAGAGAGAGAGAGAGAGTAGAGCAGTAGAGGCTAGTTACGAGTACATGGAGAGATAGAGGGGGGTAGGGGAATGGGGAACAAGGGGACAGAGCAGGAGCAAGAAAACAAGAGGGAGAGGAAGGGGCAAGCAGCTCCTTTTATAGTGAGTCAGGCACATCTGGCTGTTGCCAGGTAACTGTCAGGCAGAGCCTGGAAAAAAATGGTAACAATGAGTATTGTATATAATTCAGATTTTTGAATTGACATATAGGTACTCTCAGCCACGTTACTTACATCTTCTGATTTATATCCTGCCTTTTTGGGTTAATTGGCATCAGTATAAAATGGAGGGACTCCAGATATTGAGGTTCCCAGCACCAGAGGAATCCACAACAACCCCAAGGGCTAGGGTAAAGGTAACTATGCTTTGCCTAGTTGCTTACTGGCAATAACAGCAGTTATAACACTGGTTACTTAGAATAGTACTCTGTTAATAAGAGAAGGGTCTATACAGAGAAGGAAGCATTAGACACTCAGGAGCTGTGTTACCTTGCACAGTGAGTCATGAGACTGTATATAAGGTTCCAGTAAGGCTACAGGGAGTTTCTGTCAAATGAAAATATGGAAGGGTCTTGGTTTGTTCTATCAGGGTTGTTTTTTTTTTTTTTTTTTTTTTTTTTTTTTTTTTTATCTATCAGGGTTTTTGGTCTATGCACACAAGGATAATAATTTTTAAAGGGTGGTTGGCTGAGAATTCCAGGAGGCAGACATTAAAGTTCTAGACCTTGTTTCCTGAAACACCACATTTTTCCTTTCAAACAATTGTCTAGACAGTTTTTGGTCTTGCAACAGTATTCATAACATGGGCAAATTCTACCCACTACCTAAGTACAAGGGAATCAACTGACAGTTCCCACATGGGCTAGGGACATTGAAATGCCTTCCTGGTGTGCACATGCAGAATGTACTCCAGGTTCTGCTCTCACCATGCACCCATCATCATCATCATCATCATCACTTGTATTGTCTATTATAGGCAGAGAGATGGGGTAGCCTCAGTAGGACAATGCTTCATATCCATTAGGATAGCTTCCACAAAAGTATAAATACAGGACTTATAATGAATGTGGAAAGTTGGTGGGATTATAAATTGGTATAACCCTGGAAAACAGCTCATAGGTTCTTCAAAAATTAAACATAGGATTACCGTAAGCTGTCATAATTTTACTTCCAGGTAAAGACCTAAGAGAACTGAAAGCAGATATTAAGATCATCCTATTCATAGCAATAGTGTTTTTGAAAACAACCTATTGTGACTGTATTCATAATTGCAAGGAAGTGAAAATAAACTAGATGTCCGTCAATTGCTGGTTGAGTGATGAAATTGTTGGGAATTTACACCATGGAATATTATTCAGCTGCTAAGAAAAACAAAATTATGAACCTTGGAGGTAACTTTATGGAACTAGAAGCAATTACCCAGAGCAAGGTTAATACAGATGCAAAACAACACATATTTCATGTTTCTTCCACAAATGTGAATGAGATGCTTTAGACTTGTCTGTTTCAATACAAATAACCACAGAAGTTAGATGGATCGTAAGGGACCAGAGGCAAGGAAGAAGTCTCCCAAGGAAGGGGAAATAGAGATAAGAAATCAAGGGGGAAATTAGCATATGCAGATTAAATGAGGAGGGAGATGGGAAAGTATGTAAAGAGCAATGTAAAAGAGGGACAACTAACCCTAAAGGCCTTATGAAAACCTAGTATTGCAGAAATTTCCTTAAATATTTGCGCATATGAAAGGAATTTCAGCGGTATCACCATATAATGGAGGAGACAATGCTCCAATTAGATATTTTATGCTTTCAAGTGAAACGTTCAGCAACAGGAATGGGTTGTATCTTCTTAAGTCATTGGCAAAAGGGGCTCCCAAACCCTACAATCATTATAGGCTATTGCCAAGGGTATTGATTATTCTCCCCAATCTGATGGTATGGTCACATTGCTGAAGATACAACTTCCTTATGTCATCAAATATGGAGAAATAAAGCTGGTGCTCAACTTGAGGCTTTCCCTCTATTGACTAACATCCACAGTGCTGAAAGGTACATTGAATGTTACCAGAGGAGAAGCATGATCATTGATGTCACCCAGCTGCAAACCTTGCAACCTGTAACAGAGACTTACTTGCCTCCAAGATGTACTGGTGCAATAGTGACATTATAGACATAGAAGTAGCCAAACGCTTTTCAATTGGATAGGCTGACTTCAGGAAGTGGAACCCATGCCTGACACTGATAATGTAGACAAGGCTAGAGTGGCCATAGGTCCAAGGAGAAACCTACTAGTATTATTCTGCTAAAGGAACATAGCAATAAAGTGACTCCCAATGGCATTCTGCTGTAATCATAGATCAGTGCCTCTCTCAACTCTCATCAGAGAACCTTCGTACATAAGATGGGGATTGACATAGGCTCATAATTAGACAGTGTGACAAGAGTGAGAGATGGGCTTTTGTTGTTGCTGTTGTTTTCGGTTTCAGTTTTTTAACCTATTTTTGAAATAGTTCTTTTCATATAATATAGTCTGTTTAAGATGCTGTCTTTTTCCAGTCTGTATTTCTGGCTTAAAAAAATCGGCTGTCCATAGGTGTATGAATTTATGCCTTGGTCTTCAGTTAGATTTTGTTGATCAGTGCGTCTATTTCTATGCCAAAACCATACTTTCTTTAAAAACATTACTATAGCTTTGTAGTACAACTTGAAATGGGAACAGTGACACCTCTAGCAATTCTTTTATTTGTTTTAACTATCCTGGGATATTTTGGTTTTCTTCATAAAGTTGTATATTGTTCTTTCAAGTTCTGTAAAGAATTGTGTTGAAATTTTGATAAGAATTACAATAAATCTGTAGATTGGTTTTGGTAGAATGGCCATTTTTACTGTGTGAATCCTATGACTCAAGAGCATGGGAGACCTTTCCATTTTTCCCATATCTTTTCCCATTTCCCATTTATTCAAAGACATGAAGATTTTAATCATACAAGTTTTTCACGTGCATGGTTAAAGCTATGCCAATATATTTTATATTATTTGAGGCTATTTTGAAAGATGTTGTTCCCCTGATTCTTTTATCAGTCATTTGTCATCTGGACAGCGAAAGCTTACTACTGATTTTTGTGAGTTAATTTGTATACAATTACTTTGCTGAAAGTGTTTATCAATTAGGTGTTCCCTGGTAAAATTTTAAAGGCCATTTATGTATGCTATCATATCACCTAAAAATAAAGGTACTTTGATTTCTTCCTTTCCAATTCCTATCCTCTTGGTTTCATTTACTTGTCTCATTGCTGTAGTAATCAAGTACTAATTTGGATAGATATAGAGAAAGTGGACGATCTTGCCACATTTTTTATTTTAGTTGAATTGCTTTGAGTTTCTCTTCATTAAGTTGATGGGTTTGCTGTAAACTGCCTTTATTATGTTTAGGCATGTTCCTTATATTCTAATCTCTCCAGGACATTGATCACAAAGAGCTGTTGTGTTTTTTCAAAGGTCTTTTATGCAGCTAATGAGATGATCATGTGGTTTTGTATTTCAGTTTGTTTATGTGGTGGATCCCATTTATTGATTTTTGTATATTGAATCATTCCTGTATCTTTGGGATGAAGCCTACTTGATAATGGCAGAAGATCTCTTTGGATTTGGTTCACAAGTGGCCTTACATAATTAACTGAATACTTTTCCTTCTGTTTCTATTTTGTTGGATAATTTGAGAAGCATTGACATTAACTCTTCTTTGGAAGTCTGGTAGAATTCTGCCATAAAACCATAGGGCCCTGGTGCTTTTTGGTTGAGAAACTTTCAAAGACTGCTACCATTTTACTAGGTATTATAGGTCTGTTTAAATTACTCCTCTGATCTAGATTTAAGTTTGGTATGTGGTACATATTGAGGAAATTATCCATTTCCTTTAGATTTTCCATTTAGTGGTATAAAGGCTTTTCAATCCTGGTATGGCCTTTCCTTGATTTTCTCAGTGTTATGGCCTTTTTTAAAATTTCTGATTTTGTTATTTTGGGGTATTTTCTCTCTGCTATATAGTTAATTTAGGTAAGGGTTTGTCAATCTCATTAATTTTTACAAAGAACCAACTCTTCATTTTATTTATTTTCTGTATTGTTTTGTTGTTTGCTTGTTTCTATTTTATTGATTTCAGACCTGAGTTTATTTTTTCTGCCTACTCCTTTTCAGTGTTGTTTCTTTTTTTTCCCTAGAGGTTTCAGGTGTGCTTTTAAATGGCTAGGGTGATATCTCTCCTAATTTTTGCGTAGGTACTTAGTGCTATGATCTTGTGTTTCACTAGTGCTTTCATTGTGTCCCATAAATTGTATATTAGTATGCTATATATTCATTTTCACTCGATTCTGGAAAGTCTTTTATTTCTTTCTTGAACCATTTTTCATTCAGTAGAAACTTATTCAGTTTCCATGAGCCAGTAAGAAGTCCAGGTTTAATTCCTGGTGTTCTGATAGGATGCCGGGTGTTATTTCTTTTTCTTTTTTGTATTTGTTGAGACTTGCTTTGTGTTTGACTGTTGTAGGTTGCTGTCTATATGCAGGTGAGGCCTGGCACAAGTTATGTCAAGGCCATGACTGGACAGTAAAAAATATAAGGTGGGGACAGAGCTTTTGTAAGGCGGGAGAGAAGGAGGAGAGAGAATCAAGATGAAAACAGGGAAAGATGACCCAGATCTGGGTGGTCTTGAATTGCCAAGGGAGTTGGGATGGATTTCTGTAGGCAAATGTATCTTATCTAGGTGGGCGGTTTATATCCTTATCAATTTGTTGTGACTTTATTGGGTAGATATGTTGTGGATTGAGAATTTAATCATATAAATCTGATTACTAAATTCTGTAATTTTGAGTCTTGATTTTAACGGGTTGTTGGAAATTCATACCATAACTATTAGGCGGTGGATATTGGGAATGTAAACAGAGCAGTGGCAGACAGTTATGAGGGAGTAGCCATCAGGCCCAGGGCTGGATGCTGGAAATGTGAACAGAGTCCACAGTAAGAGAGCTATGAGATAGGCAGTCTCTGTTACAAAACTGGCTTGGCAGCTACCTGCCTTGGGAACTAGATGGTTAGAGATATTGCTGCTGGGTTCAGAAAGTAGCTGTCAGGAGTGTGAGATGGGATGGAGCTAGGCAGATGAGATGTTATGTTGACTGAGATGCCATGTGGCCCTGCAGTGCTGGCTAGCAGGGGTTAAAAGAAACCCATTTGTATTTTTTACCACAACAGACTGTGAAGTCAATTTTGGAGTAAGTTCCATTGGGTGAAATGTTCTATTAGACCCTTTTGGTTTATAATGCTGTTAACTCCAGCATTTCTTTTTGTTTTTTTTTTTTTTTCTTTTTTTTTTTTTTTGTCTGGATGATCTGTCTATTGGTGAGAGTTGCGGACTGAAGTCTCCCACAATCAGTGTGTGATTTAAGCTGTTTGTTTTTTCCTTTACAACATGGCTGCCTTTGTGTCTGGTGTACAGATTTTAAGAATTGCAGTGTCTTTTGGTAGATTTTTTTCCTCCTATCTCTTCTGATTGGTTTTGGTTTGAAGTCTTTTTTGTTCGATATTAAAATGGCTACCCCAACTTGCTTCTTTTGTTCTATTGCTTGGAATATTTTCCCCCAGTCCTTTATCTTGAGATGATATCTATCCTTGATTCTAAGGTATGTTTCTTGCCTGCAATTGAAGGAAGAAAATCCATCGTTAGTCTGTCTTTTTCTTTAAACCGGGGAACTTAGACAAGTGATATTTAGAGTTATTAATGACAAATAATCATTGATAACTGTTATTTTGTTGTGGTTCAGGGGGTGTTAGAGGTGTTTATCCCTTCTTTTATTTTTTCCTGATCTAAGATTATTCACTCCCCATGTTTTCATGGTTTTAGTAACCTCTTTAGGTTGGAGCTTCCCTTCTAATATCTTTTGTAGGGCTGGATTTGTAGATAGATATTGTTTAAATTTGGTTTCATCATAGAATGTCTCATTTTCTCTGTGTATGGATTAAAAGTTTTGCTGGATATAGTAGTCTGGGATGAAGTCTGTGGTCTTTTAGAGGCTTCAGGAAAGCTGTCCAGGACTTTTTATTCTTTTTCCTCAAGGACCTCTATGAGATGTGTATAGGCTGTTTTAAAGGTTTTCCTCTCTTTTTTCTTTAATTTTTATTGGTTATTTTGTTTATTTACATTTCAAATATTATTCCCCTTCCCAGTTTCCTCTCTGAGAACCCCCTTCTTGCCCCTGTCTCCATGAGGGTACTTCCCAACCCACATGCCCACCCCTGCCCCACTGCCCTAGCATTCCCCTATGCTGGGGCTTCAAGCCTTCACAGGACCTGCTTAAGCTAAGTTGGCATATTTAGGACCTGCTGTGGTAGGGCTACTTGGCTCTATTGGGAGGTATAGTTCTGGCTATTATGTATTATGCTCTTGTGCTGGTTTCTAGGCATTTGCTTTCCTTGGCAGGAGTGGTTTTTCACTTATTTTATCTTGGTGTTGTTGATCTAGAGAAGAATGAGCATGACGTTGTATGGGGAGGGTCTGGGAGGGGTTGTAGGAAGGAAATAATATGATTAAAATATACTGTTTGAAAATTTAAAAATAACAAAATATTAAAATTTAAGTTATACCCATCTCTATTTCATCATTTGAGTGTGGAAAAACCAGATGATATTAAGATCAGTGAAACCATATTACTTGACTTCAAAACAAGTGTTTGCTGTGATTCAGTGAGCTGGTAAAGCCCACTGCACTTGAAGAGTTAGTTAGAGCTCTGAATAGGAAGTTAAGGCTTTTAACTTTGGTTAAACTACAGGCAGATCCCTACACAGGAAACAAGTAGAGGCCAAAATGTGGATACTTCACTCCTTCTTTAAAAGGGGAAAAATATACATAGGAGGGCATAGGGAGGCAAATATTTAGGCAGAGACTAAAGGAACAGCCATTAAGAGCCTGCCCCACGTTTCGCCCATATATATACAGCCACCCAAACTAGGTAAAATGGATGAAGCTAAGAAGTGCATGCTGACAGGAACCGGATATAGATCTCTCCTGAGTGACACAGCCAGAACATGTCAAATACAGAGGCAAATGCTAGCAGCTAACCACTGAACTGAGAAAAGGACCCCTGTTGGAGGAATTAGAGAAAGGACTGAAAGAGCTGAAGGGGCTTGCAACCCCACAAGAACAACAATGCCAACCAATCAGAGCTTCCAGGGACTAACTGCTACCCGAAGACTATACATGAACTGATCATGGGCTCCAACTGCATAGGTAGCAGTGAATAGCCTTGTTGGAGCACCAGTGGAAGGGGAAGCCCTTGGTCCTGCCAAGGTCGAACCCCCAGTGTAAGAGATTGTTGGAGGTGGGTGGTAATGGGAGGTGGATGGGGAGAGGGAGGGGCTAGGGGGCTGATGGACAGGAAACTGGGAAAGGGAATAACATTTGAAATGTAAATAAGAAATACCCAATTTAATAAAAATGGAAAAAAAAGAAAGTCAGGCCACTAGTGCTGGGAATGTACCTCAGTGACAAAGAACTTTTGTAAGTAAGGCCTTGAGTTCAGTTTCCAATACACATGTACATGCACACGCACACACACACACACACACACACACACACACACACACACACACACACACACAGGCAGCAGAGAGAGTAAAAGAGAAAGAGACAGAGAGACACAGAAACATAAACAGAGAGACATACAGATTGAGAGACATGATAGATAGATATATAGCAAAATACCAGGATTCCTGGTGGCACACACATTTAAATTCCAACCCTAGAAGTGGCAGGTTGACCACTGTAAGTTCTATGGACATATCAAGTTCTAGTTCAGTGGGACCATGTGATAAGATCTTGTTTCATAAAGAAGAACCCATGCCACCAAATGAACAGAAATCTTTGCTCTGTGGAAGCCTTCGTGCTTATTACACAGACACACTTACTTATTTAATGCAACTATGGCCAGACATGGACAGGCTTCTTCATTGGGACTATAGACAGTGACTTATGGGCCATAAAAAGGCAATGGATAAGTTAATTAACCTGCTGTGAATCGTATTTATGAATGGGGAAAGTAAAATGGTTAGATGACTTCAGAATACCAAAGTAGAGGCTACCGAGTGACTCAGGAGCTAGCTCAAGCATGGCTTTAATATGTTGACAACTCAGCCATCTCTGCCATCACTGAGTACTTCTCTGAAATCCTCTGGAAGACTCAACTTTCTCTGACATTTCTGGACACCTCTATAAAAGCCCCTGAAATCTTGGAATTTTATGAGAACTTCCAGACACAGTAAGAAATGTTTTTGTGGATGTAGAAATTAATTTAATACTAACTAATCTGTAAATGTAGAACAAAATAGTTTATGAATTACAAAGCTGTGTTTATACATGGAATGTATTAGAGAAATTTACAATAAATTTAATTGCTACCTCATTCTGCCTTTAACAATCTGAAAAATATAATTTTCATATGCTGAACATGCTCGTGCACTAATGTTTTAAATGATCACAAGGTCCGAAATGAACTCCTTATAGTCACAGATATTAGAAATGATATAGAAACACAAAATAGTTTATAAAAGTAAGTTGATCATATTTCTATCTGGCCTTCAAATGAGGTTTGATGGCTATTCTTGGTTGTCAACTTGAGTATAAGTGGAGCCAGGTAAAACCCAGATGACTGAACACATCTGTGAGGGATTTTTTGTTTGTTAGTTTGTTTTTAAACTAAATCATTTGAAGCAGAAAACCCTTTTCTAATCCAGATCTTTGAAGTGGGAAGATCCACCTTTATTCTGTGCCTCTCTCTCTCTCTCTCTCTCTCTCTCTCTCTCTCTCTCTCTCTCTCTCTCTCTCCTGCTTGGCATTAGAGCCTACTTCTTCAGGATTAAAGGCAACAAGATTATATATCCAGATGAAACATTCAGATTTGTATACTGGATAACTGTTGAATTCTTGGACCTTCTGTTTATAGGTAGCCATTGTTGGACTAGCTGGATCAGATCCACTAAGGCATTCTTATAAATCCCCTTTACCTATATATTCATTTTATAAATTCTCCTTTTTCAAAGAACCCTTGACCCTTTTTACCCTTTTTACCTTTACATAAGGTAAAAATTAAGGGTGACAACTGTGCCCGCTGGGTGCAAAGACCTACGCAAGCAATCAGGGGCAGGGCCCTTTGATTCCTATCGACGCCTAGAGCTGGAAGACAGTCGTCAGGAGCACCTCCACAGTTGAAAGCAGAGCACCTTTTCTCAGGAAAGGCTGAAAGAAAACAGGAAAACAGTTCTACAGTAGTGCTGACACAGAGGCCTACAGCAGGGTCCAGTCACTCCCAGAAACAGCAAGACAAGCAAACAGCAGAGACAACCCAATGACTAGAGGCAAGCACAGGGACCTAAGCAGCAGAAACCAAGACTACTTGGCATCATCAGAGCCCAGTACTCACACCAAAAAAGATACTGGATATCCAAACACACCAGAAAAGCAAGATTTAGATTCAAAATCACATTTTTAATAATGATGGAGGATTTAAGAAAGACATAAAGAACTCCCTTAGAGAAATCCAGGAAAGCACAAGTAAGCAAGTAGAAGCACTTAGAGAGGAAACACGAAAAGCCCTGAAAGAATTACAGGAAAACACAACCAAACAGGGGAAGGAATTGAAAATGGAAATGGAAACAATAAAGAAAGCACAAAGGGAGACAACCCTGGATATAGAAAACCAAAGGAAGAGACAAGGAGCCGTAGATACAAGCATCACCAACAAAATATAAGAGATAGAAGAGAGAATCACAGGGCAGAAGATACTACAGAAAACACCAACACAACTGTCAAAGATAATGTAAAATGCAAAAAGCTCCTAGCCCAAAACACGCAGGAAATCGAGGACACAATGAGAAGATCAAACCTAAGGATAATAGGTATAGAAGAAAGTGAAGACTCTCAACTTAAGGGGCCAGTAAATATATTCAACAAAATTATAGAAGAAAACTTTCCTAACCTAAAGAAAGCGATGCCCATAAGCATACAAGAAGCCTTCAGAACTCCAAATAGATTGGACCAGAAGAGAAATTCCTCCTGTCATACAATAGTTAAAATACCAAATGCACAAAACAAAGAAGAATATTAAAAGTGGTAAGGGGGGAAAAGTTCCAAGTTCAAGTGAACAAAAGTTCAAGGCAGACCTATCAGAATTATACCAGACTTCTCACCAGAGATTATGAAAGGCAGAAGATCCTGGACAGATGTCATATAGACCCTAAGAGAACAGAAATGCCAGCCCAAGTTACTGTATCCAGCAAAACTTTCAATTAACATAGATGGAGAAACCAAGATATTTCATGACAAAATCAAAGTTACACAGTATCTTTCAACAAATCCAGCCCTACAAAGGATAATAAATGGAAAACTCCAACACAAGGAGAGAAACTACACCAGAGAACAAGAATATAATTTCCTTGCAATGAAACCCAAAGAGAGACAAACAAACATAATTCCACCTCTAACAACGAAAATAACAGGAGGTGACAATCACTATTCCTTAATATCTCTCAACATCAGCGGACTCAATTCCCCAATAGAAAGACATAGACTAACAGACTGGATACGTAAAGAGGACCCAGCATTTTTCTGCATGCAGAAAACACACCTCAGAGAAAAGACAGACACTACCTCAGAATAAATGGTTGGAAAGCTATTTTCCAAGTAAATGGCCCAAAGAAACAAGCTGGAGTTGCTATTCTAATATCAAATAAAATTGACTTTCAACCAAAAGTCATTAAAAAAAGATAAGGAAGAACACTTCGTATTCATCAAAGGAAAAATCCACCAAGATGTTATGCTCCAAATGCAAGGGCACAGATATTCATTAAAGAAACCTTACTAAAGCTCAAAGCACATATTGCACCTCACACGATAATAGTAGGAGATTTCAACACCCCACTCTCATCACTGGACAGATCATGGAAACAGAAATTAAACAGACATAGAGAAACTAACAAAAGTTACGAACCAATTGGATTTAACAGATATTTACAGAACATTCCATCCTAAAACAAAAGTATATACCTTCTTCTCAGTACCTCATGGAACTTTCTCCAAAGTTAACCATATAATCAGTCACAAAACAGGTCTCAACAGATACAGAAAGATAGAAATAATCCCATGGATCCTATCAGATCATCACACACTAAGACTGGTCTTCAATAACAACAATAATGACAGAAAGCCCACACATACATGGAAGTTGAACAATGCTCTACTCAATGACAACTTAGTCAAGGAAGAAATAAAGAAAGAAATTAAAGACTTCTTAGAATTGAATGAAAATGAAGATACAACATTCCCAAATTTATGGGACACAATGAAAGCAGAACTAAGAGGAAAACTCATAGCTCTGAGTGCCTGCAAAAGAAACAGGAGAAAGCATATGTCAGCAGCTTGAAAGCACACCTAAAAGCTCTAGAACAAAAATAAATAAATAAATCCAAGAAGAGTAGAAGGCAGGAAATAATCAAACTCATAGCTGAAATCAATCAAGTAGAAACAAAAATGACTATACAAGAATCAACAAAAGCAGGAGCTGGTTCTTTGAGAAAATCAACAAGATAGATAAACCCTTAGCCAGACTAACCAGAGGTCACAGAGAGTGTGTCCAAATTAACATAATCAGAAATAAAAAGGGAGACATAACCACAGAATCTGAAAAAATTTAAAAAACATCAGATCCTACTATGAAAGCTTATATTCAACAAAACTGGAAAATCTGGAGGAAATGGACAATTTTCTTGACAGATACCAAATACCAAAGTTAAATCAGGAACAAATAAACCATCTAAATAACCCCATAACTCCCAAAGAAATAGAAGCAGTCATTAAAAGTCTCCCAACCAAAAAGAACCCAGGTCCAGATGGATCCAGTGCACAATTCTATCAGACCTTCATAGAAGACCTCATACCAATACCATCCAAACTATTCCACAAAATTGAAACAGATGGAGCACTACCAAATTCCTTCTATGAAGCCACAATTACTCTTATGCCTAAACCATACAAAGACCCAGCAAACAAAGAGAACTTCAGACCAATTTCCCTTATGAATATCGATGCAAAAATACCCAATAAAATTATTGCAAACAGACTTCAAGAACACATCAAAACGATCATCCATCATGATCAAGTAGGCTTCATCTCAGGGATGCAGGGATGGTTTAATATACAAAAATCCATCAATGTAATCCACTATATAAACAAACTCAAAGATAAGACCCACATGGTCATTTCATTAGATGGTGTGAAAGCATTTGACAAAATTCAAAACCACTTCATGGTAAAAGTTCTGGAAAGATCAGGAATTCAAGACCCATATCTAAACATAGTAAAACCAATATACAGCAAACCAGTAGCTAACATTAAATTAAATGGAGAGAAACTTGAAGAAATCCCACTAAAATCAGGGACCAGACAATGCTGCCCACTCTCTACCTACTTCTCAATATAGTACTTGAAGTCCTAGCCAGAGCAATCAGACAGTAAAAGGGGGTCACAAGGATACAAATTGGAAGGGAAGAAATTAAAATATCACTATTTGCAGATGATATGATAGTGTAAGCCACCCCAAAAATTCTACCAGAGAACTACTTAACTTGATAAACAACTTCAGCAAAGTGTCGGGATATAAAATTAGCTTATATATATCAGTAGCCTTCCCCTACTCAAAGGATAAATAGGCTGAGAAAGAAATTGAGGAAACGACACCCTTCAGAATAGTCCCAAATAACATAAAATATCTTGGTGTGACTTTAACCAAGCAAGTGAAAGAACTCTATGACAAGAACTTCAAATCTTTGAAGAAAGAAATTGAGGAAGATCTCAGAAGATGGAAAGATCTTCCATACTCATGGATTGGCAGGATTAATATAGTAAAGATGGCCATTCTGCCAAAAGCAATGTACAGATTCAATGGAATCCCCATCAAAATTCCTACTTAATTCTTTATAAAGATTCAAAGAGCAATTTGCAAATTCATTTGGAATAACAAAAAACCCAGGTTAGTGAAAACTATACTCAACAATAAAAGAACTTCTGGGGAAATCACCATCCCTGACTTCAAGTAGTATTACAGAGCAATAGTGATAAAAACTGGGTGGTATTGGTACAGAGACAAGCACGTAGATCAATGGAACAGAATTGAAGACCCAGAAATTTACTCACACACGTATAGCCACTTGATCTTTGACAAAGGAGCTAAAACCATCCAATGGAAGAAAGATAGCATTTTCAACAAATGTTGCTGGTTCAACTGGAGGTCGGCATGTAGATGAATGCAAATAGATCCATTCTTATCACCATCTACTAAGCTTAAGTCCAAGTGGAACAAGGACTTCCACATCAAACCAGATACACTCAAACTAATAGAAGAAAAAGTGGGGAATAGTCTCGTACACATGGGCACTGGAGAAAATTTCCTGAACAAAACACCAATGGCTTATGCTCTAAGATCAAGAATCAACAAATGGGACCTCATAAAACTGCGAAACTTTTGTAAAACAAAAGACACTGTCATTAGGACAAAATGGCAACCAACTGATTGGGAAAAGATGTTTACCAATCCTACATCTGGTAGAGAACTAATATCCAAAATGTACAAAGAACTCAAGAAGTTAGACTCCAGAGAGCCAAATCACCCTATTAAAAATGGGGTACAGAGCTAAACAAAACATTCTCGGTTTACCGGAAGTCCCACACCCGCGGATCCCGCCCGCAGCAGCTCTCTGCTCCCAGAACCTGGGAGAGATACCTCACCGCCTGGTCAGGTGGGAACTCCT